>NC_135734.1:20663437-21318125 GCF_041903045.1 Epinephelus lanceolatus
AGTGGGAGACGTGTGCTCACAGCCCAGCACCATGCAGCTGGATTGGCGTTGGCCAGAGAACACCAGAATTGACAGGTCTGCCACAGGTGCCTAATTCTCTTCACAGATGAGAACAGGTTCACACTGAGCGCTTGTGACAGGCGTGAAAGAGTCTGGAGGCACCGTGGTGAACGTTATGCTGCCTGTTACATCATCCAGAATGACAGGTTTGGTGGTGGGTCAGTGATGGTCTGTCGAAGCATATCCTTGGAGGGTCACACAGACCTCCATGTCATAGCCAACGGTACCCTGACTGCTGTTAGGTACCAGGATGAAATCCTTAGAGCGACTGTCAGACCTTACGCTGGGGCAGTGGGCCCTGGGCTCCTCCTGGTGCAGGACAATGCCTGGCTTCATGTGGCCAGAGTGTGTAGGCAGTTCCTGGAAGACAAAGGCACTGATGCCATCGACTGGCCCTCTCATCCCTCTGACCTTAATCCAACTGAGCATCTATGGGATGTCATGTATTGGTACATGTGATGCCACCAAGTAAGTACCCCCACAGATTATCCAGGAGTTCACTGATGCCCTGATCCAGGTCTGGGAGGAGATCCCCCAGGACACCATCCGCCAACTCATCAGGAGCATGCCCATTCATTGTCAGGAGTGCATACAAACACACGGGCACCATTCTTGGATTTTCAGTGCAACTTTGAATCCAGTCCTCACTGGGTTGATGATTTTGGTTTCCATTGACCATTGTTATGTCATTTTGTTCTCAATGAACTATACAATGTACATCAGTAAAGATTTTACACTTGAGTAATTTGTTTATTAAGATCTGATGTGCTGATTTAAGTGTTTTTGAGCAATTGGACTGTCACATCACAGAGACTGGTGGTCAGTGACTGATCTTTAATGAAAGCTGTTGTCTTGTATTTTTTCCTCTGAAAACATTAACCTAATAGTCAAATAAAATGTATTTAGCCTATATCGTTGAGGGGGGACAGGTCTGTTGATATGATGCTGATGTACATGAGGATTCATGTCAAATAGGGGCTGACCCATGAACACAAATTACAGATCGCCTGTAAAGCATTTTGTTAGCCTGCTCTGTCATAATTAAAACAACTAGAGAATGAGAACAAACTGATAAATGAGTCTTTAATCATTCTAAAAAAAATTAAAATTTTAATAAATCAACTTCAAGTCTAACAAGATTTTCTGTGACTTCCTGCGCAGACTGAAGGCTGCTGCGTCTCCTCATGCGTCCCTGGTGGGACGGACTGACGCAAGGAAATGAAGCAAGCGCATGGAGAGAGAGTTCGGATGCAACCAATATGTTTTCCCTGTTAGGTGACTCTATATGTGCAACATATGCCCCGCTGGTATTTCTCTCATTGACATCACAAGAAATGAAAGTAAAGGAAACGAAACCTAACTCCTTATCTGCAGCGCCACCCGCAGTGTCCTCCTGTGATCACCTGCTATTGTAGACTCAACACGAACAACTCATTTCAGTGTAAAGTCCATGCGGTTCTATTACTTTTAAATATTTCTTCACACGAGAGAAGAAGTTATCATCATCATGGCCACTCTGAACCAACAGTTTGAGGAGAAGGTGCGTCCCTGCATCGACCTCATCGACCGTATTCGCTCTTTGAATGTAGAGGAGCACTTTGAGCTACCTGCTATCGCCGTGATAGGAGACCAGAGCTCTGGGAAGAGCTCCGTGTTGGAGGCGCTGTCAGGGGTGGCTCTGCCAAGAGGAAGTGGTAAGACCCCCAGTAGCTATCAGACAATATTTAAAGCTGCAGATTTTGGCCATGATGCAGAACTACAACAAGCAGAAAAACACACACACCGCATTATTGCCTTATAAAGTCTGTTGTGTGATCTGTTCCCTAGAAGTTCATCAGACAGCACACAGCACTTAAGTGTTTTGACCTAAATACTAATGTCACCATGCCTACATGATACAAAGACTCACAATGTTGAGCAGGTATAGTGTTTACCATGTGTGCATGTAGAGCTGGTGATACTGGCCTTTTTTAACATTTGTGCTATGCCTGGAACATGTTTTTAGATGTTTTATAAAGATGATTTTCTAAGATAGCCCACTGCTTTTTATAATTTCATTGAGCATGTTGGATTTCACACATCATGTCCCCCTCATTAATTCAGGCATTGTGACAAGATGTCCTCTTGAACTGAAGATGAAGAGAAATGAAGAAGGACAGTGGTGGTCCGGGTGGATAATCTATCGGAACTATGAGGCAGACATAGAAGACTCTGAAACTGTGGCGATAGCAATAGTTGACCCTGAAGATGTGGAGGAAATGATAAGAGAAGGTGCAGTATGCAGCATTGTTAAAGGTCCAGGTCCAGGATTTAGGAGCGTCTATTGGCAGAAATGGTAATATACATAACTGTTTTTATGACTGCATACTCACTGGAAACTAAGAATTGTTGTGTTTTTGTTACCTCAGAATGAGCCGTTTATATCTAGATATGGAGCGGGTCCTCTGCCATGTTGTTCTACAGTAACCCAGAACAGATAAAGCAAACATATATGACCCATGGAAGCAGTTTCAGTTCTGCAACATCATGGCTAGAGGCCACTAAATCCTACACACTGGACCTTAAAATGTCACTATCAAAAGCCGAGTATCAATGGAATGACTATTTTTTTAGGTTTCAGTGATCTGCCCTTCCATCCTTCGTGATCATCAAACACCATGTCCTCTCTCTCCAGCTCAGGATAAATTGGCTGGGGACGGGCTGGGAATCAGTAATGACCTCATTAGTATGGAGATCACCTCTTCTGATGCTCCAGACCTGATGCTCATTGACCTGCCCGGCATTTCCAGGGTGGCTTTGCAGGGACAAGATGAGAACATTGGAGACCAGGTATGCTCATTAAGTGTCCCCAAAACACACTGTCAGTATCGACAGCAAGGTGTGTGGATTATCCATATTATCCTGAGGGGGGCAGTCACCCCCCCTCGTGGCCCAATTGTTGAAAAACGCTCCCTAAAATGCCCTCCTGGGAGCCAAAATGCGAGCTAAAGTGCCTTCCTGGGAGCCAAAATGTGTGCTAAAGTGCCCTCCTGGGAGCCAAAATGCGAGCTGAAGTGCCTTCCTGGGAGCCAAAATGTGTGCTAAAGTGCCCTCCTGGGAGCCAAAACGCGCGTTAAAGTGCCCTTTTTTTTCTTTTCACCCCTGCCCTTCAAAAAATCTGTGCACGCCACTGTAACTGGTGACTCTAAATTGTCCGTAGGTGTGAATGTGAGTGCGAATGGTTGTCTGTCTCCAACAGGGCAGGGTGGATTTTGCCATATTTTTGAAAAAAATAATGACACCATCCCTATTTAACACCAGACAGGGCTCCTGCTGTCCTATACTTATTCCTGAAATGTTTTTCTGAGTTCTCATTGCAATTGCTATTGGTTCGATGGCCAGGATGACTAACAATGGGGACACATTTGTCTTTTTATTTGTTTTTATTTTTGTTGTTTGCTGCTTTGTGGTGCTGTAGCCTACAGACAAAGTTAGTACCATTAATAGTCGAGTTTTAACTGACATGGATCAAAGATTTGTGGCAGTGTTTTAGTTGTTAAAAATACATTCATCCTCACAATAATTTCTAATCTATATTTCACATTTTATTTCACACAAAGCATTGAACAACTTCTGACTTAACATTGAACATGAATTAATACTTTCAGATAAAGCGACTGATCCACAAGTACATCTCAAGACGAGAAACCATCATTTTGGTAGTGGTTCCATGCAACGTGGACATAGCAACCACAGAGGCTTTGAAGATGGCACGGGAGGTGGATCCTGATGGAGAGAGGACTCTGGGTAAATAGAGCTGATTTTAAAAAAGAGCCGTCCAGCTCTTACGTTATGTTACACAATTCTTAGCCCCTCCCCCACACCCCACAGGTATCTTGACCAAGCCTGACCTGGTGGACGAGGGTACAGAAGAAAAGGTGGTCGACATTGTCCATAATGAAATCATCCCCCTGAAGATGGGCTACATGATCGTCAGGTGCAGAGGTCAGCAGGAGATCACAGAGAAGGTGTCTCTTACTGAAGCATTAGAAAGTGAGAAAGCCTTCTTCAGAGATCATGCGCATTTCCAGTAAGTTCATTCTTTTTAGGTGATTATGCAAAATCGTTATGTGGTCAAGTGTTTGATAGCTTGTGCAACATGTAGCTACTCTGTCACTTTTTGTTATTTTTGCTGTAGGATTCTCTATGATGAAGGCCATGCCACTATTCCTAAACTGGCTGAGAGCCTCGCCCTTAAGCTGTCGCATCACATCAAGGTAAATTTGTCTTCCTTCCTGTGTACCGTAAAAAAAATTGTCAATATAGACATGCTACAAGCTGTTAGCTCAAGCACCAAAGTATAATTCATTTAGATTTACGAACATGGTGCACAAGAGATTTGAGACTTCCTAAGTTTTAAGTATTGTCATGTGAAGTCCATTGCTCAACGTCAACAAGCATCACTGACTGTCGCAGAAGTGAATATCTCTGTCTACGATGTGCTGTCTGTTGGAGGTAGATCAAATTAATGATTTGGAATTGGCATGTTCTTCAATAGCCTAATTTTTATACTAATATCGATACTGGTTTCAGTAAACAGTTTCATTGTATTTCTCATCTTTCTCAAGAGTTTTGTTTGAAAGGAATTGAAGGCCTGTCCCATATAAATATTTTGTGATTTGAGCAAATAAAAGCTTGGGATACTGATTGAAGTTTTACAGTAAATTATGATTAGTCACCTTTTGTCACATTCTACCTCCCAGTCCTTCTCCTCAGCCACCTTTACCTTTCTCTGCCCTGTGCCCAAACATGCAATAGCCATTCTCCATTTATCCACTGAATGCCCTTGGTCTTTGCCTCATCTGCCTGGCTGTAATCCCTTATCCTGCAAATTGGAAATTAGCTAACCATTACCTGGAGGAGCTGTATTTAAAAGCACAAATGTCTGAATCAGTTCGATCAGACAGACTTTACCCTGCCAGCTTCTCGGTACGAAGTCCTAAACCAAACGGAGTATTTCCAGTAGGTGAGAACAGGTCTTATAAAGACAATCTCCTGTTGCTACATGTGTAAAAGGGAAACCTGATTCTCCAGGCGTTGTCCGGAGTTCATATGGGAAAACTGCGTAGGACTCTGCCCATTAAAGTTGTATTATTGTTTTCTGGCTTTGTATTATTGCTTACAAGCTTCTGTTACCTGAACCTGTACCTGGACCTGCCTGTAAACCTACTACATACCCTTGCTTTGACAGTAAATCATTGAAATATACCACGCTGTTTAAGTTTTGACCCATGTTTGATTCGCAGAGATCTCTACCTCAACTGGAAGAGCAGATAGAGGAGAAAATTGAACAGACTCAGGCAGAGTTGAAGACATATGGCAGTGTACCCCCATCTGATGAAGCTGGGAGGCTCGTCTTCCTCAGTGACGTGAGCTCCCTCACTATAACATTTACTTGGCTACAAAGACAAACGCTCACAACCATGCATACATTTTCAGTATTTAAATAAAACACCTGTAAACAACTGTTTCTGCTGCAGAAAGTGACAGCTTTCACTCAGGATGCCATCAGTCTGACTACAGGAGAGGAACCAAAGTGTGGAGACAAGCTCAATGTCTTTTCTACACTCAGAAGAGAGTTTGAAAAGTGGAACGCCCACCTGGACTACGCAGGAGAAAAGTGTGAGTGTATTATTTTGATCTGGTCTACAGTTGACCGTCAGCAGGACTGTGAAATATACTTTGTTTGTTGCAGTTAACAAGAGGATTGAGAAAGAGGTGGAGAACTATGAAGAGAAGTATCGTGGAAGAGAACTGCCGGGCTTCATCAACTACAAGACCTTCGAGGTCATGGTCAAGGAGAGGATCAAACAGCTGGAGGAACCAGCTGTCAAGAGACTCAGGGAAATAGGAGGTATATGATTGAATATATATGACAGATTTACTCAGTAATATGTTTTTCTTTAATCCTCAAGTTTTCTTTTCTTGCCATGCAACCACAAGTGAGTTGCTCGGTGGAGATCAAGCTGCTGTACCTTGTTGTATTTCTATTTCCTCCAGATGCTGTTAGGAAGGCGTTCATACAGCTGGCCAACAGTAGCTTCAATGGATTCATTAACCTAAAGAATAGAGCCACGGTAGTCCATGAGTTTATTAGTGACATTCTTATGATTTGATTTGATAGTTGTTATCAGTATTTCAATTTGCATCATTTTCTTGGCTGTGTTCAGACTGACCAGAATCTTGTTTTTCTAGGCAAGGATAGAAACCATAATGCGAGACACAGAGTCCACTGCTGAATCCATGCTGAGAACCCAGTTCAAAATGGAGCTGATTGTTTCCTCTCAGGACAGGATCAACAGCAGCAGTTTGAGTGAGAGGAAGAGAGAGGAAGATGAAGACAAACGGAATGGCACAGACTCCCATAAAGGAAGGAGTATTGTATACAACATGGATAATCATGCAACACTTCAGGAGCTGATGTTGCACATTAAATCATATTACCAAGTAAGTTTTAATTTAGAGGGGTAATTAATGATCAAAAGCAGTAACAACAAGGATTAGACAGAGGCTATGTCTTTCAGTTACTGGCCTCATCTGTCAAACTTTTCCTTTTCCTCCATCAGATTGCCACCCAGCATCTCGCTTACCAGATCCCGCTGGTGATCCGCTACCACATGTTGCAGCAGTCTGTTGTCCAGCTGCAGAGGGAGATGCTGCAGATGCTTCAGGATAAAAGGGATATGAATACATTGCTGAAGGAACAACCTGCCTATGGCAGCAAGAGAGCTGTTCTACAGAGTCGCCTCGAACGCCTCATGCAGGCCCGCGCACACCTGGTGGAGTTCTAGAGGAGGTCCAGGCCTTACAGCAAGATTTTGTTGTTCAGATTGTGTCATTCATTCATGACTGTGGAGTGGGCTTATTATCTGTCACACTGGGTTTTGAGTGTAGAATTACTATTATTATGTACAGCCAATATGTGAACATGTCATCATATCAGATCATGCTCTCAAAACCAGAAGTTACTAATAATAACTTGTTGTTATTGTGGCTGTCAAGGCATTTATGGCACAGTTGCTGAGTCCAAGACAAATTTCCCTTAGTGGGACAATAAAGTGTATCATGTCGTACTGCACTGTTTCATTATTTGGCCTGAACACTTGCCTGAACATGTACACAATCAGAGCATGGTGTCTTAAGTGAGTGCATTACAATGACTGAATTAGATTTATCTAGCATTATTTCTGTTGCTGTGATGCATCAAATCCATTATGTGAAAAGCACCAAGAATTAGAGAGTGGTTTGCAGCTGAGTGTGAAGCGGTCGGGATGAGAGTCAGCACTTTCAAAACTGAGGCCATGGTTCTCTGCCCGGAAATCGGTGGATTGCCTCCTCTGGGTTGGGAGACAGTTACTGCCTCAAACAAGGGGGTTCAAGTATCTCGGGGTCTTGTTCACGAGTGAAGGTAGAATGGAGTGTGAGATGGATCAGTGGTTTGGTGCGGCTTCTGCTTTGATGCAGGCGCTGCGCCGGACCGACGTGGTGAAGAGGGAGCTGAGCTGAAAGGTGAAGCTTTCGATTTACTGGTTCATTTATGTCCCAACCAACACCTATGGTCATGAGCTCTGGGTAGTGACCGAAAGAATTAGGTGGTGGATACAAGTTGCCGAAATGAGTTTCCTCCGTGGGATGGCTGGGCTTAGCCTTAAAGACAGGTTTAGGAGCTCGGACATCCAGAGGGAGCTGGGAGTAGAGCCGCTGCTCCTTCGTGTTTAAAGGGGTCAGTTGAGGTGGTTCGGGCATCTGATTAGATTGCCTCCTGGGCGGTGTTTTAGGCACGTCCCACTGGTAGGAGGCATCGGGGCAGACCCAGAACACGCTGGAGGGATTGCATATCTCATCTGACCTGGGAACGCCTTGGGGTCCCCCAGGAGGAGCTGGAAAGCATTGCCGGGGAGAGGGATGTCTGGGATGCTTTCCTTAGCCTGCTGCCCCCACGACCTGGCCCCGAATAAGCGGATGGAAATGGATGGATGGATGAATTAAAATGGCCACTGTGATTTTCATTCAGTTTTATTCCTAAAGACCCATCAGGTTAGTACATGTGAATTATTAACACAGGTGCCCTCATCAGAGACAGTGTTTTGTGTGGCAGCTCTGTTTCTGTTTTTATTGTAGGAAAAGCAGCAGTTTTCTCCGTGGCCTGAGCAGGAGCAGCATGGCAAAGTACTTGCTAGCTCTGGTCAGACTGGTCAACCAGTGACTTGTTGACCAGCTTAACCAGGTACTTAATATACATGACTTCAACGGGACTACAACTAAGTACAACAGTTTGCGCGCCGGTGACGTCATAGGTGATAGAAACATGGGATTTTGACTGTCAGCAGAGCTCTTCACACACATAAAGTGTAAATAAAGACAAATCAGTTGAGTCTTTCCCCATCAGGTGAAATGGCCAGTCAGGCTAAAAGCTACGGAGAGAGTTTAAGAGGTCCTGATCGCCTTAGGTACGACAAGAAAGTGAAAATGATAGGAGGAGTGTGCCCTTTTCAGTTGCCAGCCTCTGTGTGGACGAATGACCTTGTCAAGTCAGTCATTCAGTTCATGTCCTGTTGATTCATTACTTAACAGTCATTAGAATTAACTTCTTGGCTTTGAACATCTCATGTTATTGTTGAGATCAACTGACTTTAGCTAGCTAGCTAACGTTAGCCAACTAACCTGTGATGAAGTGCCTGCCACAGACATAATGTTAGGTGTAGTGACTGGCTGGATCCCACAGCTTTCCGTCTTTACCCTGCCGTTTGATGGCTGTGAGCCACAGATTTCTTCTTTCCCCATTCTTCACTCTATCCGGGAGCAAAGAAAATCAACTTTTTTCATTGTTTGCTGTGCAGTGAACAATGCAGCAACTTTTTGGCATTATGAACTCCTAGCGTCTCTTCCGGGTCGAGTTCAAAACTTTCACCCAAAAGGGGACGTGGCCATTATTATGGCAGTGAGTGATAGTGTGTTGAAGTCATGTATACTGCTTAGTGTTGTACTCACTGTGGGACATCTCAAATTTCTCACTGAAAACAGCCATGTTGTTGTTTTGACAAAAAGCCATGAAACTGACCATGGTGGGACTGCGCTGGCTACTGACTGCTCTTAACCTCATCCTCCTCTTGTGATGTTACACAAGGCTACCTAAAATACAAAAAGCACAAAAAACAAAACACAAAGACAAAAAAAAGAAAGAACATAACTAATTTCCCTTATGCCTTGTTAAAAATATGATTATCCAGGTTATGCACAATATGACCATCCTGCATCAGAGCTTACTATACAGTAGTGGACACCTGTTTAAGTAACTGTTACGTCTCCCTTGATGGCAAGGTAGAAAGGAGACATCAACACGACAATCAAAAATAAGATGGCGTCAGAGCGGGTGTATACACAAAGAAAATGGTTTATTGGATAATTAAATCTACTAACAAAAGATCACAATTGTGGAGGGTGGGACAAGGTGGTTGTGCCAAATAAACTGAAAGAGATACAATAAAACTGGACCTAAACTGAGTTTGAACTTGAAACAAAACTCAAACAAAAACCTGACTCTTATCTAAAAAAGAAGCTTAACCAAAAATAAATACAGAGGTGGCACCAACCTTAAAACCTAGTGTTTTACAACAATGGATACCTACGTGAATGAAGAAAGGTAAAGGGTACCCCGTCTTACCTATGTCCACAAACCTCACTCCACAAAACCTTGTTTTATGCACCCAAGTTCACTCAACATGTGCAGCAGCTCTAGCAGGCAGGGGAGAAGAGAGTGATCACTGCAGGCATGGTCCTTTTCTACAAGAGCTCCGGATGTGATTGGCCAGTCTGCAAGCACCCACACACTACAGGTGCAGGCCAATCAGGTTGATGGCACCTGGAGAGCAGAGAGGAGGAGGAGAGAGAGAAGACCAGGAGGGAAAAACACACACACAAACACAACTCCAACTTTGCCCCTGCCTGGCATGTAACAGTAACGAACACCTTTTAATATAGACCTATACAAGAAAGAATACAAAAAAATAGTAGGCCTACCGTTGTAACAGTAGCCCAAACTTACTCAGTTTAAGTCATACAAAATGGTTTCAGCAAAAACAAAATCAAGTGATGCCTCTTGCGTGTATGTGTGTGTGTGTGTGTGTGTGTGGTGAACAAACTGTTTAGAATGAAGAGGCTGATGATAATTGGTGGCAAATTGATACCTTAATTAATGTCTACAGCACTGTTCTACCTGCCAGGCCAAGTGCGTTATCATCCAACATCCTCCACTTCATGTCTGGTATTTCGTATAACAGGTCGTGTAAGGAATCGGCTCCGTGAAATGAAAGTCGAGGAAACGAAACCTAACCTAACTTTCACTTCCCTTCACCGCTGCATCCCTGAGGTGTCCTCCGTCGTGCAGCCACACTCTGTTAGGGCTTCCCAAGGAAATCGGTTGTCTACTGCTCTCTTTTAAACTCAGTTTCTTTACAGGAGACAAGAAGTTATCATCATCATGAACACTCTGAACCAACAGTATGACGAGAAGGTGCGTCCCTGCATCGACCTCATCGACTCTCTACGCTCCCTGGGTGTAGAGAAGGACCTGGCGCTGCCTGCTATCGCCGTGATAGGAGACCAGAGCTCCGGGAAGAGCTCCGTGTTGGAGGCGCTATCAGGGGTGGCTCTGCCAAGAGGAAGTGGTAAGTTGGAGCTGCAGTCATTGATTTTTGGCCATGGGGCATAACGCCGGGTTCACACTGGAGGCAGAAGAATTGGGACCTTGTGAATCGAAATCGAATCGATTCAGGAGATCAGTGGTGAAACCCAGCCCTATTTCTCTCCATGTGTGTCCAGTCAACTTGTCTGTACAGTGTAATAGCAGTATTACACTATTTCTCCATTATTACCATCTGTTATAGGAAATGTCCCCCAACCTCATCTAAAAGTGTAGCTATAACCATTTAGAATTGCTATATTTTGTGGCGGGGTGAGAAGCCTGTTGTCATAGCACCCTCTAGCTGCATCTGGCGACCTCTGCAATCGCTTACCAAGAACTTTGTGACTTCTGCTTTTGCATGTCTTTGAAGTATAGATGCAATGAATCCATTTGCTAACATGCTCACATTGGCTAACAGTGTTATATCACTGATGTTGAACAGGTATAGTGTTCATGTGTACATATAGAGCCACACTACATACATGTCCCTGTTTACATTTGGGTCATGGATTTTGCTCAGAAAATGTTGACATAGGTGTTTGATTTTTCTAGCACATGTACTATGCCTGGAACATATTTGAAGTTGTAATATTGATCCCATCTTTATAAAGATGCTTTTCTAAGATAGCCTACTGCTTTTATAAATCTCATTTACTCTTCATTAATTCAGGCATTGTGACAAGATGTCCTCTCGAACTAAAGATGAAGAGAAAGAAAGAAGGAGAGGAGTGGTACGGGAAGATAAGCTACCAGGGCTGCGAGGAAGAGCTAGAAGACCCTTCAGATGTGGAGAACAAGATTAGAGAAGGTACAGTATACAACATTTGAAATGTCACTAACAAGGCCAAGTATGGACTGATTTTTTTTTTCAGGTTTCAGTGATCAACACTTCTACTCTGTGATCATCAGAAATCCTGTCCTCTCTCTCCAGCTCAGGATGAAATGGCCGGGGTCGGGGTGGGGATTAGTGATGACCTCATCAGTCTGGAGATTGCCTCTCCTGATGTTCCAGACCTGACGCTCATTGACCTGCCCGGCATTGCCAGGGTGGCTGTAAAGGGACAACCAGAAGACATTGGAAAACAGGTATGCTAGTTAAAGCCCTGTTTCCACCAAACACTTTCAGTATGGTACCTCTGGAACCAAAAGTAACCCTTCAGACATGGTACCTAGACCCTAGTGTTTCCATCGCAAACAGTACCCTTAAATCTGGACAGGTGTTGTCACTCACTCCTCCGTCCAGCATTCACTGTATTTCCTCATTACCGGTGTCACAGAGGGAAGTCTGTGCCTTGTTTATCATCCACAGAACGAGGTTGCATGCTGACATTTTCAGAACAAAATAAAACAGGCTGCAGTGACAGTCTCTCTCCATGGGATATTTAAAAATAGCAGGTTTGTGCATTTAGTCCTTCTCAGGCAAGCTCAGGGTTTTAGTGTTGTAGCCCACAAGAACAACGCTCCATGATGCTTTTTTTTTTCCCTGAGTGAGGATTAGAATATATGCCGTCCCGGTCGAAATTAACATATATGTTATATAGAAATACTTCAAGATCCACTCATTACTAAAAGTGTATGTCATATAAAGTGATGGTCACATTGAAATTTAAGGTATGTTGAGGGATTCAAGTCGTCAACTCATGCATCAAGTAACAGTACAATAGGGCTGCACGATATTAAGAAACTACCGTTATATTATTTGGCGCTACGGACGCTTCATATCCAGGTCAATTCACACACTTGTGAGAAACCTTATAACGTGATGACTTATATTGTTTACACGACAGCATGTCATTTCTGTCTCTACATGGTTGCGCCTTTACAATTCTGTCTGTATCGCGCACGGCAGAATTGGGCCCCGATGCGCGCACACACACACACGCACACACACACACACAAACAAGTGAGCACACTAGAGCACGGCTCGGGACGCATTTTCCTGACCGAAGCGGACCCGAGTACGAGACAACGAGCCCGGCCCGAACCCGCAGCACGGCAATGTGCACCAGAGGTGGAAAAAGTACTGCAAAATTCTACTCTAGTAAAAGTACCTTTACTTTGACAAAATTTTACTTAAGTACAAGTAAAGCTACCCTTCTAAAAATCTACTCAAGTAAAAGTAAAAAGTAGTTCGTTTAAAATGTACTTAAAGTAGAAGTTACTTAATTACTTCCAACAACTTGATGTGGGTCACTCCTATGCAGTGCAAAAATGGTCCAGGGGTCATAAATCCAATCCGAAAACTGGTTATTTTTCTATGATGAACCATAGAATTCAATTCAGTTTAGGACTGCACAATATCATGAGAGCATCCTCCTCTGCTCTCTGTATCGGGCACAGCAGAGTTCAGTCCCAGTGCACACACACACACGCAGACACAGGTGAGCACACAAGAGCGTGGCGTGGATGGCATTTTTCTGACCGATAATTATAGTTACAGTCTACTAATAAAACTGTTATGAATAGTGGTTTCATGAACCTCAAAACCCGCCACAGCTCAGCCCTGAGCAGAGTGACTGTCCGCTATTGACCAATCAACAGACTGCAGTGTTCACAGCTCCACCTTTTAGTACCAGATCTGTGTGCTAGGTACCCCAACAGAGGGGGGACCAAAAATGGGGATGGTATGAAATGGTTCCATTGGCACCATCCACAACTTTTCACAGTGGAAACATAAAGTGTCCCCAAAACACACTGTCAAAGTTGTATACTGACAGTTTCTTTGGTAGAAAGTTGTTCCAAGGAAACAGTGAGATCTGTGGTAGCTGTACGACTTATAACTTGATATACAATATGGGTTAAATCTTTCAGATAAAGGGACTGATCCAGAGGTTCATCACAAGACAAGAAACCATCAGCTTGGTGGTTGTTCCATGCAACGTGGACATAGCAACCACAGAAGCTTTGAAGATGGCACAGGAGGTGGATCCTGATGGAGAGAGGACTCTGGGTAAATAGAGTTAACTTTAGAAAAGTACTTGGCCAAGTTACTCAACTTTTAGATTCACTGTCTGTTTGCCCTTTGCTCTCTCAGGTATCTTGACTAAGCCTGACCTGGTGGACAAAGGTACAGAGGACACAGTGGTTGAAATTGTCCACAATGAGGTCATCCACCTGAAGAAGGGCTACATGATTGTCAGGTGCAGAGGTCAGAAGGAGATCACAGAGAAGGTGTCTCTTACTGAAGCATTAGAAAGAGAGAAAGCCTTCTTCAGAGATCATGTGCATTTTCAGTAAGTTCATTGTTTTTGGTAATTTTATTTTCATGGTGATATACTACTGCTGAGGTTTGCGTTTTTACATGTAATATGACATGAACTCAGTGTCTTTTTATTCTTGTTGTAGCACTCTCTATAATGAAGGACAAGCTACTGTCCCCAAACTCGCTGAGAAACTCACACTGGAGCTGGTGCATCACATTGAGGTGAGTTGTTACTTTGTTGCCTTCACATATGACAGCCTTGGATATGACAGCTGTGGTAGATAATTTAGTAGAATGCTTAACAATTGAAATCTGCAATAAAAAAACCCAAGAATATCATTATTAGCTGTACATATACAGTACAGGCCAAAAGTTTGGACACACCTTCTCATTCAATGCGTTTTCTTTATTTTCATGACTATTTACATTGTAGATTCTCACTGAAGGCATCAAAACTATGAATGAACACATGTGGAGTTATGTACTTAACAAAAAAAGGTGAAATAACTGAAAACATGTTTTATATTCTAGTTTCTTCAAAATAGCCACCCTTTGCTCTGATTACTGCTTTGCACACTCTTGGCATTCTCTCGATGAGCTTCAAGAGGTAGTCACCTGAAATGGTTTCCACTTCACAGGTGTGCCTTATCAGGGTTAATTAGTGGAATTTCTTGCTTTATCAATGGGGTTGGGACCATCAGTTGTGTTGTGCAGAAGTCAGGTTAATACACAGCCGACAGCCCTATTGGACAACTGTTAAAATTCATATTATGGCAAGAACCAATCAGCTAACTAAAGAAAAACGATTGGCCATCATTACTTTAAGAAATGAAGGTCAGTCAGTCCGGAAAATTGCAAAACCTTTAAATGTGTCCCCAAGTGGAGTCGCAAAAACCATCAAGCGCTACAACGAAACTGGCACACATGAGGACCGACCCAGGAAAGGAAGACCAAGAGTCACCTCTGCTTCTGAGGATAAGTTCATCTGAGTCACCAGCCTCAGAAATGGCAAGTTAACAGCAGCTCAGATCAGAGACCAGATGAATGCCACACAGAGTTCTAGCAGCAGACCCATCTCTAGAACAACTGTTAAGAGGAGACTGCGCAAATCAGGCCTTCATGGTCAAATAGCTGCTAGGAAACCACGGCTAAGGAGCAGTCTTGAAGGAGTTCCCAGAGGTGTTTAGCACTTGTTGGCCCCTTTGCCTTCACTCTGCGGTCCAGCTCACCCCAAACCATCTGGATTGGGTTCAGGTCCGGTGACTGTGGAGGCCAGGTCATCTGCCGCAGCACTCCATCACTCTCCTTCTTGGTCAAATAGCCCTTACACAGCCTGGAGGTGTGTTTGGGGTCATTGTCCTGTTGAAAAATAAATGATCGTCCAGCTAAACGCAAACCGGATGGGATGGCATGTCGCTGCAGGATGCTGTGGTAGCCATGCTGGTTCAGTGTGCCTTCAATTTTGAATAAATCCCCAACAGTGTCACCAGCAAAACACCCCCACACCATCACACCTCCTCCTCCATGCTTCACAGTGGGAACCAGGCGTGTGGAATCCATCCGTTCACCTTTTCTGCGTCTCACAAAGACACGGCGGTTGGAACCAAAGATCTCAAATTTGGACTCATCAGACCAAAGCACAGATTTCCACTGGTCTAATGTCCATTCCTTGTGTTTCTTGGCCCAAACAAATCTCTTCTGCTTGTTGCCTCTCCTTAGCAGTGGTTTCCTAGCAGCTATTTGACCATGAAGGCCTGATTCGCGCAGTCTCCTCTTGACAGTTGTTCTAGAGATGGGTCCGCTGCTAGAACTCTGTGTGGCATTCATCTGGTCTCTGATCTGAGCTGCTGTTAACTTGCCATTTCTGAGGCTGGTGACTCGGATGAACTTATCCTCAGAAGCAGAGGTGACTCTTGGTCTTCCTTTCCTGGGTCGGTCCTCATGTGTGCCAGTTTCGTTGTAGCGCTTGATGGTTTTTGCGAATCCACTTGGGGACACATTTAAAGTTTTTGCAATTTTCTGGACTGACTGACCTTCATTTCTTAAAGTAATGATGGCCACTCGTTTTTCTTTAGTTAGCTGATTGGTTCTTGCCATAATATGAATTTTAACAGTTGTCCAATAGGGCTGTCGGCTGTGTATTAACCTGACTTCTGCACAACACAACTGATGGTCCCAACCCCATTGATAAAGCAAGAAATTCCACTAATTAACCCTGATAAGGCACACCTGTGAAGTGGAAACCATTTCAGGTGACTACCTCTTGAAGCTCATGGAGAGAATGCCAAGAGTGTGCAAAGCAATAATCAGAGCAAAGGGTGGCTATTTTGAAGAAACTAGAATATAAAACATGTTTTCAGTTATTTCACCTTTTTTTGTTAAGTACATAACTCCACATGTGTTCATTCATAGTTTTGATGCCTTCAGTGAGAATCTACAATGTAAATAGTCATGAAAATAAAGAAAACGCATTGAATGAGAAGGTGTGTCCAAACTTTTGGCCTGTACTGTATATAGAGCACCAGGCTCGAGCATAGAGAACTTCAAGGACTGGATGGAGGGCACGTTTTCAAAAAAGGGTAACAAAGCAGTTTTCATATGTGGAGATTTCAATATTGACCTGTTAAATCCAAATAATCACAAAACTACAGGTGAATTTATCAGTACAATGTACAGTACTAGCCTTTTTCCAGAAATCACCAGACCAAGCAGAATCACATCCCACTGTGCCACTCTAATTGATAACATCTTCTCTAATGACATCAATAATAGAATAATAAGTGGCTTATTAATCAATGATATCAGTGACCACCTGCCTGTTTTCACAGTCTTTGAAAGCATTGACAGGAAAAATAAACAAGCTAAATTGAATATGGAAGAGTGAGGTCTGACAAATCCATCAATGCACTAAAAAATGAGTTAATGCACAGAATTGGGATATGATATATCAAGAAAGAGACACTGATAATGCATATGAAACATTCTTAGAAACATTTAAATCATTATATGACAAACATTGTCCAGTAAACAGAACAGAAAACTAAAATATACTAACTGTCCATGGATCACAAAGGGATTACATAAGGCATGTAAAAAGAAAAATACACTTAACAGAGATTTCCTAAGAAAGAGGCAGAAAATATATACAAAACACATAAAAATAAGTTAACTCATATTATAAGGACAAGCAAAAAAGATTATTATAAGAAAATATTAGATGAAAACAAAAACAATAGTAAAGAAATATGGAATATACTAAACAGTATTATAAGAAACAGCTCCAGACAATCAAATTATCCTTCGTATTTCACTGACAAGGATAAAGAAAATTACAATTTGGAGGATGTAGCTAACAGCTTTAATCTTTTTTTTTGTAAATGTTGGACCTGATTTAGCAGAAAAAATCCCAGATCCAGGAACACCTGAAGAGGATCCATGGACAGAGAGTAATCCCAGCTCAATGTTTCTCAAAGCAGTGACTGAGAGAGAAATATTGGATATAGTTAAAAAATGTAAAAACAAAAAGTCTACGGATTGTAATGATATTGATAAGACTTTATTAAAAAAAGTCATTGAGGGGATTTCAAAACCATTTACATATATCTGTAACTTATCATTTCAAACAGGTTTATTTCCGAACAAAATGAAAATAAAGTCATACCTCTGTACAAAACTGGGAACAAGCACAACTTCACTAACTACAGACCTGTATCGTTGCTGCCACAGTTCTCCAAAATATTAGAAAAACTCTACAATAACAGATTGGACTCATTCATAGATAAACACAAATTACTTACCAAAAGTCAGTACGGTTTCAGAACAAACAGATCAACAGCAATGGCAATTATGGAATCAATTGAGGAAATCACTAACACAATAGAACAGAAGAAACATGCACTTGGGATATTGACACAATAAATAATGACATATTAATCAATAAACTAGAACGGTATGGGATAAGGGGTATTGCACTGAGCTGGATTAAAAGCAAGAGAAAGAGAAAGACAGCAGTTGGTGAGGTTGGGTTCTTTTAGTTCAGTATGTTTGGACATTGCTTGTGGTGTCCCCCAGGGGTCAGTGTTGGGACCTAAACTATTTATCCTTTATATAAATTACATTTGTAAAGTATCCAAACTATTTAGGCTAGTGCTATTTGCAGATGATACAAATATTTTCTCTTCTGGGGATGATTGAAAACAACTACTGGAGGACGTCACTACAGAAATGAGCAAATTAAAAGTATGGTTTAACAGAAACAAATTATCATTAAACTTAAACAAAACACAACTAATGTTATTTGGTAACTCTAGAATGAAAACACAAATTCAGATACAGATAGATGGAGTCAAAATTGAACAGGTTTAAGAAAATAAATTTCTAGGGGTAACAATAGATGAAAAACTCAACTGGAAATCACATATTCAACATGTACACAATAAAATCGCAGCGGTGCCTGGACAGCGTGACGTGTGTGGTTGTGCTGCTGCCGTGGTCCTGCCAGGTGCCTCCTGCTGCTGCTGCTGCCATCATTAGTCATTAGTCATACTTCTACTGTTATTATACACATATGACTATTGTCACACAAGTATACTGCCAGATATTAATATATACTTTCAACATATTGTACCACAGTAGCCAGAACTATAACTATAACATTATTACTTTCAATAATGTTGTAAGCTACTGTCATTACCTGCATCTCTCTCTCTCTCTCTCTCTCTCTCTCTCTCTCTCTCTCTCTCTCTCTCTCTCATTGTGTCATACGGATTACTGTTAATTTATTATGCTGATCTGTTCTGTACGACATCTATTGCACGTCTGTCCGTCCTGGAAGAGGGATCCCTCCTCAGTTGCTCTTCCTGAGGTTTCTACCGTTTTTTTCCCTGTTAAAGGGTTTTTTTTGGGGAGTTTTTCCTTATCCGCTGCGAGGGTCATAAGGACAGAGGGATGTTGTATGCTGTAAAGCCCTGTGAGGCAAATTGTGATTTGTGATATTGGGCTTTATAAATAAAATTGATTGATTGAAAATGTCAAGAAGTATCTCAGTATTAAATAAAGCAAAGCAGGTTCTTAATCACAAGTCACTCCACATTCTCTACTGTTCACTCGTGTTACCATATTTTAATTACTGTGCAGAGATCTGGGGCAGTAACTACAAGTTCTGAAACGGGTGTGTTTGTGGACCCAAATGCAGTACCAGGCTCGCAGGAACAGTTGGTAATGACTTTTATTAGCACCACAGCAAACAGGGAATGCAGCAGGCAGAATAAACACAGAATAAAGTTCGTTCTTCGGGCAAGTTGCCCTCACACAGTCTCTGAGGCTCAGATGAGGGAAAGAGATCAAGCTTACGGCAGCCAAAGGTGGCGAGGCAGACGCACCGTAGGCTGAAGTGCCGGCTGATCGTGCTGAGAAGCCGACGAGGAGTGAGCTGAGGCGAGGTCGGGAGCCGGTGGGGGGGTCGTAGCTAGAAGAGCCGTCAGCGAAGGCAGAAGCACCGTTGAGGAGCAGGCAGGAGGGTAGACGAGGCCGGGCGGAGGAGTCGAGACCAGACGAGCAGGCAGAAACCAGAGACGCTGAAGCAAAGCACGAGGTCGGGGACAGAAGGCAGGTGAGTTTACCGGGAGGCAGACGAGGGGAGCAGGTCGGGGACAGGCAGAGTTGGCACTGGGAGATCAGGCAGGAGAAGAACGCTGGAGAGTCTCGCATAATGCTAAAGAACAATCTGGCAGTGAGTGAAGATGCTGGAGAGGCTTATATGCAGGGCTGGTTGATGAGCTGCAGCTGTGTAGGCAGGTGAGCAGAGTTGGGCTGATGAGGTGGGCGCGGCTGGCAGGTAGAGTGAAGCAGAGGGAGGGGGAGTGGAAAAACACTGCAGCAGAGTGGCAGGAGAGGACTGAGAGACAGGGATTGTGACAAGTTCACTACATTCACTGTCTATTCTGCAAAGAAGAGTAATAAGAATCATTCACAATGCTGGATATCTGGAACACACCAACTCCTTATTCCTACAATCTCAGGGAAAAACACAACTTCAAACTTTACAGTGCTCGTACAAACTGGAAGAGATTCTGTACATCCATCTGTGGAGTGAGACTATGGAACAGTTTGAATGTGGAGTTAAAGCAATGTCCAAACATACGCCAGTTTAAGATACAGTACAAGTACAAGGTATTCACACAGTACAGGGAGGAAGAAGAGGGTTGACAATCACAGGGTGGTTATAGGGGTTCTTTTTTTGGGTCATCGTTTGCTTTGTATTTCTTTTGTTTACTGAATGTGTTCTTTATGAATCTATCTTATCTTTAGTATGAACATGCGTATATGTGTACATGTTTATGCAAGTATGTACGTAGGTATGTACAGTATACAGTATGTGTGTGTATTTATGTGCACATGTACAGGAGGTATAGGAAACCAATGATCATTAATGAATGATGGAAAAGGGGTGGGATTAAATAACATTTTTGCTTGTTCCCTCTCCTTTTCGAATATGTAAAATTGAATCAATTGTGAGAATATTTCTTTTGCTTTATGCCTATTGTTTGCTTCAAACATGAATGCATGTATATGCTTCTTATTTTTTAATTGTGTTGTGTATTTTGGTATTGACTAATATTCTGTGCTTCATGTCAATTTTCTGTACATATTTGAAATCAATCAATCAATCAATCAAAACACTTTAGGATTTGCCACCACTCTACTTACTCTAGTTGTTAAAGCTTTGACCTGTGTGTGATTTTCAGAGATCTCTGCCTCGACTGGAGGAGCAGATTGAGGACAAACTTGAACAGACTCAGGCAGAGCTGGAGAGATATGGCAGTGGACCCCCATCTGACGCAGCTGAGAAACTCTTCTTCCTCATTGATGTGAGCATCCTCACGCTATATAACATTTACCTGGCAAAATGCTCACCATCATGCATGCATTTTAAATACTTATCAGATAAATATAAAACACCTGTAAACAACTGTTTCTGCTGCAGAAAGTGACAGCTTTCACTCAGGATGCCATCAGTCTGACTACAGGAGAGGAACTCAAGTGTGGAGACAAGCTCAATGTCTTTTCTGCACTCAGAAGAGAGTTTGCGAGGTGGAACGCCCACCTGGATCTCTCAGGAGAAAAGTGTGAGTGTATTATTTTGATCTGGTCTACAGTTGACCGTCAGCAGGACTCTGAAATATACTTTGTTTGTTGCAGTTAACAAGAGGATTGAGAAAGAGGTGGAGAACTATGAGGAGAAGTATCGTGGAAGAGAACTGCCGGGCTTCATCAACTACAAGACCTTCGAGGTCATGGTCAAGGAGCAGATCAAACAGCTGGAGGAACCAGCTGTCAAGAGACTCAAGGATATAGGAGGTATATGATTAAATATGTATGACAGATTTACTCTTTATTCCTCAAGTTTTCGTTTTCATCATTCAACTGCTACAAAGTTGCTCAATGGAGATCAAGCTACTGTATCTTGTTGTATTTCCATTTCCTCCAGATACTGTTAGGAAGGCATTCATACAGCTGGCCAACAGTAGCTTCATTGGATTTCCTAATCTCATTAAAACAGCGAAGGTAGCCGTCTTCTATGAGTCTCGCAAAATGTATTTAGCATCATTTTCCTGGCTGTGTTCAGACTGACCAGAATCTTATTTTCTAGGCCAAGATTGAAGCCATTAAGCAAGAAAAAGAGTCCACTGCTGAATCCATGCTGAGGACCCAGTTCAAGATGGAGCTGATCGTCTACACTCAGGACAGGACCTACAGCAACAGTTTGAGTGACAGGAAAAGAGAGGAGGATGAGGAAGAAGACAAACGGAAAGGCCCAGTCTTTGCTAAAGAAAGGAGTATTGTATACAGAATGGATAATCATGCAACACTTGAGGAGCTGATGCTGCACATTAAATCGTATTACAAAGTAAGTTTTAATGTAGACGGATGATTCATGGACAAAAGCAATGACAGTAAAGTTTAGACCCTACCTTTGTCACCCATCTGTCAAACCTTTCTTTCCTTTTCCTCTTTCAGATTGCCAGCCAGCGTCTGGCGGACCAGATCCCACTGGTGATCCGCTACCAGATGTTGCAGGAGTCTGCAGCCCAGCTGCAGAGGGAGATGCTGCAGATGCTTCAGGACAAGGAGAACATGGATTACTTGCTGAAGGAGGATTGTGACATCGGCAGCAAGAGGGCTAGTCTGCAGAGTCGCCTCAAACGCCTCATGAAGGCCCACGCATACCTGGTGGAGTTCTAGAGAAGGTCCTGGCTTAACAGCTTGAGTCTACTATACCTCTTTTATTGGTCATATACAGGACTGTGGTTGTCTGTTGCTGTATTATTATTCTTTTTTACAGAGTCCGGTGTAGAATGGACACATCTGTAAGTCAAAACAGGTTAGTGTTGGTGCATGGGGACTTGTTTTAAATGTACTGTAGTATCTTCTCCTGTTGTCATTCCCAATAAACAACTCCAACGCCTGTTATTTCATACTGTATGTCAAAAAACAATCATAGGAGCACACCATGTTTCTGAGATATACCTTCTCTTGACATACCATCCCCAGAAAAGATTATTAACAGTGTGCCAATACTGTGATGCTTTGCCAGTGTTTACAGCTCATGACTGGACCTCTTTAAAGAAAACAGGTAGTTAATGTTTCTTAATGTACAACCCCAGTTCCAAAAAAGTCGGTACACTGTGACATAAAAACAGAATGTGATGATTTGCAAATCGTTTTCAACCCATACACAGATACAGTGTAAAGACAAGATTTATAATGTTTTGGTAAATATACTCTCATTCTGAATTTGATGCCTACAACACATTCTGCATGTGTTACAACAGCGTGACTTTGTCGTTAAAGAGTGCAGGTATCACACTGGCCTGCCTGCAGTCCAGACCTGTCTCCCATTGAAAATGTGTGGAGCAACTGAGGTCGTATATCAAGCAAGAACAGGAAAGAGTTTGATTTTCAAAACTTTGACTACTGGTGTCTTCAGTTCCCAGTTTTGTTTAGCTGAGTGCTGTCAAAAGAAAAGGTTTATCAGTTTAAATATTAAATATATTTTCTTTCTTCTGTATTCAGTTGAATACAAATTGAAAAGGATTTGCCAATCATTGCATTATGTTTTCGTTTGCATTTTACACAGTGCCCAAACCTTTGTCGAGTCAGGGTTATATAATCACAGACTTAAAAATGTTCCAGATGCATGTTTTTCGAATTTATTTGTTTAAATAAAGAAAAAATGGACTTGGATTTATTGATTATGTAATTTTGCTACTCCAATTTGATTTTACATGCAAGACTACTTCAGCTAACAATCTGTTTTCTTAAGGTGTCACACCCCAGGTGACAACATAAGTTTTTTCAACCACTGGTCAGTTTTGAGATTTTGGGCTATTTTGCGTCCATAACATGTTTTTTTTTTTTTTGTTTGGTTTTTTTTCCAGACAAGTGGGAAAAAATGTCCAAATTACATATTCAGTTGTTATTCCGATTTCTGTAGTGGAATTGTACATTAAATGCACATATTTAATTAGATAATACCTATTTTTTATATTTAAACATAAAACTTCTTAAAAAAAAATCTTAATGTAAGTAATCAAATTGGGAAATTTAATGTTGATATCTATATGTTAAAATGTTACCCGTATCAACCTGGTGTGTCTGGCTTTAAATAAAATACTGTCATTATGTACTCAAGAGTTACATATTCTTGATATGACCAGTTAGTTACTTTAAAGAAAACAATACATGAAGTGCTCTACTACTCCACAATGATCAAAATGAGAATTGGTACAATCCAGTCATCTTTTAGGACAGTGCTGCAGCTTCATGTTCGGCTGACCTGAGACCTGTTTCTGCAAATAGAGCAGTAAATAATGCTTTCTTATGAGTCTAACTAAAATCCATTATGCTACACTTTCTCAGGTTGTCTTACTGCAGCCTATACTGTCCCTAAGCCGTTTGAATGTTGATGGATGTGGTAGACTTTGTACATAAAACTTGCTCCTATCTATGCAGAAATACCGTGTATCAGTATGAAACTGTGTACTTTAGCTCCCCCTTGTGGTGTAAAATTAAATAGTAAACAAAATCCCAGTGTGACAGTAAAACACGAGTTGTAACATAAACCTGAAGTATTAGGAAAACTAAGAACAGATATTCTATCTTATTCCAAGCACACAGACATAACATCACTTCCTCCATGTCATCAAAGAGCTAATGGTGTCTTCCACCCTCAGCAGTGAAGGATCTGCATCAGTGATGTAAATACAAAGCTGATTCAGTTCTGACGTCCAGTCCGGTAACTGTCCACCAATCCCTAATAACCAATAATCATTGCTTTCCTGTCCATCTATAATCTCAATTTAGTTCCATCGCCAAACGCTTGTAAGCAGATTTTATGAGCTGTACAGACCAACATACATTTAAAAATCCACCATTCTGGTAAATACTTGAACAACACAGATATGGACAAGTCAGCTTTATTCAAAAATACATACAAAAAGTCTTCTTAGGCAAAAACAAAATCCTCTAAAAGCAGTTAATTTATTTCAGTCACGATCTCCACGAGTTCATTCTCCATTCTCTGCAGGGCTCTCCTGGTTGTTGTCGTCATTGTCCGATTTCTCGTCATCTGGGAAAGATAAAAATGAATTAGCGAGGCATAGGTTCCTCTACTTTTTGTAAACTTAACCCATGAAACGGTAATTAGAATAAAGGACATGATACAGGGACATCAACAGGTACAAACAATGCTGAGTATCACTCACTCTCAAGTGTCTGCTGTAGCTCCTGTATGGTGCTGAGGAGCACATGGAACTGCTTCTTCCTTAACTCCAACTGTGTCGCAGAGAAGAGAGGGAAAAATAAAGGAAATTATAACTACTGATAAGGACATTAGAGGTTAAAATAGAAGATGTGATCCGTTTATTTGGCTTTACCTTTGCATCTACGTTCTCCTTGATTTGAGAAAGTTGCTGGAGTTCTTTGTCAAGTGCCTCCAACTGCCTGTGAGTGATGAAACCAACATTGAGCGCTCAATACGGTTATCATTAAAAGCCAAACACTGCTCTAACACGAATGAGCACAACAACTCAGTATGTTGATGAACCAAAGGATAGGCTGACTCACTTTAGTGTTTCATGTCGGTCTGGGTGTTGCTGGATAACCTTAGCTAAAGCATCATACTCTGGAAGAAAAGAAAAAAAGTGAGAATGACAGACAAGCAAAAACACAAACGGGTCAGCTAAGCTATTCTGCAAAAGTTTATGTACACAGTGAACATGCAGCAGCCTAAAACTGAAAATAAGTGAAAGCAAGTGTTGGCTTATGGCTAAAAACAAATAGTCAACACTTACTCACACAGGACCCAAACCTTAATCGCCTGTGTAAAAGTCATGTGCTTAACCCATTCATCCACCACATCTTAGGTCCTTCACGGGCTGTGATGCTCTTAATACTACGTCGCCTGACTTTCTGGCAGTATATTTGAGTTTTTTTCAAACATAGATTGACCAGTTTAATTTCAGAGAATATCAAAGACTGGCTAGTACAAGCCCTGACCCTGACCTCTTTACCCTGATCCTAACCACTTCTGACTTCTGCGCATCACCATGACGAGTACTAGCCAACCACAGCAAGCAATGAGATCCATAATAATGAGTTTAGGGAGGGACGTTCATAGCTGAATTGCTGCAGTGTGACTATTCTCACCTGAGTGCAAACAGACACTCTGAATACAAATTTCTATTTCTACATTATTTTGACAAACTATACTGACACCAATTCTTCTGAAATGACTGACTCCAGTTTTTTTTTTCATACCTTTTGTACACTCAAAAATGTATGGCCTCGATTTAAATTGGCCACTTTCATTTTGAATTGCGTCCTCTGTCCATCTGTTACAACTGCTTAAACTCATTGGATGTCTGAAGGCTGCTGGGAAAATGTTGTGTGTACTGTTTTATTTATAAAAATTACAATAGTCATCCGTATGATTTATTATTTGTTATAACCCAATCTATGAGGAACTGTTACATGAATTAGAACTCATATTGAAGCAGTATACAAAATAAAATGTAATAACCTGTGTCAGACAGACATTACTGTGCTCCGCAAGGAAATACATTTTTCCATGTCAACAACAGATTTCAGTATTAATTTATCTGTCAATATTTTAATTAATAAGTGTAAGAAAGTAGCGAAAAATGCCTACCACAAGTCCCCAAAGCCCAACGCTAAGTTTTTAGATTGCTTGTTTAGTCCAGCCTAGAGTCTGAGCATCCAATCCTTATATTAAAGAAGCTGGCTGCAGAAAATGGAAGTTTTCCTTGATAAATGACTTAAATGACTCATCCACTGTTAGAATAATTGGCAATTATTTATTTCAAATTATTTGTTTTATGTCTGAAACCATGGGTGACACCTCCAATATCGCTTTTGGTCTTTCACAATCTTTATATAACACCACAAGCAATAAATCTCTCCTGTCCACAATTGCCTAAACAATCAAATATCCTCACCTTGTCGATTTTTCCGTATTCTCTTTGCCCTCTGAATTTCCTTTTTGCACTCTGCTATCTTCTCGTGTGCAGATGTGATGTTTTGTTCTGCAATAAGGACAAGGTGGAGATAAGGTCATACTGCAACACCTAAAACATGCATTGTGTTGTGCCCAGATCTTCTAGGTAGCACACAGACAGTATGAAATGCAAGGAAATTTAAATATAAAAGAATATAAACACAACAGGTCAGGTCAGTGATAGAAACCCCTCAGTTCATACCTATATTAGAGTAGATTTTCTCATAATTCTCCATTTCCCGTAGATTCATGTCATAAACCATCAACGTCTTTCCCATGGAGAACTCACACTGGGCCAATGTGCCCATCATCCTCTGATACTGCGTGAACCTGAACACAAGTACAAAAAGGTTTACGACTCAAAGCAAGCTCTTCATTACACCTTTATATGAATTCTCGGTGGCAAAGTCCAAGGCTGGGGTCCGCAGGGCTAACCTACCCTTCCTCCGGGGTCCCAGGCGAGTTACACCATTTGGTGAAACTCTTCAGCAGTACGTTGATGCGACGGTCATCTCCAGCTCCGTCCCCGTCAATAAGAAGACGCTTCCGTATAACTTCATCTATGATAAGAGCGAAAGCAGGATGAAAACAACCTCCCAGATACAGCAGGTAAATCCAACAGCCGCTGAGCTAGCTGTTAGCTAGCTAGCGAGGCTACAGTATGCTAGCTGTTTTGAAAGCTGTCTGCTTCTTCGTGTAAATCTGGTTTGTTTTCGACGGTAAAGCTGGGTATGTGTGGATACTTTAAGAGCTCCGACACACATTTACATTGATGGCTTTTCCCAGAAAGCTTATCATTAAGACGTTTCTTACCGTCTGTAACGGCTCCCATGACTGTAGCGAGCTGCGTAAACTTTATTGAACAGCCGGACGTGAACAAAGTAGCTCGCCCCGCCCCTGAAGACGGAGGGCGGTGATTGGCTGCAGGAGCCAGCTCGGTCTGAATTCAAAGGGTTTTTTTTTAAAAGCTTTATCAATAATCCTTTCCATAGCAATTATGGAAGACGATTTAGACATGAGAAAAGAAGGGTAAAAGATACGTACACGACGGATATGTACATGTCACACAAGGTATGGATGAAATAACAAGCAAATGTCGGTTTTTTTTGCCTGTTTCCCCAACACTTATGTTTTTTTTTCATTTCTTTAACATGATATTTGCCCCGTAATAATATGAAATTGGCTAAATTCGTCATTAATACATAAATTCTGTTTTATAGTCTATATGATTTTTCATTCCTTTCAAAAACAGGGACAGTGTCTATTTCAAGATGTAATTTCAGGGCTTTATACATAGTTTATCCTCCCATTAAAAAAATCAAAGAAAATGGTAAGCAAATGGTAAATGGTAAGTAAAGAAATATACACTGTTCAGGGTCAAATTGAAACCTTTTGTTCTAAAGGGTCTGTCTTTGTGTTGTGATAAGGTATTTAACTTTGAAATTCATGTTAAAACTGTTTGTGTCATTAGTGGGGCTCTTACTGAAAATGTACCCTCTGCATCAGTTTTTGTATTATGATCCAAATGTCTTAGCCCTTCATATGATACTTTTATAGTTGTTTTTTAAAATTATACTAGCTATATATTCTTTAAGGAGGGTTGTAGGTAGGCTATACAGCAGGCTCACCAACTCCCTCGCTCCTTCACAATATTTTGTAATGGGTTTAATTTATTTCATTTGATTTTATAACATCTCCTTCTTATAATTAATTTTCAGGCTACATCTGATTTCTGCTTTTTGTACGGTAAGTTACATGTCAATACAGCCAGTACAAATTAATGCATCCCCATCTTCTATGAGACCATTCTCCTCACCACATGTCTCGTGACAAACATCAAACAATGCACATGATCCAATCCTTGATCTTTTTGGAGTCATTTTCTTAACCATCAGGCTCTGCAGAAGTTGCAGATGTCCCAGCCATCTTAGCTTTACCCTCCATCTTCATTGATTTTTCTTTTGTTTCTTTTTTTATTTTAGCATGCTTCGTTATTTAGCCTATTTATTTATTTTTTTTTTTTTTTCGAGGCAGTGTTTGAAAAAATGGGGTAAGGGTTAAATAAAACCTTGTTGAAATATCTAGCCAGCTAACTAAATTTGTGAGGGGCACAAAAAGTGAAGTCAACAGCCCCCCCCCCCCCCCCCCCCCCCAAGTGATGGGAGTATAAACATGTAAAGATAAAAATGATAAAGCTTAACTGTCCCACTATACCATTGTAGTTTTCTGAGGTATTCCTGGAGTTTTTGTACCACGATCCACAATGACCGTAATACTTCAGTTAAAAGCCTCATCCCAATTAAACGCCCATTCCCTTTTACAAGCCCGAACGCCCATTCCCTTTTACAAGCCCGGTGTGGTGACACATTCTGACAAATAAAGGCCTGTCTCAATTAGACGCCTGGTCTGACTGCCAAGCAGTTCAATTTTTTATAGAAGTTCTGAATAAAGCCAGGTTGTTGGCTACCTCAAATTATGTGTCCATTCCTGTAAGTTATTCATATTCCTTCAGTCTGTAAGGGTCCTCAGATCAAAAGAATCAAAAGGGTTTTTCATAAAAATGAATCCAAGTTGTGAGTATTGTTGTGTTGTTGGGGCAGCAGTAGCTCAGTCCATAGGGACTTGGGTTGGGAACCAGAGGGTCGCCTATTCAAGTTCCCGTCCGGACCAAAATATGGAGCATGGACTGGTAGCTGGAGAGGTGCCAGTTCACCTCCTGGGCACTGCCGAGGTGCCCCTGAGCAAGGCACCGAACCCCCCAACCGCTCGGAGCGCCTGTCATGGGCAGCCCACTCTGACATCTCTCCACTTAGTGCATATAGGTCCAGTTTGTGCATGTGTGTGTTCGGACCTGTGTGTAATTGACAACAGAATGAAAAATTGAATTTCCCCTCAGGGATTAATAAAGTATATTCAGTGTCAGTATGCTGGGTGCAGTAATCCTTAAGTGCCACAGACGCACTGTTGGAGCTAGATCAACTGAATGATTCATGACTGATAGATTATCTGAAGCCTAATTTTTAAAAAGGGAATATTCATACTGGTTTTAATAAACAATTTGATTATATTTCCTGATGTTTGCTGAGTAACAGTTTTGTGTGAAAGGAATTGAAGGCCTGTAGTCTTGTTGATTTCAGGGATTTAAGCAAATAATAGCCCAGGCTACTAATTGAAGTTTTATGGTAGTTTTGTTTTTTCTAGTTGTGAGCTGCTCCTTTTATATTTTACAGAATTGTACTGTATTGGATTAGCCTAATTTACAAAGTAATTTCAATTCTTTAGCAGTCAAAGGAACATAGAAAGTGAAATTTGAAGCCATGACAACATAAATAATATTCACATTGCCAGGGGTGTTGCATAACAGTCATAAGGTCAGCTGAAATGTCATGTTGTTCACAACATAAAACAAAACATGGAGAAGGTTCAGATGTGTTACAATGTGGTGCACCTGTCAAAAAGTTTAAATCAACCTTTAAAACCTGGCGCAACATAAATTTTCCTTTTGCTTTTGGACACCTTTTGCAAGTATTTAAACCTTGAACCCTGAGTAAATTGGTGCAGTTTCTTTCAAAAACATGGGTAAAAGGACAGTGAACAACTTGATGAGTAAATTGCAAAAAATGAATAGATTTAGAAAATTATTAAAAAAAACTGAACTAGGGAAAAAGTTATATTTATAGTTAATATTATTACATATTTAAAATTTAAATGTATTTATTTTAAATTGGTACAGAATTATTATAATTTTTACGCACCTTTTCCAGGTCATTCCCTTGTTTGTTTGTTTTCAATTTTCTCTTTTTACTAATTTCTTGCAATTTTTTGAGGGGTCATTTCGTCTTTTTGCCCATGTTTTTGAAAGAAATCAAGCCAGTTTGCTCAGGTTTCAAAGGATTAAGGAATAAATATATGCTGAAAAAATAAAGTGGTGCTTTCCTTGACAAATCCACAAAATTTACACTTGTAATCTTGCATCTTTCACAGGATTTTTCACAGAAAGTTAAACCTCCTTGACCTTATTTGTAAAATAGTGCTCATTACAAAATTTCCAAGTTTTATGCCATTGTTTTTCACTCAAGATAACACACCAAAAATACTTTGATGATGGAGAAGCTGCTTTAACCCATCAGAGTGCGCGTGTGTGCGTGCGTGCGTGCTGGCGCGGTGACGTCCCTTTCCCAGAATGCAGTCTGGTAAACAGACATGGAAGCACCAGGTGAAGACCTCCACAGAGGCTGAGCACTGCACTCGCTCTTTCCCACCGTCTCCTGTCTTCTTCGTCCAGTGCATCCAGTTGATACACACCTGCCTGGTGTCACGTCTACGCCTACAGCACCCAGAGCATCGGTAAGAGTGGAGTTTTTGTCGACCCGTGACGACAGCTAATGACTTCTGCTGTGCTGTCAGCCTCCTGCCAGCTTCCTCGCTAACGCTAGTCATGGCTGGCTCCAGCTAGCAGGCTAATGTAGCCACCACTGCTCTCTAGTAACGTTTGTACCAGTCACAGACCTATACTGGATGGAGCCTGTTTCCATGACACAACTCCTCATAGACATTGTGTCTTTTTCTTAGCGTCGTATTTACCGTCAACGTTTGACTTACTGTGACTTTACTAGTTTTTGTTTTAAATGTTAATGTGCGTTAGTAGATGTGGGAGCAATGTTAGCTAGTAAAAGATGGCTAGCTAATGTCAGCTAACTAACAGTTGTGCACCGAGTTGTCAATGACATGTACCTAGTTCCTAAAGAAATTACATAATATATTTTGCCTTTGCTATAATGTCTTTGTAGAGCTCAAATGACAAGTACTGACATGTTTATATTGGACTATAGCAAACTGTTTGGAAGAACAACATTACTGTGTGTTCAGTATGTTCACCCTGATGTCACTAATAGTCAGTGTGTGTGTGTGTGTGTGTAAGCTGTGGGTGACAATTCAATATGATGTTGTGCTTACTCTCAGTTGAATCATATCGAAATATTATTACGATCATATCATGTTATGGTTGTACACAACTCTGTTGCCCAAATTACTTGTTTCAAGCAATTAATCAAGCAGTTTTGATTGATATCAACAGCAAACAGCAGACCAGAGACCATGGCATTTAATGCTAGTTTACTGTGATTGTCGTATATGTGTTTTGTTTCATGAAAAATATCAGGCCGTAGCAATATTGTGACACTGATTTCCAAATCGTCCATCCCTTATTATTAGAGGAATGCATATGCGTCACACCACCCAGGCATTGTTTTCATCCTCATGACCACAGAACAGTCACCATTCAACAACAATCCAAAAAGCCCTCTGTAGGTTAGGTTTGTCATGTTGGCATCTGGATGTAAAATTATCAAATATCTTCATTCTTTTCTTTTAGTATTTGGATGGTGATATAAATGCATCAACAACACACAATGGCAAAAATGAAAGGTCTGCTATTGGATTAAAGTTTTGGCTCAAAGGATCATCGACATGTTCATATCAGTGTTGTCTGAGACGTCAGGGAACCAAAGCTATTTTATGCGTAGCTCCCCAGTTTGACGACAAAACTGACTGAGCTGTATATTTGGTTGTAGGATGTAACATTATTAATATTATTAGGTAGGTTTGTGTTTGCCAAGATAAACATCTGCCACGAGGTAGATCTGTTGGTTACCATTTGGTCATGTAACATCAGTGTAGTCAAAATAACGGAGCAGGACTTTTGATCAGTGACAGTGGTAGAGGTGGACCTGACAAGAATTTATGGAAGTGGTTAATTGAGCAGTATTCCTCTGTAGTGGTAGTACAGGGGATAACAGACCTGTCAAGAAAAAGCACAGAGCTCCAGTTTACTTTTAATGGACTTGACCACTTGAGAATGAAAATACAGACAGTACTTACTGACCCTCATGCCGACAAGAAGTCCAGTGTAGTTTATTAATCCACAAAACTCGTTTGGGGTATCGGAGGATAACAGCAAGCCAGATTTTTCCATACACTTGAAGTGCATGGAACCCACGTCCAAAATCATTTTGAAAATGTAGTAAAACTCCGCTAATGCGTTTCAAAAACGTCAGAATGGCTCGTCCGTCGTAATTCAAGTGGCCTGAAGCTGCGGCATGCAAAATTGACTTGAAAAGACGTAATTTACTCCACGAGAACAAGAACGTCTCTGAGCGTTCTCGAGTCTTGCACAAGTTGCCATGTAAACACAGCATGCCTGCAGGCTAACTGACCACGGTGAGAAATGATGCTATAGAAGTGGAGTAAATGATGTCTTTTCAAGTCAATTTTGCATGCCGCAGCTTCAGGGCACTTGGATTACGATGGACGAGCCATTTTGACGTTTTTGAAATGCATTAGCGGAGTTTTATTACATTTTCAAAATGTGGGTTCCATCCACTTCAAGTGTAGCTGTTATTCTGGCTAGCTGTTAACCTCCGATACCCCGAACGAGTTTTGTGGATTAAAAAACTACACTGGATTTCTTGTCAGCATGAGGGTGAATAAGTACTGTCTGTATTTTCATTCTAAAGTGGCCATTTCCTTTAAGCTTGGATTTTGATCTACATTACCCAAGCTTCTCGGAGAGCACCAGTTCACTGGCTGAAGCAAGATATAGCGATATGCAGTACCTCTGATATTCTCTGTCTCCATGATCTTACCAAAACAGGCGCTGAATATAGTCACATTCAACTGCATAGCAAATTATTGGTAATAGACTTTTATTTTAACTGCTAGCACTGTCATACAAAGAAATTCAGAGTCCTTGTTGTATGTTTTCAAAAGATAAACTGATCATTCACATTGATCAGGCAAAACTTGCGTAGTAAAGTCAAAAATATATCCCGAATTTTAACTGAAGCGATCAAGCTGAGTTTGAAGTTAGTTAAACTGGTACTGGGCTTTAGCACCCACAGCAAGAGACTTAAAAGGCCACAGCAAAACCTCTGACAAACAACTTCTGACACATGCAAACTGAAACAAATCTAAAGCAAGTGGTTGTTATTCATACACAACTGTTATCACTGCATGGCTTTGTGTTTTGCGTAAGTCATTATCTACCTCTATATCTCGCATCAGTTATGAGGACAACAAAAACAATCAGAAAAGGGTACAGTGTCAGTGTTTCTAAGAGATTACAGTGAGGATGGAGAGGGTGGTTAGGGATGGTGCTTAATGGATTAGATTGCTGCATAGTGGTGAAGAACTCCACAACAAGGCCCGGGGAGGACAGCGTTACCTTCCAGACATAATCTTAGAATTGTGCATTCACTCTGTCAATAGAAAAAGCAAAACAAAGAACCTGATACTGATTTGTTTTCTCTCAATGTGTGTGTGTGTGTGTGTGTGTGTGTGTGTGTGTGTAGAATTCCTCTCCAGTGTGTGTGGCGGCCAACGATCACCCAAACTGATGAGGATCGGCTGATTGAGTTAGAAATAAGTTCCTTTTTTCTTATTTTACCAAGGTAAGATCTCATAGCCACTCATTAATCTACAATCCACATACAATTACTGTTTTCTATAGCTGTATAATGATCATAAGTAGTTGTCAAGTGTTCACAGGTGTTAACAGTTGTTGCTTACTTAGAGACAAATTGGAATTCAGTATAGCAATTTTATAGTAATTGTTTTTGAGCTAACTCACTTTGGATTTTCTTAAGCTTGATTTAAACACATATACAACCCAAACATTTGTATTGCTTGTCTGTGGGTATCAGAAACTATGGTTTAAAAACACGTAGTCATGATAAAATGAGTGTTCTAGAGGAAAGGAAGCTTGTGTCTAGCAAAAGGAGAAGACTTCTCACTGTTACTCTTTCAGTTTTATACATTCACTTACTTAAAAATAGAAATTCCTGTGAATTCATCAGTCCTGCAGTTAACACTATTCCTGCTTTGTCATGTGTCCGCCATCCCCAGTGACCAATGAGTATCAATCTATTTTAGAAAGCCCACACCATAATAGTATTAATGAGACATCATCAGAGCTACTGTGTTGATGAGCCAATGACAAGAGGTTTAGTTTTAGTTTTGTTGTCGACACTACGACACTACTCTCCTGTTTTGTTTTCACCATTGCACTTATGCTATCTTTGTTTATTAGTGTGGGTAAATGCTTAAAGGTCAGTGTGTTGTTATTAATAGCTAAAATGTAGATATCAGCATAATTATTTGCTAGGTTATGAGGAAAATGGAAAGCAACGCCACCACTACACAAGGGCAGAATGTTAATACAGACTTTTGTATTTTACTGCCTAATATCATACAGGTGTCTAGTTGTATATCATCAGTCTGTGATGTTTAATCTGTAGTGATTAGTTCATACACTGCACACAAATATGCCTTGTGTGAGATTACAGTGCATGCCTAAAAGGGCGCCTGGGGAAATCCTGTTAATTCATTTTGTTAAACATTAAGATTTGAAATGCTATGAAAACAAAAACAAAATAAACACCAACTACACTTGTGGTCCCATCCCGCAAATAGTCACTGCTGCTCATCAAGATGGACTAGCATTAAGGCATCAATATGTCATAACTTAAATGTTTTGCTGGCGTAGGCTATTAATGAACTGATATTGCTAAACTGGTAAGTTAAACATTACAGTGGAAAAAAAGATTTGCTATGCATGCCTCATGAAAATGACTGTCAACTACTTGAGTTGGGCCTGTTTTGTCAAATCATTGATATGGTGTTCAGTTCTGTGTATACAATGGATTATATATAGAGAAATGCCATTTCAAATCCCTGTAGATGTATGTTGACACACATAATCCAATTTTAATTTGTATATTACTTCCAAAAGAAAATAACAGGGCACTGAAAGTTGAAATCTAAGTTTCCACATGTTGTCACCCTCAAGCAACAGCATCTAGCAACATGAAAATCTAAGTTGTACAATGAAATGTCATTGACCAACCAGGTAACCTCAACATAATATACTTGGGTTTACCCTTGGGTGCCAGTTTAGATCCCTTCAGAATGATAACTGATGTGAAAGATAGGGCTGGACGATATGGAGAAAATCAAATATCACCATGTTTTTGACCAAATATCGATATTGTGATGATATTGTACGATTGACTATTGGTGCTTTTACTAAATATTTACACAATGAGATTTGTGATCAATAATAATCAGCAATGTGGATATAATTACTTAATGGATAAAAATTACCTCACTTTACTATAATGCAGCCTCTAAAACCAGAAAAAGACGACACTTAGGATATTAGTTTCTAAAATCTAAGATGATATTTAGTCTCATATCACAGTGTTGATATAATATCAATATATTGCCCAGCTCTAGTTAAAGATGCTACATCTGTGTTTTTCTACAGTCTGTGGTTCGACCATTTTAAGAGCTCTCACAGTAGCCAGTTTTCATTACAAAGGCTGCATGCTGAAACTTAACGTCCTCATAGTATGAACACATGCAGCTAGATTTCCTAAGTCAATAGTGGAGTCTGGAGTGTTCATATCTTTTGGAACACTTTGATACAATGGATCAGTTTGTGACTGAGGTTTACGCATATGCAATAAATACAGGCTAGAGGAAATAAAACAGTGAGATGCTGGCAACATGTTCAGGACACACTGCTTAATTTGTATTTACTATATTTAGTGTTGGTCCAAAGACAAAGCCAAGATTCTGAAATTAGCACCAAAGGGGCAAGGTCACTTTTGCTCAAGGCTCTGCAGGGTTCATGCCAAATGGGAATTCATTCAACTTTCTTTGCCATTTATTAGGAGGTTTTTTTTTTTCAGATAACCTTCATTTAATATCAGTAAAACAGAGTAGATAGCTATTTAAACTGGCCTTGTTTTATGTCAAACTGACAGATGGCTGTGTCTTCAGACTTTCTGATGATTTGAGATGGAAAAGATAAATGGTTACACAGAATCAAGCGCTAAATCATTCATATAAAATAGGAATGACAGCCAGATGAGGACTAGAAGTGTTTGTGCCTTTCATAAGTCAAGTCAGTCAGTTTATTACTTTGTGTCTATACAATCAGGAGTCTTTATGCTAAATATTGTCTGCGGCAAGACGATGCAAAGAGCCTCCATTTCTTGTTTTCTTGCCTGTCATCTTTTGTCAGTTGACTATATGCCTGATCACAAACATTTCATCTTGAAAGTGAAAGTAAAGACAACTTGGCTGTGGATAAATCTGTCTTTAGACTTCCTAAAAGCTTAGGAGCCACAGGGGAGTTAGTCCAAATCTGTTACAGATCTCATTAAGTGTTATTCTTTTGTAGACATTTTGTGAGCTATATAATTTGAGTCTGACTTTATTTCAGTGGCAAAATAACTGCGACCAGTCCATCATCCATGAAGGTCAACTTATCTGTAAATGTGTTTCTCCTGTGTTCTTGTGTGTGGACCCGGATCAAGTTATTATCTACAGTAGGGTTGCAAAAGTATGAGATTTTTCACAGTATGATAACCATCTCAGAAAATATCAGTTTCACAGTATGTGGTCATACACAATTGTTGTTATTATTATAAGTTACATGACCCTTAAAGGAATGAAAACAGAAGGTTTTGATGTTTTGGTTTAACTCGTTCTTCATGATAATTGAACCTTGAAACCATTTAAAGTATGTGTAAAAAATCAGACAATGAGTTGAGGAGGAAAGTAGGTGCACTCAGGTGAGATTCTCCGTCCGTATTGTAGGCAAGCAAATATACCAGGTATCACAACTATTAATTTTCATACCAAGTGTATTTCATGGTAAGCCCTGACACTGGTACACCGCTGCAACCCCAATCTACATGCAAAGTATAATACAAATCATAGTATTACACTGTCACCAATGGTAAGTCTAAGTATTGATCAGTACATCTTAAAAATATTGGACATTTGTCCATCAGTATGTTGGTTTATATCTGCGAAACTGTGAAGTTTGAATCTTGTTCTGCGTATGGTTTTGCCTCTTCATGTCTGGTATGTGTTACTTTTTCTTTGCATGGAAAGTTAGTGAAAAAAATCAGTGTTTTGCCCCATAAAAGTGCCATTGCAAGAAGATGTGATATTCAGGATTTGCATAAGCATGGCACAGAATATCAGGCATCCACTAATGTCACACAGATGGTTTATATATTCAGGAAAACTCTCAAAATCAAGTCCTCATTTACTGACCAACACATATAGTCAAGTCAGTGATTTTTTAATTTATTTATATAGCCCAATATCACAAATTTGCCTCAATGGGCGATAATTGATAGGATGTTGTAACAGAGACAGTGAATTTTTACAACTCTGCTGTAATTATTCTAAAATAATAGCAGATATGATGCTTTTGCAACAAATGCTGATGTGCAGACTTTGTTATGCATTTTAAGCCTATATGCTGCTGTATGTATATATACATACATATATATATATATATATATATATATATATATATATATGTATATATATATATATATGTATATATATATACACATACATAGAGGATGGGGGATGATGTCTGTGCACTTCCCTAAAAAGTTATGTCACAAACAGACTTTGACACAGCACCGGCAGCAAAGACACCCGAAACCACCAGCAGGTGCGTTACCATTTAATGTCATAATGTGATTCAATTCAATGATAAACTAAGTATTCAATTCTTTGTGTCAACACAGTGTTGGGAAGTTTAATTTTGAATATAAGAGGTTACAGACTACGAGTTACCCTGTTAAAAATGTAATAAGTAATGCAACTTTTTTAATTACTGACTTGATTACTTTTTGATTATGTCGCTAACAAACATTTGAAACTGGTCAATAAAGCTGAAAAGTCCTAAAAACACAAGTGCAGAAGTGTTGCAGTCAAATTCGTCCCAAAGGCTTTGCTTGCCCACATTGCCCGGAAATATGCAAAAGAAGGCCTTCCTGCATAGTAAAAAGATGCAAAGCAACACTATGAATGTTATATTCTACATAAAGTGAAAGCTTAAAAGAATACATTCAGATGTAACACCATTTGTATGCACCAATATTTTTTTATTAGTAACTGTATTTACTTAGGCTAATTTCTTATGTCAACTAGTTACTACCCAACACTATATATATTCACTTCTATTTAAGTCTATTTATAAAACCCAATATCACAGCATATGACATCCCTCCATCCCTCTGCCCTTGAACCCTTACAGCAGATAAGATAAAACAAACAAAAAAAACCTTTAATGGGCAAAATATGTATAGAATAAACAAAATTATTTAAAAAAAAAATCTAAAATAAAATTATATATAGCTGCTGTATAAATGAATCAGTAAATAATACCTACTACTAAATATTGCTGGTTAACCCGAGTGAACCAGAGTTTATTTATGTGTATGATCAATTTTATAAGCAAGCCAATTAGTTCAGTATTGCATGTAAAATAATAATAATAATAATAATAATAATAATAATAATACCCGTAAAGCCTCAGATAAACTGCCTCTCAGTTCGGTCCATGTCATATGTTGTATGAGGTGTGTACTTGTTGCTTGACCACACACACACACACACACACAGGTTACATTTTAAGGGGGCGGGTGTGGTGAAACAACACGCGTGTGCCCGTGTCAATCAGTGGGAAAGTCCTCCTATCCCGAGCGCGACCATCGCTGACTCTCGTGTTGTTACATTGTAGCGGAAAGAATGTCGGAAAGGGCCGAGGATGACGTCAGGGGGGAGCAGCGCCGAGCGGCCAGGCAGCAGCTGAAGCAGCAGCAGATCCAGCGGGGAGAAGGCTCCACAGCAATGGCGACTGTTGCGGAGCGGAGATCCTTGCCTAGTCCAGAAATAATGCTGGGACAGCCTTGGAGCAACTGGGTCGACGCCGCCAAACTCCACGGCAACGACGGTGAGTTCCCCCGCGTCCCGAATGTGCGCGAGGAGGCGAGGTAGAGCACGACAGTTGCCAGTCCTGTCCTGTTTTTTGGCCGATTGCATGCAGTTTTTGGTGGAATATGAAGAAACGCTACTGGTAGCAACAGCACGAGCAGGCAAGCAAGTGCAACTATTTATTTGTCTGTGTGTCGGATCGCCTCATTTTCAGGTGCTGAATCGGAGGAAAGTTTCAAAGACTTCGGGAAAAATCGAGAAGCCATGCGTTTGTGCAGAGAAGGTGAGTGTGTTTTTTTTCCTCTAGGGCCAAAGGTGTATTTTGGTTCTGGGGGTTTGCACACACACACACACACACACACACACACACATACATACATATGGATTGAAACACTTTACACGCGTCGTTCGGCCAACATGTAAACCCTACTGTATATCATGCGCATCATAAATCCACCGGACAACCGGATACAATAAGTGAAACATGTGTCTGTTATTCGTGTGGTGGCTGACATTTACATCTGTCCCTAAAATAACTTCACGGTTAACAACTTAGACTCGCTGTACTTTGGTACATGCCCAAACATAGTAATAACAATGGCATATTTTGTTGGGAGGATGCATTTAATGGACTTTATTTTAAGGAATCCACATTTCTGCCATTTTACACATGAAACCATCCACCATATTTACATGTGTCAGACCTTTAAACAACAGCAAGGATTGTTGCCTCGAGATTTTAAGGTAGTAAAGTTAATTAAATTGTGTGATTTCTCGAAATGAAATAGACATGTCACTGGTCAAACAGCTCTTAGTCATAGTGCTATTTAAATGGTATGAAGTTACGGTGTGGTGTGCTCCTGTTTTACATGCTCCCTCAACACAAAATATGACCGACAGTGATGTTTTGTGACCTCATATCTATAAAAATATGGCGAGCAAATTGACAAAATGCTAAATTTGAGATAGCCTCTTTGTGTCTTATGAAGCACTTGCCTACCAACGAGCATGTCAGTACATTTCTTTTTTTATTCAGGAAACAGTGATCAGTTACCTCAGGATTTCTCTAAAGCTAAAACATATCATAGGTTTCTCTACCGGCAGTAAAAGGAAAGGTTCATTCATAGCAAAGAAGACACTATTCGACACTGCTGATAAAACCTACAGTATCCGAAACACACATCATCTGGCTTCTGAGCCACAGACTGATGTTTCAGAGCAGTTTGAACTGCATTTTTATTTTTGGAAACACCTTGTTTAGCATTAGCTGATTTGTCCTGTTGGCAGGCCTGGATTTAGAATGAGCCACGCTACAAAGGTAAATTGTTATATCAATAAAATGGCATCTTGTTTCAATATAGATCAACAATCATGCTCTATTTCAAGGTTCGCCAAGCTCTGAGAGTGACATCAGAATGAGCAAGTCGACAGGATGAGTCGGAAACCTTTTTCGTTCAACTCGGAATTTAATGAATGACTAATGAATGAACTTCGGTACAGTAGTTATACAATGATTGTAGTGCTTCACTGAAAAATGTGTTTCTGTTTTATGTCCTCTAAAATGTCTGACCTTGATTGTACTGTCACCAGAGAGATTTTATTCATTGTCCTCCACTGAATGGGATGATGTCTGTGCGCTTCCCTAAAATCTGAGATTCAAACGTACGCTGGGCAGCAAGATTAGTTACGTCACAAATACGAAAGCCAGTCGCTGTCTAATACGGGGAACACATTGACAGGGAAACAGACTTGCAAAGAACCCTGAAACCTCCAATGCACTTGTCACCACAGAGAGTGAGAGTTAACGTTGCCATAGCGAAAGTTTTGACCGCAAACATGGTAGAGCATGTAGTATTTGGATGTAAACCAATATGAAGACGCAGTAACATCGTAGCTTATAGTATTGTATGTTTCACAGCCATTAACACTGTGTCAGTCACTGCAACTTACAAGCTAACAAGTAGAAGATGCTAACTACTCTTAGCATTCTGGTACGTCTGCTAGCCGCTGTTTTTTTTTTTTTTTTTTTTTTTTTTCCACTCAACGGGCTCCTCATCTGAGTCTGGGTCTGACAGAGGCTCAAACATGTAGAGTTTAACCTGTCAGTGTTCTTGATGCATGCTGCTCTTTCACCGGTCTTACACAGCCAGACCTCCCTTCACACTTTCTTTTAGCGCTGTGCCAGTGCTGAAAAAAGCAGAAATTGAAACCAAAACCTACCGTGCAGTGGTGATAGGAGAAAGCTCTCGGCCAGATTCAGATTCTCAATGTTAAACAAAGTATAAATTAATTACTTACAATTTTTACATACTTTAAAATATGTTGGGGGGGGGGGGGCGGGGGGCTTAAATGAAGTAGCTCCACTAATGTGCATTGTCTTCCACATCCACAGCTTCTTTGTATCACACTGTGGGAAGGATTTTTACCAATTGCTAAAGGACACATGAGCAAATCAAATGTGACCTTGCTGTTAGGGGACGCTGGTCGTCACAGCTACTCGGACTAAGATTAACATATAGGCGTTTCTTTGAGCTGTATTTCAGAACTAAGCACAGAGTGAAAATAATTGTATCCTCTGTTGTCTGTATAATTTGGCAGAGAAAAATGGCATTAAACAAAAACCTCAAGGATCATCTTCACCGCCATTAATTCTGCAGCCAACAACAAAGCGATCATTGTGGTGTAAATAATTGTCACTCAGTTTGACGGTTTTTAGACTTTGGTAAATCCTAACATAGAAACACCTTTGGACACTGATTTGTCCAACATTTTAGAGGCACACGTGTGTCGTTTCTGGATCTTTTTCATGCTGTCTGTTAACGTATTTGCAGAACAGGGAGTCTGTCTGAAGTCATGTCTCAATGAAAAATGACCTTTTATTAAAATTATTTTTTAGTTACAAGAATGCACAAACAATTAATTATATCAGTTCAATTGGTAAAGAAAGATTATTATTAGTTACATCAGCAATTAATATACTTAAATACATATTTTTCAGTGCTATTTATTAGTCTGGATTGATTTTGTGTGAGTTTCTGTGTTGGAGATAATCACTGTAGAGATGTCTGCCTTCTCTCAAATATAATGGAACTAGATGGCACTCTGCTTGTGGTGCTCAAAGCGCCAAAAAACTCTCTTTCTAGAAATCATGACCACTTACACAGGATAATCCACAGACCTTGTTGTGAGCAGTTTCATGTAGGGACTGTTTTCTCTCTACCTAATTACACCTGCCAACCGTATCACCATGCAGGAGTAAACAAGCATCAACTCATGGATGAGAGGCTTGTGCTCATGACAGCGCAAGATGTAAACATTAATGGCGTCCTCCTTGGCTAAAAAGTAACATTAGCTAGCTCAGTGGTGCTAGGTGAGCTAGCAGTAGATGCAGGCTTCCTTCTGAGCAGTGATACAGTTGCCAGATGCAGTTTGGAAAGGAAATAGTTCCTACATGAGACTGCTCACAACAAGGTCTGTGGATTATCTTGAGTCATGTCTTCTGGAAGGAGACATTGCTGTTGAGTTTATCAAATGTAATTTTTTGATGCTTGGAGCAACGTAAGCCAAGTGCCATCTAGTTTCATTACATTAGGAAGAAGGCAGACATCTCTACGGCCAACGCTTGACAAAAAAAAAATCAAGATTGATAAACAGCACTACAGGTAAGGGGAAAAACATGGATTTTTTATTTCTAGGTGAACTGTCCCTTTAATTATGATGGTTATACAAATAATATATATATATATTTTTTTATCACATTCAAAATAAGTAATAACATGTTCAATAACAATTACATGTGTTGATTTGCACAATGTATAATTCCTAAAGTCTTTCCAAAAATAAATCAGTATGTACAGCCATGCAGATAGTATGTTTGTTATCAACATATGTTTCAGTTTGGTCACATGATTTTGGCCCACACTTATGATATCATCATTGTGTCCAGTTTTAGTCTTTTCTCCCTCTGTCGCCACACGTTGCTGTAAAGGAAAGGGTTAATGCATTCTACTTGACAGGGCACTTATCTAATGTTGCATTTACATTGGTAAACAATGTGGGCCATGTGCATACCCTAAGACTGTTTCACAATGTGAGTAACACACGTCCTAGAGGCTCCCAGTGACAAGAAAAATAGAGCTTTCATATTTCATACTAAATATTTAAAACAGTGTGAGACACATGACACTGAGGTGGCGGCTCACCTCAAGAGATTTTGTCTGCTGTGTGCTGAAGAAGGGCTGTTTAAAAGAGGGTGAGATTGTTGTTTCTACAGGTCAAGAAAAGCATTTTCTAACAGGGTGGATGATTAAAATGTAAAATGTAAGGCTGTTGGGCCAACTGACGTGTAAGTGAAACATGTCTCTATCATGTAGCAGCGTCTGTTGGCAGTGTCTGTTGTTTGTGTCATGGGCCTGATCAACACATGCTGCTCGCGACAGAAGTGCGTGCTCATAGAATGTTATTCTGCGAGTCTGTGTGTGTGTGTGTGTGTCTAGTAGGGGTATTACAAGTGGATGACTACACCTCTCCGCCATGACTCACCACCAGATTCCTCTTGTGGTGTAACCGCCATTCTGACACACTCAGATGATTAGCACATTTTAAAAATGTATGGCAATTAATGACTGATGAATCCGCCCGTCGTTTGCTTCGCTTATTATACATTTTACAGTGGCTCTGTCACAGTCAGGGAAGCTGGGAAATGTAGTGCCAGTGTCAGCCACAGGTCAGATTCAGCCAGCGTGTGTGCTGCTCAGAGGCAGCCAGAGCTGCTACTATTCCACCTAGATCATTCATCACTGCCACGGATGAGGATGCTGAGATTAACTGGACTCTCATTTTCCTCCTCTGTCTCGTGCTCACAGGCTCTCTTTCTCCTCCTCGAGCTCAGGTCCTCTGCTCACTCTCGCTTTGTCTTGCCGACGCCTCGGCCTGCTTCCCTGCTTCTCTTTCTCTCTGCGTTTTTTTTTCTCAGCACTGCTTTCTTGGCCTCGCTCGGTTGTTCTGTCTCCTCTTTCTCCTCCACGGCAACTTCCTTTCTCTCTATCCTTTTCATCTCCTCCTTGCACAAGAAGAAAATGGAGATCAAGAATGGTGGCAGACACAGTGGTATTGGACCACTTTTCAAGTCAGGCTGTTTAAGTGGTACAGTTCAGACGGTGCCAGTGCGTTGAATGCAGAGTGGGGAGGCGATCTAGCCGGGCTGCTTTTATAGTTGAGCAACCCGTTTGGAGAACGCTCCCAAGTGAACAACAGCAGCAGTTTAGGAATGAATCTTGTTTGACCTTGCTATTGATCCAGCAAGGAAATGTGGTTGGCCTGTTGGACTCCGCATTTCTTGGCCTGTTTCAATAAAGGATCTTAGAGAAGGTGGAGTTTTAATGAAGAATACATGGGAAGTTATTGATTTAGCAAATATGTGTGCTCTCTTATTATAACTTCAATTTGTTCGTGGTGCAGGAGAATGGCTCATAGAGAGTTGGATGAAAACAGACATGTAGAACCGAAATGTTATCCAGAACTCAGGCCAGCCTCCAACTATTGCCTCAATGGCGTAGGCAAGTGGAGACCGCTGAGTGCCGCCCTCTGCATCACATTTCTGCACTTGTTCTCTTTGCATAGCAGTCCAACCCCTGCTTGTGCACATAAGCAGTGCGCTCCCCTACTCAAGTTCTATATAATTTACATGCCTTTGTCCGTTAAGTGAAGACTTTTGCCTTTTCTCCTTGGCAGACCCCAGCCACTGTGAAAAATGAGTCTTTTCACTCCGCTGCTGTTGAAGGAGATACTTAGCAGAGTGGCTTCAGACAATTGAAACGCATTAAGTAGCATCAGGCTTGTCAATTCATCCACACAAGACTGCCACTGACCTCCCTGAGAGGGAATCCCGCCAGGTAGGCCCTTTTCATGTGGTTTGTGCTTAATGGCCCTCATCCCTTCCAGAATCGTCCAGTAGTGTTTGAAGAACCCTTGACGGCCCTGGCAGAGTACATATTGAAGAGGGGCTCCACTTCTCTCCTCTTGTATCCTGTCTTCTGCTCATCTCATCATAACACCCCAGGCAATCTCTTAATTAGCCTCCCCAATTAGGTGGTTTCTGGTTCTTTGCGCCATGGTAAATTTTGATCACATTCTGGTGAGGAGCGGCTCTTCCCTCTGATTTTTCTGAGAGTGGCTGGAGTGGCTCATGAAGCACGGGACTTGGTTTGTACAATTGGGTGGCTCAAGCTGCTGGAGCTGCAGACACGGCATTCGTGTGCCCTGGCACTCATGCTTCTGTTGCTTTTAATTAACGTGCACCTGACAGCTGCATTGCGTAGTGGCACTACAGGACAGTTCACATCTTTGCACTTCCCTGAAATCGGCCGTGTCTTCCGGTGTCTCTTCATTTGAGTTAATCCAGACGGAGGCTCTACTATGAGTTGTATCCATGTCTAAATTGTTGGCAGGTCCGCTTTACATCAGCCAGTGTATGAAATGTCTGTGTGTGTGAAATGTTATTGTTACCATGCAGCAGTTTTTATATACTATAATAATTTGGTCACATCTTTCGCCTGCCTCCAGGTGCTTTCTCAGTCTCTCTTCCTCTCCCTACAGCTCTCCTACTCATACGACTAAAGTTACATCCGCTAACTTCTTAGACTGATTGTAGAACATTACCATCAGAACCGTTGGGTGTTTTTGCAATGTCAGTGTAGAGGATTATGATGTTTATTACAGCTTCAGTAATATCTGCTGTCTTTCGTTCATCAGGTGGCTCTGCTTGCTTGCTAGAGCAGCTCCAGTCTGTGTTCATCTTTGCTGTCTGTGGCATGGCAGCCTTCAGTGTTGAAAGGCTACAACTCGTGACATGTACCCAGTCAGATAGTGCTGTGGGCAGGACAGAGACAGGTGGTGAAATCAGAGCCAAAGTAGTGCATTTTTTAATGAATTTAACCAAAAATTGTGTTATTGTGGTCTTGTGGTTATTGTCACAGTCCTGCCCCCAACATTTGGAGCATGAAAGGGATTCGAGAAATTACCGAGTAGAGGAACAACATAGGAAGCATAAGGGGAAAAACAAATTGAGTTGAGTTTGTTAGTGATAGCCTCTTAACTCACAAATCATCTACAGTTGTGCTACATACATCCTGTATGTGCTTTGGAGAGATGTTAATTCTTTGCGAGCGGGTAACCTTTGGATTGCTGGCTTGGCCCTTTTCCTGCTTCTTATCATTAGGACGTTCTCAACGATAAATGGTGACTTGTACTTGGGAGTGATCTGTAGTTGCATGTGCAGGCTTTGCTTGTCAGTTTGCCTTGAGTGATCTCTTCAGTTTTTAATATTCTTGATATGGTTATGTGTTTTCATGTGTGTGTTGTGCAACGATGTCCATTTAATTTTATCCAGGAGGTGACCAATTTTCCCTCTCCATTTTAAGCACAAAAAAAAGGATGCCATAAACTGGAGTTACCCTACCTTAAGCTATTACGGTGTTATGACAACAAATGGATGTTTCAGTGAAGAGTCAGAGTCTGCTGCCAACTGGGGCACCAGGTGAATGTAGGTCTATTTTATTTGCCTCTCCTTGATTTGTGCCCTGTCTGGTTGAATCTCTTGTGTACAGACATGCCCATATTTGGCCAGTGTCCCGCACAGGACGACTTCTACCTGGTGATGTGCAGCCACTGCGGCCAGGTAGTCAAGCCCCAAGCCTTCCAAGCACACTACGGTAAGTGTCATGCACGAGCACACACATATATGAATATGCACGTATCGCATTTAGAGTCATTGGTCATGCAAAAGCCACGCAGAGCTGGCTTTTAAGAGTTTCTGAATCACATTGGATTACACCGTGCAAGTAGGGGAAGTAAACGTGAACAGTAGATGCAGTAGATAAGTTAAAAAAGGAAGTAACACAGTAGCCTGCATCTGTAGGAACCGTATACCACTTCAAGGCTGGTGGTGATATTTCACACATTAACACACTCTATGGCATTACCTCTCTCTCCGCCTTTGTCGTCCTCCACCACTTTTCCTTCTCCACACAGTAACCCGAGATGGTACGCCACAGACTTTGATTTATTTATTTATTTTTTTAACTCACTGTCTCACTTGTGTGTGTTTACAATTCCCCCGTTAATATTTGATGTGGCTCTCTTGTTCTTTGCAGCAATGTACTTTTTTTTTTTTACACTTACAGCTCAGATCAGATTTCTGTTAACCCTTAAGCAATATGTGTAATATGTGCTTCTCAGTGCATGGATTTCCACTGCTTAGTCGTTAAGCTGGATCTTTGACTTAAGGGCTAACGTAAATGGATGAATTGCAGATCTGTGAACAGACTGACTGCATCACTGTGGATCTCTGTAAAGTTGACAGTATTCACGGCAAGTTCACAAATGCCCACAGTCGCTGTAAGAAATAAGCCGTCTTTTCACTCCCAAACTCATTTGGTATTGCTAAAATGGTAAGGAAGGCTGCATGTTGGAGTGATACATATCATTTCCTGTCATTCAGGGCTGGTTGTTAAAAGTGAGAATTTTTTTTTTTTTTTTTTAGTTAGGGCTGCAACTAGCAATTATTTTCATTCTTAATTATCTGTCGATTATTTTCTTGATTAATCCATTAGTTGTTTGTAAAGCTGTCGCGATGACTGAATTCCCCCTGTGGTGATTAAGGGTGTCTCAAAAGTGTAATATGCGGTATTACTGCCATTTTTGTTTTGTTTTGCAAATTACTTCATCTATCCTATTTTAGTGCTTTGTAAATAAGCTGTATTGTCAGGCTATTATTAGGTAAATTGTTGCTTTTGAAATGACAGAGTTTTAAAACAAATTAAATACTCATTCACTGTTAAATGCAAAACACAAAAGAGCAATGAGGCAAAAGTGTTTTCAACTGAGACGCTTTGGTTGCTATGATACAGAACATCCCCGGAAGTAAAAATATCAGCACAGGGCAGAGTAGCCTACTTGCTCTGGATGAAGGGAGGGCTGAAGCATGTGTGGAGAGAGGATGGGCTGCTGGTCTGATTGGGATTAGTAGTATTTCTCCTCTGTTGTTTTTCAGAGATGTGATGGTTAGTCTTCGTGATGCTTGTCTCACCCCTCCACTGTGATTGGACAGCTAGGTAAAAAGTGACGGAGATGAGCGGCCACAGTTTTTACCCAAAGTTGAATATTTTACACCTCTTATAGACCAGAAAAAACTCCACGGTGCAGCCCTTAGTGCAGCGGCTTGTCGCAGACATGTTGGCATTTGTAGCAGAATGTTAATATGCCATGCTCCCGTGATAAAAAGAAAAAATATGAACATAGTGAAAGTGGTGGTTGTCTGCTCTCACATGCAATTGGCTTGTCAGTAGCTCAGTATAGCAATATTGTGGTTGTCGCAACAGCTGTAATTGTTTGGTCTATACATTTTCAGAAAATGGTGAAAAATGTCTGTTTCCCAAAGCCCAAGATCACATCCTCAAATTCAGTTTACTGTCAAAGAAGGATGGGGATCAATTTATGATTAATTGTTGCAGCTCTTATATTAGTCTTGGTTAGTGTTGTCACGATACCAAAATCTTTGTTTCGGTACCAATACCAATATGAATTTCGATACTTTTCGATACTCTTCTGTACTTTTCCTAAGGAAAAGTCCTTTTGGATACAGACCTTTAGAACAACAAATAGTAGGCGTGTAACGGTACCAAAAAAATCATGGTTCGGTAAGTACCTCGGTACGGATGTCACGGTTTGCTAACTCAAATGTTCCACCAAGTTTGTGTTGGCTCGTGTTGTCTCCCTTTGCGAGGCAGACTTTCTCTTGCCTTTTTTCACGTGCGCCAGCTGCGAATGTTGATACAGGTGTTGTCATACACACCACTTGCGCAATCTGTGCTCCAGTAGGAACAAGAAAGGCGTTTGCGTGCATAAATGAGTAAAATAAATTAACTAAATTAATGAATTGAATCAGTTTCAAAGTACCGGTATTTTCCAAATGCAGTATAGTACCGTTTGGAATACTCTAGTACCGCGGTACTATTTTAGTACCGGTATACTGTGCAACACTAGTCTTGGTAAATTCAGTTAATTTAAGAGGACAGGAATTGGTTGTGTGTTCACGTGAGAACCCTGAAGCCTTCAATCCTTCTTTGCACCAGTTTTTGTCCCATCCTACACTCTCACCCCCAGCCTCTGAATCACACATCTGATACCATCCTCTTCCTTTTAACTTGAGTTATAGCTTAGTCACTGAATTCCTTTCAGTGGCGAGTATTCCCCATGAAGTGTGACAGCAATTATAGTTGTTAGGGTCAGCCACAAGAGGGAGGTATAACAGCATATGGCCCCTACAGGAGCTGTCCTTGCTACTCTGTCAACAATATTCAGAGAAAGGGCTCCTCCCACACAGCTTAACAATACAGACTGATACAAACCTGTCTAGACCAGACTGGCACTCATGACTATTACAGTTGAGCTGTCATACCTACAAGGGGATTAAAGAGAAGTAGACAAAGATTGGAGGGCATTACAGTGCCTGTGAAGTAAAACAGTACTATAACAGCAGGTGACCTCCGTACATCTTTAACAGGGTGGTATCTGTGAATGCAGACTGTACAGAATCTGATATATCTGATGTCTGATTGATTAATTTATCTTTAATCATTATGATTGTTCACCATTACCTGTATGCGACTGGATTTTTGTATAGATTGAAGTATACTAATTGCTGAATGAGCAGCTAATGGGGTCTCCCTTGACTTACATTCAAGTACAAGTTCTAAGCACTGTAGTAGAGTTTTGGCATATGATCAGCTTGTTGTACAGATGGAGGGCAAGCAGCTGGAGGCAACGACAACCAACACTGCTCTCATGCTTATGGTTTGCGCTGTTTACAACTGTTGCAATTGATCAGATCAGGAAAGAATGAGAGTTTCTTTTGAGTCCCATAAAAAGGGCAGATGTGAATCAAAACATCCATGCTATGCCCGGAGGAGCGGAGTCAACAAATGTCAAATGTATATGGTGATATTTAAGTGTGGCATTATGTTATTACAATTTGCTGTGACAACTTCTCTGTGTGCTTTACCCAAGACCCAGGTTTTTACAGCATTTCACCAAACTTCTGGAAACCGCTGACATACTCGGAAGAAAATAGTACCTAAAGTTACATATCGTTGGTTAGCGGTGCATCCACGTACAGAGCTGAAATGTAAAAAAATCAGTAGTTCTGAAGCACATTTACTCACCTAGCCAAAAATACGGCAGTCAGGTTCTGAGGTTGCGGACACAACTACACACAAGTTTATTATCGTCCACTGGACTCTAGAACCTTTTCGTCTGGATAAATTAGCTGTATCGAAAAAGGGCTGAAGGATGAAGTAGTTTGTAACACGGATTGTATCCACACAAAAAAAAAATCACTTTCCTTCATTTTGTATGGATCACATCCAACATGTGTTTCAGTTTTCTGATACCTGCAGATTCGCCCAACCCTTCTATATAGTCACGTTACGCTAATTTTAATTCGCACAGTGTACAGATCTATCACTTCCCGCTTCCCATCTTATTTTCACCTATCATAACAGTCAAGTGCTTGCAAACAAGCTATAGATTGGCAGCTAATGATTATTTTAGTTATCAGTTAAACTGCTGATTATATTTTTTGATGCATGAATCCTTAAGTCTAGAAATGTCAGAAAATAGTGAGCCCAGTGTCAGGTCTTCAGATGTCTTGTATTTTCTGACCAACAGTCCATAGTCCAAAGGTTTTCCATTTACGACGATATAAACTAGAGAATGTTTGGCATATTATGTTTGATACTTAAACTGTTATTTCACTATTAAAATAGTTGTTGGTCCATTAAATTCCATCGAGTGAGATTGTATGGCTATGCTACTACACATGGCTTTACAGAGTAGGAGTGCTCTTGCAGTGATTTTCCTCCTGTCTTCCTCCCTCTGATGTCATCGTAGGAAGACCCCTTGTGGCGTGAACACGGGGCAGAGGCACTGATCTCAGCACCATTGAGATGGTCTCAATATGATTTTAGCGGGCGTCTTTGAGCCCATCTGTCTCCTGTTAGGTGTTTGTGCTTCTCGGTTGAGGCAGATCCCAGCAGGGGTGACACTCACCGCAGAATGGGAAGCTGCGAGCTCGGCAGCCGTTTTATGCTTTCGCTTATGAACTTGTGGAACAAAGACTTGTCTCCTTGCAGCACATTGCCTGGGCTGAGCAAAACACACATTTCTGGATCCTGCACCTTGAGCTTAAATAGCAAGAGAAACTAACCACAGTGTATTTGTTATTTTGACTAGAAGAACAGGTTTGTTATTGTTACACAAAGGCCAGGCTGTGCAACGGTTTGAACATGGTGCTTGTGGTGATGCTAGTGAGGCCTCGCGCTTGTACGTTAGGGTTTCTCTCTCACTCCCCTAGCCAGGGATTCCCCTCAGCACTCAGCCAACTGTTTGACAGTGCGAAAGAGGATATTAAGGCTCCTCCTATTCCTTGTGTTGGCTGTTTTTGTCCCCCCCCCCCCCCCCCCCCCCCCCCCCCACACACACACACACACACACACACACACACATTTTTTTTCAAACCCTCTTTCATTCTGCCGCTGGTGTTGGCTCTCTTTTCTCAGTGTTACTGCTTTGTGGACAGAGCACTGAGTATCACGCTGAGGTTTCCTGGTGTGAGTTTGTGTGCAGGGTGTGCTGTTGACTGTGACCGGGACAGGACAAGACAGCAGGGGAAGGAGGGGAGGGCAGAGGGGAGTCAAAGAAAGGCTGCTAAGTAGAAGGAGGAAAGATATCTGGTGTGTGTCATGAATGGGTGTGTAGAGAGAGGCCCTTAGGTGAGAAGAGGGCACTCTTAAAAGCATTTTCTCTCCATGAAAAGGGTCATTGGAAGAAGGCTGTACAGTTTGAAGGTGTGTGTATTTTGTATGTTTTTGGGGCTAAAGGAGACGGGGAGTGGCAGCTCTGCATGTGTGTGTGTCAGCATCTCATCCACTGTTTCTGCAGCAACAGTGTTGTTTGCAGATCACCTGCTGAGAGGGAGTTTTGGCCTACGGCCTGGTTCCCCACTACATCATGGAGTTAGCCCAGTAAAAGGTTAGCTAACCAGGCCCACGCCTCACCACATCAGCAGCTGCCAACACGAGGCTTTCTATGAAAACCTGATTGTTCTCCTGGAGCTGTTTCCTCTTAAATTTATTGTATGTCTGCTGGAAGGAATTTTTTTTTTGTTCTTTGCTGTTTTGCTCATGCCACAGTGTTGACAGGAAGAGGGTCAAGTTAACCTCCAGTCGCCTGTTTGTCCTCAGCTCAGCAGCGGACACCTCTTTCTCTCTTGCTGTATGTCTGTCGCTCTCTCTCTCCACTTATGGTCAGAGCAGCAGGAGTGTCTGTCTGTCTGTATGACCCCTCTGTGACCCCAGGGGCCCAGTGTATCTGTTAGGCCCTGTTTACACCTGGTATTAACATTCAACTTTGGTGCTCAGATCACAAGTGAGGCTTTAAGCACAGGTGTAAATGCACCAAACCGCACATGGCCACATTGTTTAAGTAGTGTCTGTGCCAGTGTGCCCTGGGCCACATTGAAGGTCTGGCTACTCTGCTGATGTCCTTGCTTATCTGACTCAAACTTACTGTTGCTGGCACTACACAGGTTAGACACAGCACTCAAAGACTGTTTCCACAGCCGCTTTCTTCCTGTGGCAGTGAATGGTCAGTTCAGCGTTTTGCCTGGTTAGCAAAAGCTAATACAGCAGCAGCTGTTAAACGGTCCCAACTAACTCATACTGACGCCGAAATGGCTCCCCTTCTTAATAATTGCTAGGTAGTGTTAGTCGTGTGTTTTTTCTGGTTAGCCCTGTCACTGTGTTTGTGCAGGCTTGTAGCACCGAGGAGGCGAAGGGACCGCTGTGTGCACTTGTCTCATGATAAACACAGAGAGAGCGGGGGCAAGGAGGGGCTTAGCAAATAAATGCAATGCACACAGTTCTACAACGAAATAAGATTTTTTCCATTTTAAGTAGTAAGGTTAAGGCTGTGAGTGTGCACATAGCATGACAACTGTCCCACTTGTTAGAAACAACAAGGCATTTGCTGTTTGCAAATGGAAATAATGTACATGTTTATGTCTATATAGAGTGGAGAAGTGAGAACCGATCACAAATTGTCACTCAGGATGCATTTGGAGGCGCATTACAATGCCAGGTGGAAAGAGACATACATAGAGTCATCTGTTTGTGATCCAGTCACCCGAGGCACATGTTAATAGCTGGCTTGAACAGACTTTTTTCTTGGGTAGTTTCTGGTGTGGTAGTGAATGAACTCTAGACTATGATGTGGAACTGTAGTGGTAATGTCAATGAAATTATTTTGAGTGTGCTATTTTGTTATATGCTGTTACTAAAAATAGCAAGTGATGAGAGCTTCCTTTGAAAACCCAAACCCTTGTATGATTATTGTGGGTGCACACGCAAGAGACCAATATTAAATGATGTTTGGAAACTGTAGTGCACTTCTTTTTTTTTCAGAGGAAATGATATTTAGTTTTGGATGCAAGCTCTTAGTGATGAGCTTTTTTTCTCCTTTAGTCTATTTTTGTCTTTCCATCCACATCTCCGTATCACCCCAACCTCTTCTGCTGTCATGCCGCCTTTTATCAGTTTGAGCAGTAGCTGTTCTTAGAAGCTCAGGCAGGAAATGAAGTTCTTGACCTGCTGGCTGCTTCTATTTCAGGCTGAGTTGGCATGAATCACAAATGCTGGTTATTTGTTGTCGGGGTAACCTGCTCACTACTGTCAGAGGAAAATTTCAATGCTCCCATGTGCCTTTTCTCCTGACTCATGGTCCAATTATTGCCACATTTACTCATATACATCAGTCTGTTATCATGTTTGCTCAAAGCTTTGTGATGCCTCATGCTGATCATCTTATTGAGCTAATTATTATGTTTTAATGCCTGCCTGGTATATCCTGTCACTCCAGAGAGAAGACACAGTTCAGCCAGCAAGCCAGCCTCCACCTCGCCCTTCCCCGTGTCGGGCAGGAACCGGAGCAGTGGCAGTGGACTTGGGCCTGGGCTGGGCTCGGGGTCTGTAGCTGGAGTGGCGAGTGGAGGCATCCTTAGCCGACCTTCCACCGCTGGATCCAGCTTATCGTCCTCTTCAGCGTCCTCCTCCTCCTCCAATCCCAAACTCCTCAAACCAGCCAAAGAGAAGCTGCCAGGCACTCCGCGAAGAACCCCCTTTACGCACTTCAGGACGCCGGACAAGATGTAAGTTCCACAGTGTGTTATTTGCAGTGTTGTGTGTTGCTAGGGTTGTTCAATATGTCTGTAAACACCACGACTGGGGCTGAACAATTAATCACTTAACATCAAAATAGTGATTAAACAGAGGGCGTTTAAGTCGATGATGGCTGATTTCACTGGCTGTAATGACAAATGTTTCCTGTTAATTTACTCAGCTGGAGCTAATTGACATAATTCCGTGAGTTCGCCAAGCAACAAAAAGTAAATCTTGGCTGTTGCCTGGTTATTATGCTCCCTGGTGACTGTACATTTACACTCAATCAGAAGTGGTTTTGTAGGAGAAGAAACACCACTCGGCTTCATTTTTAAAGTTTGAAAAAAAAAAGGAGTGAGCTGTTTTAACTGTTCATAAAAGACCAAACAATGCAGCACATAAATGTTCCTTATAGGGATGTCCCAGTCGAGTGTATTCAGCCCAGATTAATGGTCTTTAATATTAGGTATCTACTGATAGAGTCTGATCCACTTATTCTTTTTTTTTTTTTTTTTCACCTAAAATTAAACTATATTTATACCATGGTCTGGGTGAATATTCAGTTCTGAGTGTCTGTTAATTCCTGAGGTAGGACACCTACCAAGGAGTTCCACTTAAACCGTCTTGTCAGCTGTTTTAAGTTAATGTGCTGGCCACATATCATCAGCCTGTGTCTAAAACGAATAACCATAGCAACAGGGATGCAGTCAAAGCCTTTATAATTCATTCCCAACACTGAGTGTAGTCCGTCAGTGCCTCATCCTCTGAACACCACAGCATGGAGACTGCAACACACAAGCTCCAAGAAGTACACTGCCCCTCCTGCTGACATATGTCATTTGTTCATGAAAATCTTGATACTGATTTGGGCACAATAACATGGCTGGATAGCTTGCTCATCTTTGTATTAAACATAGTGTCAAATTATATTTAGTGTTTGTCAGCCGTATGCAGTGTTACTGACTTTGAATCTTGCTAGCATAACGTTGGATCTCTGGCTAATAATTGAGCCAAAGGCGTATATCTCCCATTGCTAAGTCATGTCTAAGGTTCATCCTGTTAACTGCAGCAGTGAACAATGTTTCCAAAGCATAAGAACCTTATGAGATGGTAATGATTGATCCAGGTTTTAGTCAAAACCTCAGGTGTTAGCAGGGAAACTGAGTTGCCGCTTGTGAAAGACTTTTTGATTGCACACACGTTCAAATATAAATGAATGGTTAATTTATTTCCTTGGCAAGCAACCATGGAGTAAGCATGATAATGCCCTTCAAGGTGTCCATAACCAGGAATTAAAGGATGACGGGGAGGCCAGAACATTCCGACATGCAGCCAATATCCCTTACGTATGACACATTCAAATAATAGTCTGCTATAGTCTGTGTCAGTTTACTCATCCATACCAAGAAGTGTCAGTCAAAATCACTGTCAGTCAAACACATCTAAGCAAATGTAATACCACACTTAATTTAAAACTCTTCCAACTCTTAACTCTGGTGTTCACATCACCTTGTACAGTTTTATTGTGATTTATTCTCATATTGATAATCATATTTACAACGCTGGCTTGTCTTTGATCAGCGTCAACGTGTGTTAGAAATGTTCCTACTCAAGTGATCGAAATGAAGAGTTGTAAATGCAGTGTGCCGTCATTATTGAGAAAAGAAATATATGTTGACACCTGTGCTTTTTTTGAGTCTTTGATAAATGATGGATCATGTTAGATTTATGTTTTGTCCCCCCAGCCCCCTCCATACGTGCACATCTGTCTCTTACCATGCGTTTCTCACCGGCTCCGTGTTTCTAACTCTCAGCTTCCTCCTTGCTGCCCTCTTCATCTCTGTAACCTTCTCTTCCAGCCTCACCCCGGCTGTCAAGGTGGAGAAGATGCATCTGAGGGTGGACTCGTCAGCTAAGCTGGTGCAGGCCCTGCCTGCCCCAGCCACCACCTCATCCTCCTCTACATCCTCCTCTAGCACCACTGTGAGCTCCAACACTACCACCATCACCACCTCCTCCTCCTCCTCCTCTTCCTCATCATCATCATCAGCCCTTAAACCAGGCCTTAACTGTCCCTCCATACCAAAGCCTCCATTACTGGCCCCGGGTCAGATTCCCAACGGCAAGGGCCACCTCTCAGTCCTCTCAGACAAGAAGCAGGACAGCAGCAGCAGTGCCAGTAGCAGACGCCACCTTAACAAGAAAGTGACAGGTCAGTTGGAGGGGAAATGGAGGGAAACTACTGTTCTAGTATTTTGTATTGGCAGATCTTATTTGTACAGTATTTTAATACTTAAATACTCATACTCTGTTTTTGTTTAAAGACCTCACATCAGAAATCCATTAAAGTTTACTAGTAAACACCACTTCTAAGAGTTACCAGCTAGAGCGGCTGCCTGTCGTCATTACGTCACACACACATCACCTTGAAAAGCTGAGGCCCAACTCAGCAAGTCACCAGAGCAGGTGATTTGTCACAGTGCATGTAAGTAACAATTTCTTCTCCTGTGCCTTCAGAACGTGAGTTCAATGCAGATATCCACTGTGGCGTTGTGGATATGACAGCTCGGAAACCATGCACAAGATCCCTAACATGCAAGGTAAGTGTTCTCTCTGCTTTGTGCCGTGCATTCAGAGTGTATAGACTTATACCTTTAGAATAAAAGGCTGGCAATGTTCTTACTGTCTTATCTTATATTCAGCAAATCCCATTAAAAGACCAAATCATTAAAGGCAAGCTATTTGTTTCTAATTGTCCTCACTTAACTATAAAATGTAGAGATACTGCAGCCATTGTGAATATTTTTCTATTTTTCAAAAGACATTACAACATTTTTGGACCCACTTGTGGAAACAATGTCTTAAGCATTATGTTTTCTATGGCAGTGGCTGACTGACATTTAAGGGCCAACATTTCTAGACACATTCTGTCAACTTGCGTGGTGCAGCACTGACTGTAGCATAACATAGTCCTTTGTAGTCTGCAAATGTACATACATAAGTTTCCCCTCAGGTTTTAACAATCCTGTACAGCACTGGTTATGCAGTGTTAGCAGTTTAATCCATCTGTCCCTTTATAACTTTCAGCATGTGGGAGGTCCTCTCCTGCTGTTTAGTTTGTATTCCTCACAGAATGTGAAGGCTAGCGAGCTAGGTTTATTGGCTTTCACTCGGAAAATGGAAACCTGTTTTCCACATGATGTCACTTTTTATTCATTTTACTTCAACACCTGCTGAGTCATTGGCTGCTCCTGCCTCAGTGTTGTTCGTCCTGCAGTATAGAAAGAAGGGAGTCTAGCTAGAGCTAGCTGCTTCTGTCACTGGTTCAGTTGTGGTGATGGCAAATCATGGCAGAAGTCACAGTAACTGTTGGTAACCTCAGCACTCCATATGCTACAGAGTTTGGAGTAATATATGGCATCACAGAGTAAAGCTAGGATGGCTCAAATCTCAGATGTGACCCAGCAATGGCTCTGTTTAACTGCCTTTATGGAGGTTGGAATTAGGATGATTTTGTGAACAAGTTCAAGAAAAAGGCTGAATAACTTCCTAAAAACAGCTGGGCACTGTGGGTTTTAGTAAAAGTTTCTCAAACAGGAATTAATTGCATTTGTTAAGGACTGTTTTACTACTAAAATATTTGAAACAGGAAAAACGAAAACTATTTTTGATGGACTTGTTGATCTTTGAAAGTGCCTTGACGGTGCTCTCTTTACAGTCATTGTCTCAAAGATGCCCCATATTAGATAAACGGTTGTGGTTGGCCTATCAGATCTCAAGTTGCTGGAAATCTGTCCAAACCAGAGGGGAACCAGACACAGCTACTGGAGCGAAAAAACAGGAGCTTGCACATTTATGTGGTTCTAACGTGTGCCAAATCCCCAAACATTTTCAGAGATGTAGTTGTCATGTACAAATAAAGAAAAAAAACAAACCCATCTACCAAAAAATAACTGACCTTTCTAATGTCCCACCAGACACATTCCTTAAGCCAGCGGAGGGCGGTGCCAGGGCGGAGGAAGCGCTTTGACACATTGCTGGCAGAGCACAAGAACAGAGCAAGGGAGCGGGAGAAGGAGAGAGAACTCCACCAACCCCATTCCCAGCAAAACCCCTCTCTCAGGGACCCACACCCCTCCTCCCACCTCAGCGCTGCCCATGACACCCACCAGGTCGCTCATGGCAACGGCCCCGCCCCAGACGCCACTAAGCCTTTGCCAGTCGGCAAGCCCAAATTTCACAGCCCTGGTCTTCCACGGTAAGTCCTTCTCCAGATCTATTTCTGAATTTAATTTTGTCTTGTATGCATGTATGGAGTGTAGTGACACCCCACATACTGGCCTTCATCACTGAGAGGAGAGGTCAAACAACAGTTACAGTTTTGCATTTGACACACGGTCACACTATTTTTCTGCCAGACTAAACAGCAGTCACGGAGGTGGTACCCCCGGAGACCCTGCAGTAGTCCACGAGTCACCACATCATGCCCAGACTATCCCCGATGGGTTATCCCGGCCCTCCAGTGATGAGGGAGAGAACGAGGAGCGGGAGGACAGCGCTGACAAACTGGACTGTCACTATTCAGGTTATCACCCTCGACCGGCAGCTGTAAGTGCACCCAGCCATCACTGGAAGAAACTGTACTGTAGATTTTTTGAAAGATAATATGTTATTTTTAAATACTATTTGCTCTGTATGATTGATTTGTACTGATAATTGATACCCCCTCTCTGTTCCCAGTACTGTACATTTGGAAGTCGACTGTTTGGGAGAGGCTGTTACTCCTTTGACCGGCGATGGGACCGAGTCCGATGTGCCCTAACCTCAATGATGGATAAGCATGTCAACTCTCAGATGTGGAAGTAAGTCTGTCCTGCTGAGATGTTATTATGACTGAGGGTGGGGCTTAGGGGTGTCAACCCGTTCACAATAATACCAGTATAATTGTTAATATCTGGCAATATTTCGACTTGTTGACATACTGGCGTCAAACTTTTACCACGGCAACAACAAGCATGGCTGAAAGCAGAACTATTACCAACTCCACAGAGGTTCCAAAAAGAGGAGCAGCTTCAGTCATGTTGAATAAACGGTTTGTCCCTGTTAGCGAGTTACTGCTCAGAGGGAACTCATTCAGCGGCTCCTCTGGCAGCAGCACAGCATATCGTTATCGGAAAAATACCCTGAAATATTGTGATTATTTTAGGGTCATATAGCCCACCCCCAGTAGGGCTGTCACGATGAGGGCAGTATTGTAATACGGCGCTATTCACAAGCCAACTGTAGCGGATGACGAGCAGCCCTCACTACTGTTATGTTCGTCTTTTCTTTATTTCATGGGGGCTTTGCGTACTTACACACTGCTACAAATGCCAACAGCATGACAAGGCGCTGAGCATCTATTCTGCTATAAGTGCAACTGCTCGTCACTGTCACTTTTTACTCAGCCGTCCAGTTGTAGTGGATGAGGGGCGGGACAAATACCACATAGAGCGATCGTCACATCGCTGAACAACAACCACGGAGAAGAAATTAATACTGAACCCACACAGACGGTGGGTCCGTCCTCTCTCCCTACGTGCTTTAGCCTTCCGTTCATCTAGAGCAAATACTCTACCTTTGCTAACATTTTTATTTCTGCGGATGTTCTGTATAATAGTAGTCTCGCCACCAGACAATCAGAGATCTCCGCCTTCTGATAGTCTGGGGACACTCCTTTCTAAAGTGTGTTTAACACACCGGCGAAAACGGCTGGCAACAAAGCAACGCCTCTTGCATTTTTGAAAAGGACACGCCTTCTCGGAAATGTGCGCTCCCCCTTTTCTCGTCTGCAAGGAAACAAACACTCAGAGAGCTTGAAAATGGATGCCGAGAGATTTAACTCCGTTATATCAAACGTGTGCTCATTCGTGAAGAAAATATTTTTTTCCAGCGGATGTCTTAGTTACAACATGATTGAGCTAACTGGAGTAGTTTCATGTCGTATCCGACAACGGGAGGCTTTTAACAGATGTCCCTGTCAGCTGCAGCCACTGATGCTTTCTAGGCATCGTGATTTCCCAAAACTGAATAAATACCTCACATAGCAACACAAAACTGCTTTGCTAGCTCAATCATGTTGTGACTAAGATATCCGCTGGCAAAAATATTTTTTTCACGGACCGTTTAATGAGTTATTACCTATTACAGACACCGCTAACGACTAAGAATTAGTAATGTTTGTTCAGTCATTGTGTTTATAGACTTTACAAACATCGGATTAGTCTAAACGGTGATACAGTGATGTGAAAAATGTGATATATATATATATATATATATATATATATATATATATATGTAGCTAAAAGCTCTGATGGTTTTCTACCCGGAAGTATTTGTAAACAACAAGGCGATTCCCTCTAACGTTATAGTCCGGGCGGACGGATGAGTCATGGCCTTGTAAAAGATTATGTTTGTTTCTTTTAGTTGTCGAGAATGTGTCACCGCAAACGCGACAAACATCCACTAACTTTGACGGCGTTTTCTGCGAGCACGGCTGAGCCATTTTGTACCGCTACACGTGTTTCTAGTGGGACTATGTTTACAAGCACAAGAGTTCAGCGAGCCACCAAAATACTGCCCTGCAGATTTACTATTGGTTCTGCAACGTAGGGAGTTTTTTTAAACTCTGAAATTGTATCTGCCCATCTAAACACAAAATCAGGGAGAAAGTCATCAGTCTTTAGTTAAGCAAAGCGTCTAAGATAAGATAAGATACACCTTTATTGATCCTGTCTAAAGAGTATAATAGCAACCAGGCGTAAACAAAGTGTTTCAGCTGAGAAAACCTGCCTTATTGCAGCTCAATGACCTTCTCTGTTCTGCATTTAAAAATGAACAAGTATTAAATGTGTTTCACACTGTGTCATCCTTGTCATTTGAAGGCAACAATTAACCTAATAATAGCTCAACAATAAAGCTTATTTACAAAGCACTAAAATCAGGTTGAATTAAGTAGTTTGCAAAAACAACAAAAAACGGTTTTAATACTACACATCACGCTGTTGAGCCACTCTTAATCACAGCAGGGGAAATTCCCTCGCCATGATGGCCCTAGCTGGGGAACATGATAATTAGCCTCCTTGTCTTTTATTGTCTTGACTTATTAAAAGCTAATGAATGAAATTATTCCTTGTTGCAGGAAAATCCCCTTGGCCTTGGAGAACTCCTCCTCTGTTGCACCTACCCATAGGACAAGCACAAATTCTCACGGTAGCACTCCCTCGTCTGGCTTCCTGGGCCCCCCTGCCACCCTGCCCCAGACTCCTTATAGCCAATCCTACGAGGGCAAGTCCGTGCTCTCCTATGGGACCACCTTAAATGCCCGCAGCTCCCCACAGGGCGGGGCTGAGCACCCGGCCTACGGCATTACGCAGGCCCGACAAGTGTCTTCGTCGCCGCAGATGCCTTCAGCCCACTCCTCCTCATCCTCTTCTTCTTCAGCTCCTTCCCTAGCCTCAGGCCGGGCGCTTAAGTCCCGTTCCTCCAGCAGCAGCACTACCAAGTCGTCGTCATCCTTCAGGCCCAAGGAGATCTCGTCTGGCTCCTCCACACCTGTCATCCCCAACTCCACTGGTGGGGGCAGCAGTGGAGCCAACAGTAATAGTAGCAACACTAGCTTCAGCTCGGGGAAGAAGAGGAAGAACAGCTCTATTCTCTCTTCGTCCCACGGTCCCTCTGAATCCTCCTCTTCTAATGCCAACTACTCTTCTTCCTCCTCCTCTTTCAAGAAGAACTGTGCAAACGTCGGCAGCTCAGGGAGCACCTACCACCATGGCTCATTAGGTCCTTCATCATCATTATCTTTCTCCCACAGTGGAGTCCACAGCATGGGGCTTAACTGTGGCCCCACTGTGCGGACCAACTCGCTCAGCCTCAAGGCCGAGCCTTCTGGAGGCTCAGCAGGCGGCTCCTCAGGGCCGCCAGCACGAGGCCCTCCCTCGGGCAGCCCTGCAGAATCTATCAAGCGCATGAGTGTGGTGATGAACAGCAGTGACTCCACCCTTTCCCTGGGACCCTTTGTCCACCACCAGTCCTCATCCTCGTCTGACCACCACACCAACTTCAGCCACCACTCCTCAGATGGGCGCCTGGAGGGCAAGAAGCGCAAAAGTTCTCCTGCCTCCAGCAGCATTAATAGTGGAGGTGGGGGAGGAGGGCTCGGAGGAGGAGGAGGAGGAGGAGGAGGAGGGGGAGGGGGACCAGGACCAGGACCAGGTAGACCCAAAGTGGCCAAGTCACCTGCCATTAATAACATCCATGGGAAGCATGGGCGGAGCATTCCAGGGACGCCAGGGCTACCTAACAACTCCCATTTACATCAGGTGGGTTTTGTACTCTATCAACTAACCAGCTGGTACCCCCTCACACACACACACACACACACACACACACACACACACACACACACACACATTCTCACTGACTAACTAATTGGCGCTGCTTACTTATATTATTGTGGCGTATTTGCAAAGGCAGCTGTAGCCAGTATCTCACTATCACTGTCCTTATTTATATTTTAAGAGGCAACAAATTATATCCAGCCACAAAATAGACCAGAAAAGCTGGAAAACAGAATTGACGTACAGAGAGTTGTAGCATTTAGACGATAAACTGCCGCAACTTGTTGCATCAGTGTGAATCGGCAGGTTTTTAGAAGGTTGCAGAGCGGTGCGTTGCTAGTAGTTACATGTTTCAACTTGTCTCTTCGCAAATCTGTGGTCTGACCTGGCATTCAATCCAGTATTACTAGCAATTTTTGGATCTCTACTAGTCAAATATGCATGTTTTGGCAGTTTAGAAAGTTAAACTTCATCTCTTTCAACCCATTTCTGTTAGACCTAGTTTACATTGAGCTCTATAAATGAAACAGACGCATCATTCCAAATATTATACTTAACACACCGTAATAGACTATCTCACATCAGGTAAATGATGAACATGTAGTGATATGCTAGAGAGGTGTTTTGAGCCTTAAAATGTATTAATATGATTTTACAGAATTTTTGCTTTTTATTGTAACAGCCATAAATCATACACCAACAGACAGAATGATAAAGAATACTTATTAATATTTTGGTTGTATGTTATAAAATGGGTCGTGACTTCATGGGCAACATCAAGTTTGTGTTCTGACATAAAACCAATTACAAAACCGCACAGATTTACATGTCAAGGTTTTTTTTCTTTGACCATGTGACCTCAGAGGAGCTCTGTAGGTTAAAGGGCGGAGAGAAACTCCCACTCAGCCGTCAGCAAAAAGTGGTGACATAGGTTACAGCCTTGTTGCCGTCCTCTCCAGCACACATGCCAAGTGTTATCTTGGAGGTGGAAGATGGCACCATTTTGTTAATATTAAACCTTTCATTTAACCGGATGAAGACACTTTAATAATACTGCATTTGTACTCTATGAACACATTTATAGAACCACAGTCACTATGTTACCTGATAGCTGATGTAGTCCCAGTTTGGAGAAGTAGACAGAAGACGCACACTGTAGCCTACTGTGGTAGATGTTGCTTTATTTCGGTTGCAAAAGTCACACAGTAACACAAACAAACTAATCCATCAGAGGCAGTAGTAACTAGTGTTCTGCAAGGTAAAGTTACTCTTTTGGTCAAAGGAGTCTCGCTGAACTGAAGTCATTACCGATGCTTTCTTCAAAGCCACCAGACCTCATTGACATAAAGATTAATTTTACCTCACAGCACACAGGAGTTGTCTACGGCTGACTTGATCATTTGTTTGTGTTATTGTGTGACTTTCAGAATCGAACTAACGTGGCATTTAAATGGACCTGCATTTGTATAGCGTGTTTCTAGTCATCCGACCACTCAAAGCGCTCTTTACACTGTCACATTTGCCCATTCACACACTGGTGGTTGAGGCTACCATACAAGGTGCCGCCTGCTACTTGTCCCCCCCCCCCCTTTAAAAACACACTCCCACACCAATGGAAGCCTAATCGGGAGCAATTTGGGGTTCAGTATCTTGCTCAAGGAGACTTCGACATGCAGGAGCTGGGGATCAAACCGCTGATCTTCCGATTGGTGGACAACCCGCTCTACCTCTGAGCCACAGTCGCCGCACACAGCAATGCTTGAGTTTATATGTAGCACTTGATATTGTGCAGATGTTTAGTCAGGTCACATGGGAAAAAAGTTTTTGGAAAGGTTTGGGAAAATAGCATTTTGATGCTAAATCATAGAAACATTTGTCAAAATGTGAATTCTTGGACTTGGATACAGAGGAAACACAACCTGAAACCTTAAAAAATATATAATAATAACCTTAAAAAATATATAATAATAATAATAATAATAATAATAATAATGATAATTATTTAGCCACCCTTTAAGCTTTTTCTACCAGGATAACTCAGACGTCAACTCAGACTCAGACACTGAAGTACAAAAAGATGAATTGATTAGATGACTTAACCATTTTGACATTGATTATTTTTTCTCCTTCCAGCCAAAGGCTCGTCCCTGACAGCGGTGTCCGGCTTCTGTGTATGGAACCGGCAGGCGGACGGGGAATAGCCCGGAGCAGTCCGCACACTGCTCTGGACTGCACGAGGCCTTCTAAAATCAAACCCACATTACTCTCAGCTTCCCACAATCCTCAGGGTGGAGATGATCTGGACTGCCCAGTGAAGTCAATGTGGTCCTTACTATTTCTCCCAAAGCCATGTGTGTGTGTGAGTGTGTGTGTGTGTGCGTGTAGGGGGTGCGATGGCACTGCGTGCACAGCATGGAGTGCCAGGGGTCTAATGAGCGAGCCAAGGACCCCCCCACGCAAGTGTTGTCCCAGTATTCTGGAAGGTCTTCCTGTCTGAAGTAGGAGGAACAATAGCAACAGCCATGGGTCTCTTGAGCTGCGGTTCCAAGCTCATCGGGTTCAGGTTAAGGGCTGCCGTCATGACGCTGAGCACTGGGGACACAACAAGTCGATCTCTTCCGTGTTTGTTAAAAGAATGAGTGTGCGAATGCGTGTGTGTGCGCGTGTGTACGAGTACTTTTCTCATGTCAGATTCTGCTGGACTACTGGAATTTCCAACTTAATTACACCCCCAGCGCCTGATCTCAGAAGCCTTGGACGGAGAGCAGGAGGAGCAGCAAACTGTTACTTGCAACACCTTAAACAACACACAATCACCTTGTCTCACTTGTCATCAGTCTGACTCTCTCCGGCGACACGTCTGAGTGACCTCGGGTTACACGCAGCAGCCCGGGAGGAGCCTGTAGGGACGATCTGGTCAATTCTTTTATTACCCAGAATAATTATGCAAGTGTTACCTTTTTATGATTTCTTATGAGCTTTTTACACTGAACTACAAAGAGTCTTTGTAGACGTGGTGAAGACAAGTTGTGCTTTCAAATGTGAAAAGGACGCCTGATGTGCCCATTCGATTGAATCCTTTGTCAGAGAGATAACTCGGTCCTGAGGACACCTGTTAATTTTCTGAATCTTTTCATTGTGCAAAACGATCGCCACAGTAGACCTACCCCCAACTGTGAACAGCACTAAATAACTACTTTCTCCACAGGCACTGCTTAGTTGTCCACAAGGCTAGCCAAAAGCTGCTATCAGCTTTGCCAACTACTTTTTTTTTTTAAAACTAAAAGGTGGGCAGTCTTGCTCATGAAGCGGTGATGGTGCATTGCCTGTGTGGATATGAAGAAAATCTGTGCAAACTCGTGTTATCGCCACAACTTACCTACTTTTTACCCACGCAGCTGTGTGGAATCCGCAGCCGTTGTGGGCAGATGTGAATTGTAATGTTTATTTTTCCTACATAGGGAATCAGGTATGGTACGTCTTAACTGGAGCAAACTTTTATGCACGTCACCTGTCTTCTGTGGGTTCGATTGTCCCGCCTGTGTGTAACCACTACCCAAGCTCTGGATGTTACAGTTTCAATGCCTCACCAGTAACACTATGTTGGTGTGTGTTGAAGAAAGATTTGTTGCAGTAGAACGTATAACCAGGCATTATACTCTATTCCTTTGTCAAAAATGGAGTCTTAAATCAGGCAATACTTGCCCATCTCGTCGGGATGTTAGCTTATTTCGAGCGGGTTTTGTAGTGCGAGATTCATGGAGATGGCTTCACGGGACTTTATTTAAACTTTTGGCAACACCTGTTGATTTATGGAACCGCCACTGATGTCAGTGTGGAAAAGTAGAGGAGACAATTTTTAAAAAAAATAATTTTAATTTAGCTTTTTTTTTCCCTCGTAGCCTAAGTATCAAACAAGTATTGAAGTATCCCTATTTGAGAATACATATTTTGTTAAATTGTACATAGTGAAATATGTATTTTTGCACAGGCATTTTTCGTGCACGCTGAATTTTTTGGTACAGTTTTAAAAGAAAAGTTGTTATTTATTTAGTAAAAAAAAAATTTTTAAAAAAAGATGATAAGTCAGAGAACTTGATTATTTGAAGTAGTTCACTGCCAAGTCTATATAATGCAATATGCCTACATGTAGAAGCCGAAGCATCTCATGAATCATGTACGGAGATCCTTTGAGGAACAAAAGGGTGAAGTGTTGCCACTGTAGCATGCGTCTGTATGACAGAGGATACCTTTATTCACTTTTCAAGGTCTCAATCACATGTGCTTTTACAAGACGTTTTATGTTGCCTATGAATCAACACAGAAAAAGTTACTCTATGACCCAATTAGCCTGTGATTTTGAAACGTCCTGCAGGCTTGAAGCTGTGCCCGCCATCTAACCCGGTTTCCACAGACTCTTCAGTTGCACACTTTGTAGACCTTAAACACATTTCACGATTCAAACGCTTACGTTTGTTTTTATAAAAGGCTGAAGGGACCTTAAGCAATCATTGCAAGGAAGAGGAACACTTCAAACAGTCCAACTGCTTGCATCATCGTTGCCAAACAAGTAATTTGAATCACAGCTTTTAACGAAATAGTTTCACAGCTTTTAAAAGAAATATCAAATTAAGAAAGTGCCTGAATTTGTTTCACCCTGACTGTTTGAGGACAGTATTCTTTGGGTTGTTTTACCTTACTTGAATGTTCAAAGTGTTTGAGTTTGCTTTTAAATCTGCCTATGAACCCTAAATATGGTAAAACCTGAGCTTGTCAGCTGCCCAGTATGAAACACTTTAGTGTTGTTTGTTTTTTTTGGGGTGGGGAGGGTATCTGAGTTTTCCAACCAAGATGTCGAGATTTTCTGTTAGCCTCAGTGTGTGGCTTAAGCCCCCTCTGGTTTACTGGGATTTTTATGTCAAAACAAAACAAAAAAAAAAACTTTCAATCAAGTGTTTTGTTTACCCTCAAACTCAACTGACATCTTCACATTTGTTCCCAGTAAATGGGAACATTTTTTTATTAGCACCATAGACTTGGAATGTGAACGTGAGAGAGGACACAGCTCGTGTTTGGGAGGGAAAAATAAATCCACCATTCATACTATGTAAAAGCGTGTATAGATTTTTTTTGTATACATTATCAGAATCATTTTCAGCTGGACTTATGTATTGGCTGCTATGTAATTCATGAACAAAACATAGGTTAGAATTAATATTTAAAGAAAAAAAGATTGTATAGTATATTTGTTTTGTAACAAGTTTCTGTAAATAAAATAATTTATACTGCTATTTATATGAAACGATGTCTCTGCCTCTTTCCTAAAATACAAAAAAAACAGCCTGGAGAAATGCAACAGTTAAACAAATTTTATTATATACACAATATAAGAGTCACTTTGTCAGACAAAGTACTGGTTCGGGTATACCAAGAAGAAGAATGCAAGCTTCCCTTGCGTGAAAATGTGGCCACCATGGTTACATGTTGATCACTCTCGACAACTTCTGGACTCTGTTCAGCAGCAAGTCTCCCTTCTTGATGGTCTCTTGGTACTGCCAGTTTTTGCTATCAGGTCTGGAAACAAGAACAGGAAGAGATTTAGAGTTCTGCCCAAGGTATTTCTGAAGTACTGAGGTTTGAGGAGTAGTGATATTACCTATTGGTTTCCACAATCTCATTCACTTTATCAATTTTACAGTGGAGACGGCCAGCAGCGATGAATCGGGACAGTTCCCTGAGGACAGAGGAGATAAAGTTTAGTTAATCAGAAGTCAGTGATAACATGACGCTTGCCTGAAATATTAACCTGAGCACATGGTGTACCTATAATAACAGGAATAGTTGAACTTTATATAATATGCTTATTCACGAGTGAGATGATAAGATCATTCATGAAATGTCAGTAAATCTTTGGGTAGATTTGCCCATAAAAAACCTTGGTACTAAAAACCTACTCCGGATTCATGAACCGCTGCGGAAAACTCATTTGATCGTAGGCACGTGCACATGTTTGTGATGCCAATCAATCGTGAATTGACAGCGCACTCCCGTTTGTCAATGCAATCGGCCGTAGCATCTCTGATGCAGAGGGGGAGAGCATTGGTTTATTTTATTTATTCAGAGAACAGCGTTTTCCAGTTTTGATTAAAGTCAACTTGAATAACTTATTCACGTTTTTAAGAGACCTTATCTGAAGCTCAAATCTGCTAAATGCCAACTAATTTAACTAATGTATTACATTTCTAATCTTTCGTCATGTTTAACCTTTAAATGTTTCAAAGACATCTGCATATTGTGAACGTAACAGAGCACAATGCAAAATAAAACTGTTATTTTTAATTATGACAAGAAACATTTATGTGCAATATCTTATTTACACGAGCACTACGAGCAGCCAGCAGCATGTGTAGATTTTATTGGTGCCTACAAAAACATCGGAGCTACTTATATATTAATGAATGCCGAAATACACGTTTCTTTCCTTCTGCCAACAGTTGACACACATATTCGTTCTGCTCTTGTTTCGTGAATGAGACCCAATGTGTTTTAGCACTATTTAGTTGTGCAAGTTTTCCAGTATAATGATGATGTTCAATTTGGGAATATATCAGCAGCCAGGGAAAAGTCATTTGAAAATCTGCAGGGAAGTCTGATGTTAGCTTTGTTTGCAGCTGTGCCAGCATCTTTGTAAATTGATGATCACAAAAAAATAGATAATCATCTCTGTTTGAAGTTACAGTTGAGCATGAGTTCTCCTGGAGGTTTAAATTTGGGGTTGAGGCAAAGATTAGGTTAATAAACATCTTTTTAGGTTATGGTTTTGCTAGCTTAGGAAAAAAGCGACAAGGAAACCCAATGCGAGCCAACGAGAATGCATCAGGCACATGACACTGACGCAGGATGTAAGACACAGCCCCCCATGGTGAAATACAAAGTTTTAAGGGAGCCAGGCGAAGCTACAGTCAGCAGCTTGTTAGCTAAGCTTAGCATAAAGACTGTAAATGTCCTTTAATGTTCCCAGGTAGCTTTAATAAAAACATGTCATAGTCACTGGTTCCATGTTGTTCAGACTCTATGCTGTTTTCTTTGTTTAGCTTTGACAATCCCTTCATAGAATTGGCCACTAACTCTAGCACTGAGTTTCCAACCTAAAGCTCAAAAATGCCAAAACAAAAAATATCACTTCACAAGATTTTTCTGGCAGAATTATGTACATGAACTCCAACATCACCTTGCTCTAAAATCTAAACTAGACTTCACTAGAACTCAAATGTCTGCAGTGACACTGAGGCTCAACCGGTGTACAAGATACATCTGTTAAGCTGTCTCCAGAGGATGTGGCGTATGGACATGGTGTACAGGAACTCACTGGTCGATGAACTCTGTGCTGACACCAAAGGCCTCAGCCATGTAGCCAAGGGTGAGGGAGCGGTAGGACTCTAGCAGCTGGCTGTAGGCCTGGATCCTCATCTCCCTCACGTAGTAGCGGTAGTGAGGTGCAAAGAGCCAGTCCTTCTTCATCTCCTGCTCCACCATGGCTGTGGCACGAAGAGAGCAAAGTTTCACAGTCGTTATCGGAGTCTCACTGTGTGGCACAGGAGGTAAAATACAGTAGCATGGAACACACATAAAGCCTATTCTGATTAAGAAATATTGTATCTTTAATAAACAGCACACTGGGAAGAACTGTTTGTGTTTGAAGTGATCAACAGCCAAACAACACTCTACAAGTGACCAGATGAAGTGTTAGGTTCGGCAGTTTTTCAATGTTTTTGGGTCAGTAAAAGAAACGGCTTCCTCACCCAGAGACTGGAAGAAGACAGAGTAACTGCACTCGTAGAGGGAGAAGAGATACTGGCGAACAGAAGGCAAACTGTGCAGCACCTCCAAGATCTCTGCACCCTTTATTACCTAAAGAGAAGCACATTTTATTGTAGTCACACTGCCAACATACGCATCACGTCTGTAAATATGTCATGCCAGCACCGTGACCTCAGTCTCCTACCTTTTCACGGAGGTCAGGCCTTTTGAGGGCGATCATGCACACGTAGACTGTGTAGGTGACGAAGGTCTTGTAGTCCATGAGCTCGTAGGAGGTGAAGGTGGACACTGTGTCGAGGAAGAGCTCGGCAGCTTGCTTGAAGTCCCTGATGGCAACGCAGTACAGGCCCTGGTAGACCTTCAGGCGATTCCTCCTGTCCCAGTCTCCACCCTCCTCAATGAGGCTGCGGAGAAAAGAGGTGCACAGAGAGATGAGCACTGAAAACATTACAGAGAGTGTTAGTGGAGATATTTGAGAACAAACATATCTGCGCATTTACCTCTTGGCTTTCTCTGAGTTGCGTGTGATGAGGTCGCTATCCATGTAGAAGAGTCCGATCCTCAGCAGGTAGAAGACGATGTCTAGTCTGTGACCCAGAGCCACTGTCTTGTCATAGGTCTTCCTGAAGGCTGTTAGGGCGCCCTCCTGTGGAGACACAAGACAGAAGCAGGCACTGTAAATTAATCTGCTACTGCAGATTTGTGCAACAACTTAGGCGGTCAAATGTAACCATTTCTCTGGAGGGTCAGTCGCAGCCTCAATGTAACATTTAAGCCTAGTTATTATAATCCTTGTGTGTCCTGCCGACTGATGTGCTTCAGTTTCTTTCTGAAATTTAATAATCATTTTAGTATTTTTTTAAAGCCAAAAAATCCAACATTTGCTGTTTTTGTGCTTTTGTGTGACAATTTGATGCTTTTCTTTGTCATACATGATAATAACCTCAATAGTTTTTGATTTTTAGACTGCTGGTCAGATAAAATGTACAATTTGAAGATGTCACCTTGGGCTCTGGGAAATAACAGAAAATGTTGCTGTTTTCAGACATTCTATAGATAAAACCATTCATCAATTAATTAGTAAAATAATGGGCAGATTAATCAATAATGAAAGTAATACATAATTGCTGCCCTAAAAATATGTTTAGTGGATTTTTAAGAGTGCAAACAATACATAAGAAATGTAACAGAAGTCATCGACCGGTAATCATGCTGGAGAGTGCTTGGATCTTGGCTCTGACACAAAGCAGTATTGATTTGGAAAAACATCAGTGAGTGATATGTTATTTAAAAATAAACTTGGCATTACCATGGTGAAGTGTTCGTGATATTAACTGGCACAAATACCAACATCAGACAAATGTAATATCTGAAAAGTGTATGAGTTTACCAACATTATAAGTGAGCATCCTTAGTGGATAATGTTGTTTAGTGTTATGAATTATGTCCATTATCTAATCAAGATAGAAATGTGTCGGTGCTAAGGAGACACCTGACACATTAGGTTTGTCTTAAAGGGAGTTTTTTCCTCTATACTGTCACCACAGTGCTCGCTCTTGGTGATTGTTGGGTCTTTGTAAATTAAAGGAGTATGGTCTAGACCTGCTCTATATGATAACTGTCTGAAGATTAGGGCTGCAACGATTAGTCGACTAATCGATGACTCATCCACTATTAAAATAATCGATGACTATTCTGGTAGTCGACTAATCTGTTTGAGTCTTTTTTTTTTTAGATTTTTTTTGGGCATTTTAGCCTTTAATTGACAGGACAGACAAGTGTGAAGGGGGGAGGGAGAGGGGGAGCGACATGCAGGAAATGGCCACAGGCTGGAGTTGAACCCAGGCCCCTGCGGCAGCAGCCTTGTACATGGGGCGCCTGCTCTACCACTAAGCCACCGACGCCCTGGTTTGAGTCATTCTTCATAGAAAAGTACTATAAAAGTACCCCAAATTACTCTTATTGCAGCTTCTTATGTTCAAATATTGGCAGCTTTACACACTGTCCCATGACGGTGAACTAAAACCCTTTGGCATGAGTACGAAACAAGACATTAGATGACATTATTTTGGGGTTTGGGAGAGACAGGCCAACATTTTCCAACATTTTAACACATTTTCGATAAAATGATTAGTCGACTAATTGAAGAAATAATTGACAGATTAGTCGACAATGAAAATAATTGTTATTTGCAGCCCTACTCATGATAACTTAAGTGATTTTACACTATATAAATAAAACTGACCTAAACATGTATCTTTTCAGTTCTGGTACTACAATGTACTTATCACAATGCAAAAGGTTATAACCTACTACAAAATGTGATGATACTAAAACTCTTATTGCTTAAAAAAAATGAAAGGCAGCAATATAGGTTTTTAAAGAAAGAAAAACAGTTCAGTCCTTCAGATAACTAACAATAATTTAGTCTGACTTTATGGCTTATTGGTTACTGACCTGGCACACACACACACTCTCCATGCACACCAAATGACCAATCAGTTATTCTCAGTATGGTGCAGAGATAAAGACAAAAGAAACATCATCACCTTTCCCAGATTAACAGATGATGATCTCTAAAATTAACCCTATTTTATTATTTATATCAACACGGCCATGAAGTTTAGCCTGGATTTGCTGATGAGTATCACTGTGTCATGTGTAAAAGCTGCAGTACTGAGCAGTTGTCTATCCTTCTCATATGTCTCTCGTAAAGGTCCAGTGTGTAGGATACAGGAGCATCTACTGGCAGAAATTGAATATAATATTCATAACCATGTTTTTATCCATTTATAATTACAAGAACTGTTGTGTTTTTGTTACCTCAGAATGAGCTGTTTACATCTACGTATGAAATCGATCCTCTATCACAGAGTTTGACATATTGTTGTATGCTAGCTCAGAACAGACAAATAGAACCCTGGCTCTAGATAGGGCCATTCACGTTTTCACATCGGTCACCGTAGTTCTCTTACAAGCTTGGTACACGGAAGAAATTTCAGTTCAGCAACCCCATTGCCAGACGCCACTAATCAGGGGTAAGCAACCTGCAGCTCAGGAGCCACATGTGGCTCTTTAACCCTTCTCCAGTGGCTCCCCTTTATCATTGTTGTAGCCCAGAAGTGATTATTACATTTTCCAACTGTATAAATGTGTAGCCTATACACTGAATTTAAAAACTGTTTTAACATCTCATTAAATATGTGTGTTATACATCCATGGCCTGGTGCCTTTTCCTACAATCTGCCAAATCTCAATGGCGATGGTAGGTCTTGAGTCTCTAGCTATTGATCCCAAATCCAAAAATGAAAAATCTTGGAGGAAAATAGAGAATTTCATAGTGAGTGGGCAGGTTTGTTTGCTTTCACCGTTAACACTGCAACGTGTAAGTACCAAACAGTCATACAAAGCCCACTGCAGAGTAGCTACTTTGTTGTTAAACATACATGAATGCTCATTTAGAGCTATTAGGAATAACTATAAGATAATTTAGATTAAATAAGCTGTGTTGCCATCACTATAAGGCATAAATGTGTATTGCTGCTCCAGACATATTTTTCCTTGGATAGTAAAGGTTGCTGACCCCTGCACTAAACCCTATAAATAGTGATTTGCTACACTAACTTAAAAGCTATTTAATACATGAAGCATATATAAAGCAATTTTTTGTTTTTCTACTGAATCCTACGTCACTGCATGCTGTGTTTCAGTGGTCTGAAGACAAAAAATGTTGCCTACAGGCTGATTTCTATTAGTCACTTACAGGGTTGGAAAGTAGCACCAGCCACTGCTGGTAAAATATATATGTGGCTGCTAGATTTGCTTTACTTACCAGCAAAAAAAAAACCAATTGTAAACTACTGAGTGGCTGGTAGAATTTGAAAGCCAACAGGCACAGTGGCAGGTGGACATTGAAGTTAATTTCCAACACTGGTCACTTCATTAAGACACATCAATAATACCTGCCAAACTGTCAGAGTAGACAGACATACTTCATTAAAAAAAACTCTCCCACGGGTGGCCAGTGTTAATTTTCACACTCTACAGGACATTATACCAAAGAAAGCATATGCACAGATGCTTTGAGTGTGGACTGAGGAGGACTTACCTTGTCTCCAATTCTGATGAGATATTCAGCTTTGGCCATCATGGCGTCCCGTATCTCGCTCTCTCCCAGGTTCTTCTCTGCATCCTCCAGGACATCATCCAGGCGCTTCAGCTCCTCCTCATTAGCCTTCTTCATCTTACTTAACAGGTCACTGTCCAGCTGCCACTTCAGGTCCTTACACAGACCCTCATAGTACGGTGCCATGTCTGGAGCAAAGAGAAACAACGATAGTTTAATCTGAAGACTATGACAGCCATTAGTCAAAAGTTTTTTCCTCTCACGTTTACGACACAGTGACGTTTTTAGGTTGATGTTTCTGCAAAAAAAATTACGTTACAGATTTTTATTTTCGATTTGTGCCTCGGTCATTTCATCCCATTTAAGTTTTAGTGGGAGGCCATATAAATAAAGCAGGACTTGAAAGTATGAAACAATATAACATAGTAATATTGCACAAAGTTTGACACACAACCCCTCATCAGCTTGTTGGTAGGATAGCTGACGCTTGCTGATAGCATTAGCTAGTATGCTAACTCATTGAGCTGAACGTCGTGTTTAATAGGGATGCATTTAGGGAATTTGTTAGTATTTAGGAAATCCTATCCACCAAGTGCAACACGTAAGTAACGTTAAGCACAATAATGTCAGCACCATGTTTATAATGGCTTGGCTTTAGAGGCTACCGTTACAAGTCACAGAGCACAGCGATATGCTAACTCACCGTTAGCTTTGATAGCGTCCATCAGCTCGGTCTTCACTTTAGCATCCTGTCGGTGACCGTCCATCGTGAGCAGGAACTTGAGCTGTGCTATCCTCAAGTCAGGGTTCTTGGGCAGACCCTCCTCCTCCAGGTTTTCCAGCGGCATTTTTGGTACAAAAAACAGAAACTAAGACACGAGCTGAGGTCTTCCTTTGTAGAGCTAACGTTAGTCAGCGATGACTACGGGAAACACTGGACTGTGTTGCTTCCGCCGGAGCGTCAGTCAGTGAGGGAGGAAAGAGCGGAGCACAGCCTGACAGTTAATGACAGAGTTATTGTTTACTGCCCCCTGCTGGGGAAGAGTCTGAACAACACCCCAGGCCAAAGTCAATACTGCACTCTTATTGTCTGTAGATGTGTGTACTGGGCTATTTACTCACCTTTGTTATATTTCCTGCTGCTTTTGCAAACATTATACAAAAAAATATATATTATACAATATGTGCTCTGAAGGATGTCAGTCAAATTGCAACTTTGAAATACCACTGCTACATAGGCCTATTTATACTTACTAAAGAATAGCTTTATTTGATGTTTGTTTTCTTCTTCTTTTTGTAATTCTTATTATTATAATTAATATTATTATTATTATTATTGTTATTATGTTTATTGCTTTTATTCCTACTATTGCATCTGTTTTTATTGGTACTTTTTTATCCCTTGTATATGTCTTTTTCTTATGATCACCTGTCTTTTTTTCTCATATGTTTGTTTGTTTGTTTGCTTGTTTAATTTTTTTTTAGTTCAGCTCCACTGTTCAGCTTTTATATTGTCTCTGTATCTTGCTTCTGCTGTCTTACTGTTCTTAAAGGTGCCATATAAATAAAGTCACTAAAATTCAACATAGATCCTTTTTTCATCAGTTGCTTCGTCAGTTATTGGTAATGACTGATGAAAGAATTGTGGGTCAGGGCATGAACTTTTATTTCAGAACCACTGCATTACACAAACCCACAAATCCTGATGGTAAAATCAATGAAATCCCTCAGTCACATCATGTGATTATGAGTATACATTATTACGACTGATTTCAGTTTTTGACAGACTGAGTGTACATATCATACAGTAACTGACTGTGACCAAAGCAAGCCTTATCAGACCAGCTGTCCTGCATGGTAACATCTGTGGACTCCACCGTGCAGTGACTCACACAGGCGAAGTGTCTGTCAGGATTGCGGGGGGATTTCTAGACACTTAATTTTTAGCCAGAAAGTCTGTAAAGTTAATAATAACCAACCTGAGATATGTAAGAAGAGAGGATATGCAGTCTGAGCAAGGTCTATGCCAGTAAAGACAGAATGGAGACGTTGCTCCAACAGCTGGTAGGCTTCTACTGAATTTTATTGACTCATAAATATCATTTTATATACATATATATTATACATATCAAAAATACCTGTATACAAATGTTCACAGAATGGTAGAAAAGATGATGTTAGAACTAAGATAATATATTTGTGTCAAAATCTTTAATACATGTTGCTTTCCTTTGTATAAACTTAACATTATGCTGTAGCAAACTTTTATCAATGGGGAAAATGAAGGACAAACAATTTCCTTTTGAGTTTGTGTGAGCTCAGAGACTCATCCGAACCACAGTTTTAGCTGAGTCATTACTACTCGTCAGGTTCTGACTTATTCTATAAAGTTGACATTCACCACAGGAAATAGAAGGGCACTCAGCACAAGTACAGCTGAGTGAAAGATGCAATTTATGATGTTTTTTTTTTAGCAAGATGTAGAAATGGGGTAATAAAGTTCCCAGTGTTGAGACTAAATGTATATTGATATAAATAATGTGACATTTACCAGGTAAAATAAATTAGGCTTTATTGAAACACTGAATTTATTTAATTCACTAGTGGACATTGGTCGCATGCAGATTGTTTGGCAGCAACTTACAGAACTGTGTGAAAGTAACACAAAGTGTTTATGTTGAATTGACACAAATACTTTGTGTTGAAACAAAGTTAATAAAATTTGATTCACCGTCCTACTTGATTGCCTAATTTATTTTAGTTGATAAATGTCATATAACCTACATCTATGTACATGTAGTGTCTTCTTTTGCTCAGCTGTAATTATGCTGAGTGTGTTGAACGTCAAGCTTAAAGAATAAGACAGAAACTGATGAGGTGTAATGACTCAGCTAAAACTGTGGTTTGGATGAGTCAACTCACACAGATACAAATGTTTGCCCTCTGCAGGGCACAATAAATAATTATGATAATAATACATGGATAATTTTACTCTGACACAATTTGTTCACTTTAATCCAACAAAATTCAATCAATTTTTTTCTTTCTATTTTAGTATTTTTATTTTAGTATATTCATAGGCTTGGTGTATATTATATTCCATATACTGTATATTTTACAGATTTTACATATACATCTTATTTTTACAGTTTATGCCAAAGTTTATTTTTCTGTTGAGACTTTATTTTCTCATCTGGTGATCTATCTATCTTTTATTCCAACACCATATTATCACTGAGCTCTAACAGTATCAATATGTATGATCAGTATGAATTCAAAATATTGCAATATCAGTGCAGTTTAAACAAGTCTGGGTTTTCCCCCTTTTTCTCCACTGATGGAGGGGACAGGTGTAAATATAGACTACTAAAACCTTAGAAAACACACTGAACCATCGGCCTTATGACAAATGCAAATTTTTTTACAGTCAAAATCAATAATTAAAGACAGATTAATGAGTTGCAAATACAAGTTCTGATTTTTCTTCCTCTCGTTTCATCATGTCACTGGACTGTTAAATGTCTCTCTTTGTAAGAGCCCTAAATAGAAATATTGTAATATACGTTACATATCTAACTGTAACAACAACACAACTTAAAAAACAGGAGGGAGGTACCAGTTCAAGTTCATGTCCAAAGCTGTTAGAATGAAAAATACATTGAGTCCACCATGAGCGATACTGTCCATAATCCAAGATGGCTAACATGGAATACTGTGTGTCCTCCTCGCCGTTTCACATTGATTACAGCACAGTGATAATCTTTGATCCTGGAGACTGTGTTTCTGTCCAGCTTCATGACAACCTCCCTTCAGGAGATCAGGAGGGTAGATTACCTTCAAACAAAATGACAGCCGCAAATGCAGTTATCCACATCTTGCAGCACCATCTTGAGGACGGTCCTGCTGTCCTCTGGTTTATACACTGGTGTCCTGGTTTTTAAAAACATGCCATCCCTCAGTGGTCTCCCCAGTGGATCCCTGGATGAGATCTCGGTGATCTGCAACCTGTAGAATGCACACTCACAGAATAAAACAATATGAGATCAAATAAAATACATGTATGCATTATAAATATTATACAAAATACCTACCTTCGCAATATATCAGATATAGTCAGGAATGTGCAGCTGCAAAATGAGGCGACAGGGTCTGAAGGGAGCTACTGTGAGTAAAACTCTTCTTAAACATAACACATGCTATATCCCTTTGTCACATGACTACTGTTGAGACATGGAGGATACAATCCATAGACCTCCTTCCAAAGTTCAAATGAAGATGAAATAATTTTAACATCTGCTGTCACCTAAAATGAAACTCTAATTTTTCCTCTGCTCTTTTTAACTTGTAAAAACGTATCACGGGGGTCAAACAGAGCTAATCTATGTCCCTCTGGAGAGAAAACATAAGTGTAAGACTTCCATAAACTACAAGTCTTCCGCACACATTTTGTTACACATTAACTTTAACAGATTTAAGCAGTTAACAGTTTATGTTTTAAAACATATGTGAGGGCATATGTTAGCATGTCTGGTAGGTCAGCAAACATTTGCATTAACATTACCAAAGGCTGGCTCAGGCTGTTTACTGGCATTTCAAGTTAAGCTGTGGTTTATTAAGACACAAGGAAGTGGGAAAGCAGTTCATCGTCTGTCTCTGTTCGCACCGGGCAGTTGGTGACCTTAATCAGCCAGAGAGTTGGAGTGAGACGGTGTGATTTAACGCCAGAATAGCTTACTTGATGTTCAGCTTAATGGTGGGTTATGTCCTAATTTAGCCTGGCTGTTTTGATAAGGTTTCATAGTGAATTAATGTCACAATAGAGATAAATAATGCCGAGGTTTAAGGCAAGCACTTTTGTTACCTGGATGTCCATGAAGGCAGATTAGGGAGATGAGGCTGCTGCTCCGCAGGGCGCTAAATTTAGTTAACTGTGGTGGCTGTGACAAGGGAAGTTTAAGAGGGGGGGCCAGGGGCTTGACTCAAATGCAGTTTTCAGGCATTCAACATGCTTTCGATTGAGAATCGATGCCATGGACCACGTGAAAAAAATAAAATGTAAAATTATTTCAACAAACTGAAAAAAAAAGTCTCGTAAAAAGAGCACTTATCTAGTCAGAGGCCAAAAGGGCAGGTGCTTGTGCGCCACCTGGGGTCTATCTGTGCGCGTGCCTGCTCGCCTGGATTTTTTACTACTGTATTTGGGTTCTTGTCAAATACACATAACTAAATATTATACCCAAAATATCCTGAATGATTAGGATAAGAGGATATTTTGAAAGCTACTTATAAATTTAGTGTGATTTTACAAAAATATTTTTTTTTATCTTTTCCACCATTTTATGCCAGACTATCACGGGCTGACACATAGACAGACAACCATTCACACTCACATTCACATTCACAATAATTCAAATACAGGATATAGGTGGGAAGTTACCATGGTGGAATATTTAAGCCCATTTACTCAAGTACTGTACTGTAGGTACAAATTAGAGATACTTGTGTTTTACTTGAGTATTTCTCCTTTATGCTCCTTTATATGTCTAATCCACTGCACACCAGAGGCAAATATTGCACTCTCTACTCCACTGCATTTGTCTGGCAGCTTTTGTTAATACTAATTATTACTCAGATTACAATTTCTCATACCCTTCCTGTCCGGTTAAAACAAACAAACTGAGGGATTTATCGTCTGTAGGTTTAATTGTATATAAAAAAAACCCTTGGATCAGCAGGAAAATGTTTCGTTACAAAGCTGAAAACAGGCAGTTTCTCTGACATATATATATGTCAGGAATACATTTTGACTTATAAAAATTGGTACAATCTTAGACATATACAGAGCAAAATGCAACATATACATTAATGCAGTGATAATATGAATACAACAACATCATTTGTAAAACACTGTCAGAGAACATTTCACTACAGGATGAGGTCTTTTATTTTTGATAGTTTAACTAAATATTGCTGATAATATTTACACACTTTAAAGTAAGGGTTTGAATGCAGGACTTTTACCTGTAGTGGAATATTGTCAGAGTGTGGTATGAGTACTTTTACTTGAGTAAAGCACTAATACTTCTTCCAACACTGCCTTTTGCACAACTTAAAAAAAGTCTGATATGTTGAAGTAACACAAAAAGAAGACTATGCCGTCATAAAAATCATGGAGGTTAAAGTGACTGATATTATAGACGTATCTGTGTCTAATCTCTGCTGATTTACTCTGCTTTGTAGACCCGGGGTAATGCCCTGTTCTTCATCCTTATTTTGGGAATTGGAGGAAGCTTTCATAATGGCTACCACATCAGTGGACTGAGTTCTCCCTCGCCGGTGAGACTCGCAGCATTGTTTTTCAATTTGTTGTTTGATACCTCAAACTCGTACACTAAATGTTCACCTGCAGTCACTGGTGGCTGCAGAGAGAGCATGTGTTTCAATGTGAGAGGTAAAAGTAGCTCTTTTTTCAACTTCTAATTGAGTTCAAGCTACAAAATGTTCCCTTTGCAGCACATTCAGCGCTTCATCAACAGCACCTGGTACAACAGATATGAAGAGCTTCCATCTCCACAGACCATCACAATGATCTGGTCACTTATTGTTTCCTTATTTGCTGTCGGGGGACTCTTCGGTAGCATCAGTGTCAAACCGATATCCAGCAAGCTGGGAAGGTGAGTACGAGAGACTTAATGCAGCATTCGATTCTGCCACCTTATAAAGATTTGAAAGGATGCGTTCCTCCTTCAGAAAAAAGTCCATGATGTGCAGCAGCTTTATCGCCATTGTTGCAGCAGGGATCATGTTGGCAAGTAAATATGCCAAATCATATGAAATGATTATTGTGGCCAGAATCGTCTACGGCTTCGCGACAGGTAAACCACCAGGATATATTTAACGCAACACATCATGTATTTACCTGACTGACTAGCATCCTCTCATGACCTGCAGGTTTGGCATCCAACACCCATGCAGTGTACCTGGGAGAAATCTCACCTAAAAAGTTGAGAGGGATAGTATGTCTGACCATGGTGACGTCTTTTTCATTTGGCAAACTGTCTGGACAGGTTTTTGGACTGAGGTATGCACTTACTGTCAACACACATGAGAAGACAACAGTTGCTCAGTGTATATTGAATGTACAAAGTATTACTGACACCACATGTGGTGGAGAATCCATGCAAAAGCATTGGCCTCTTATTCATTTTGCAGCCTAATAACCACAAAAAATATTGGCATTGTACATTTCTGCAAACCACAGGTATGTTACATCTGCATGTTCTTTTGTAGCAGATATGTTCAAACTTTTTAACAATGCCGGGGTTAAGGTGTGGCTATGTTTAAGCACGAAAACCACTTGGTTATGGTTAGGGAAAGGTCACGTTTGGGCTTAACATACCTGGTTCTGAGGAAAAGCAGCCATGTCTCAGATAAAAACAGCTTTTTGCACCGAAAATGTCAACACGTTCTCATCCTTACTCATCAAATACCGCTGCTTTGTCAGTGGAACCACGTGTCAAAATATGACGCTAGGTACCCTCCTGCGTCCGTTTGGACATTTGGGGATGGCATGTCAATTTACCTTCATAACATGCAATGTGTCTCTGCAAAATTAAGTTCCATTTTTATAGGAAGTGCAGTTTCTGCTTGTTACATACATTCAATCTAAGGTACACCTTGCTAGTACCAGGTTGGACCCCTTCTGCCTTCAGACCAGCCTTAATTCTTTGTGTCATAGATTCAACAATGTGCTGGAAACATTCCTCAGAGATTTTGGTCCATATTGACATGATAGCATCACACAGTTGCTGCAGATTTGTCAGCTGCACATCCATGATGTGAATCTCCCGTTCCATCACATCCCAAAGGTGCTCTATTGGATTGAGATCTGGTGACTGTGGAGGCCATTGGAGTACAGTGAACTCACTGTCATGTGAAAGACACTAGTGTGAGATGATCTGAGCTTTGTGACATGGTGCCTTATCCTGCTGGAAGTAGCCATCAGAAGATGGGTACACTGTGGTCATAAAGGGATGGACACGGTCAGCAACAATGCTCAGGTAGGCTGTGGTGTTTAAACCATGCTCAGTTGGTACTAAGGGGCCCAAAGTGTGCCAAGAAAATATCCTCCACACAGAATGGATCCATGCTTTCATGTTGTTTACACCAAATTCTGACCCTACCATCTGAATGTTGCAGCAGAAATCTGCTGTAGCCCATCTGCTTTAAGGTTGGACATGTTGTTGGTTCAGAGATGGTCTTCTGCAGACCTTGTTTGGTTACTGTTGCTTTTCTATCATCTTGAACCAGTCTGGCCATTCTCCTCTGACCTCTGGCACCTAGAGAACTGCTGCTCACTGGATATTTCCTCTTCTTCAGACCATCCTCTGTAAACTCTAGAGATGGTTGTGTGTGAAAATCCCAGTAGATCAGCAGTTTCTGAAATACTCAGACCAGCCCGTCAGGCACCAACAACCATGCCACGTTCAAAGTCACGTAAATCACCTTTCCTCCTCATTCTGATGCTCGGTTTGAACATCAGCAGGTCGTCTTGACCATGTCTACATGCCTAAATACATTGAGTTGCTGCCACATGATTGACTGATTAGCTATTTGCGCTAACAAGCAGTTGACCTACAAATTACAATGTGAGTAAGACCCTTCATCTTTAGGTTTACTGTCTTAGGTTTAAGAAACAAAAGTCCCTGGTTAGGTTTGAAAAAACCCCATCATGGTTTGACTTAAAATAATCATGGGACACACCTCATGTGACATGTCACTGGCATAGCATGCTACACAGGCACACTACCTTGTTATTAAATAATTCCATAGATTTTTGGTTTCACACAAATGCACAGGGGGCTCCTGGGTGAAAGACTGAGGTTTGTTTTTCATGTTTGGTGCCTAAAAAGCCACTGGAAAAACAAAATTGCAAGCAGTGTTGCAGGTTGGCAGGTGTCACTCACACCATCCACTCCACCTCCTGATGACAAATTAAGCTCATGCAACATCACTTCAGAAACATTTATATCATACATATGAAGCATGCAAATGTAATGTATTTGTGGTTTGCAGAAACGTACAATGCCAACATTTTCTTCTGGTGACTGGGCGTCATTTTTTACAAAACAGATATTTAGATAAAGAGAAGTTAAGGAACGATTCTCAAGCTTTGAGAATTGTGCAAAGAGAGCTTCAACACAGTATTGAATGTAAATAAAGATGTTATTTTCAGCACAAAAAAACCCCATTTAAATTATGCTGATATACAACACTTCTCTTTGTTTTTTGCAGTGAGATCCTTGGTCGCGAGGAGCTGTGGAACATCGTCCTTATTGTCCCTTCATTTTTCTCAGCGGTTAACCTTATAGTGATGCCTTTTTTTCCTGAGGCCCCCAGATACTTGTTCATAGAGAAAGGTGATGAAAAGGCTTGCATAAAAGGTTGGTATATTTCCCCATATTCATAGATTACTTGACCAAAACCGTCTTTTACAGTTTGAGTGTTAAAAACTAGATGAGCTAACTGTCTACAAAACACCCTAACTGGTAAAGAGCTTAGTTGGGAATGAAATGTTATTTTGTGGCATACAAATGACAACATCTGTTTTCTCCCTCTTATCACTGCATAAGAAACACCCATAATATATTAATTTTAAATGTCTTTGTCTGTGTCTCTGGTCTTTCTCACCCCAGCTCTCCAGAGTCTGTGGGGCCCAGGTGACTACAAACAGGAGATGGACGAGATGTTGGCTGAGCAGGCGGCTATTGAGGCAGCCCCGCAAAAAAGCAGTCTGCAGCTGCTGAGGGACAGGAATATGAGATGGCAGCTTCTCACGATCTCCTTCATCTACGGCTGCAACCAGCTCTCAGGCATTTCTGCGGTGAGGATGGAACTTATTTTGGGCATCTACTGACCACAATAGACGCCCCAACATGGCTTATTTCATTCATCCACATGACGAATAGCCTCTGAAAATCGAGTAAATGTTTCTCTCATTCCCAGATCAATACCTTCTCTTTTGACATCTTCCTGAAAGCAGGTATACCGAGACAAATAATCCGCTATGTCACTGTTGGTCTCGGAGTAACTGAAATCCTCACCTCCATCTCCTGTGTGAGTAAATCCCTCAGTCTGTATCTGAGCTCATCTCCACATCTAAAGGCCATCTACTTTCTTTTCTATTTCCTTGATTTTGCAAAGAGATGTTGTCTAATTCACTTCCTGGGCTGTTAATTCATAAACTGAGAAGGAAGAAAGGTGGCTTTTGTGATTTTTATTTTGCTTGTCGACTTAGAAGGAAGTGTGTTTTACAATGATAAAATTACTGGTTATTTAAATGGAGTCTGGTGGGTTTGATGATAACGATTTCAGGGCTGCTTCCGGTTAAAAAGGATCTTACTCTTTTACAAAGAATACAACATCTGTAGGAATCTTTTCCATAATGTCTCCACACACTTATGCCAGTCTGAGCTTGTCAATGGCAAAACAAGCACTTTAAGTGGACGTAAAACAATGCCTGTCACATCTTACTTTTAGAGATGGCCATCCAACCTTTCTATACAAGATGCAATAATGAGTAGAATAATGGTCCCCAGTAATAAATCTTTAGGACAGAGTGATAGCCTGAAACTAGTGGTTTATGAGTGGCAGAAGTGTGTCTATAAATAACATCACCATAATCCAAGACCAGAGGTTTGGACTTGAGACAAAATTTGAAGACTTTAAACTTGACTTGACAAAATCAATAAAGACTTGCAACTCCACTTATGACTTACAATGACTCATGACTTCACTTGGATTTGAAACTTTTGACTTTAAAACACTTCATACCTTCCCCAAAAGATCAAAAAGTATGCTGTTTAAAAGGTGTGCCATGAATCAATTTATTTCCCTCCATTTTGTGAATCAGCTGATGTTAACATTATTCACTCCCAGCAAGTCAAAAAGTTCCCATTGTTTGAACTAGATTGACAGCATCCAGTGAAACTGCAGAGGCAAACAATGAAGAACCAACATTACATTACTGAGCTACAGCTGGGAAAAAATTATAAGCTACCAAAGATAATTTTGGTCACGTGAAAAATGAATTGCAGTATGCAAAACATGCAGGTCAAAAGTAACGGAGATGCAATAATTTCCCAAAAAAAACCAAAACAGTTTTAACAAATAAAAACAAAAATTAAAAAAAACATGAATGAGTTTTGTAAATGTAATATATTATTATGATTTTATTAAAATGATATAAAATTTTGTTGGAGAGCACATTATCACTAGTTTAGGCCCTGAAACCCAAAGTTAATGACATGGGACTTGTCAGTCTTGACTTGAAACTTTACTTGCGACTTCATGTAACTTGCAAAACAAAGACTTGGTCCCACCCAGCCTCAATTATCTGCTTCCTACTAAGCATAGGAAAATTAGCTCTGCTTCTGTACAAATAATCATCTTTTGTCATTGCTTTCTGGCAAGTGGGACAATGTTAAATTTAAATGTTTTTTTCTTCTTTTTTTTATTCAGCCAGATACCACGGCATTTATACCCTGAGATCATCTCAACCCTCAGTTCATTTAGAGTGGTAATATGCAAACTACTGTCCACAAGTCTTTGGCTTTAGAGAATGCATACATTGTCTGATGGTACACCATTCTAATTCATATTATAGTCAAACAGTGACCTGAACACCCATAATAGCTCTGGTGAGGAGTGTTAGCATGGAGCAGCAGAACAAATGATCTAAAGGCACATTAGTGATTGGTGGAGTCAGCTGGGTTAATGAACTATCATACCACCAAAAACATTGTTGTTGTTGCTGCTGTTGTTGTATATGTTTTGCAAGAGAGGTGTTTTGGCAAAGATGACAATTTTTGGCGTATTTCTTTTAATAACCTTTCCCTCTCACAGGGGCTGCTGATTGAGCACACAGGGAGAAAGCCGTTGCTCTGGGGGGGTTATGGTGTCATGTCTGCCATCATGGTGTTGGTCACTGTCACACTCAACTTGAAGGTAAACATGTTACCTTTAAAAAATTCCTAAAATGTCCAAATTTTATGAGTGAATTGATTATAAGGAGGTGCTGTATTTTGATCCTGGTGGATCAAGGTGCATTGAAACAGTTTTTCTAAGTTCAGACCTAACATGTGGAGCATAAAGCAACATTCAGTCTGAGACATGAAGAAATTGTGAAAGGTAACATGGTATGGAGCTTTATCCCTATCTTTATTCAAGAGAGTAGTCTATCAGTTTGAGAGCATTATTTATTGATTTCACGTTCAAAAACCCTGCCCTTGCACTCAAATAGCCTCTGCTTGCGCTTGGATCTAACTGTGTGCTTGCACAGATTTCCTGCTCGAGCTTCGGCTTTTCTCCTCGCGTTCAAACTGTTTCTGTGCGCTCGCGGAATTTCTGCTCTCAGATTTCTGCCCTGCGCTTGGATTTTTTTGTGTAACAACCCTGTCAAAATCCCCCAATCAATACAATGCCAGATTTACTGTTGACCAGTGAAATGATCCCTGCCTCCTTGTGGGCGCACAACCAGGTTCATCCACTCCCACCCTCTTCCCCTGTCGGGAGTTATTTTTCAACAGTCACCGGCTCACTATACATTATCCCTTACATATATATATATATATATATATATATATATATATATATATATATATATGAAAGCAATATCTCACGAGAGGGAGTGACGTTATACTGTATAACGTCACAACCTCGAGTGTGATATTGCTTTTATACAACAGTTCAACAACAGCTTAAACAGCAATACTGAGTAAGGAAATGTTAACAAAAGGTGATGAAATAAATTATTTAAGTATGTTATGTAGCTCCGCGAAAAAAAAAAAAAACAGTTTCCTCGGTCTGTTGCCAGGCAACACAGCACACACGCCAGGAACTCACAAGCTACTTTGTATTTACATTGATCTGCAGCTGTGTAACTTCGTCCAGTTCGGCTGATTAAACATTGGCAAACCTGGATGTTGGCACGGCCGGATTCAAACACACCTGGAGGTCTGCACAGAAGAGTCCTGGCTTTCCTTTTCCTTGTTCTCTCCTGACGACCACTCATAATTTAATTCTAATGTAATTTGGGGGAAAATATCCATCTTCTTGGTGTAACGCTATAATGTCAGTTTGCGTCAATATAGCGAGTGTGACAGTTGGTGAATTAACGGTTGTATTTATATTTATAACACCTGTGAGCGGAGTGATTTTACTGTTACATGTTACATGATGGATGGATGGATAGATGGATGGATAGATAGATAGATAGATAGATAGATAGATCGATAGATAGATAGATAGATAGATAGATAGATATGGCACACGTGTGTAAATTAACAGTCCCTTTATTCCAAAAGTGGTAAAGAAAGCAAAGGAAGAACATTTAATAAAGCCCGGGAGGGTGGGAGTGGATAAATCCGGTTAAAGAGTAGATTGGCCAAAAAGAAACCCAACAGGGCTGGCAAGTGCCAACAGTGCCGAACACACTGCAAAAACTAGGGCAACAGACACTCACCAACAGCCCAACTTTGAACAATGGCTGACCGTTGGCTTGGTGTGTCGGGGCCCTTAGAGCTGAAGAGAATGCATGCCTTTAAATTACATCACAGCAGTCTGAAATAAAAACTGCTTCAGCAACACTTTTTTTCCTACAAAACATGGGGAAGATGGGGTTTTTTCAGCCAACCTTTGCCAACATTGGCACACAATGTTAAAGGAACGCTGTACGTTTTTGACTGCTCAATATACAGAATCAGCACTATGTCATCTGCGTACAGGTGGACATGACAGTTTGCCAGAGAAGAAACAATAGTGTTGATATAAATAGTGAAAAAGACTGGACCTAAAATTGAACCCTGTGGAGCACCTTTCACCACTGAAAAAACTCAGAATGGTAGCTTCCCAATTTATCAGACTGTTGTCTCTCTGAAAGGTAGTTCCTGAACCAATCACATGCATTAATATCAAATCCAGTCTTGCCTCTGCAAAAGCAGGCAATTGTCTACATTATCAAATGCTTTGGATTGATCAACAAAAAATGCCGCACAGTGCTTTTTTAAAAAATCCAAAGTGGAAACATTTACAACCAAAGTAACAGCAGTTGCAGAACTGTGCTCTGCTCAAAGACCAGACTGACATAGGGTCACAATGGAAGCTCTGGACACAAACAACTTCAACTGATCATTTACCAGAGAGTCCAGGACCCCTGCCAAGCAGTGCAGTGTGAACATGGGGCCACAGTTGTTAAGATTGCTCGTCACCTCCCATGTGCAGGAGTAAAACCAGACATGTGCAGAGGAAGAGGCTGAGGGTGCTTGAACACCTGCACTTTTGCCCCTTGATCTCCTAAGTGCCCTTTGGTCAAGGCATTTTTTGCAAGGGCCTTATCAAGAACATTTAACAGTTAATAATAATTTAGCCGTAAATAAAATTACCTTGCTGCTTACAGTCAGTTTACGCCACATAATCACATTTTACCTCGGGCAGGTGGTTACCACAGGAATAACATGTTAATTTTGATTAATTAATATCAGAAAAAATAACATGTTAATGGTGATTAATCATGTTCCGTGGTGCCCTATGACTCAGTGCGTCATTGAAGGCCATAATGGCTTTGTCACATGATGGAGGCAGATGAGATGACTGCACATTCCGCAGTAAGGAATTTCCGCACCACTGGAGTACTGGAAGTCTAAAATATCACCTCAACACAAAGCATTTAGCAGCGAACCCAGAGGTCCGAACCAGCACAGCCTCTGATACAAGCATTAGCAGCCGGGCTCGTCAAGCCACACTTGACTAGGCGTTCAGAGGCAAACTGAGGCCAGACTGCTCTGTTTTTTTTGCAGAATATTCACATATATAATATTGTCTCCATGCAGGACTTCGCCTACTGGGTTCCATACATTACTGCTGTTTTGGTCATCCTCTCCATCATCTTCTTCAACGGAGGACCTGGTGTGTGTCTTACAGCAGCTTGGTTCACATAGACAAGATGTTTGCATGCATAGAAAAGTAAGTGGATCACCTGTGTCATCTCTCTGCTTCACCCAGGTGGAGTTTCAAGTTCTATCCACAATGAGATCTTCATCCAGTCCGATCGGCTGGCGTCGTTTGTCCTCATGGGGATCCAACGCTGGTTTTGTCTTGGTGCTCTGAGCCTGGCCTTTCCATTCCTTATTGTGAGTGCAACAAACATAAAAATTAGCAACACACTGTAGCTTACACTGTAAACATTGCTTTGAAGGTAAACAGGATTTATTCATTGATAGTATGTTTTTTTTGTTGTTGAGATATCTTATGTATATCACAGCAGCTCTTTTCATTGACTAAAAGTTATGATCAATGGCAGAATATACTTACACTTTGTTTCTATTGTCCCAGAATGCCCTGGACTCGTACTGCTTTATGCTGTTCGCCTGTGTGTGCCTGCTGGCTTGTCTTGGCACCTTCTTCCTCCTGCCTGAAACCAAAGGGAAAACCCTGCTAGAGATCACCAAGGAGTTTAGAGCCATCACCGTCTGTGGGAGATCTTTCTCAAAGGAAAAAATAATGGAGACCAAGTTATGAGCCAGTTATGTTTCAAACTGTCAGAGGATTAATGAATGACTCTGAGTGTATATTTAAACGCTGCAGTTATGGTTGAAAAAGAAAACAGAAATCCCCAAATTTGCCTATTTCACATATCTCTGCAATTCAAATCGGTTTCCAGTTGTCTTTGGACGTTAAAATTGTTGTAAGCTCGACATTACGTTGATTTGGTCTATTTTTCGGCCATTTCCAGGCATTGTTCTTTAACGAACTCTTCCTTGATAATTAATCAGACTGACTTTAAATTTGGTCAGTACAATGCTGTTAGCTGTTATTCCCGGCTAGCTGTTATCCTCCGATACACCGAACGAGTTTTGCGGATTAAAAAACTACACTGGACTTCTTGTCAGCATGAGGGTCAGTAAGTACTGTCTGTATTTTCATTCTAAAGTGGTGATTTCCTTTAAGACCTTAATGTTGAAAAGTTTTTAAAATTCTAAGTGTTCGTGGAACAATGTTGTTGTGATATGGCAGCCATTTTACGTGTTTCATCATAAAACATGAAGTTGTTGTAACTTGAGCGTACATTATCCAATTCTCACCAAATTTTATGTTTTATAAGAATCCTGGCCTGATGACATCTGCATGCCAATATTGAGTCACACACATAGTCATCTACTGGCAAAAGGAAGTAGGCCTTGTGTGACAACATAAGTTGATTTACATGAATTTTACACTGTGTGGTCTTGATACGCAGCAGCATAATGCATGTAAGGAATGTGTATCAATCAATCAATCAATCAATCAATCAATTTTATTTATAAAGCCCAATATCACAAATCACAATTTGCCTCACAGGGCTTTACAGCATACGACATCCCTCTGTCCTTTGGACCCTCACAGTGGATAAGGAAAAACTCCCCAAAAAAACCCCTTTAACAGGGAAAAAAAACGGTAGAAACCTCAGGAAGAGCAACTGAGGAGGGATCCCTCTTCCAGGCCGGACAGACGTGCAATAGATGTCGTACAGAACAGATCAGCATAATAAATTAACAGTAATCCATATGACACAATGAGACAGAGAGAGAGAGAGAGAGAGAGAGAGAGAGAGAGAGAGATGCAGGTAATGACAGTAGGTTACAACAACATTATTGAAAGTAATAATATTATAGTTATAGTTCTGGCTACTGTGGTACAATATGTTGAAAGTATATATTAATATCTGGCAGTATACATGTGTGACAATAGTCATATGTGTATAATAACAGTAGAAGTATGACTAATGACTAATGATAACAGCAGCAGCAGGAGGCATCTGGCAGGACCACGGCAGCAGCACAACCACACACGTCACGCTGTCCAGGCACCGCTGCAATACGAGTTAATCTGAGAGACAGTGGAGCACAAAGGCTCCGGAGAAGAAGCCGAGTTAGTGACATCCAGAATGGCCGAGTTAGCAAGATGCAGTAATAGAATACGAGAGAGAGAGAGAGAGAGAGAGAGAGAGAGAGAGAGAGAAGGTGCCCGGTGTATTATAGGGGGGTCCTCCGGCAGACTAGGCCTAAGTCAGCCTAACTAGGGGCTGGTACAGGGCAAGCCTGAGCCAGCCCTAACTATAAGCTTTATCAAAGAGGAAAGTCTTAAGTCTAGTCTTAAATGTGGAGATGGTGTCTGCCTCCCAGACCGTAACAGGAAGATGATTCCACAGGAGAGGAGCCTGATAGCTGAAGGCTCTGGCTCCTGATCTACTTTTGGAGACTTTAGGGACCACGAGTAACCCTGCGTTCTCAGAGCGCAGTGTTCTGGTGGGGTAATATGGCACTATGAGCTCTCTAAGATATGACGGAGCTTGACCATTTAGAGCTTTATAAGTTAACAGTAGGATTTTAAATTCAATTCTGGATTTTACAGGGAGCCAGTGCAGAGAAGCTAAAACAGGAGAAATATGATCTCGTTTCTTAGTTCCTGTTAGTACACATGCTGCTGCATTCTGAATTAGCTGGAGAGTTTTTAAGGACTTACTAGAGCTACCTGATAATAGAGAGTTACAGTAATCCAGCCTAGAGGTAACAAAAGCGTGGACCAATTTTTCTGCATCTTTTCGGGTTAGGATAGGCCTAATTTTCGCAATATTACGCAGATGAAAAAATGCAGTCCGTGAGGTTTGTTTTAAATGAGAATTAAAAGACAAATCTTGATCAAATATTACTCCGAGGTTTCTTACGGTAGTGTTAGAGGCCAGAGCAATGCCATCTAGAGAAACTATGTCATCAGATAAAGAGTCTCTGAGTTGTTTGGGGCCAAGAACAATAACTTCAGTTTTGTCTGAATTTAACATCAGGAAATTGGTGCTCATCCAAGTTTTTATGTCTTTAAGGCAGTTACGGAGTTTAGTTAATTGATTACTTTCTTCTGGCTTCATCGATAAATACAACTGAGTATCATCTGCATAACAATGGAAACTTATAGAGTGGTTTCTAATGATGTTACCTAAAGGAAGCATATATAGAGTAAATAGGATTGGTCCGAGCACAGAACCTTGCGGAACTCCAAAACAAACTTTGGTACGTAAGGATGATTCATTATGAATGTCAACAAACTGAAAACGATCAGATAAATAAGATTTAAACCAGCTTAGTCCAGAACCTTTTAGGCCAATTAAGTGATCCAGTCTCTGCAGTAGAATTTGATGGTCAATTGTGTCAAACGCCGCACTAAGATCTAATAAAACAAGTACAGAGACGAGTCCTTTGTCTGAAGCAATCAGAAGGTCATTTGTAATTTTAACTAGTGCTGTCTCAGTGCTATGATGCACTCTAAATCCTGACTGAAATTCCTCAAATAAATTATTATCATGGAGAAAATCACACAGCTGGTCTGCGACTACTTTCTCAAGGATCTTTGACATAAAGGGAAGATTAGATATTGGTCTATAGTTGCCTCTGGATCCAGGGTGGGCTTTTTAGTAGAGGTTTAATTACAGCTACCTTAAAAGACTGTGGTACATAGCCTGTTAATAAGGATATATTGATCATATCTAATATATGAATGTTAACTAAAGGAAAGACCTCCTTAAGTAGCCTAGTTGGGATGGGGTCTAAGAGACACGTTGATGATTTAGATGAAGAAATCACTGCTGTCAATTCTTGAAGAGAAATTGGGGAGAAGCAATCTAAATATATATTAGGTTTTACAGCTGTGTTTGAGGTTAGATATGTACTATCTGAGGACAGGAGGTCATAAATTTTGTCTCTAATAGTTAGGATTTTGTCATTAAAAAAGCTCATAAAATCATTACTGCTAAGGGCTAAAGGAATACAAGGCTCAATAGAGCTTTGACTCTCAGTCAGCCTGGCTACAGTGCTGAAAAGAAACCTGGGGTTGTTCTTATTGTCTTCTATTAATGCTGAGTAATAGTTTGCTCTGGCATTGCGGAGGCCCCTCTTATAAGTTTTGAGACTGTCTGTCCATATTAAACGAGATTCTTCCAGTTTGGTCAATCGCCAATTCCTTTCAAATTTTCGCGATATTTGTTTTAACTTACGGGTTTGAGAGTTATATCAAGGAGCGAACTTTCTTTGCTTTTTTAACTTCTTTTTAAGAGGAGCTACAGAGTCAAGTGTTGTTTGCAGTGAGCCTATGGCGCTATCGACAAAATGATCAAAGTCGGTATAGGAAACCTCTGTTACTGAGGGACTTGGTATTGAATTTAATGACGGAGTAATCTTTTCCTTAAATTTTCGACAGCACTATCTGATAAACATCTAGTATAGTAATAAACATCTAGTAAAGTAATAAACATCTAGTATAGTACAGTATAGTATAGTATAGTACAGTGTAGCCTACTGTAGCGCCACATAGCTGACACAGGAGGTGGAACAACATTTCCAGCACCTTGCACTTCACCCAGGAAATAATGTCTAACTTGTGCGTGCAATTTCAGGTGCCCTGAATTTTTATCAGTTGCATCAGTCAATAAACGCACATTCATGATACAGGGAAAAACAGCACACTGAAAGAGCTGCAGTCTATCACATGTCTATTATTTATTCTTTCCTAATTAATCCTCGTCCTTACAATCTAAGTCACAGAAAAACCAAAGCAATTTTAAACAGCAGATTGTCATTATATATTGATGAAAATGTTTGTTTTGATCATTTTTACTCTCATCTCAAGCTGAGGTAAAGCTAAGTTTAAAGCTAAGTAAATTTAAAACTTGCAAAAAGAGAGCGACCAGCTCTAGATCACTGCAGCTGTGTTGTCATGTAGGTAGACTAAGGCATCCACACCTGATAAAACTGCACCTGCAGCTGCAATATGTTTGTCACTAAGAGGTCAGTGGTTTCCTTCCTGCAGCTCTCCAGTAATAAATCACCCACTGCTCCCTTTGGTCCCTTTGGGCTCTGCTGTCTGTTATTTGACCACAACAGGGAATGAAATTAATGGAAACTGTCCCACAACATTGTGAAACAACTCGCTTTGTCTCTCTCTTTTTTCTTTTGGTTTCCCTCAGGGCCAGCTGAGTGAGCTCAAAGAGGGGTGGCTGTTATTTTGAGGCATGTAGGCGACCTCGATGTTAATCGCTATCACTCTCACAAGTTCAGCTGTTTTTTTCACTCTTAAACGATATTCTTTCTTAAAGTGAGACTATGCAACTTTTGTTGAACAGCAGCAGCTACAGGTGATGGTTATGGGATAATGCTAAATGCTAAACTATTACTACTGTTTAGCAAATAGCTAAAATGCTATAGTATTGTAATGGTAGTGCAATTGGAGAAGAATCACAGAGTCATCAAACTGACAAGTACTTTATACAATAAAATTTAGTTTGCTAACATTAGCCACCATAAGCGAGTGTTCAAATCAGACCAAGTAAGGCTGAAGCAGCAAAATCTCTGAGAATATTAAATTGAGCAACAGTACATTTGATAGCTCATGAATTCAAATTTTCATTTGTTAGAGGAGGAATGCTATTTGTCCTCCCAATAGTTTCACTTTAAAGTGTACAGTGTCTGTGACACTTGTTAAAGGTCCAGTGTGTGGTTTAGTGGCATTTAGTAGTGACGTAGAACCTCTCCCCATGTGTAGGAGAACTATGGTGGCCGAGGCAAAAACGTGAATGGCTTTATCTACAGACAGTGTTTAACGGCTCATTCTAAGGATATGAAAACACGGTGGCTCTTACTTTCAGGTGATAACACACAAAAGAAAACATACTCATTACATTGCATAGTGATATGGAGAAATCCAATATTCGTCTTAATACCTCCCCAATTTCTGATGAGGTGGACATGATTACCCTTAACACACATAATGTTATTCATCCCTACAACAGAAAATACTGTTTCTCTAACCTGATTTGAAGTGTGCGCTGCACATGAAAGCACTGTTGATGATCGCCTCCATCCATTCCTTTCGTCTAATTGCATTTAACCATAGTTGTCTTTGTTTTGTTGACGGGCAGTGGCGGCTGGTATGTCATCAAACTTAAGTTTAGAGCCATGACTCCTTCTATTCAGGCTCCCAATAACACAAGAAGAAGACATTTTAAGACTTCTATGTAGCCTACAGCCCTGTGGTGGCCAGTCGTGTTTTGCTTCCAGCTAATAAAATGACGTCATTGTCACGTTGGCCCCAAAAGTTTCTATATGTCCCCCAAATCCTACATTGGACCTTTAACTAATGATGCACCTGATTCAGACTGAAGGATTTTACATGCTCTTTCTACTCTTTTAAGGACATCAGGTATTGCATTTCATGTATAGCCTTGCTTGCATAAGTATGCATTATGCTAATGTACCACACTGTGTCAGCATTTTCTACACCCTTACAACAAGAGCACTAGAAGCAGAATTGCCTACAGGGCAGTTTCTTCCTCTGGATATTTTCCCACTATCCATGTGCCTGTGTCTCATGTGGTCATTAGTCTTTCCTCCATCATTAGTGTGAATACTGCAAACTACAAGTCCTGGCCTGTGAGTCCTCCTCACTCTCTGTGGGATCCTTGAGTAGCTCACTGATTATAATTATATATATATATATATATATATATATATATGTAAATATACGGTATATACAGTCTTTGAAGGTCCTCCCTTCCTTATCACTAGCCAGCAGCTGCTAGCAGCCACAGGGGCTTCATTAGCTGCCAAACACACTCTGTCCACAGTTCAGCACTTTGGGGACGGGAGCTGTGATTGGCAGAGTCTTGGCTTGGCCGATCATCCTGTGCTGATGTCCTGCTGTGCCTTGTTAACACTGGAGGAGGATTAACTGGAGGATTAATGGGAGAAACCACCGTGAATGGTTTACTCTTGCAAACCTGGCCAGTCCCTGTTTCCAATTTGTGTTTTTAATGGTTGCAAAATGTCAAAAATAACAGCACAGACGATAAGCAGAAAAGATTTTGGTCCAATTTAAAGCTTGTCCAAGACGATCGCATGGATCTGTCAACACTCTTGAGAAACACACTGAATATGAATTCAGCATAGTGCTATTGTGTGTCTGGGTCTCTGTGGCTGTAGTTCACAGCTGTAATGGCGCCATGACATCAACAGATGGCGATGTTAACCTTCTGCTGAGATGCACCTCACTGATCAAGCTCTCACATGTACACTGACACATAAGGGAAATGAATCTAAACTCACCAATGCCACAGGTGGTGTGATCTCGTTTTATATTGATATAAAGGCGGTGAATGAAGCTGATAGAGTCCAAGTAATTAATTGCATCTACTGTTAGTTCTATTATTTATATTTTAACATTTAGCACGTTTTAACTAACACACCTACTTCAGAATATTAACTCTGCTGCCTTTCCATCACATTGTGTCAGAATATGTTGAGTTTTTATTTTATCTTATATCCCCCTTGTATGGCTTTTTTCTTTTATATTATTAAAGCAATCTAACATTTCCTTTCAGACATTATGTAAGGAAACCACCGATGATTCAGCAGAGGTCAAAAGGCAATTCAGTAACTTTCAGTACATGTACAGTTCTTAAATGTAATACTTCTAAGGCTTATTAACCAGTGTTTGTACTGAACTCTGCCTGGGAATATATAAGTATTCCATATATTTGCAAAAGACACTCTATAGTACCCTGAAACTATTTATTATCAGATTTTTTTTGTCTAATGGAAAAATATAAAAAGAGACTAACGTCAGAGGACTCTGCTCTGGGTGGTGCTTTAAAGCATCATTTCTACAGTGCCTAATGGTATTCTTGGGCCTTTTATATCTTTCATGCAGACTCCAAAAAAAGTAAAAAATCCTCCTCCAGTGGTGAACCCATGCATAGCAAAGAAAAAAGGTGAAATGAGGGCCATTATTCTTCTGTCTCTCCGCCTGGCAACACTGAGCTCACTAGCAGTGCTGCAAATCAGAGGAGAGCGAGCACAGTTGGATGTATTACAGATTAAATGAGTCACTGTTTCATAAGTCTCAAGTGTGTACATCAGTCTACTTGGAAGATTTCCGGACATGCAACAACTGTGCTGATTTCTCCGGTGTATAGACCTACACATGCAGCTCTGTGTTAGCCATGTGAATATGATTATAGAAGGACACAATGGCAGTCAGTGCACAGGATGCATGAAAAATTCTACCTGATTAAACTGTTCATTGTGTCTAAAGATTATCTACTTTGTCTAAGTGGAAGAGGATGAGTAGCAGATGTCAAGGGAATTAGCAGGTCACACTATTGCTAGTCAGCGGCCTCAGTGAGGGACGACTTCTACCAGTGAAACCTTTCTTGATGCTATAAGTAAAAAACATTTTATAGAGCTGTTAATTTGTGTGGGGATCCTCATAATAAACCAGTAACAATACCCATAGTTAGTCTGATATTCATCCTGAATGGCTATATTGTTGTGTTTAATCCACTTGTGGGCAACCATTCAGAGGTCTGCCACCAGGCTACACATAAAGAGAGTCATTTAAGGAGGGAAATACCTTGTGGTGAGCCTCGGTGTTGGGTGGACAGGCTGCAGGAATCCAGAGGGCGGAGTCAGGTTGTCAGGTAGAATTTGTCTCACCTGGTCTGATTGCTGCTGACTGGTATTTACATGTAGATAAAGCCAGCAATGTTTCAAATTTCATTTCTAAAAGGGGCTTTTCTCTCTCTACACTTGTCTCCACACTTTGGTTATGTTTAATATTTTTACCCTATCATTCAGTTTGGTTTAATTTAGATACTCTCTTTTCTCCTTTAGTAAGTTAAAAATAAACCTCATGTGTTCTCCCCTTCTTGTTCTTCAAATGCCTCTGCATTGAGAAAAATACCTGCCCACAATCTGTTTAAAGGTGACCCCTTTTCTGGCAAGATAGGAGCTGGCATGGGAATAAGATTCATTACTAAATATAGCAGGAGCTAAGTTACAATGCCTAAAATTTCAGTATGTCGCTGTCCTATAGATGTGATACATAATTTCAGAAATCTGGTCAAAATGAAACATGTATGAACAGCTGAGGGCAGAGAACAGCTTTTCTGTTGGAAATGCAACAGAAAAAAAGAAAATGTTTAGTGTTAAATAGTGCAGTCAAAGAAACTATAGGCTGAGAGAATGTCACATTGTTTAACAAAAAAAGACTAAGGAAGACAGCAGCGACCCAGTAATAGTGAACTTATGGCCATATATTGTTTTAGCCTTATGTGGCATGTATGTGTGCACAGGCTTTTATCTTATGTGTAGGCATGCAAAATTAATTCTATGTGCACTGAGCTGAACTGCCAATCAGAGTGATTTCATTCACGACTCACAATGCTGATTCAACTTGCTGAAACTGCCAAAAAAAAAAGCTGACAAGGGCCAACAAGTGCCAATAGAACCAAAAAATACATGAAAAAGAACCCATTGAGATTTACAACTTTTACATCTTTTTTTTTTGGAAAATAAAGCCACTGTAGAGGAAATGATCATCTTAAAATACAAAATAAACTTTTGTTAAATAACCAATAAACCTTCTCAAGTCGACATTTTCATGTATTTTGACCACTTTCTTCCGACATTTTTAATCTATTACAGCTACAACTGCAAATGTCGTGAAACAAAAAGGTCCATTTGCCTTTGAATAAATCATCATAAGTGTAATGATAGTTTGTAGGTCTTGGAAAGTCTTGTTAAAATGCGTTGCTGTAAAGTCAACATCACAGACCTTCTCTGCCTCATTTACAGCTGAAGGACTAATCGGTCCATCCATCATCTCTGCAAAAACACACGGACAGAGACAGAGAGAGGTGGGGGGAAGAGAAAGAAGAAAAGGCAGGAAATGAAGGGAATAGACATTTAAGTGATCTGCATGAGGAAAACATTGGAACAAATGTGGACGGTGTCCTGCGTTAAATGTTGCTATCGGTGGGGGTCTCGTACAGGTGGCACACAGATGGGACCCCTCCTGGGACCTGAGCTTGTTAATGAGCCACAGGGAGGAGGGGCAGAGTGGGCTGATATCATGAACCAGACGGAGCCCTCTGGCAGCGCAACACCAAGGCACCCAGCATGCCATTCTCCATTATGGCGAGGTGCCCCTCAGGCCATCGGAGCTGCGGATTAACCCAAACCTGGCATCATTGCACCGTGCCACGTGTCAGACTGAGCAAACACTGAAAATGAATTGTTATTTTCTCTCACTGTGGCTGAAAGACAACAATCAGGCCTAATGAGGGCCCCCATAGAGACTTATTATAAGCTCTAATTAATGGTGCAGAATGTGTTTCATGATTCCTATTTACAGTATTTAATTGCTTTTCAAAAAAACTTTGCAAAAACTTGAAGACAAGTCTATTGAAACAGGGATTAGTTTGAGAGGTGAAGCTTAGTCGGATACAAAGTGTCGAGCGGTCACATTTGAGGCCAGTGGAAGGGCAAAGGTCACGCTTAAGTGGGTGAGAATGCATTTTGAGATTAGCGGGTTTAGTCAAGGTCTACAAGTCTAATACTGTGCCTGACTGCTTAATCATTCACTGTCTTTTTTAGCGCACAAGTGGGAGCTGCTTGAATGAAAACAGCAGGGAACTTGTTGAAGATAATTACATTTTGGGTCTGGTATACAGGCTTGCAGTAAGAAAGTAGGAAGTAAAGGCATACTTCACCCCTCTAATGACCATTTATATGTCAATTACTCACCCCGTGTTACATTGAATTTGTGAAGAAAACTTTGCTTTTACTGCCTGCCTCCATGGTGAATGAAGAGTCCAAAAATGGAGAAAATTCGTAATAAATTCAAATCATAAGCGACCATGTTCAGCAACAGCAATACTATATCAAAACATCCATTTACAAACTCTCACACGACTCATGCAGTGTCATATATGTAGTCCCATGCTTAGTGCTACCTATAGACTGTTTAAAATAATTTACATGTATGTAGCTACTGTGATGTCACCCCTTGGTTTGTGGGCTTCTGTTTGGAAGCCTTGGGTTCTGCATTTCGACCGTCGCCATCTTGTTTTTTTTTTGGAGCCAGAAATGATCATATTTGGACAAGAGGTTGGAGTTGTTGAGGAGCAAGTGATGGATCTGACTCACACAGTGTAGTGACGCATCGCAGACAGGAAATGGTGAGTTTTATACAAATTCACTCCCCATATAGCTGTCACGACTGATTTAAAATAAGCTATGCTAGAAACTAAAACTGTTTTTGTACCATGGTGTAAACATGTTTATTTCTGATGTAAAGCTGGGCCTTTCAGCATGGGGGGTCTATGGGGTCTGACTCTGTTTTGGGGCCAGCCTCAATGTGATCTCACAGAAATACATGAAATGACCCCAATCTCTGAACCCCATATCATGTGATGACACGGCTGGCTTTAGGCACAAAAACCATTTGGTTAGGTTTACAAAAAGTGTGTGTTTTTGATTAAAATAGCTACTCCTTTAACATAACTACATCATAAAGTGATGTAAGTACATAAAGGACAAAAGTATTTCACACTCTTAATACTACCAGTGGGGTTGTAATATTAACTACCACCTATTGCGTGGTGTCACTGTGTGTCCGTCATGACAAAGGATCTTAATTGACTTTCCATTCAGTTTCAACACACTATATGCCACCACCACATGATGCAGTGTTTATCAGGTCATGGTTATTTCACGTATTTCTGTGAGACCAGGTTGAACTTACCTCCATTGACAAAAACAGTAATTTTCCCTCGCTGGACACAGGAAGTGCTGGTCTATCACTGCCTCGATCGGCAGTTTGTGTTATTTTGTTGAATCTGGACTGACCCTTCAGAACACCAAAGTGTGCTGCACAAGGTTGTGTGAGAGTTTGTAAATGGATGCTTTGATATAGTTTTATTGTTAAACTAACAGCCTATGACTTCAGTTCATCAAGAATTTTCTGTGTTTTTGGATTCTTTGTTCATTATGGAGGCAAATTCAGCATAACACAGGGCATGTCACTGATATACAAATGATCATTTTGGGGGGGGGTATTCCTTTAAGACAGTGCCGATGATCAAGAAGAGAAAAGAAGTAGCAGATGGACAACAGGGTTACTGTCACATAATATTAACACATCCACCTCAGGAGAGGAGTGAGCTTCCAGACATGTCTGGATATTGTGTCGGGGATATAACTCCCTCAGGTAAGAGACAGAGCCTCCCGAACACTGATAGTGATTTTGGAGAGTTGCTACGTTGCTTGAAAAAGTGATTATTGTCCCAGTCTCATGTATCTTAATGTCAGATTGTAGCTTACGGTGATATCTGTATTTGTGTATGTGTTGACATTGTTCTGGTGCATTCTTGCCATGGTAATTGAACACACATGATGTGGCTGAAGGAGGAGAGACTGCTGGTAAAGCCTCAGTCAGTCCTGTCACGCATCTCTTATTCACCAGCCCAGTATGTGTGTGTGTGTGTGTGTGTGTGGTGAGAGAGTTCGAGTGTACTTGCGTGCCTATGAGATCAAGCTGGTTGTGTATTTTTGTGTGCACGAGAACACACCATTGGCATTCTTCATTTGTAAATAATTGAATCAGGCTATTTTAGTTTGCTCATAGCGCAGCTGTAATTTGCAGCCGTTCTGCTCTTAAGGACCGGTAATTATGGCTTTTAGAGTCTCCCAAAACAACTCAAACGGCTTCAACTCATGACAGCTGTGCATCTGGGCCTTAACACACACACATACACACACAAACAGGCACCTAACATATGTGTGGCTGTTAATTAAACTTGTACATTTTCCAAATGAAGTGGATTTCAATACACAGGTACTACACACGAGTAGCACACTTTGTATACACACATTATATAAATGAATACAGTTTTTTAAATATATTTTGTAACAAATATTAATAACGATTTTTTAATTATTAGACTTTAATCCACAAGGCCTATGATATAGTCCACACAACTTCACAAAGTAGTAAAGATATGATTTTTTTTTCATGTCTCCAGTGAAATTGTGTCTCATTATTTCAGAAATGTCAGATTTTACCAAATTAAAACAAGCTGTTTTTTTTTTCCCTCAGAGCCTAGCAGCAGCCCTCTTTCTTTCAACCACCGTTACTTAAGTTGCTCCACTGTCCACCATTTCCACTACAGACGATAGTAACTGCAAAGAACTAAGTCTGATACTCTTTGGTAACTGGGGATAGCTGCTGATAGCTACCAGGTAAAATGAAAGCTCTGTCCTCTTCCTGTTTTGATTGTGCAGTGGTTAACACACTTCCTTTGTGCTTTAAATTGAACCTTTATTTTCCTGGGAGATTGTAGCCGGTGGCAGACAGAATTGCATACTAAAAGCGAGGCTTATAGAAACCAATTTAAACGCTCACGGTGTCATCATTCTATTGCCATCACATTGTCCAAACAACATTTACTTCAAGATAAGTTAAAGCAAAAAGCAAAGGACCTTTGTCTATTTTCACTTCATCACCTGATTTGCTTATTGTTTATCCAGTGCAGACACATACCTCTGAGTTAATGAAAAGATGGCTGCCTGTTCTTCAGACACTGTGCGTTCTGTCAGGCCTTAATACGCCAGAGAAGTCAATGTGATTCAATGGACCATTATTGAGGGGGGGAAAAATAAACAAAAGCAAATTCAGCCCTCTCAGTTGGTTTGTGTGACAGAACATCTTACAGTACAATGCGGTAATATGAGAACTTTATCATGTATCGTATTAGTTAGGAGACTGCAGCCTTAAAGACAAAAGGGAACAACCTTAGTTTTGCTTCACTGGATCGTAAACTAGTCTCTAATAAAAAGCTTCAGTCTGAAGCGACAGCTGCTTTTCAGGCTGAAAATAAAAATTTAAGACCCAACTGAAAATTAGCCTGCGATGAATTACACTGAACCGTGTTTCCATGCAACAGTTGTTTTATTCTGTTCAGAACGCTGCATTAATTCTCTGATCAGGCAGAACTTCTGCTGGGTAGCTCCATTAGTGATCCCAGTGGTTATTTTCAGTGTAATTAACGCCTGTGATTAAAATGCATACAACCCCCCTGCGCTCTATAAAAATACACAAGTTTTATACCAACATTTTATCATGCAACTGTCAGTATAAAGGAAGCCCAATGTAATAATTTTTTGAGGGGTATGTTGTGAAGAAGAATAAAAAGTGGCAAAAGCAATAATAAGGCTGAGGTTTGAAGACGTTAAATGTCCTGAATGCTGTGCCATTTTCTAAACACGATCATTGTACAATATTATAAGTTTAAAAGAAGCGATAGGCTGTGAAAATGTTCAGGTAAAGGACTTCAAACAGATAATACTGACAGTATGTTACACTGTCATTGTGTCAGAGTAGGTGTATCAGTTATAAAATGGCTTAAAAATGATTATCTTGTGTTGAAAAGAACCATGTCTTCAAGCTTCGTATCTCTCATATCCCCACGATCTGACAACAAAACCTCCTTTTCCTAACAATAACTTCAACAATATCACCAGACTCTTTGTGCATTATGTTAATCCTGGACCGCTCATGGATCTAATTTACTGGCAGTCACATCTTGGGTGACAATATGACTGTCACAACTGGAAGCATCCATGCAACTCGAGGATTATCTCCCCGTCATCCACCACCTTGAATATGGCACGGTCTGGGAAGCATATGGCTGCAATCTGTGGCACCCCTCACTGTATGGCCTTCATTTCTGTTTAATTAAACACATGGAGACACCCCACGCTTGGGTAAAGGCCTGGCAAGGGACTAATAAAGAAACAAACTAATATGGGTGAAGTTAATGATGATGTAAGCTAAACTCATGTGTCATGGTCAATATCCACATTACTGAAGACAGGAGTGTACGTGTTTCATTGTATGTCTCATTACACTTGGAGACACTGATTGCAGTAACACTCATCCAAACTCGCAGCTGATGTGAGTAACAGTCTGCAGCCGCAGTTTGAAGACTTGCTAAAAGCAGGGGGAAACTCCACATTTACAGACCAGGCCATCAGCAGTCTGACATAATGTATCTTATGTTTGTGCAGCTGGTTTTGTCGTATCATGGCCGACTAAATGAGGACTCTTTTCCTCCCCGTCTGGGAGCTATCAGAGTGTCCCAGAGTAAACATGAAAACTGGTGCACATGCCTTGGAAGTTGAGGTTAGGTGAAGTAAACGCACTAATGTGCCAATCATTTCAACAGCATTAGTGCTTGAATGTCTCTAATCAAGAGATTGGCGTTTACACACCTTGTTCCAAACGTGTGTGTGTTTGTGTGTGTGTGCGTGCGTGCCTGTGTGTGTGTGTGTGGATTATGGGGGCTAGCGGCAGTAATCCCAGGACCACATGGACGTCAGAGGCAATCCAATTTACAGTATGACACTGCTTAACTCTTACAGATACAACCTGTTATGCTGTATGCCAATATTTAAAGGGACAGTTCACCCCCAAATCAAAAATACATATTTTTCCTCTTACACGTAGTCTTATTTATTAGTCCAGATTGTTTCGGTGTGAGTTGCTGAGTATTGGAGATATCAACTCAAATGTAATGAAACTAGTTGGCACTCAGCTTGTGGTGCTCGTAAGCGCCAAAAATTACATTTGAAAAACTCAACAGCAATGTCTCTTTCCAGAAATCATGACCCAGTTACACAAAATTATCCACAGACTTTGTTGTGAGCAGTTTCATGTAGGAACTACTCTTTCGACTGAGCACCCATCACCTGTATCACTACACAGAAGGACCTACTGCTGCATCTACTGCTAGCTCACCTAGCACCCCTGAGCTAGTTAACATTACAGCTTAGCTGAGGAGGATGAAATAAATGCTTACATCATGCTGTCACAAGCATGAGCCTCTTGTCCACAATGCACACTTCCTTGTGTTTGGTGACATGGTTGATAGGTGTAGTTTGAAAATAGTTCCTACATGAAACTGCTCACAACAAGGTCTGTGGATTGTCTTGTGTAACTGGGTCACGATTTCTGGAAAGAGACATTGATGTTGACCTTCTCACATGTACCTCTTTTTTGACGCTTCGAGCACTAAAAGCTGAGTTCCATTTGGTTCCATTATATTTGAGAGAAGGCAGACATCTCTATAGCTGATATAAAATATCAAATATTTATTTATAAGAGGAGAGGTCAGCTTGTTTAGGATTTGACTTGATTCCTTCAAGTAGCCATGACTGAGAGGCTATTGCTATGCTTGCAGCTAACTGAGACTGTAAGTGGGAACAATGGTGCATTGAGCTAAATGTTAATGTAAGCACAATGACAGTGCTAACATACTGGTGATTAGCATGTATATTTTTTACCATGGTCAACATCTGATTTTAACATATTAGCATGCTAACATTAGCCAGTTAACACTAAAATGACAGCTGGGGTAGATGGGAATGTCCTAAGTTCTGAAGGTATTTGGTCATAACCCAATTTGACATGATGACCCTACAATAAAGAAGAAGAGGATCACCAAAGTAATTAAAGTTCATCCTTAAGGGAACATGAATATCTCTGCTGTATCGTATGGATTGCGATAGTTGTTTAGATATTTTCCTTAAAGCCACAAACAATATGAGGATGGTACAAGATGTTGTGCCAGTATTGCAGATGTTAAAAAATTTCAGAGAAGAAAAATGTTGACCTGCTATTGGTCCTACGGCAAAAGTTAAGTGATCACTTAAGTCATTACGATTCATCCTCTGGGCGTCATGAATGTTCATCCAAATGTTGAGATATTTCAGTCTGGACCAACATGGTGGACCCACAGACTGCCATCCCTTGAGCCAAACTGGTAGCATGCCTTACATACTTACTTATCCCTGGACCTTTGTCAGCTGTTTCCAACTTGTATAGGCTGATGCAATAAACCACAATGTCAGTGGCATCCGTTTCCAGGACAATGGAGCTCTGTGTGTTCGAACGTGATGGCATCCATTACCGTCTAAAAACTCAGTGGAGGGTGACTCTCCTAATCAACCTCTACACCACATTGTCATTCATTTATGCATTTAACAGATGGGGAAGGTGACTGTTGCTCACTCTCGTGAACACCAGACACATGTGGTCGTCCTCTGGAGAGAAACAGCAGCTGTCAGTCAAAAACACTCACTGAAATACTCCTTTATTCCAAATGCAGGACCAGGTCAGCCAAATAAAACATGCATAAGTTGTTTTTATCATTTTCTATCTCTACATCATAGATATTTAATACATAAATGATTCTATCCATACAAAATATAAAAATATGAGGCCTCATTTACAACCATATTTACATGGACTTCCTTAACTTAAGTGAAATTATTAATTCATTTATCTATGTACATACTATGAACTGAATACAATAGTACAGTATATCCTATATCTAAATCACATTGCATGAAAAGCTAAACTGTACCAAACCGACTACCTTGCACACTTGTTTGCCGCATTGAAATGAAGTTATGATTAAAAAAAAGAAAAAAATTGCACATCAGCTTTTGTTAAATGTTGTGACTTGATAGAACTGCGCATGTAAGTGTTAGCCTTAATACTCAGGAGATATTCCGAAACATTAAAATGAACAAACATGCAAACACTGTTGCTTTTTCACTGTTTACCGACTGTATTTCATCACTGACTTTCAATCACTTGATATTCAACACTCAACAACACTGAATAAATGGACTGTGAGTTTTATTTATTTTTTCTTTCCAGATGGAAGATGTTAGTGTACATAAGCTGGACAAAGAGTCATTTCCGTTGCCAGGCGACAGGATGTTAAGAGATAATGCAGTTCTTGCTTTTTCTGCGTTTGCGGGTGTGTAACTGCCCACTGCGGTTGGGTCCTCCGATCCCTGCGTTGTTGTACTTATGGACAAGCTCCTGGTTGCTGAGGTAGCGCAGCTGGATGGGTCTAGGGATCGGCTCACCCAGGAAGTAACCTTCATCCTCTGATTCGGAGGATGAAGAGCAAGTAGAGCACCAGCCATCATCATCATAATCATCCCAGGAGTATTGGTTCAAGCCAGTGCGTCGGCTGGCCCCAGGGTTCTGAAGAGTCAGGTCTGAAGTGGTTCTGGGGCACTGCCTGAAGGGTTGGGGCTGGTATCTTCCCCCTCCTCCTCCTATTCCGAACTGGTCCCTGGCACTCCTTGGCGGCGGGAAACGGTCATAATCCTCACGGACACACAACTGCGGTCTTTCTTGAGGTCTCACCCTTCGCTCTGCCACCAAGTTAAGAGCGTTTTCTGAACGAGACCGACGGGATCTCCGGGAGCGGTGGTGGTGGCGGCGCCTCTGGGGAGTATCATCCGGAGCATCTATCCGGATACTGGCTCCCCTTCCACCACCAACACCACCCATCCTTCGCTCACTGATGGGTGGTAGGCGGGCAGCATTGGCACTGCTCACCAAACTCACCCTGTCCTCCTCCTGGAAGGTGAAGCCAGGTGGTAAATGATTCATACCCATACCAACACCCATGCCTGGGGGGTCACAGTACTGCACCTGGTACTGGGAGGACCTGGGAGGATCCATTTCCATGTAGGGCTGATTAGCCGTGAGGCTGTGAATAGACTCAGAGCTACGAAACTGCACTGAGGAATTGAGGGTGTCCATGTTGCTTTTCTCTGACATGTTCATTCCAGAGTCTTTGCTCAGGTCCGGCATGGAGAAACGAGAAAGGTGCTCCTGACGCTTTCCTCCTCCATCTGCGGAGTTGCCTGCAGGGAAATCAAGTAGAAAAGTGTCAACTTTGCCTTTAATGTCATTCCATTAAGTTGAAGTCGATGCTTAAATACACAACTTCCCTTTGTCGTGCTTATTTGGCCAAGCAAAGGTCTAACAGCTACCACTGTACCTACCTGTTGCATTGGACAGGGCCAGGGACTCCATGGATCCTCTTGGGGTCTGCTCCAGAGGGGTCAGTTGCTCTGTGAAGTTAAGTGCATTGATGGGGTTCCTGCTTCTTGCCACCTGGGTTGCCGCTGGAGGCCCCACCTCTCTGTCCCTTTGAAAGCCGTGCAAACTGATGGAACGCTTGTCAGAAGAGAAGCCGTTGTGGTGCTGAGAGCAATGGGACACTTCAGTGAAGCTCTTTTGGGTCCTCAGTTTGGGTGGATAGTACTCCTCAGGAGCTGGCTGTTGGAACCACATCTCATTCAGGGAGTGTCCCTTCATGGCTGAGATGGGCGGTCTCTTTAAACCTCCGTTTTCCTTGATCCTGTGATCCTGCTGCTGATTATTCGGACCAGAGCAGGCGGGGTTATAGGCAGTCCTGACATTGCACTGGCTGAGGAGCTGGAGAGGGGTGGGGTTGGCAACTGGGTCTGATTGGGATTCATAATCATAGCCGTCACCTGCTTGTTCTTGGTTCTGCCAGGCAGGTGGCTCGCGAGTCAAACTGGGCGTTTGGCTGGAGAGACTCAGAAGATCCATTTGTAAAGACAGAGGGTCTACCTCCCCTGAAAATCTCTCAGTCTGAACTCCACCTCCTCCACTCTTCCCTGCTTTGGAGCTGCGTCTGGACTCTCTGGTGGAGCGAGCGCTTTGGAAGGCCGAATCCGAGGAGTCCGAGCCATTGGGCTCCTCCCCGAGACTGCAGGAGCGTGAGCAGAAGATTTGACCTTGCTTAGGCAAGAAAGGCCGACCCAGCAGAGAGCGTTTACAGCGGGCGCAGCAAAAGCAGCCCTCAGTGGCGTGCCAGTGCTGCCCATCATATGTCATCTGGCCTTGGTCAATGCCTGTGGGAAAGACACACATGAGTTTATGTAAAATGACAGGGGCCTTGTGTACAAATGCACCATTAAATTACAAAGCTTTATCAAAGAGCTTGAAATTAAATGTTTAATGTCTTTATTTAAAATGCTGTTTTATGTGCAAATAGTGGCATATTACAAGCTGCTTGTTGAGCTAGAAAATGGAGCTGGAGGCTGTAACTTAACTGCGCCTTGGGGCAAACTCATTATGGAGCTTTCCCAGCATTGTATAAACACATTGCATTTTGAGTATGCTTGCAGTTGATGCAGGAGGGGGGAAGAAAACCAGCTATTTGCTAATGGCTGCCATCTGGTTCCAGCATGTTTTCTGATGGTTTCAATTTATAATCAGTTGTGTTTTTTAGCCAAATACTTTTCTATATCCTGTCTAACAAATAATTACAGAGCAAATTTGTTGAGAGGTATGTGCCAAAATCACACCTGGGCATCCTGTCGGGGGATACACACACACACGCAGAGCTTTAACAGGAGGTGGCGTGGGGCCAAGAGGTGCTAATATGAAGTTTTCCCGCTGAAAAATACCCCAGTTTCTCCTCTCAGTGGGTTTGCTTCTAACACTACAAGTTGTGAGATGTTTAAATTAGCATATATCTGATGCCTGGTGAATGTGTCTGTAAAAAAAAAAACAGATTCTGAAAAGTATCTTGATGCAGTCATGCCTTTTCCCCAGGTGGGGTTCATGCTGCATGATATATGCTATATATATTTCTGCGGTCAGTAAGCTGAGGTGTGTGTGCTCCTCTGCTATGTGCCCGTGCTCCAAAAGCCTGACCATGACGTCATTCAGTGACAAACTGCTAAAAACCAGGCCACATCCTTTCTACTGTAGCTCTTTTCTCATCTGTGTTACTCGTTGCTAAAAAATGAGGTCACCCTTTCACACTTAAAAAAAACCTGCAGCCCAATAATGGTTGACTTAATTTTTCCATGTACCATGTATCTAGCATCAGATTTTTTTCCATTTACATGACCTTTTGGTGATTAATGCAGTTTGTATGAACAGTGATAGATGCCAGCAGCATACCAATGTGTTCCCCACAGGAGTCACAGTACTCAGCGTAGAGGGACTCGAAGCAGGAGCAGCAGTAGGGCCGTCCCTCCTTCATGATGTAGCGCTGGCCCCCCAGCACAGTCTCACACTCGAAACAGCAGAAGTGCTTCATGTGCCAGTGACGCCCCTCTGCCTCAGTGCACTCGTCCGCAAGGATGATCTAAGAAAGGAGAGATAAAGAGTATCGTTTATCATGGGTCCTCAGAGGTAAAACCTCGGTTGGGTTATTACTGCGCGCTGAATGACAGGACAAAGGCTCGCCCTCCCTCCCCCTCCATACGCACCACTTTCCCCTCTGCAGCTTAGTACTCTTAGATCATCCTCTTTGTCACTGACTTGTGTAGGAGGCTAATGTGTGTGGGGACTTGGTGAAATCTAGATGGTGCATTTACTTTTAATTACGCTGCTGTTAAAACACCGGGGTGCCTTTTAAGTAGTAACTGTGTCCTTGTCCCCATTTGCAGGGAGTGTAAGTCAGTGCTAATGGTTGGGAGATCAGGATATTGAGAGCCGACCCCATTAGACCAGAAAAACCCTTGCATGTGTTAACTGTGACAGTGTGTGTTGGGAAGCTTCTGAGTGTCATATGACAGCATGTGGAAAATCTGTGTGTAAATGCTTATTAGATAGCCCTACCAATACCGTCCCACATTACAGGCACAGTATTATCTGTGATAAGTGTGTCAACACATGATCACTTATGTGCAGGCATGTGTGCGTGCATGTGATGGGCATCTACCTCATCACAGGCTGTGCAGCGCGGCTTGAGCCTCTCAGCGTGGTGTCGGCCGCAGTAGATCTTCCCATCCTGGTAGAAGTAGATGAGGTCCACCAGGAGCTCGTTGCACATGCTGCACACGAAGCAGGCTGGATGCCAACACACACTGTGACCTGCCCGTGATGCGAATACAGCAATGTCGCCACCATTTATCTGGCCTCCGCACTAAAAAAAAGGAAGAAGAGGAAAAGAGTTCTTGAGTAACTGGTTGTCACCATACAGCTTTTATCAGTACTTGATACGACTTAGATCTCACTTTTTTTCTCCAATACCAATTCGGATACCTAAACTTAGAGTAGTGGCTGATACCAAATACAAATTCTATTCTGTGCTACTCTTTGTAGTTCAACTTGAGATCTGTACACCTGGGCACCCAGTGGCCACGTGGTGGAGCGTTCCTGCTCCCTATTTTTCCTGTCTGCCTCTTAGTGCTTTGATGTGCCAGTCCAATGGTCGGCGTGTCATTCTTTATCTGTCTGTCAGCGCCTCGTGCCCTTTTGTGCTGTGAACTAAACTGAGAGCACGAGGGTGTGTTGACATGTGTGGCCGAGGAGGGCAGCCACAGACACAGAGAGGAAGTTGAATTACTGCTGGAGGACGTTTGCGGGGCAAAGGCGAAAATAAAAACTGAGTGATATAGGGGAGGATAGAAGGGAGAGTGAGATCAGCACGGAGGTGTAAAGGTAGAGAAGCCGGAAAGATAAACGAGAGGGAGTGCTAAGGAGGCAGGGGGGAAAGGTCGGGTAGGCAAAGTAGATTTAGAGGGGTGGGAAGATGGAGACGAAGTGAGAGTTACAATCAGGTTATCTAACTGGAACGCAGCCTACTGCTGAAAGGAGGCCAAAGGGAAGGGGGGATTCAATCAATACACACTCTCCCAACAATCTGCTCCCTCAACGTGTGTGTGTGTGTATCTGCTGAATGAACACAAGCTATAAAGCAGCTATACACCGGGGGCACCAACACAACAGAGAGTGGCTCCATTTTGCTTGAGTTGTACGCACAGTAACAAATGACTAGTGGATGCTGAAGTGCGCTGGTTCATTGTTAAAAGAACACTCTCCACTGCACTCTGTACTCCCGTAAGACCACTACAAGAATAGATGTAAACAACACATTAAATATTTGATGGGACAGGAGGTACTACTGAAACACAGGAGGAGTTAGAGCAGGTTTAACTGTAGCTTAGTTCTCCGAAGTCTTATGTAAGGCTATGTTTTAAGACAAACAAACTGTTGACATTACTTGTTTGTCTTACACAAATATTATGTTGACAACTAATATGGCAGAGGGGGAACTGAGACACGACATACACATGCAACACCTCAGGATCCTCTCATGAACAACACTTTGAGGTGAGACTGACAAGGTCACAATGTTGTTATAAAAGCAGATTCTCTGCCCTTTATATGTCAACATGAAACACCTCTCATACATCATTACAAAGACCCGAAATGCCAGCAGGCTGTTCCGTATGTCTGTCACACAATTCATTGCTTTCATTCCACCAGCCACATGACACACCTTTGAACCCGACACACTTAATTTGCTCATGTCACGGGATGTGACACAGAAATGACATTTAGAAGTGAGACGACGGGCGGTTCTCAGATCATCTTTGATCTCGTCATGTCTCTTGCCTGCTCAGGGGGAAGCAGTACAAAAATGTATGTTTTTTGATATTTCTTTCAGCTACCTGTTCGCAGATTGCTCCCGTCATCGTCACGGGGAACGGACGGACGTTGCCGCGGCCCAGGTTCTCCCGTTTCCGTTGGTTACTGAAGAGCTTCAGTTCTCGCTTTTCCTCGTCATCCAGACCATTACAGTAGCGTACCTAGAAACACAAACACACACACATACACATTTGTAAATATTGATCTGTTACGCAAACACAGAGAGTTTATGATGGTTGTCTGTGTTTTTTAAACGCATACAGCATCGTCAAACTTGTCAAACTTTGGTATTGTTGCTGCAATAAAAGGCAGCACTTATTTCGAATCACTAGTGATAGCAGTTCATGATGAAGACAATTTTATTAATACTGAATGATGTTATTTCAGCCAAGAGTTCTCCATTCATTAGAAATAGAAATTAATTTTTCTATCAGCATTTTATTATTTCCATTATTTTCCATTTTTAGAAACGGAGATAGGTTCCATCTATTTTCTGAGTCAATTGTGAGTCACTGTTTGCATTGATTCAAATACGTCTGGTGTCGTGCTCATCGACACCATCCAATTAAAGCTAAATAGATGGGGTGACATCATCTTCCTACATCGCTAGCTAGCTACGCAGCTACACTCATGGAGAGCTGCAGAAAAATGGCCACAAAATAGAAACAAGTGTGGATGAGATAGACAAAGCTCTTGGAGTTGTTGTGAGCTAACTTACAGAAACAACAATTATTACATTGGCATGTTATCATGGAAAACATATAAAAAACATCAAGCTAACTTTTGCCATTTTGCCTTTCATGGAAAAGCTGACAATATAGTGGCAGACATGAAATAACAAGAGAGAGGGAGGTATGACATGCAACAAGGGTCTGCAGCTGTGGACTCTTAATGTTGCAGCTATGTGGTATTCATCTAAACTGTTTGGTGACCTCATGCTCACAAAAACATTAATTAACTGCTCTTGGCAACTGCTATCGCTGCGTCCCTGATTTCATTCCCTGCAAAACAAAATAAGCACCTTCTAAAACAGAAATTGGCCAACATGCTCATGATGTTACACTGAAGAGTGAAGTGAAAAAAGATGGCACCAGCAGATCTTCTTAGTGACACTGCCACATGTTTATGGCAATCACACTAATGTCTCAACATTAATTGTGGTTTATCTATGTAAACCACTTAAAAAGGAAGCAACACACACACAAACACCTTGCTATCTCTTTCCTGTCCATTAGGAAGACAGACTTCAGACTTTTTTTTTCTGTTTGTCCTCTCCCCTCTCTTATCTCTGTATCGCCCTGAGGGCGGGGAGGGAGGGAGGGAGGGGTAGATAGATGGATGGATGGACGGATGGAGGTGGTGGGGGAGGGGGTCAGATTGGACTCTCACCTCATTGTCGTGGGGTGGGAGCTGATGGAGCAGCTGTTTGATGCGGTATTTCTCTCCAGGGCTGTTCACATAGGGCACCTTGTCCTCGGGCAGGGAGCTGTAGTACTGGTGGACCTGAGACAGAGACGAAGATGAGGAGTGGGTGAGAGTGACGAACAACAAAATACCTGTAACATGTAAACTAGCTAACAAACCCAAATACACATGAGCTGCAGCCAGTCAGTAAAGCTCTCTGTTACTGTTTTTGATTTATTATTCAGTCTTTTAAATATCACAAAATGTCAAGAGCTCCCAAACTCTCTCTTCCAAATGCTTATTTTGTCTGTACAACAGTCATGGATACAGATTATAAGGATATGAGAAAGAGGAAAACTACAAATCTTCATTTAGAGAAGCTACAACCTGCACGTTTCTATTTGATAAATTACACAAAATGGTTAAATTATTATTCCAGTGCTGTCTATTACTCATTTCAGCACTTAAAAGGTACAACTGTGCAGAGACAAAATTAACAGGATCCACAACCTGGAGTGACCCACACACACACACACACACACACACACACACACACACACACACACACACACACACACACACTTAAAAGCACTTTGATTTATGGCCCTCCAGCGGAGACTTAATGGAACCTCACCTCTCTATCTTTGCACATTGACACGGGAATGTATTGCTGACCTGTCAAATGTGCACACACACTCACGCGCACACATGATTACCGCGCGGGAATGTATGCGACAGCAGGATTAATGCTAATCTGGCTATTTCAAATTGCTATAAACATTCCTTACATTACAGCGGCAGACAATGAGTGTCATCTCCGGGTTATTTATTGCAGTCTTTTTTATTACACTGTAACGGGGGGCTGGGGTATTACAGGGGTCAGGCGGTCATATATGAATGTGACTGGAAGGGGTGCAAACCATGAAAGCCACAGAATTTAAAATGGAGATTTGATGGAGAAAGAGGAGGAGGAGGAGGAGAGGTGTGGTGAGGGGAATAAAGATGAAAATGTTAGATGGATGAGGAGGGAGCAAAAGTAGAAGGATGGCCATGATAAAATTTGGTTAAATAATGGAAACAAAAACAACACAGCAGAAAACATAATGAATATAGAGAGACAACATGATCGATTCCTGCTGACGAGGTCAGGCCAATCTTAATGACCTATCTGTCTACAGAATGGATCTACTGACTAGAAGCCATCAGCTTTGTCCTTGGCAATAACACCGACTCTGTCACACAAAAACAGATTAACTTGAACAACGCAGACATGTGTTGGTACAGAGGGACCAAAATTGAAAATATACCTTTAAAAAACTCTTATATCTAAAAGTTTAATTGTCCTGATGCTGCTGTGTCACAGTCTACAAACATGTTTGTTGTTGATGATGAAGTTACAGCAGAACCTCTTGTTGTAAGTGTAACCTAATTCCTTCTGCCCTGCTTTTGTTGGCTTCCACCGGTGTTGGCGAGGGACACGGGATCCGTGTCCAGCAGCATGGCTCGGGACGCCAAGGGGGATCTCAGGATAGTCCATGAAAGACTGACTGTGGTCAAGCACTGATAAATCACACAGTGCCTATGCTTCCAGATACACACACACACACACACACACACACACACAGCTAATGATAAATTACGAAACAGGGTTCCAACAACAACAGGGTTACAATCTGGAGGTGAAAGGCACGTTGCCCCGAGGAAAAGATCTAAAGACAGATACACACGCGCACGCTTACATGCACATAATGGACACAGTCGCAGTGAGAGCCAGGAGGAGCAGCTTGTGATAATAACTGTAATCGAAAGCAGACGAAACTAAAGACAGGGCAGAATTTCTAACTGTACCGAAAGGAGTGTTTTTAAAAGCTAAAGCAAATGGTAGGACTGAGGCAACTGAGTGACAAGAGCGATCGCTTCACACAGCTGGTTTCTATTGCTGTTAATGGCCAGACAGCCAGAGGAAAAGACACCACCAGGCACCAGTCTAACATTCTCTCAACAAGCCACTTTACAGTGGTTAGTGGACATTGATATTATATTGTTGAGAAAACACTGGTAGCTACAGCCAAACATGGTGGGAAAGATGGTGTTTTCATAAGTGAAGTGAGCTGATTTAACGACCGTGTTTTGGTTCTCTGTCCTTCTCACGTCTTTGCCGAGTTGTGCCCATGGCTCAGCACTGCAGTCAGCACAGTTGTGGGAGAAAATTCAATGTGTTTGGAAGTTAAAAGGCCTGAGATTGGTTAATTAAGCACGAAAGGGAAGCTATACTGAATGTACTAAAAGTCTACAGCCCAGCTGGCAGTTCTGTGAAGTTGTATTTAGGACAGCAATGTGACTGCACCCTGAAAGTTGGAAGTCTGAATCATCAGTCAGAGACCCATCATTCGACTGAGATTCCATCATGTAGAGTTTTCTTTTATTTGTCAGTCAGTGTACTCTTGGGGATGTTTCAGTCTCCAGATTTAGCTGCAGAGTGAGCGCTCCTCGCTTTCATGCTGCTCTTTAGCACAGGTAGCTGCAGACACAGAGACAGCTGCCTGAAGGACGAGAGGCTTTGTACGGACAGGCTCGCAGATATTGTTGTCCTCTGCTGTCTGCTTAGAAATGGTGAATTTACAGCACACAGCAACATAATACGATGCAGTCTCTGGCTTTTGTTTGATATCTAGTGTTAGTGATGTTAACATGGTTAGCTTGTTTACTATATTATGTGAACATCACTGTCACACTGAACGTCCCCCTGAACCCCATTCAAACTCTCACACTCTATATGGGGACAAAAACGAATAGTTGAATATTTGTGCTGAACGGCAAAATCTGAATCGACTGACATAATTTGAGGCAGGTGCAGCCCTAAACATTAGCATGCTAAAATGCTCACCATTATTAAATTGTGGTGCTAGAGGAAGAGGCAGAGGATCACGTGAGTCACTGGACCTTTGCAGAGCCCCCCAAGGATTATGGCAAGTTTTTTTGTGTTCCCTTGCAGTATGTTTTGCATTATTCATTTATTTATTTTCAGTAGTATCCTGGTACAGCGTCGCAGGGAGCCGGGGCCTATCTCAGCTGTCACTGGGCGAGAGGCTGCATCACAGGCTGTCACAGGGCTGACACATAGAGACAGACAACCACTCATGCTGACATTTACACCCACGGGCAACTTAAAGTCACCTATGAACCTAACTTGCACATCTTTGGACTGTGTGTGCAAACTCCACACACAAGGGTGGATTCATACCAGGAACCCTCTTGCAGTGAGGTGACAGTGCTAACCACTGCAACACCATCTTTTGCCTTCTCTACCAATAAATATAGAATTCTCCCTTCTTCCATTCCTTCTGAGCCATATGTCTATTTCTGCTCAGCTGCTCCCAGCACAACGCCCCAGTGTGGATCAGCTCATTGAATTTTAATTTGAACTGGGCATTAAGCATGCTGATAGAGTACTACTGCTCAATATGCATGTTTAAGTAATTAGTGAAAGTAAACTTAAAACAAATCGGGCCGCCTGTCCTCAGCTTATGTGTAACTTTAGGCCGTGGCAAGATGAAATGACAATGTTGCATGGGAACGCAAAATTATTCCAAGAGAAAGCAAAGAATTGCAAGGTAACACAAAATGTAATGCGGGATAATAAAAAAAACCCTTAGGTGGCTCTGTACACTTAATCCTCTGGGGACCATGAATATCTGTTAAAAAATTAATGTCAGTTCATCCATTAGTTGTTAAGATATTTTAGTCTGGGTTAAGGTTGAGACATTTTCATCTCTTGAACCATGCTGCGAGCATGGATAAAATTTAGTTTGATTAATTTTCAACAGATCTAGTCTGACACGATCATTTAGTGGTGTGTGAAAGCATTTTTATAGCTCTATCATTTATCTCCCATTCACAGCTACTGGCTGTAATCAGGTCAGGGGCTGACAGTTTTGTTGGTCCTTGAACTCGGACGGGATTGAGTCTAATTGTATTTAGGTCCATTCTGGAACAGGTCAGGCCTCAGGTCCCTTTCAGACTGGCTCGTAATTTATCCACATCAAAGATGTGGGTCTCTCAGAACCTGGAAACACCTCTAGCTTGCATGAATAACCTTGAAGTCAATTTCCATTCAAATATCCTGCATGTTAACCGCCTGAAAAAGCAGACTTGATGCTCAAATGCAAATTTAAATCAGATCCTGGTACATGCTGAGTAGCATCTGCACATTAGACTGCAGCTCTCGCTACGTGATGAAGAAAAACATAAAATAAAACACCAGATACAGGCCAATGCTGAGTAACATTCTTGGCCTTGAAAAGCTGTAACTTGGCAACATTGGAGAATTTTATTTGTGAAGGATGGAGAGAGGAGAGCAAGAGGAGAGAATATTGGCAGGCCCCCCTTCACACTGCAGCTCAATAACATCTCCTCAGCACACTCAGTAATGGCCGAGTTTGGTGATAAAAATTCATATTCTTTTTATGAGTCTGTATTTCAGCGATTGTTGACAGAATTGCGAACACACACTGCAGAGTTAAACATTCCAAAGTGAGTGCTGAGCTATCCCTCATAATCCTCAGATATATCTGATTGAATACCGCAGTCCTGGTCTGAAATCTCTCGTTACAGAGTAGTGACTTTACACCACTGCTGGCTGAATAGCAGCCTCATACACAGCCTGGCTCCCTACGGGAAACCTAAACCCACAGTTTAGATCCTGGAGATTAGCTTTGTGTTTACCATCGCCTTCTATTCTCACTCTGTCTCTACCTCGTGCAGAGGAAGGCCGGGTGTTGAAAAGTCCCACATCAGGCGTACTTCCGCTCCTCCGTGAGAGGTCACACAACATGTTTCCACAGCTTGAATGACTTGGACGTCAAGTTGGGGAAAATAAAATTAACTGTAGCGAATGCACACTTTTCATCTAGGCTGTTAGAAATGCTCTAAATCATCACAAGTTTTCCACAAAATACAAAAATAGCCAATAATTTTCAAGGTCGTTTAGTATTGTGCTCATGCTACACTGCACAGTCCAGTTTTCATTTAACCCAACTGTTCCTGAGGTCCTATCACCGCCAGACGAGAACCTAATTGACTTCAGGGTTAGATGTGTGACCCTGGAGGGGGATGAAAAATAGCTGCGCTCAGTGCTTGGAGGTGAAAACAGGGGGCTGTGCTAATATTGTACTGACCAGTTCATTGCTTTCAGCTCATCAACAAAATGAAACCAGCTTCCATAAACGCTTCTATTGTCCTATAAAACTGGGAACCCTCCCACATGTGCACACCTATGGTTCAATGAGTATAGTAAAAGGGGATTTTCTTCAACATGCATGGGACCACTTAATGCGTTTGTGTATTACTCAGGCTTAGCTTAGCTGCCGTGAGGGCGATGAAACCCAATTTGAACATGTTTTCGGGCGGTGTGAATTGGAGATTAATTTGACTGCTGGAGCCACACGATCCTTGTTATCCATTAGCCTGCAGAAGGAGCAGTCAGCATAACTGGTGAGCTATCATATAGTGAGGTGCAGCTCTAACTGAACAATTACAGAATACAGGCATGAGGTGTTACATGATACACAGGAACTTTCATTAGGTTAACACTCTACTGGGATGTTTGAAATTATATAACAGAAATCTGTCCTTGCATATCACTGGAATCCTCCCCCCTTCTGTTTTTGGCTTTACATCCACACTAAATTGTTTTACACCTCTAAACGTGTATAAATTTGAACTCCCTGAACTCTCATTGTAGTGTGTACGGTGAAATCAGAGCTTTTTGATGATTGTGACTGTTATGTGACTCTCTATCATTTGATCCGTTTTTAAGAGTCTTGACGCACCACTCTGTTCCTAACACCTGCTGTTGGAAGACAAACAAACACTAACAAGCCTCAAATGCTTAAACTGAACCATTTTCTCGACTCTTAAGGTGTATTCACACCAAATCAGGCTTTGCAGTGATTACCCACAGGGCTGTGCAGCGGTGTGGGAGTGTCATTTAAATGGTGCATTTGTGGGGGAGTGGAGGGGGGACAGAAAGCCAATCTCACCATTTTTGCAACTGCAGATTTGTCTTCAGTTAGTTTGTTTGTGATGGCTCAAAAGATCTGAGAAATTTGTTTTGATTATGAGTTCTGTAACATCTTTGCTGATACAAAAGACCTGCTTATGCGCACACACATAAACAGAGCTAGTACACATGAGCTGTACTTTATTTCTTTTACTTAATATAATATTTAAAGACAGTCTGAGTCTTCCGGTCTCTTCGCCGGTTATGTGATTGGCCATCACAGCATGACATCGGTTTGAGTTTCTCCAAAAGTTGATTCTGTTTCAACTTTTTGCTTCAAGTTGCTGCATTTTTCCCACCGTCCCCCGTGGCCCCACTGCTGCAGCCTAGATGCACTAGCCACATTAAAATGAATGGGAAGAGTGGCATTTTTACAGCACGTCATTTGGTGTGAATGCAGTCTAAGTGCGGGCAGTCAAAGTTTCTGGTGTGGATGCAAAATTTGGGCACACAAACTGCATATTCAGATTTATTCACACCACAGCAGATAAGGCCTGAAGGTTGGGTCACTATGTGATGCCTACAATCCAGCTTGATTGCCAACAGCTGACAAAACTGCACAAGATGTCTGACATTAACCTCGGTAGTGCCGTCCAGTGTGACTGTGAGGTGGCCCAGATGAGTGTAAGATGCCAATACCTGCTCAGGTTTGAGTCCAGGTGGAACCCAGGCGTACTCCTCCAGGGCACAGCCGGAGTCGTCGTCCGAGGTGGAGTTCCTCTGGAAGTCGTACATCAGCTTGGTGACCGTCTTCTCCATCTCTACAGGCATGGCTGTCACAGCATGCTCCTCACGGCGACACTTACAGTGCACACAGATCTTCCTACCATGGAAAAACACAGAGAAAGAGCATCTGTCAAGCCAGTGTCGTATGTAGACTACACTTTTGTTCAACAGGCATACATTAATAAAAGGCTTAATGGAGTAAGAGACTCAGATTAGAATTGAAAGCTGTTGTTATTTGACCTCCTAAATGACACTGTTGAAAAGTGTGATTTGTGGCTTGCAAATAGCTTTCTTACACTTAAACTCATTATACCCCAGAATACACCACTGTTAGAGTGAAAACAAACCTTCAGTTTAATAGATCACTGTGTAAACAGAGATATATTTGGGCTGATAGAGTTTCAACAGAAACAAGACGTCATACTGCAGTTGCTGTTTGGGCCTCTGAAGCTGCCATTAATCACAGAAAATAAAAATAACCCAAATTGCTTCTTTCAAAGGCAACCTCAGACTACCTGTGAAAAAAGGAAAATCCGTCACCCAACCTTGTCTGTAGACATAATAAAGTAAAAATATGTGAAACTCTTGACTTTTGTTCAAAACCACATGGAGTCTGTTTGCCGAACCTCTACCCGTAAAGCATGTGAACTCCATTAAGTTCAGAGGTCAAGGTTTCCCACTGCAGCTCTCACAGTAAAATGAAGGTACCACAAATACAATGCTCAACAATCCTCCGGGGTTCCAAGAACAAGGATATAATCACAAACAGGCTATGGAAATTAGCAGAATACAGCCAATGACAGTGATGGAAAGCAGCACTGTACAAACACACTAACACACACACACACTCCCCTATGCACAAGGTTAGGAAGAAACACTAGCAGATGCTTAGCCAGGACAGTGCTCCACTCTCATTAGTCAGGCAGACCCACCCAGCTATAAAATGGAAAGTATCCATGTGTGACTTTCCACAGAAAAGATGGTTGGGAGTTATTTGACGTTGACACTCCTCCTGCTTGCTGCTCTTTCATCTCCAGTAGTGTCCAGAGAGTAATAAAGAGACTTGTTATATTTCATAGACTCAAACAACTATTCTGGAGTGTTGTTTTACAAAATATTGGGATTAAGAGACAGGAATTACTCCTTGGAGAATGACACCATGCCTGTGAGACGTCTCACAAAAAGCCAAAAGGGATGTGGGTTTAATACCTGAATGCATGGATTAAAATTAAAATATAGGCCACCTTCGCCAGGTCTGTGCTCGGATCTGGAGGGAGAAGACACTGCTTACATACAGATTCCCGTGTCCTTGACAGCTATAAGCTCCTGCATGAAGAGAAAACTCAGGGTGGCCAGAAGGTTGCATCCCACTAACCCTTTCTACCCCTCAGGCAGCCAAACCAGGGAGACAATCCCATTACCTTCCCAGACGGACGCCTGCTCGTCTCACAGACAGCCCTACGGAGGAGCTTAAGGACACTGAGGACACTGTTTGACAGACTGACAGCTTGGCCGGCTGAGGATCTGTTAGTATAAAGTGCTTGGAGCGCAGACAGCACCATGTGGAGAGCTGGCCAAGTCTCACCTTGTCTCCTGTTCAAAGGAACACTTCTTGTCCAAGGGTTGAGTCTTGCTTAACAAAGCACTTCAGTCTGTTTGGCTGAGCGCTGATGGATTTTGATGATAGAACGGACACTGGAAATACTTGTCGCTCTCTAAGCAAAACATCCCACTGACATGCCACAACGTGTGATCCTTAGAAAGAAAACTTACAAAAATATAGGCCTAAAGTTGAATTCTCCATCACCACTTGAGATTCTTTGCCATCCGCCAGGAACCTAAAAGCCTATTACTGTCAGCTCCAGCTTTCAACGCCGCCCTGCAGAGAGGCAGACCTCTGCAACTTCTGCGGTCATTGTGGTAGGGCAGGCAACAGGCTTCACAAACTGACTCCATGAATATTACGCAAAAAGTGGCCAGATATCGTCATAAATATTAATGTTATGATAAACAGAGCAGTGATACAGCTCAGCCAGACGAAGTCATCAAGCAGCTGTCAAGCAGGCCGACTGGTAAATCCCCGTCCCAGCGGCATGATGCTATAGCCAGGGGCGACACAGCTTGCCTCATTACAACCCAGCACCTTCACCATCATTACTAATTTAGGGCTGATTAACTGGCTGACACACACAAAGACGCGTGCATCCACAACAACACACACTGGCAGAGAGGATGATGATTGAAAGTGAAAGACAAAGACACCAAAGGTGAAGACAGAGAGGATTAAGCTCTTATGGACACCTCTTCCAGTCTTCTGACATTCTGCCAGGTGGTTATTTCTGCCTTGGGGCGAGGAGGGACTCTTGGAGATAAGAGTATACAAATAGCCAGAGCTGAAGGAAAGCATTTCACACCGCATTCCTTCTGAAAGGACACACTTTAACGTCCCTGCCCCGCACTCTGCCTGTACAGTCTCTGTGGGGTTCAGTCTGAAGGCAGAGACTTGATGGAGAAATGCACCTCTTCGACCCATTCTCTCAATCCAGATGTGCGATGATGACCTTCTCTTCAGTGATTCACCTCTCAAACATCTGATCTCCCCACATCAGCGCTGGCAGAGACACTGTAGGCCTACAGGGGCCTGTTGCTCCTTCCCTCCCCTTCTATCCTCATGATTTACGACACGCTTCATGCACATGCCTGGGATTTCCCCTCTGCGGAAACTTAATCCCCGAGCTTCCCCTTGTAATCTACATGATTTCAATTAGGGGAGATTTGGCGACTTTGGTAATACAAGTCAAGTGCATCACTGACGCCTCATAAATGACTGCGAGGTAAAGAGAAGGAAGTTAAAAGGCTTGTTCTTTAGTCAAACGTGACCGGGCTTTCATCCCCCAGGAGATGTAAATGCTGATGTATCACTGGTCGGTTGGAGTGTGAGGTTTGTTCAAGACTTGGGGGGTATTGTTGTTGGATAGTAATCCCTGTGACCATGATGTCAGTGGACAATGATTCACCGTGTCGGGTTAATTATCATCGGCTTGCTCCTCTAGATTAGCCTGTAACCCTGGTAACGTGTAGTTTTAATGCGTAACTAGAGTCTGTTAGGCCCCTCTGACAGTTACATAGACTTTGTTCAACTGCTTTAGGGCACTGCTGCAAGATCTTCAGCAAGCAAGTTTGGCCAAACAAGCTGTCTTAAAACTCGGATCAACTGTAGCATTTTAGTAAATGTGCTTCAAAGCAAAAGTTGTTTAAAAACTGCAGTTCCGATATCAATACTCGGAAATGCCTCCGATACTGCCTGGATTGGGTATGGGTGAGTATGCAAGTCTATACCCCAATCTGATACCACTTAATTTATCAATAAACTTTAAAGTAGTTTAACAGCCGGTCAAAACGGCAGTTGTTCACGGAAATCAAGTCTTCTTTGACGTTCTGAAACAGTAGCCTTCACAGCGAGTAATGCTGTACAGCATCTGGAAACTACTGTTTCAGAGCGGCACAGAAGAAGTGCTTTCCAGAACACCAAGTGGCTGTTGCACTTCTGTTTCACACTGTGTGAACTTTTACATGTCTTTTATTTACTAAGGTGTTGCTGTCACGAGTTAAGTTCTTATTTGTTCATGTTTAACAAAGGGTTGAACCAGAGACATGCCATACAACAACAGTTAGAAGTATACAGCTGCTATTTGTTTAGGGCAATGCTATTGAATCAGTACTCTATATCAGTTCAGGTATCAAAACCATTGTCACATAGGAAAAATGGTAACGGCACATCTTTCCACAAAACTGTCTCCGCAAGGCACAAACAAACAAACAAAAACTAGCGCAAAGGGTTCCTAGAGACTCTACTCAACCCGAGCTTTAGAAAAACATCTGATTCAACCATATCCAAGAGTCACCCGAGGAAGTGCAGCCTTGGAGAGTTTGCAGCAGACGTTTCATTCCACTCCCATTCCTCAGCAGCTCCCCAAAACCGCTGCAGCTTTTCCATGGCATCACTCTAGATGGTCAGATTAAAATCCCATCTTCAAATGGCAGCTAAGCGCAAAAGCGGAGGCTGGATGACAAGAGAGGAGAGCACAGAGAGGAGAACAGCTGGGAGCACGCTGCAGCCAAGTCTCGTCTTCTTTTTTCCTGCTTCTGCTTTTGTTTTCTCTGGAAGAAGTTTGGGGGGGAAGAGGAGGACAGACTCTTTTCTCTTTAGCGGCCTTTTTTGTTTGGTGAATAAAACATTTCCGTTCGGTGTTTTGAAGCTGTTGTTGGATTTTTCAGGTTCTTTGATGATTATTCCTGCTTTCACAAATGACCAGTACATACAAGCAAAAAAAGTCTTTGCAGCTACACCGGGCTGCACGTTGACTTCCAGACATTAGGAGCTAATCACAGTTGAACATGACTTGAGGTGTTCCCGACAAGGATCAGGCCTGACAAAGACATTTTCCATTAGTGGCCAATTAGTGAGAACCAGATGCAGTGTGTTGCAGAGGACAGAGATTAGGCCTGCATCCACCTGTCATAACAAATTATAGAAAGCCAAAGTGTTGCTCTATTTTCAGCTAGCCTCTGGTCAACTAGCCTCAACCTGATGATGTGTTTCCTCGCCTGTTAATGGACAACAACAAACAAGCATCTTTGCATGTTTATTTAAACACAACAACTACTTCATTACGGCCTTCACCTGCAAAACTTCGCTTAGGAAGAGACACAAAATGACCACAAAGAGTTGCAAACAACTGCAAGAGACACACAGAAAGAGGCAAGACGACCAAAAACAGACACAAAATGAGAAAACACACACACACAAAAACACCAAAAATACACAATATGACCATGAAGAGACACAAAACTCCAATAAAGAGGCACAAAGTGAGGTGGTGGGGCCTTCTGTGCAGCTGTGCCCAGGGGCCCACTGTCTCATAATCTGCCCATGACTCCACTAATTGTGCCCATGAATTGGAATTGGGCTTTAAAAGTATGTTTTTAACAGAAAGCCTACATTACAAACTGGTATGGGGTTGAAGAGAGGAGGGCATTTAGGAGGTCTAATTATAGATAATATTGAGCTGTATTGTGGTAAATGTAGGAGCCAGTGTTTTTGGAATTTGACTCATACTAATTACTAAAAAAAAAGACTGCAAATCTCGACCTCTGCTGCTTCAACTTCAACCACTCGTTTTTTAAGCCCTCTCTTGTATGCCCCCAACTGTATGGACATACAATGTTTCCTTCAAGCTCTAGTTGGGTAAATGAAAAAGTACCAAGTATCATAACTTCCCATATTAACGTTCTTGAAGAATTGAAAGTACTGGACTTATGCAGGAAGTGGGAAGAAGAAAGAAGAGAAATATAGGCTATTTATATGTAACATCAGACTGGGACGCTTTTCAGCTGCAGCCATGCCATGCTTCAGACTGGATCACATTACTTATTCATTCAGTGTTGACTTGTTCCATAAAGTGACACTACTTTGGATGGGAACACTGGGGAGTCATGGAAGGGACAGGCTTCCAAGGCAACCTCAGCACAGACTTCACAAGCATACTCTCATAACACAGCGCCAAATCACTGGGGATTTTTTTTTTTTTTTTTACCAGCAGCATATATTAAAAGGCTTTGGTCTAGTGGCTTATGGGGAATTTTTGAAGAAAATGTCTCAGGAAATCTGTCGGTCCTTCTAGGAACTTCATTGGAATAATATGTTGACATTTCTTCCTTGTCATTGGGAAAACCAGCAACCAGTACAGGGCTGATTTTTTCCCCCAGAAGCAGTTGCTGATGTCAGAAATAATGTTCACTTGGCGTTAGGGCTCCTGTCAGCCCAGTTAATGTTTGGGCTGCTCTCAGACCTAAGGAGCCCAATGATATTGCAGCCAGCTGCTGAAGCCACATTATTCATTATCCCCCAGTCGGTCCATTCATGTGCTAATCCAGTGACCCTTTACACTGCTAAAAAGTAGCCATCTAAATGGGTCAATTAGCCTGCATTGAGTCTTATAATGTTCTCCTTAACACAACTGGCATGGAGCTGCGATTATGCCACCTGTTTCCAGTGCAGTTTGCTGCAAACTTCAGGAAATAATTACAGCCGTTAAGAAGGAAGACTCAAATAATGACAACATAATAACACTTGGCTGGAGAGACATCATAAAACAAGTTGATTTAGAAGGCAGGCAAATGAAATATTATACTAAGGCCTGTTTCTTTTTATGTGCACCAAGCTGTCTATAAAGAATATGGCACAGATTCTGAACAACAAAGCTGTTTCTGGCTGGAAGGCGCACAGTAGCTTGACCATTGCGCCACAGGGGGTTGGGTGGGGGATATAAACCGTCTATAGAGGGAGAGCTGCGGTGAGAGTCCGGCAACTCTGCACTTTGGGTGTCATTTACATCCAAATACGCCCAGTTTAAGTCATAAAGGCGCAGAGTGGCGATTTAAGCCCCTTACTAGAATCCATGGGAAGGTGAAACTTAGATAAAAAGCCACCTGGTTTCAATATTTAGTACTGTGGTTAGTACGTTACGCACACATTTCAAAGAGATTAAAGTCGGAAGTGAAGTCGACTTCATACAGAGACATATGTGTTACAAATTTCCTTTCCATTACGCATTTAAAGCTCCAACATGGATGGTCCGTCCCGCTCCAAAACGTCTCCAAACGCAACATAAACACGATCAATAATGTACTGCTTACCTTCTTACAAACTGCGGCGGAGGGAAGCCATAGCCCTGACCTCGGTGCTGCTTGCGGTGGTGCGGTTTTTAAAACACGTCTTCCTCATTGCAGAATGTGTCACACAACTCCAACGCCACAGCTTTGCCACGAAAACACCCCACTCTCACCCGCTGCGTGGTGTCCGCACCCCTCTGCTACATTTAACCCCTCCGTTTAAAAGCCTTTTGTCAACCCCCCACCCCTCCGCTCTCCGCAAACACACTCGGGGAGTTCAGCAAACGAGGAGAAAGCGAAGACGAAGAGCCAACTTAAAGTGCGTAAAACCAGATCCCCGTTTACAGATCCAAACAAGAGCGCAGACTCCGACAAAATAACTGAAATCCAAATAAATAAGACAGAAGTCTTCCTCGGATGCGGGTTTATCTTACTGCTGTCGGCTGTGAGGGAAGATCCGGGCGGACTTTCGCTGCGTAAAAAGCACGGAGCGCTGGAGACGGTCCGCTCGCTGCTGACTGACCCACTGAATAACAGCGCTTTAAGCCCCAACCGGTGTCAAGTGGGTATAAATTACACCATCACTTCCGGTTTGCACTTTCAAAAGAAAAGCACCATTGGCAAACGGCTGGGGACATTATTCTGAATTAATGGTTATTTTGAACAAAAAATAAATAAATAAATAAAATAACATAATAAAAAACAAACAACAAAGATACCAGTGTCCGAACAGGAGTAGGTAGAAGTAAAACGTATATGTCCCTACCCCTTTCTTACATGTCTTATTTTAACTCTCTCTCTCTCTCTATATATATATATATTATTTCAACAAATTCCCAAATGTATTTACAACTAATACACAATTATCCCCAGTCTATTTACCAATTTTATTTACCAAATGAATACATAAGTAATAAACCCAGTTTATTTACAATCCAAAAAATACAAAATTTACAAAATAAGACAAAATAAAATAAAATAAAATAAATTTAGTTTAATCAAATAACTATGAAAAACAATATTCTACTTAATTAAAACTAAAACGTATTTTCTGTCCTATTAAAAGAGAGAATGCAAAAGTTTCAAAAGGAATAGCTAATTTAAATTTCTTATATTTTCACGTATCTTTCCTCTCTTGCAAGGAGCACCTGTAACATAAATCATTTCCCCTCGGGGATCAATAAAGTATTTCTGATTCTGATTCTAAGTGACAGCTAAACACTGCTGAGGAAGACCATGAAATGCGGCTGAAATCTCTCGAAAAAAACTGAATGGACCTTAAATTTCAATTTTACTTATTTTCTTTCTAATTATAAAATTGACTGTCACTGTCTGAGATCAATAATACACTTTCACACTTGTCCTCTAGTCGTTTATATGATAATCTATACAACCATGAAAGCCCATACACATTCTTTATAACCCTGAATAACATTAAGATGCGTTTTCCTGACCTTCCAACAGCCATTGGCTTCTGTTCATGTCCACACAGAGTGGAAATTAATGGTTAAATAAAACCTTTTATAGTTCAGAGCTTTTGTTTCAAGGCAAAGTTGCTTACTTCCTGTCTTAAGGGCCCTCTCTGGTTGACTTGACACACACACACACACACACACACACACACACACACACACACACACACCCTCCTCCCTGCATGCTAATATCCTGGTGTGATGTCAGCAAGTCAGCGTCCCAACACTGGTGTAATTAGCAGCGTGAATGGTTGGTGTTGGCGGGATTTGCATGTGAATTAAACCACTTCCCTGAATCAACTGGCCCAGGACAAGGAGAGGGAAAGAGGGAGAGGGAGGAGGGAGGAGGGAGAGGAGCTGCAGGGTGCTGACCTGCATGGGGAAATGGGGAGGTAAGCCCCTGTAAACACAACAGCAGTGTTTAACATAAGAAGCGGACAAAAGGCTTACAGACCAATGAAAATCCACTGAATCAAAAACAAATGTGAAGCCAATTTAGAAGGATCTTAAAACTCAAGTGCACTTATTGGGTCTGTTATTATTTTAGGCTGACTTGTTTGCCAGGGATTCATTAACAGAGGACAGCATAGACTATAATTATATATATTTACCATCTATGCATTTGTATTATGTCATTATGAGCATAAAATACTGTCGTCTCTACTCCAGTTTCTACTCACATGTTGTCACTTTTGCTGTGAAAAGTGCCTCTAAATAAAGTTTGCTTCCCACATTGATATGATTATCAAAATACAACTGACCAAAATTCCCTCAGCCACAAGAAAATTAAAGCATGGGACTCATTAATATGACCACCACATGGAGTCAGTTAGCTCAGCTATTAGCAACAACATAAACAGCAGCTTGTTCCCTAACAGATTGCCACCATCTCAGCTATTTTGGTTCCCCTCTAATCTCTCAAACACTTGCATGACAATAAGCTGCGTAATGCTCTTCACTTAGCTCCTACAATGAGTGGTGGGAGTGTTAAACTACGTCCCACTGATGCTCCTCATTTGTGTAACGCAAAATGTGTCAAGGAAAAAGGAAAAACAGCCAAAAGTTTTCTGGCAATCACAGCCGAACAGATTTGTGGAAGATTTCAAAAGGCAACTTGGAGGATGGATGGAAGTGGGTTAGAAAGTAATTAAATCAAGATTTGTGTATATTTTTTTTCCCAAAGTGCCCTGCTGCTGCCTGTTGGCCAAACACAAGTAAAGAAAATGTGGAGAGCAATATAAAAACGCTTGCTTTGAAATAACATATGCAAAGCTGCACGAGGGAGAATTTTGCTGTTGCGGCTGAAAACAGCCAGCAGCTTGAAACGACCTCCTCGGTTTTTAAGGACAGTGCTGCAGTCTCTTTTCTCCTTTCAGGAACTGTTCCTCTGGCTTCCCTGGAGTCAGACTCTGCTTTTCTTTTTCGTGAAAGCCGTCTTTCTGTCCTGGATTCTCCTCTCACACGTGGCGGGGCGACTCTCGCTATGACTTGGTCTCATACATAAGAACATATAATCGCAGCCCCTTTACAAACACAAGAATATCAATTACAGCTCAGGCTGTACTTATGGCCTATCCACAAGATTTTATGAGGAGCCCTAAGTGACAGTGTCCTCCGCTCGGAGCAACCACAGAATGGGTCAACTGGTTTGGGGCCAGCCATTTACCTCAATAAGTCATTCCCTTTTCCCCAATAAACCGTTCCTCGACCTGCAGTGTGCTGTTTTAAATGCCACGAGAGGACAGAATAAAAGCATAGAGGCCAGCTTGGGGGACATGCCACAGATAGCATTGCCTGCACGGACTCCTGGCATGCACCAAGAGCCTCTGCTTGGTAATTTTAGACAGTGAGCCAAACAGGTTTACTCCCTTCCTAAGCATGCATAAGCATATTGGGGTTTTTGTCTCTATCAAAGGACAGGATGAGCGATATTGTAAATACATGTTCCCCCAGGGCCGAAAGCCCTATCTGAAGTATGCAAGAAAGTTGTACTGCCTCAAAGGGTCTTATCCTACAAGAACATTATTCATATCTTACCAGGAAAGGAACTGATTTATACACTGCATGATATGGTCAGAAAAACACTCCTGATAAATCTATGCCTTTATCTAGATTTGAAACTTAGCCAACATCCCAACATGGCCTCCTCATCTTTATTTCTCATCTGCTTTTTTAGGAACACCAGTCTCCTCTCCTTTCATGTGGCAAATGCTGATGGCTATCACTCTAGAGTCAACACACGAGGCAGCTGGGACTCACCCCAACAGCTGATAGCTCAGACATGTTGGGAGGGAGGGAGAGAACCAGCTTCCTCTCCCATATAGCTTTCCTATATCACTGCTGCAGAAGTTTCTTTAGGCAAATTTCTAACTTTACACCACCCAGAATCAGATCCCCAGCTCGCTACTGAACTGTGTTGCAGCCCCTTGATCCAACTGGTCTAGAACTGAGGCAGCCATGATTTTTTTTTTACAATCACACCATATCATTCTTTGGCAACCAGACCTGTCTTTGGAAATGAGAAGGATAGCGAGCAGCAAAGGGATTTTTGAGGTTTAGTATGAGAAATAAAAGACCAAAATTAACTGTAAAACTGCAATCAGTGCTCTGGGAAATCAAACATAAATCGTAAAGAAGTAAAACGTGTACAGATGGGTTGAGATCAGGTCTACAGAGCCACAAAGCAGATTGTTATCAAGTTGAAGAATAACTTTAATAAAGACAACTGGAAGTACTAATGTACAAGCATGCCTTAAAGAGAAGTGCTTGTCAGAGTGTTGAAAGCTGGATTTATGCTTGACGCTGGGGGTTAACAAAATTCCTGCTGTAGAGACCACTACACCTACTCATGTAGCCACCATGAAGCTATGGTGTAACCCCTTACTTTACAACTATAAATATGCGTTAACAACATCTGAACCAACAGGTTATCTCCGGGTCTAAAAAGGGAAGCCAATGTCAAAGTGGTTTAAACCTGTGTTCTTTGTAATGGCCAGCAGGGGGTGATTCTACTGAACGCAAAAAGAAGTCCAACTTTGTAGAAGTCTTGGAGAAAATGACCCTACTTCTAACTTTGATTTATTACATCGGTAAACATTTTCCAAATCAGTTTATGATCTCAATCACTAGTTTCAAGTCTTCTTTAATACAGCATTAGTTCATTTTGCATGTTATGGTCCCATTTTTGAGTAAATTGATGATAAAGCAGAGTATGCTTTGAAGCATGGCTACCTTGTGATTGACAAGTTGCTATCACAATGTAGTCCTCATGTTTTCAGTCAGATCCACCCCTCACTCCTCTACAGCTCCACCCTCTTCTCCAAATATGGTCAACTATGGCTCCAAAAAAAAACCCAAGATTGCGACAACCAACATGCCAAACTAGGGGCTTCAAAATGAGCCCAGTCTCACTCCAAAGTCGTTGAAATCTGGGGCTTAGGCAGTGACTTGCGGCATCAGAAACCAAGGAAAAAGGCGTCCTTTATTGTCGGCATGATACGCAGCCAGTTGCTGTTATAATGTCACGGTGCCTAGCGGTGTCAGGGGGAAACGTGGTGGGACAAGGACGAAAGTTGAGGTGGCGAAAGTCCGACTGGGGTTTGCGGAGAGGTGGTGAATGGGTCCAACAAACACCAACTTTCACCCAAGAGAGCGGTGTTTGTGTATTTGTTACCTAAACCCAACCATGTGTGTTTGTTGTTGAAGGAAAAAGAACATCAATTCACGGTGTTGTACCAATGTAGTGTGTTTATTTTGAAAGAGACTGTATGCAAAACATTGAATGTCCTGTGGAAATGGAAGTGTATCTTGAAAGAAGAGAACTTGACACGGTGTCCCAGAGCATCAACAACCAACGCACCCAGGGTACCTTGCACATTGTATGTTGACGTGGAAAGTCCATGAGCAAAACGTCAGTATGTGACGAGGTAGGTGTGAGAGTGTGTTGTTCAAAACAAAGCACTCTCAGCACTGGGTGATGCCACGGCAGCTAAGTACACTTCTTTTATACAGTCTATGGTCTAAAGCCATGTCTTGTACGCCTTTTTTGGCTTGCGGATTAGTGGGGAGAAAGAAAGCATGATTTCAACTTTTCTCTCAGGCTCTCTTTTTCATTCTTTGCGCAACTATTTCTGTCACTTGTGTGTAATAGAGCGTAACACCATCCAAGTTTAACTGTTAATCACGTCTTGTCCGTCTCCATAAAGGAAGGATATTGACCCCAGCACCAAGTGTTGCCATTCAGAGCGGCTATCAACTCTTTAGCCTCTGGATGTGGTCTCTATTTGTTTTAAACACAACCCACCCAAAAAGAAAACCTGGAGCAGAACTGAGTTAATCTTTAATTGCAGACCAACACATCAAGCAACCAGGGTGTTAAACTCAGTGAATGGCACATTGGAGATGATGTGGAAGTTGTTGCCAACCACAGCACATAATCCTGGTAGGTTTGTTTGCGTACCTGCTGTTGGATAACTGTCCTTCTGCTACATTAAGGGTGTAATGATTCATGTGAACACTCGCATCCAGTCACAAAGAAGAGGAAACAGTTTGTATAAAGGTTCACTGGTTTTCCCAACCCATTCAGTGAGAGCTTTGTCACCCTGAAGACACACTGACCTCCCCTCTACCATGAACTAGCAGTACTTTGGCCCAACTACTCTGCCCAGAAAGCAGATTTAGTGTGACATCAGACCGGGGGCTCACTATGGGTCCTCCACCCAAGAGCCCCCTCTGAACCCATGTTCCCAGCAGATAAGTGGCCATTATTCATCCCGTGTTGAACATTAACTGGATTAATTCTACGCGGGTTGAGAGGTGAAATTGTATTTGTCCAAAGGGAGGGAAATGGCGAGGAAATGAGGAGAGTAGCCAGCTTGGCTGAAATTCTAATTAGCTTGGGGGTTCGTTAGCACACAAACTCAACTCTTGCTGCAGAGACCTTGCTGGTGCAGAGGCCTGGGTAAGCCATTAAGCCACAGAGCGGAAAACAGAGGGAGACAGAGAGAAAGAAAAAGAGAGAGAAAAGGGGGAAGAAAGAAAAAGTATGGACACTGAGTTTCACGCACAAAGGCCCAGGGCAAGGAGGTGACCTTGTGGAGTGACTCCTCAAGGGGACTGGAGCTATTTTTTGCCCCTCCTGGCCCACTTACACAAGGGCTCTTCAACACAGAGGAAAAACACACTCCAAGCCCTCCACCTTCGTCTATCCATTAGACCATCCATCTCCAACGTAGACAGCGCTCTCCAGGGCGACGCAGCTCAATTTCCAGCGTGCTGTGCCCAACAACGGCGGTTTGTCAATGAGCTTTTCTCAGCCGTACTGTACATGTGGATTCTGATTCAAAACATAACTAGGTCATGCGCTGGTTTGAAAAAAATGAAGAGGGAGGAACAGTTTAGGAAGTAAAGAAATACTGTAGCGGACGCAGAGGGATATGAGGAATGGCAAACAAGAGACAGTGAAAAATGAGTTCTGACATTATTATTCCTGTCTTCATGCCTTAGAAATATAGAGACATTTGGGAGGGGAGATCAAGCTTTCTGAGTGCTCAACCCTCCCATCTGTGCTGAAAAGTAATCTCCTTTAAAAAATGTTGTGAAGTGATACACAAAAATCTCTCATTTCTCTCACAGCAACACATAAAGCCACAGCTCTGATGCAGAATGATCTTGTGGCTCCATGAATGAACCACCCACCTCCGAACCTCCCACATTCAGCACCCTGCAGCACATTTCTCTGACTCAACTCTCTCATTCAGCCTCCACTGATGTTCCTCTTCCTCACCTTGTCATCATGACCCAGATGAGTGGTGTGGGTGTCGATACTGATTTGCTGACTCTCTCTCTCTCCCTCACCCTCTCAGTGTGGGTTTTTGTTTCATTCACTACATCGCTCCATCAGCTAAACCTCTCCTGACTTTTTATTTCTGGTGCTTTCTCTGCAACAAATCATCTCGCAGCCCTCGCCCGTGGCCACAGTCACATGCCGACTGACCAGATGTTCCATCATTAATAATGAATATTAGCATACTCATTAGACGGACCACAATTGCAGGGTGGCAGCCGCAGCCTTGATATATGGTCTTACATTTATTTTCAGAAGGCAAGCCAACACAAAAGCATTTATGTGGAGTTTGAGGGTTCGTACATGCTGGTCTTTGTGAAGAAGGCAGGTAAAACCAACAGATCCAGTTGGGGTGAGAAAGTGCAACAAAAGAAACACATGTTGAACGTGTATTTGGCTGGTAAGCCTCTGGAGCAGGCCTGATGCTCAGTAGGTTTTGGGCACTTCCATGAATTCTAAATCTATAGATAATATGAGATAAAAGTAAAGGAAAAGGGAAAGAAACAGAGGTTGTGTCAGGTATGAGCAGAGGAATAAGGAGACTGCAAAAACTCTTTGCCATAGCGATGTAAACATAGTCTGTATTTGCAAAAAATATTCTTTGCCAAGGGGAAGGTTTCTCCAGAGTTCTGCCATAATGGTTTAAACCCAAATTTCTAGTTAAATAAACCCCAACACTCAGCTATGCCCCGTTTAAATATTTAGCTTTAGAGGACTTGTGGGTAGAGCAGCGACAGACAGGATCAGTCCATCAAAAAGAGTTTGGCCTGAGGGCATTCGATCCACTCTGGAACAAACTAGAAAAATGTACATGAGCAGGGAACTGAGCTTATGAAAAACTACACCATAAGTTTGGTTTGCAATTTGTTATCAACGCAATGCGACTGGATGGAAAAAGATTCTTTCAACACACAGACTGGACGTCTGAGTTTTCCCAGCATGAGACAAGTCTGTGTTTTTGTATGAGGCTCCGGGTAAAATAATTAATAGCAACAGAGAATGTGAGTCATGATAGTCAATTATGAGAATACCCTCAGGTTCAATTTACCCTATTTATATTGTACCTTCAAACTGGCTACAAGTGGTAACATGTTTGTGGTGGGAAGAGCAGCAGGGCATTGTTCAAAGCATTTTAGGCTTTCCATGAGGAGCATTTAATTAGCAGCTGAAACTGGAAGGGCGATTTTGCTTCATGACAATGCACACACATACAAACTGATCTACAGATACAGGCATACCCATACAGGGTTCACAGGGTACTGGGCTTGTGAGGACAGACAAATCAAAAAGTATGCACTTTGTCTTCGAACACCTGTAATGTTCTGATGGTTAAAACAGTCTGATCAGACTTAAAGTTCCTGAAAACTTGGTTTCAAATCTTCAGTATTTCTCTATAACATTAAATATTCAGTGAATAAGCAACAACCAAAGTTAATATTTAAAGAGAGTTGCAAGAGTCAAACAATAGGGCTCTTAAGGTATGGTTTGATCAGATCTGATTGACAGTGAAAATGAAAGCAAATAACATGCCTTCATTACATTTTGACATATTGAAATATTGCTAAATCCTGATTGGTACATGAAAGTATGTAACATCATCTTTTCCCAACTGAGACCCTCATAGTTTAAATCAGTTAAAGTAGCCCAGACAAAAGCACAGAAATCTCTCATGTGAAAAAAGCAAAAGGGTTTTTTCAACTTTCATATTGTGTTCATGTAGGACCAGTCTCACGACCCACTGGCTATCACTCTGACAGCGATAAGCCTCTGGAGGCAACAGCCGATATCTAGAGATCCAGTGTAGGAAGCAGATATCTAAGCCAAGATGTCAAATTCTAAAATATGGATGCTTCACACACATCTTCAACCCTGCAGCACAGATTATCTATACAGTCGGCATAGTTTCAAGATGGACACCCAAGAGAAGTATCACCAATTCAGTATCCAACCACATGTCTCCCCCTCTGTTCCTGAGTTGTGACTTTGAGTAATGGCCCGAAAAGTACCAAAACATATTTTTTGTGAGGTCACATTGAACTTTGAGCTTTGACCACCGAAATCTGATCAGTTCATCACTGAGACCAAGTACACATTTGTGCCAAATTTGAAGAAATATCCTCAAGGCGTTTTTGAGATATCAACTCAGACGTACAAACAGACTGATGGACACACAGACAACTCGTAATCATAATGCTTCCAGCATCACCGGTGCAGAGACATAAAAAACAGAAAAGCTCATAAGAAACATAAATCATCGTCGGACGATAGCTAATGGGTTTCAAGATTGCAAGTCATCCAACACATTCTGTCTCTTCATACAGACTGTTTACTTACCATTCAGACATGACTGATCAATGCTACTCTGACTACAGACAGACACCAGAACACTTCTGACACCAAAACCTTGTCCTGTTGCTGACATATTCTTCATACATACACATATCTGTTTATAGAAGTTAATGTAGGACCACATTGCTTTTAGTAATAAGATGATTGAGAAAGTAGTTTTCAGCGCCTTTCCTTATTTTATTAAAGCTGCTTTGTTGTAAATTTTCTGCCCTAACAGGTGGTCTCACAGCAGAAAGTTTCACTTACATAGACAGATATAATAATACCCAAACATACTAGATTCTAAATGGCACTGCAACGGTGGAAGGGGACAGCCTCTCCTTCAGTTTGCTCCTTCTCATCCCAATAATCCAGCTCAAAGTGCATCAGTAGATATACATCTCTCGGGGCGCGACTGTGTTTATATAAAATAGCCTATTGGAGAAAGGAAGTAAATGAGTTGTATGAGAAAGACACAGATAATCTCCGGATGAGGTCATGAGTCTTAATAATGAACAGATGAATCTGAAAGAAGAAATAAGGAGATTAAACTTAAATCGGATTCAGACTAAGCAAAAAACCTGAGTCACTCGAGCTAATAGACTGGTAAAACCACAGACAACATATTCTGAAAACCTACACAAATTCTTCAAAGGTCGCATTTGTTGCAATAGCAGCGTTTCATCTTGAAATGATTTCTCTCAGTCAGGTTCATGCAATTTAATTTCCCCCTATTTCATCTTGTTACACTGTTTACCCTAACAAAGGGGGATAGATGATGAGCAGATCTCTCTCTCTGTCACACACAGACACACACAGACACACACACACACACACACACACACACACACACACACACAATACGCCATGTCCATGTCAATGAGACCACCACAGCCCTCTCTCCACAGGGTCTTGAAGGCCTGTGGAGATTATGGATTGGAACAGAAATTACCGATTCCAGGACGTGACAGACTGGCAGTGTGTTTCATCACGGGCTGATAGAGACGGCGAACCCAGGGCTTTATTGACTGATCGCTGCCGAGAGCTGGAACCGTGGGCAGCAAACACACATATATACACACAAGGACAGACAAGACTGCGGAGAAAGCATGGAAGGAGGAATGAGTCACACTGAGCGATCTGCACACGCAGACAAATCCCATTAAACAACTTTTATCAAACCGAGGTCAAACTTTCAGAGTGAGCACATTTCTGAGCAAAGACCGACTTTCAATCTGTCACTTCTCGTACCTTTTTTAAAGGACACTAGGCTTGTTTTAAAGAGCAGCTCTCAGCAAACTTCTTCACAAGGCAGTCACATTGAAGTCTTCATCCATCTGTAGCTTTTTTTTTCACCCACTTTATTCCCCACTTACTGCTGCTCCCCTACGTTCCCCATTTAAAGCATGGCCCATTAGGAAGCAGAGAGTGAGCAGTGCCCTGAGAGAAACTAAATCACCAAGGCCCACTGCTGTTTACACCAGACCCGGCCCTGCTGCTTGAGCCGCTGTTTATTTGAACTGTGAACCTCCATGTGAGGTGTGTATGAAAGAAAAAGTGTAAGCGTGAGTGTGTGTGTGAGGGAGAAAGAAAGAGAGAGCATGTGTATGGTGGAGGCGAGGGGGGAGGAAACTGTTCCACACAAAACCCAGTGTCTCGCCCTGCGATTTCTTTCACACCTCTCTTAACACGCTTTTCACAGTGCATTTATTCGCCCCGCGGGCTCCTGGCGCTCCTCAGGTTCTCCGGGCCACAGACGGGCCTCTGTGTTGCGCCACTTGGGCACAAGGAGCCCGAAAACAGGCCTCTTGCACCACCCGTGGAGCTCCAGACACAATAATGTCCTCCTGCTGACCCAGATATGACATCACAGCCTGTTTCTCACACATTCACATATGTTCATGCGGAAAACATACAGACACTTCTGCTACAGAGCATGCACACACATATGTGAGCAAGAATGTATGAAATTGTATGCTTATTTGGTATGTATGGACCTCCACGTGGACAGACACACACACACACACACACACACACACACAAACTGGGGAACAGTAAGGTTAGTGTAGGATCGGTTTAAACTGTCCAAGGCAAGAGCAAAGGATAAGAAGACCTGAGCATCAATGAAGCCACTGTTCAAAAAGGCGCAGACTAACTGGAGGAGTAACGTCGAATATGAAAGGCTGCCAAGTATCCAGACACGAGAACAAGGACACACACTGAGGAGACACACATATACACATGAAATAAGAGCACATAATATGTACACAAACACATATGCACAGAGAGTCGGCCTTATCTAAATCCAGGTCGAATGTTTTCAAAGCATTTTATCTGTGGTATTTTTAAAAAAAAAGAGAGACTAGCTGTTGCTCTCTCAGCTCCGTTTATGTGTGGGTGGCTCTGAATTAGCAGCACAGGCGTCACTGGCCATAAATACGCCATTCATTCTCATGATCAAACTATCAAACTAACAATAAAGATGATAAAACATCACAGTTTTTTCATCTGATTCCAACGTGTGTGAGGCATGAACACGTAGAAGACCACAGGGGAAGGAGCAGCCAAAGCCTGGTTTGAGTTGAAAGGATGACAAATAGGTGATCATCAGCATCATTTCCCTTAAGAATATTCACACATGCTCGCTAACTTGAAGCTAGTTCATGGACATCAGATAGAAAAAAGAAAACCCCTGTGGCTGCTGACGCGTGGAGCAGCTAATCACTGTGTATCATTCTTCTCGCCTCTCTTGCTGGGCTCCACATGTCTCCACATAAACACATGTTGTGGCCAGACAGAAACATACAGAGAGATAGTGCAAACACACGATGCTGCACAGTCATGCACTGGGCACGTGCGTACCAAAAAGCACATGTACGACATATTCCCTCACACACGAAACCAAACAATCGTATCAGTGTCCCTACAAGCTACTGTTGTCTCTAAAATGCATGCAAACTCAACAGCTCTGGGTCGCACAACAGAGGCTGACATGCTAATCTGTGAAAAGGCGCTGTCGATATCCTCCATGTCTAATCACATCACAGCACTGAAGCTCAAGTATGTTTGGTGCCTGCTCTGGCTCCTCTCTCTGGTATCTGGGGCAGCCAGTAGAGTAAACTCTGGACAGGAAAGGCTGTGTGTGTGTGTGTGTGTGTGTGTGTGTGTGTGTGTGTGTGTGTGTGTGTGTGTGTGTGTGTGTGTGTGTATCTGCATGCCAAGACTGTGCCAGCCACAAGACTGATGCTGGCGTCAGAATGAATCACACTCAGTCCGCTATTCCTTCCCCGCAGCAGCACACCAAGAGGTTAGCCGAGAGAGAAAGACAGAGAGAGAGAGAGATCATAAAAACAGATCATAAAAGCTACATCAATGGGTGATAGACCGAGAGAGAGAGAGAAACATAAAAGGGAGTGTGAAAAGCAGGAGGGCTTGTGAGACAAAGCTTGAGAGGGAAACACAATGAGGAAGAAACACAACAGGGAGGGAGAGCACATGGTAACACCAAGCCCATCCATCTGCAGCCAAGCTACATGCCAATACATTCATGCCTTCTCTGCATCTGACCTATGGATTTGTCTAATTGCTGTTTCACTTCCCATTGTATGTAAAACACCCACATTTGGAGGATACTGTTTAGATTGAGTGTATGATGGATCAGACCCCAGACACGAGGCTGATGCAACAGTATCAGCCAATAAATGGGCAGGATTTTTAAGACACTTATGGGAGTCCCATTAGTTGCCTGTGGCCAGCAGTTATAGCCCGCTCACACTGGCCATTAAAACATCCAAATTTTGTGGAAAAAAATCAATCACTTTCAATTTAACTGCTGCAATCAGATTCACTCGTGGGGTAGAGGTGAATTTGACCAATAACAAGCAATCTTAGTGGTTAACTTTGAGTCAGAGGAGAGCAACAGAGTCAAAACAGAACCTCCTCCAGATATAAACAGCTCTACAAAAGAAACACGGTTGGTGGACATTTATGTTGTAGACACCTATTGAATAAACTTTTACTGTCCTATTTACCGCTTGTAAATTTAGTTTGCATGCTAGCTAGTCCTGGGACACATTGTCATGAACCATCAGACTCCCTGAGTTCATGTTTATTTGTCATCCACGTGTTTCCTGTTTTATTTTGATAACCATTCTCTCATCTTGTTTCAGATCGCACGTCCTGTCAAGTTTCCCTACTTTATGATTGCTTGCCCTGCCCTAATGTGTTTCACCTGTGTCTCATTGTCTCCCTTGTCTTAACCCTATAAAACCGGCGGGAGCGCCCGTGATCCCATTTGCATATTGATTTTTAAATGCTGGTAGAATTGCAACCAAATAACATAGAGCAATAATTCTTTTTGCATTTAAAACCAGAGGAGTTACTCTAACTTACCATGCATTCATCATGTCCCAGCGTGCTGTTTCCTTGCACTGACAGGTTTGTTGAAAAACAGTAAAAAGCGCTAAGAACAAAAACATTATAATCCTGATCGCGGGTATTCACAGCACTTCCTATGTTGGACTAAACGTCATCACGTTGTGAGCATGAACTGTCACGTTATTTTCTTGCATGTCTTTCTCACGACACTACCCGCGGCAACAAGGAGTCATTTCCCGGGAAATTCCTCTCTTTCTTCCGCGGTAAATATTTCTCTCAGCTTGCAGTCACACACTCACTCTCATTTTGTATTTTACTCTTTCACAACAACACTTAGACACACACACACACACACACACACACCAGACACTCACCACACACTCGCACACATATATTTATGGAACCGCAACAACCCGGACGCGCGAAACGGCTTTTCTCCAGGCGCGAAGCTTTCAAGCTAATTACAGCGTGGGATGAAGATTCAGTCCACTCATCTGGTCCGGATTCTGCCGACAGTGGAGATGACGCCGACCTCATCCAAGGGAGAGATCCTTCCTATGACATGTATGTATATATTCATGAAATATTGTTTGTTTATGAGTTAGAGTAAAGTAAAGAAAATATACATGTAACACAACTGAAAGCATTTTGCACTAAATACGCACCATTATTGTATTACTCTCACGTTGAACACATCTAACACACTGTGTAACATCTGTATGCAGAGCTGACGATGATGAGGAGGAGGAAGTGGGGGGGTCTCCTCGCCCTGCACCCCGGAGGGAGGCAGAGGGGGAGGAAGGAGTCGGTCTCCAGCAAACAGAGGCTCCAGGTCAGAGACACTCCCTGGTGATGCAGCTGGCTGGAGAACTGAAAAGGAGCCTGACATCTTGCCACATCCCCTACCACATTTTCTGCCCAAAAGGAGGCCAGGTGTGCAGCCACCTCTATCACAGTATGTGGACAATCCCTCTCCATCTGAGCTGTTCAGGATGTACTTTCACCGGGCTGCCATCAAAACACTGTGTGCCAACACCAATAAAAATGCAGCAAAAATATTGCTCATCGTGGACAGGAACTGTCACAAGACCTATCACAGCTCCCCTGGTGCTATTGAAAAGTAATGTTTGACTTTGAACTTTGGTTGTTCTATTGTAAATAGTTTATTTTGATGTACATGTTGTATTTTTGCTAATTGTGCACAATGTGCATTTAACTTTCGTTTTTGTCACATTTTATAAAAATGAGTGTATCTCAAAAATTAAGTTATGAAAACACTCAAAATAAATTTTCTGTGGTTTGAAAGGATTTTGTGCAACTTTTTTACATTTACAATTTTGAGGGATACAGCCATGATATTTCTGTATTTAGAAAAATATGTGTAAAAACAAAAATGATTTTCATTTTTTTAGTGGTTTATTGCACTTTTTAGCAATTTCTTTCATTAGTATGGACATATGTCCACACATATTATTAAAATTTGGGATTTAAGGGTTGTATTGATGTATAGCATATTAAAATACTCCAAAAAATGGCCCTACAGCAGGTAAAATTGTAAAGATATGCTCTGGCGGACTTGTTCTATGGTAGGTCAGCCCTTTTAAACAGGAATTGTGCAAATTTGCAGGAAAGCCCAAGCAGTCTTTTTTCAGCATTGGCAGTATAAAAACAAAATCAGAGTGTGCGGCAAAATGTCACCTACCTACTTTTGTTTATACAGAATGTGCCTTTTTCGGGGCAGTGGGGGGCGTGAAAATAACAAAATGTGTAGCTCAGCGTGTGACGTAAACAGTGACATGGGGGGGAAGCTAGTCAGCCCTTCGGTGATTCTCTCGTAAGTCGGCCCGTCCTTCACCGTCCCTGTCATGTGATGGTTAATGGCCTCTTCATTTGCGAGGACAACAAGGGCATGCAATTCCTTGTCTCCCCAGTTGCTCATCTTTACAGTGTCTGTCAGGTTTGTGTTTCCCTCTTGCTACTAGCTTCTTGCTAATTCCTGCTATCAGCTGTTTCCTGTTTATCCACTGCCATTGGCTCATGTGTGGCATCTTCAACAGCTCCTCCCACAAGTCTTCAACAGCCCCTCTTGTTGCGGAAGGCCGCTTTGGTCTTTTTAAACTAAAAGGGTTCCGCCAATGACTACCCTACGAGGCGGAAAATTGGGCACCTCGGATCAACTCACCAGTCCAGCTCTGTGTGTCTAAATGCTCACAGCTTGTCAGCAAAACGTCCTAACATTCGCGGAAAATCTGGCAGTGTACAAGGGGCTTAAGTCCCTGTCTTCCCCTACTTTGTTGCCAGATGGTCTTTACCTTTGAGTTAGAGTTTCAGCCTTTTTTCCTAGTGTTTCTTGTGAGTTTTTGGCTATTTTTGCCTTCTGACCACCCTTTTTGCCTGTCGATTTGGATACTTTTGCCTGTGTTACTGATCACCTGTGTACCGTCCTGAGCCTGGTTAAGGACCCTTTACTTTCATCCGAGTCTCTTAGTCTGCTTTGTGAGTCCTTCTCCAGTGTGCCTGATACACACTGGCTATGTTGGAATGTTTTAAGAACACTATACAGTGCATACATTTACACACAGGATTTGGACTCTGAATTACGAGGAAAAATTGCGATCAGTAGATATAGTGGGAGTGATTTCGGTCTGGCCACATTCCTAGCTAGGAATGGGAGTTGATATGATTTTATTGTTACCAATGCCATTATGTAGTCTGCCAGATTTTTTATTGATTCCCTTACTGATTCCTGATGAAACTTCTGTGTGAAAAAAGTAGGCCTTCGCAGGTTTTCAGGATCAACCCCTCTGGGTGTGAACACAATGCTGATGTAATGAAAGAACATTCGTACAGCATTAGTGTTTATTTACGTTGCTTTAATCAAAGGGGAAACCTGCTAAGCCAGTAGCGGCAGTGTTATTATAACATGGTATTCAGCCTTGGTAACACTGCTGCTCGGTGGGGAAGCAGTGGCACATCTGCTCAATGTCAAATACATGGCATTCCTAGAATGTAAACCCATGTTGTGCAGAAGGATGTTTCAGCATATTGCTGGTGTTTCCAGCAATATGGTGTTGTCATTTTAGAGACATTAGTAGCGTCAGTTTTGGCATCTTTCTTGGTAAAATGAAGCCACGCTTCCGACCGTTTCTTCCTCTCTGCCTTCCTGTTGCAAGTTTGCAGCAGTGTAGATGCTTAAGTTTGACGTCATTGTTCTGCAACTGTCACATAAACATCCCGGCATGGATAAAAGGAATTGATGTGCTTGGAGGCAAACAATTCTGGTTGAGAACCAGTTCTCAACTGGAACTGGTTCTTGATTCCCATTCCCATTCCTAGCTGGCAGCCATATTTCCTGGTAGATAGCCAGCCACAGTAGTTCACCAACTACTCCTGTGAGTGGTCCCTCCACACAGAACTTTCTCACTTTCTGGTGTCGCCAGGCCTTAATCCCCCAGAGTCCTCACTCAATATGGCCAATAGCAGGCTTCTAGCCTCAAGCTGACTCCTTAACACAGGGACCTAGAGACAACCTGACTCTGATCTCTATTGATCATCAGCTGTTTTGCATTTAACTGCTGTAGCTGACCCTGCATGTCCATCTGATCCTCCAAAGGCCACAGATCTTACCAACAGATGAGGACGCTGCTTTGCCATGCATCGTGAACTCTATTGATTACACATAAAGATAAAGAATCAACTATTTCAATGGATCCCTTCAGGACAGACTTTCATTTTCTCGAACAATATCTGATCAATGCTTTGGATGAGTCAGCAGGTTTAAGCGAGAATAATCACAAGCTTCACCACATCTTAATAGGAAAATGAATAGATAGATGTATAGACATAAACAATAGGTTATAAAAATGTCTCCAATGTTGGGAAGCGGATGTGAGTGAGCACAATTTTTGATGACATAGCACAGATCTCAGGGTGCAGACAACACAGCTTGAACAACGCATGAACCCCTCGCATCTGGGACACATTTACTGCTCATATGCAATGTATTACATATTTCTGGAAACGAAGCCACGCTTGAGTCTGTAATCTGTTGATGGGAGTTTATTCCCGATGTTCATGGTTTGGTTTGTTGTGACCTCAGCATGGTAAGCAAAGTTTTTCGGTGAGGAGCTGACATAGAATGACTGAGGGGTAAAGAGGGAGAGGACACAGAGAAGAAATCAGAGGTTAAAGAGTAGAGAACGTCAGACAGAAGTGGAGAGAACTGAAAGACTACAAAACTACTAAGCAAAAACAATCTGAAACAGCTCTTCTAACACCAGGCTCTTCACACTCCCAGAATTCCCAGCTGCAAATGACTGTTTTAGAGCAAAGGGGTGAAAATCATCACCCTCATGGTCGGCAGGCTAGGTAAACTTTTAAGATCCTGTGTCGGCCTGCAAACTCTGATCATCAACTTGAGGAGTCCTGGCCAACTTGGCACTGTGATGACCTTCAACTGGAGGAGGACAATGGCCCTTCATTATGCCAACTTTGCTTTTTACACAGAACCAAACATCGCCGGCATCATGCTGCCCCAGTTTGTGATTTTAGATAGCACGCCAGTGTTACAGAAGCAAAAGACACAACAACATCTATGTCTACTGTGACATATAACATACATGCCAGACATTTTAAACAATAACAATGGCATAACATGGCAACAACAATTGTTTAGCCCATCATCCCTGTATTTTGCAAGTTGATCTCATCCTCTGCTCGGGGGGTAAGAAGCTCCTGGACCACACTGTCTCCCCAGTTTGTGGACATTTTCAGTTGCTGTTTTTTGTCTTTGAGTTAGCTGCTAACTGCTGGTAGCTGCTTTGTAAATCTCCCTGTGGTGGGTCACACACATAGCAGCTACCAGTTCTGCCAGCTCACACCTTTGACACAGACATCGATTCAGCACAGTTACTACCTCTGCTGCTGGTGTGAGGGCAGAACAACTCCGCTCCCCCATTATGTTTTCGTACTTATGCCAAGGCAGAATAACAGGGCAACATTCCCACCTTGAACAGGAAGTGTAAAAGGGGCTAATGAGAATTTTAGGCACCAAAAGATGGTCTATAATGTGTTAAATAATGTTTGGCTCTAAAAAATAGTTTGACATTTTGGAAATACCCTTATTCAGAGTTAGATGAGAAGATCAATACTGCTCCCATATCTGTGTCATATCTGAGCAACTTATTACAAGGTATGGAATCAGGGTAAAACAGCTATTTTTGCTCTGTTCATAAGAAAAGAAAACATATTAACTGTAGTACATGCTGGACTACGGACTATTTCTTGACCTTCCTGGACAGAGCCAGACTTCCAGTTTCCCCCCATGTTTCACAATGTTATGCTGAAGCTAAGCTAACCGTCTCATGGCTTATGACATGAGAGCTGTACCTAATTTTCTGCAAGAAAATGATTAAGCCTATTTCCCTAAAACTATTCCTTTAACAAAAAAATATATAATACACATTATTAGGTATTTTTAAAAATGGCGTTTCTTTGTTTATCCCACAACCCGTAAGCTCTAACAGTACAGTAATATGACATTATTTTTCCACTACACCACCAAAATTGGGGCTTGTATTCACTCTTGCATTGAAATCTAAGTATAACTCTCTTTTTGTTGTGCTGATGCATGAATAATCACAGAGACCATACAAAATTGATGTTTGGTTTTTCTTGGAATGCTTACAAAAACAGGGTTTTTTTAATGTTTTTTTTGTTTTTATTTTTCAGCTATGACAGACAACAGTAGGAAAAACACTGAGTTCTTAGACAAAAGAAGCTTGTGGCGTAGTAAGATGTAAATCTGAGAATTCCGGGAGAGACTAAAACTACCTCAGTAATTCATTACAGTGCTCGTCTTTTCTGAGGAAAAAGCTATAATTTCCTTGCAAAACATTTCTGAGTACATTACAATTTCATACTGTTAATAATGAGCAAAAACAGCATGAATTTATGGAGACTGCCAGGGTGTACCACTGACCCAAAGCCACATTAAATCCTAATGGGCTGCACACAAACCAACAAAGACATAAAGACATGGCTTTAATAAACCTAGTTAACATGAAGCTTTAAGATGGCCCGCCCAGCCCTCGACTAAACCTCAGAGCAAAACCTCAGTCAGCCTCTGTTTGGAGTCAGCACCCTACTGGTGGCTCGCTACCGTGTCCACTGGCTTTCTAGGCAGAATACTAAGCAGGCGAGCGGTGGTGAGGCTACTGGCCAAGCAGCCACTTGTTAGGTCTGTGGGGTTAGACAGCCACATCTGGTGTGCCTGCACTCACTTAGAGCTCCACCATGGTCTACTGTTTAGCCAAACCTCAGAGGTCACACACACACACAACCAGGGAGCGGGTGTGTGTATTTCAGTGTGTGTGTGTGTGTGTGTGTGTATGCATGTGTCTGTGTACCCCTAACCCTCTCATATACCCTCCAGGGATAAGAACTGGATGCAAGTTTGAAGGAGTTGTGCTCTGCCATAAATAGATATAAGCTATTCATCCAAATGCCTGATTAAAGATGGCCTTTCCTCCCTTATTTTTGAAGGACTGGATTCATGCTGACAGGGTTGAGATAGAGGAGAATAAAAAGGCATTGACGTAGTACTGCAGTTAAATAACTGCAACTCTGTCATACTCATCAAGGTGAGATATCACAGGTGACAAAGTGGTTGGAAGTGAAGGAGCTCAAGGACAGTTTTAGGCTTTTACACCTCCAACCACTTTGTCTCGATGCAAACGTCAGCAGCTGATGTCATACGCCTGCTGTAATGAAAGATAACAGCGAGCAATAGCTTCAGATGACGCACTCAAACATGAAATTATGATAAAGAGTCCATCATATTGACAAAAAAAACTCCATCTTAAATCGGATGTTGGCTCTGATCATTGCTGCGGGTAATTAGCGTATGAGGTTGCGTCTGTGTGTTCAAGTGAATTATACGTTATCTGGTCCAGTATGACACATAGCTACGGTAAAAAGATTACATCATGACGGTGACAAAGACAAGGCTCCTCAATGTGTCACTATCGGACTAATAAGGTTCTTCTCTAAGGGCTTCCAAATACTGACGGCAAAGATTGACAGAATTTAAAACATTACATGACCAATTTTAATTGCATTATGACTTGGTTTGCTTTGCCTCTGTACATTTCACATGTGAGAGACGTGGCTGTATTGGAGGAAAACATCAAATATGGCAACAGAACAAAATGACTTGGGCTGCCTCCTATGCATCAATGATTCAAATCATCCACTGAGGAGCCCCTGAGTTGAATATTTTGTTGTCATTCAAAACAATTTGCACACAGAGGAACACAGGAAAACAGCACAGCAAGCTATTAACTTACAAGCAGAGTTTTTCTGCAAATTTACCTAACGGCAACCGATCATTAATGGAAATAGAGAAGGATGATGGACAAGGCAAGGCTGGCACTGCCTCCTCTACTGCTGCCCAGTGTGAAGGATATTTTGGCTGAGAGCAGACACGCAGTGTGTTAGAATTTTATTACTGAACTGTGATCACACACTTTTCATGTCTTTGACCTGTGTGCAAATGTGATGTTTTCACATCACAGATGATGATCAAAAGTAACTAAACATGAGTCTTGCAGGTCAAATTTAAAACTTGGAATGTAGGTCATATGTTTAGCCTGTGATGGCTGCCCTTCAGCTGTGCTGGACTTGAATGTAACCAGGCAGAGTGTAGGTAGGTGGGAAGGCATGGCGTATTGACTAATTAGCAAAAACTTTCAGAATTAAAAAAATATCTATAGACTATAACCAGAAGACTTTTTTCCTACAGAATTTGGCTAAGTTTCATTCAAGTATGCAGCAGCCTTACTGGGATTTTTAACCAGCTTTATATCATAACAGTGTGGGCAGTATGTGTGAATGAGCTGTGGTTAGCTTCCCTCCATCTTCCCAAAACTCCCTGCACATTCTCTGCCTGGGCTGTTGCTTGAATTATGGATTGCACTCCCTCATTTCCCGCCGCCACCACGGACACAAAGAGTATAGAAGCAGATCAACAGACGGACCTGCTCCTTTCTCTGTCTCTCTTAAACTCAGACCAAACTCCGATCCAACTGTAAAACTAGACAGTGCTTATCAAATATAAACCAAGATTCTGTTATTCTATTGCCTATTTCCCCCCAAAATGTCTTCAGAAATGAAATGTAGTGCACTGTCTAGCTGTGATATGAGAATGTGTGAACAGGAAGTGTGCGCCATGTTGTATCCTGTAAACAGAGGCTGAAAAAAAACAGAGATCAAACGGTAAAACTAAGCAGTGCTGATCAAATATGAACCAAGATTCTGTTACCTAGTTGCCTATTTCTTGTCTTAAATGTTTTCACAAACATAATTTACTTGCTGTTCAACTGTATCATCATCCAACTGCCATGCTGCTTTTCAGATGAGCCGACACAAACTACTTCACCCAACAGCAGGAGAATTTATTAGTTTGGTGCGGTGCAGTGCATTCTTGTAGTTTAGAAGTTTTCTACCTCTTGAGCTTAAGAAAATGCCACAGTCATTTTCCTCTGTTTCTGTGGTCATTTAGCACCAATATCAAAAGTATTTGTACCTGTCTTCTGCACAGACAGCCTATTTTTATGAAAGGACCATCTTTCCAGCAGTGGAATGCTTCTTTAAGTCATCTATATGGTGGTGACAGATACACTGCTGCAAAAATATAAAATATTAAATAATAAAAAGTACAAAAAAAAGTACATCACATAAATGCAGAGGTGAGTACATTGCTTGCTAAGGAAGTGATATCATGTCCCATCTGTCAGCAGTCCACTTTAAAGTGGAACTGTGCTGCACTTTGACGACCACTCTGCACCTACAGTATCTGAACTGCACTGTACTGGCATGTAGCCACGTTCCATTTACCTGAGGTGGGCTGAAAACAACAACATGGAAACAAACCGTTCAGAGCAGCAGGCTAAAGGCCAGGATTACTTTTTCATTCTAAAAATACCCTTTTATTTAATCGAGATGCAGCGACCAGAATTGGACTCTGTCACTGCACAGATTGTGAACAATTAAGCCCGGAAGCAGGTGGTCGCTAATGTGTCATATCTAGGCAGACATAAAATCTGGCATTGGAAGATACATAAGCAAAGTATGGCATCTGCTGAATTTGAGCAAACAGTTAATTGAGAGGATGGAAAATGCAGACGAAGGACAGTGCTACAACAAGCAGCAGTGGAGGATGTGTTCGAGGCTGTCTGATCTAAAAAAGCTCCAGGTGGCTGCATCTTTGTTTAGTGTGCAATGTGACAGATTTGGGTTAAATAGGATGCTTGGAGGGGAGATATATGCCATGTTTGTGCCTGCAGGTGCACGTGAGAGAAATGGCCTGAGTGTGATTGTGCGTGACTTTGTGATAATTGCAAGGGGAGAGAGAGACAGAGAGTGCAGTCAAGATAAATAAAGGACATGACTGAGAGGCAGAGTTTCCCATCCCTGTGGCTCCATCTCAACGTCTTTCATTTCCCAAGACCACCCGCCTGCTGCACAGCAGCACGCATGTACACACACAGACCGATAAACACATGTATAAGTGGAGATGGAGAACGAGGGATGGAGAAGATAATCGCTGACAAATGGAGGAAGCTTTCCTAACACAAAACACTCCAGCGGCTCCAATGAGAGAAGCGACAAGTGAATTGTCAATATATCGACTTGTAGCCAAACATGAAAGCTGTGTTCTGTGGGAGTCTTGCAGGGAGTTCAACCAATGTTTGTTCCTTACAACATTGATTTTCTCTGCTGGAGCCATGCAGCCCACTGCAATATTCCTCCAGTTACTTACGGGACAGATAACTGACAGATTCAATGATGAACAGGGGAACTCTGACATGCGTGTGTGTCTGGAGGAGGGGAAGAACTTGGTGTGCCAGATACCAGAGGGTCTAACTGTATTATACAGATTAATTAATAGGCTAAATCTGTTTCCTATTATCTCTGTATGCTTGTAGATGGGGGTCTTCAGCCACAAGCAGCGCTGTGTGGGGGGTGCGGTCTGCTCCAATTACAGTAGAGACGGGGCCACTAGGGATCGTTTTAATGACCAAAATCTAAATCTCAAACAAATATCTCCATGATGCCCCTGTCGCCTGTGGCAACAACCTCCTGCAGGTCGACAGGCTGCAAAATAAAAACAAGTTAACTCAATGAAAAAAAACCCAAAACGATTATTTCTCATAACCACATACACATATTCATCTTTTTAAGCCAGCCAATCACACTAATAGGACTTTCCCATTGGCACTTTTGGCCTCGCCAAGTTAAACCATGCCGCATGGATTTGCATTCTTATTACCAGTATAAACATGCTGAGTCATGCCTCAACGTGCCATGCCCAAGATTGACGTACTCCAGAGTCAGGCCATCAGCACCTGACAGCCTCCAAGCGGTGTTGTGGTGATGTCAAATGGGTTTCGTCAACATTATTCAAAGTCAACATTTCAGTGATGATTTAGTGACATGTCAATCTCAATGTCAACTCTTGCATGACGTACAATTTAGTTATGATTGTATCTCTAAGCGCTTTAAACATGTATATGGATTTCAACCTGATTAGGCAATCTGCAAATACTCTATGTTCTTATTTGGAGGAAACATGTGGCGGAGCATTGTTTCAGTGCACTTCGGCAGCACTGCACCGATACTTCTGGGACACTGCAAGCAAGCTGGAGGAAATGGGCATCTGAAGTGCGTTCGCGCAATGCCAAGAGAAAATTAAAAAACTCTGACATCAGTACAAGTTGTCTGTTGAGGCAGACAGAAAATGTTCCACTTGTTCACAAGCACAAGTGTGTTACCAGTATAAGACACACCCTCGTAGCTCTGTTGTTTGGAGATGCAAATCCCTGCCACACTGGGCTGATGCGCCAAGTCAAACCAAGACAGTACGTACATGGAAAAGCCCCAGAAAGTGCATCCAGGAAGTGTCTCCTTCTGGGGTGTTTTGCAGCAGTGGGATGTAGTGGAAGTGTGTGTATGAATATTGAGAAAAGGGGGGTTGTCAGTAAGCAACAAGTTGGAGGTCATTGTCCACCTTCAAAGGACCCAGGCATCCACCCCCAAACCCCACTGACTTTATGTGCTGTTTTACGATGCAGAGGCAGACAGACACCGTTGAGTTTCTGGGAGTGTGTATGTTTCCTGGCTGTGGTCTCCTCTTGGTCAGGAACAGGCACAGGCTTGGATGGATGGATGGATGGATGGATGGGGGATGGGCAAAACCAACTTTCTCCACTAACTAACATTGACCTGAAGCAAACAGTGGAGCCCTTTTTGACTTCTGGGTGGGGGCTGGGGGTTAAAGGCAGTGGCTGCTTTTACACCTCGATGTCACCAACATTCATGTGTGTCTGTGTGTGTGTGTGTGTGTGTGCGTGAGTGAGGGACAAAGGTACAACTATAAAAGAACTTTGCAACCGTGAGAAAACACAGACAGACAGAGAGGGAAGAGGAAGGGGACAGAGCTGATAGAGAGGCAACATTTTGAGTTTTATTTTAAAAAAGAAATCTGTTTTGTCACACAGTAGTGGGTGTATAAAGATAAGAGCCTTCCAAAGCAACGACTGGGGCTATCTTATCTGCAGTTTGGGCTCTGTTAGAGACTGTGGGAACATTCAGGGGTGGTCTGAAAATCACTGTTTTTCCAGAGAGTGAAATCTGCCGTCTAAGACATAATAATGTGGCTTACAATTCAGCATTGAGGGCTACAGGTCACTGATAGGCCAGACCGCAGGGTGCTAATTCGTATATATAGAAGTGCCTTCACAAACACACACATGTGCTTCGCAAATACCAGTGCTAAGTGCCTGCAACATTTTTTCTAGCCTGCACACATGGAAAACATTTAGTAATTTGTTTGGTCATTTATTCATTTACATGTGAACCATAGACTATATATAAAGATGGGCGACATGACAGCTCCCAGAAAGTGAAGCCAAAACATCTCAGTTACCCCCTGGTGGCTGGCTGCAGTACAGCTCACAAACCCTGCCCTCCCACATTAGCGGACAGGACATAGGCAAAACTAAAACCTCTTAGTAAACGTCAAATACATTTTTTCCAGAGGTCATTTTAGGTAGTTATCATCATGCTGTTTGTTTTTCTGATAAGTTTGGTTTTAACTAGTTATTTGATGCAGTTTGACATCATGATTGACAGCATTGTGCACCAATCGGTGTGCTTGCGATCAATGACTCTGCTTGCAATTGGTTCGATGGGTGTATGGGCAGGCATTTGATATCGCAGAAACTGCTACTGCATAAACTGTGGCTCCAAATGTCATCCCCACCGTAAGATGCCATTGGCCATTTATGGGATATTTTGGCTTCATTTTTGTACAGTGAGAGGAAGTGGAGACACATCGTTCATATTTAAATACAGTACATGGTATAAACACACACATCCAATAGGTTTTGAAGTCATCCAAATATTACCCTCTGCACACTGGTGAAGATTTCAGTTTGTGTGCATCTTTGTGTCAGTGTATAGGCATTCATGTCTTTTGTCTACTCGTGTGCATTTGTGTGTGCGTAAATTTGCTTGGCCCTGCAGCACCGCAGCGAGGTCTGCGCTAAGCATTTATGAGCTAATTAAGGTCTGGCCAGGACTGGAAAGCTGGTGATAAGGCCTGTCTCTGGCCCTCTCATTAATGTTACACGCTCCGTTGGGGTTACACACACACACATGAACACACACACATACACATAGGAAAAGTCTGTCCTCCAAAACAACAGTGGCAGCACTATTCACTCATTATTAAGCAGGCTTCCAGACTGATTTGTCAGATTTTGCCTTTTGGGAGCCTGACTTGGAATTCTTAATAAGTGATGGAAACTGAATAAGGAAACTGAGAGGATGTGATAGTGTTGCATTAGTATGTAACTAATTTAACAAATAACTCGAGACTGGTGGCCAAATTCTGTAATGAGAAAGCAATGAGGAGCACACCACTCGCTGTTTCTGTGTTCCAATATGGAGTTATGGAAATGTGGAATAACTCAGTAATGTCACAGGAGGTTACAGAGGCAATATTTCTATTTAAAAAGGTTTCACAAACGTCTTTCTGCAGCTGCACCCGCGAGCAACTTTCTCCATCTCTCTCTCTGTCAGTCTCTCCTCATCTTCCTTCCACCAAACGAGATACTTTCCTCTCATCACCCCATTCTTCTGCTCCACATTCCTTAGTATTTGATCACTGCCGATGTTGATCTCTCACTCCCTCCTTCTGCTTCACAAATCAAACACAACCCAACATGCATACCCTCCCTGTAAGAGAGACACAACAAAACCTCAACAATTCACTGTGACAACGGCACACAGGCTCTACTTATGTGTATGTGAGTGTGTGTGTGTGTGTGTGTGTATGTGTGTGTATGTGTGTGTTTGCTTTGTGGGATTCCTTTCTGTATAGATTTGGCAAAACATAGCAGGAGGAGACACGGATCACAGACTGCCGGGAATCAATTTCTAAACCATTAGTGGCCAAATTACAGAGAGACAGAAACAAAGATGGCAAGACAGCAGAAAGAAAGTAGGAAAGAAATCCCTAAGATGAAGATATGAAGCAGGGAAAAGAACAGCTTGCAGCAGTGGAGGAGAAACAAGTTACAGAGAGCAGTATGTAGGCTGGGTTGCTGGAAAGATGACTTGTTTGGAATCAGACCAATCTACAGGCTGAGTGTCTGTATGAAGCGGAGCCAAAGTATACACCACACACACACACACACACACACACACACACACACACACACACACACACACACACACACAGCCATCACTCCAGTGACCTCCACCACCCTGAACATAATAAGCTTGTCCAGCACCAGATGGCAGGCAAAGTTTGTTACCAGCTAACTAGCTAGTGGAGCATTTAGCATTCCCTCAGGAGTTGGTGGAGAGCAAAACAGAGCTAAAAGGAGAGTAAATGTTGGATCTAAGTTCCTTGGAGGATCAGAGGCATGGTTCCAAGTGAATGCTTATCTTACCCTGTATCTGCTGACTGTGTAAAGAAACACCTGTCGCCAACATTTTTATTTTTATGCTATTATCAGAAATGAGTGATTGACTGTGTCTACTAAAACCAGCATAATTTATTTAGCCCACTTGGATACAGAATCTGTAGGCAACAGTACAAGGTTTTGCAATTGGTAGTGATTTGCGGTTGTAGTCTGATTAGTATTTTCACGCTTGAGTGGGAGGTAACAAGTCTGTGTGGAGAACTGAAATGCAATCTCAGAAGCCATTGGCTATCATCTGATGAAGGTTTTACCTTTTTATTAGCTTCTTTTGTATTAATCTACATTCATATACAGATATTTGTTTATGGAGATTAGCTGAGATGATTGCCGCACAGAAGAGAAAGTCTTGGCCTGGATACCCACTTGCTAATCCTGAACCCCTGAAATATTGGTCGTCGCCCCGTTGCCACCGATAGTTGATGGGTTCTTTGATCAGGGTTAAAATAAATACTGTGTTGAGGTTGCAGAATGATTGTAGTCTTGGTTTAAAGAAACTAAGTTTGACAGGAAGTAAAGAGTGATCTCCTATATTGAAGTCCTGGCACACATCAGTGATATGTCATCACTGGGCGCCTGCTCAACAACTGATACGGTCATTTCTCTTGAGAGGACAGTCTTAACAAGAACTTAACAAAAGTTTTGTCCACCAGAGATTGACCTGTGCTCTCCTAATCCTTTGCCCTGGTAAAGAAAACAGAGTTTCTCATCAGTCCAGTTTAAGAAATCATTCTGCAAGCTGCTCAGTGGTTGATATGTGGAAACTGGATCATTTCAGAAAGGCAAGCAATCCATAGTAGTGAACTGAACTCTACTTCCATACTGTTCCATCCAGTATATCATTAATTTAGACATTAGAATGGTAACCCATATGTCAATGAGATATTTTCTTTTATCAGATCGATGAAACAGCCCAGGCATGCATTTACACATGTAACGATATGAAACCTTCCACCCATCCTGCTACTGATTATCATACTGTATAGAGGCCCAGCCAACATGACAAGCAGCCTCCACTGTGCCAGGTTGGCACGGTGGGTGGGTGCCAGGGGGCTAGATGAAGTGTCAGGGGGTGGTATCCTCTGAAACCTGCTCCAACTGGTGATGTGTGAGCGGGCATCAGGCTGACTGTGGGTCCATACGGCTTTTTACATCAATACCACAGCGGGGGGTTAACTATTAATGTGTCACATCTAGGACACAATAGGAGGGATGTCGATTTGAGACGGGACATCCAGCATCAGACACACCTTATAGTTACTGTCACGCAGTCACTTTAATTTCAACATGGATATGTCTGCAGACATATGGAGTTATGACGAGTTAAATGATATCAGCCTGATTATAGCCCGACCCGGCAGATGTAGGGTGTGTGGGCTTGGATCGGGAACAAGAATGGGCGTCAGGCGCGACACACAAGTGTGGTGCGTCATAGTGGATGACAACTGGGATGCCTTACCATGTTCTGAATTTTTTGACCTTCCCTCACATCCACACACAACTGTAAACATGGCAAAGTGAAAGAGAATGATGTTGGTGCTGCGAGGTGGAACTGTGAAACAGAGGAAAGGTCACTGTTCTTTTTTCTTACTTTTTTGGGGGCATCATAAAAAACACTTTTGTTTGTTTACATCATTGTTCCTGGAAGTCCGTTCCTAGCCCCCCCTTTCTGATGACATTATGCACACCGCGAATGACGGCAAGCTTTGATTGGTTGGGGACTAACGCGAGTCTCTCATGTGTCTCAGCCAAGAATTTATGACTCTATAACTGCCTCATGTGACACAGTGACCATCGCAACAGACAAAAATATTGTGTAGTCTGAGCCTGGCATTAGATTTCAGGTAATGAATCCCAGGCTGCACTTCAACATTTGCTGTTTATGCTGCATACACAAGCACATTCACAACACACACACATGGATAGACACACAAAAACACACAGAGATCCTGTGGGTACATACAAAGAGAAGAGAGCTGGAGAGAGAGAGAGAGATCCATCGTCCCTGTCCTACTTTCCACCACAGTTCTCCTTCTCTCTCCCAGCTCCAGTCTTTTGGGAGGGATCAGTGAAAAACTGCCTGTCAGCAAAGTTCAGGCTCTACTGTACATCCAGTGCTGTTCCCTCCTAATTCAAAGCTTCCCCTCTGCAACACTATCAATGAAAGGGAGCAGAAATCCAATTTCAACAGCAGATACCAGATTCACAGGACTTACAGGCTGGCACAATAAAGCATTAACAAACACATAAATAGCCTACATATGAACATATCAGTGCATCCATCACAGCACAAAAGGATCATTTTCAGAAGAAGAGATTCTTTGTTATTCTGAACACACCACATTACATCAACAGTTTAATCGCAGTTTTCTACAGAGAGCTGTGTGTCATAGGGGTGAATGAGAGGTTTCACCTGTCTACATCTAGATACAGGCGTCACATAGTCAAGGAGGCAGGCAACCACACGCAGAGACACAGCCAGAAAATGACACTTTCAGATTCCTCTGAAGTGCATCACTTTGTTGACATTAATCCACGTAAAGATAAAAATCAAAGCGCTGTGAATTTCACTCAAAAAAAAAGTCTTTTTTTCCTGGTTGGGCTTCGGTTGGTTGCATCACTGCAATGCAACACAGATGAAAAAAATTCAATTCTGGCTGACTGTTTGACTTTGTGTTTGCTGTTTGTTTCAGCTGAAAATATCTGCATCTGAGTTGGTATAGACTTGTCGCTCTCATCCTTTGGGCCCTCTCTGACTGATACGAGTACTTGGATAACGCTGTTGTTTGGCCTCTGCGTGTACAGACACATGCAAAGGGGGGAGGAGACACACATTTACTGTTAGCCATTGTCTTCCTTGCATACTGAACATGCACTGTTTGTGCACCAGTGACAAACTGGCAGGCTGACGTCTCAGTGTACTGGAGACAGCGGCGGAAACCGCAGGACAGCACGACTTGTTTACTGCAGAGGAGGAATTTACCATTTGTCTTGACTTCCATCACTCGCTGTGTGTGTGTGTGTCTGTGTCTGTGGAGAAACACTGTGTCTTGTGCATTACCAGCCTGTCATGCTGAACAATAGGTTGTTTTACAAAACCCACACTCCTGCCACCCCTGGTCTGGGTGGAGAGACAGAAACACAACGAAGGTAAAAATGTGTGTGTTCCTGTGTGTGTGTGATGGGGATACAGTGCGTGGTAGGAAGAGACAGATCATCTGTCATAAGTTTGTGTGTGTAAATGTGTGTGTGTGCTTTACAATGCAGGAGCTTGTCACAAACTCTGTTATGTGTGTGTGGATCATTCAAACTTCTGTGTGTGTGTGTGTGTGTGTGTGTGTGTGTGTGTTCTCCTTGGCATGATTGAGCGGGTCTCGCGGCCGTGCCAAGGCTGCGGTTATTCTCCAGCCAGAGGCAGATTCAGAGGAGCACAGATACTTCATTATGGCCTCATTCATCACCCCTGGGACAGCTTGGCACCGCTCTCAGCCCCCCTCCTCCTATCCCTCCTCCTCCTTCTCCTCCCTCCAACCTTGTCCCTCGCTCCTCTCTACTTTCAGCTGCACAGGTCCCTCGCTCAGCATCTCCTCTACCTTTTTCACCTCATCTCCCTCCCTCAGTGTACTGTTCCTCTGTGCTTATTACTCTTCTTTCCTCTGGTCAGATACTTCCCCCCTCACTCTGCTGCCTGCTTGCTTCGCTCCAGTGTTTCCCCCGCTCTCACTTTACTTACCTTTTTTTAAGCTTCACCCTATACCCTCTTTCTCTTTTTTAATTAACTCTCTCTCTAATCCTCAGTGTCCCTCTGTCTTGACCCACCCTCCCAGGCTTTCATTAACTTCCTCACTCCCTTTTCTCTCCTTCTTCCCATAAACTGGGCTAATTTTTCATTCCTGTTACTCCTCCTGCTCCTCCTCCCATAACTGATCTGAGAACCACTGAGACATAATTGTGTATGTGTGTTAGAGTAGGTTGATATTCTGGGAAATACGCCTTTTTTCTGAGAGTTAAATGAGAGGGTCGATACCACTCTCATTCCTGTATATTACGTAGAGAGCTAGAGCCAGGAGGCTATTAGCCTAGCTTAGCATAAAGACTGGAAGAAGAGGGAAACAGCAAGCAGGGCTCTGCCCAGAATTTAAAAAAAGCTGCTACCAGCACCTCTAACAGCCAAAATACATGGGGCACAGACGCAGCATCTCACGTAGGCAGAGCGGAGCAGGGTTTTTTACCTGCTGCATAGACTCTGTCTCTCCAGCGTGTGGTTGCTGCCAGCTTTAGTGTGTGTGTATTGAGTTTTTTGCCAAGTGATACTGCAGTTGGAAGTGTCTAGAGTATATTGGACTCAATTAACTGGACCATTTTGACAACAAGATGCATTCATTTGACTGATTTATTTTAATGTGAAATATAAAAACACACAGGGCTGCTCTGCTGCTTTGTATCTCTCTGGTAAAATAAGGTAATTGTTTTTTATCATTTTCAAACAGATTGCGCTAGTTTTATACACAATTCTATGTACTTTTTACCTGTTGGAGGGCTGTGGAGCTGCACACAGACGGGGAAAAAAGACCAGCTGCATAAAGATATGGTTGAGTGGTGTTGTGCCCGCACAGGCCAGCACAGCTTCCAGGTTCAGTGTAGCAGCTTCAGTCGATTATAATGGTCAAGGTCTGCTGTGGGCATGCTGTGGCTGAAGTGTCACGCTGCGCCCATGTCCCATGTATTCTGGCCATAAGGTACTCCCACAAAGAACGCTGTGTCCATGCAGTACTATTTGCTATTGATGATGGTTGAACTTTTTTGCTCTTGCTGCTGTGGCTTGCAATATAAGCATGGCAACCACAAAGATGAAAATGATAGCAGGAGCTAACTTTAGTAGTATCTGAGCCATGAATGTAAAAAGACAACTGGATACAGCATTGGAGATTAGCTCCCATTCATTACTAAGAAAGTTTCTCAGTCAGGTAAAAAAGTTTGACTTCCCGGGTATAAAATGACTCCGATCATGCCCATTGATGGACACAGAAAGCAGGCACGCTACAGACTTCCACAGGCTGAGCGACTAACTTCTGCCAGCTGAGCAGCTAACCTCCGGTTCACCCCTTTGCTAACTTGGATAGGAATTAAATGATTTAATCGTGCGGCTCTTCTAGACTTTACAAATATTATTGGACCAGATTGATGAAATTTTGATGAGCAACAACAAGGCTCCAGGCATAGAGCTGGGCTTTGAACCCAACTTCTGTAGTGGCCAAACAGTGCAATTACACCTTCACATGATGCCCTGTGGCTCAAAAGACTTGTTCCCACTGACTTACATTGTGAAAGGGACGCCTGTAAATCAATGGATACAGTTTTTCGAGCATCACAACCCCTGCAAAATGACTCATTTCATTATCAGAATTTGATCCATTCAGTCCAAAAACATATGGAAAGTCTAGAAGAGCCGCACAATTGAATTATTTTTTATCCCTAATCAAGTTAGCGGAGAGCCTAACCAGAAGTAGCCAGGTTGGTCAGTGTAAGTCTGTAGTGCTCTATGGGCCACACAGTGCAGAGGCAGTGACGGTCATCTGGGTAATTTTATAGGCATCAGTTTAACTTTTTTGGCTTCATGCACCCCTGAGCAACTTTCATAGGAATGAACGGGGCCCTGCCTCCAACGCTGTATCCAGGTCTGTTTTTACATCCATGGCAACAGCCAGGTACAGCGACTTCCAAGAATCATGTTGTCACAGAGAATAAACTGGTTTTCATCAAGAAATAGTTACACCACTTCCTCTGAAACCACAAATGACCATTTTTACATTCCTGTTTGTGCATGGATTAAAGAAATACGAGATAATATGTTGATTGGTGAGCTTTAGAAGTGTTGGTAGGCAGATCTGAGCCATTTCCCCTGCTGCAAGTCTTTATGCTAAGCTAATCTAATGGGCTTCTGTCTGTTCACTGTTAGAAAGAAAACAAATAAGCTTGTCACAAAATGTTGAACTATCCCTTGAAGAGGGAGCTGTTTGAGTTTCATATACTGTCAACACCTGGGGAGGCTTCAATCTTTTCACTGACATAAAAAACATAAAAAGGAGCCTACAGCACAGAATCTGGTGTTTGGCCCTTTACAGTTCTTTTCCTTTACCCTTTGAATCTGTACAGTGTGTGTGTGTGTGTGTGTGTGTGTGTGTGTGTGTGTGTTTGGACCACACAAGTGGGGAGCCTACCTGCTGTCCCATATGGTTGGCATTCAGCCTAATTAAAGCTTTTGTTGCCCCACAAACTGGGTGTATCACCATAAGTGCTCCCTGAAGTCCTGTATTTATGGCAACTTGGCATTATAAACAAGGATAAAAGGAGAGTGGAGACGAGTCTAAATTCTCTGCACGTCGCCATAGAGACAGAGGAGAAGTTCACACAGCAGCTAACCAGCAATGCCAACTCACATGCCCACGTTATGACCGTAAATAGTGCCACTGTCATGTGAACTGCTCGGATTTTATGGTCATACAGACATGTTTTTAAAAGACATGGAATAAAAAATAAGTGAATTTGTTGTCATGTAAATGTATTCATATCATAGAAAAATCAAAGGCAGTCAAAGCAATGCTCTTTGGGAAGATAACTGATGTGTCTCTACCTATTTGTGCTCGCCATCTACGACACTGATCAAGCTGACAGTTATACAGTCCACAAAGCACTTCTCGACTGCCTTTTCCACTCCTATCCCACATAGCAGTCATACCTCTGGGACTAGCTCAGGGTGACCTGAGCAGAAGACATATGACACTGAAACATTAACACATGACCCTGCGCTCACTGGCTGAGGTCAGTGCGGAGAAGCTGCCCTCACACAGCCTGAAAAATGGCCACGCTTTGCTACACTATCCAGGTGAGAACCACACACAGTAAATGAAGATTGAAACCTCAATGAATCGGCAAACATGGAGAAAATGCTCATCAACTTAGCATGAGAAAGCATTGCTCTTGCTGCAATTCAGTTCATAATTATCCTCCATCAGGACTTTAATGAACTGTGTGAGAGCTGGCACTTCCGCTGCTCGCTGTGAAACCAAAAATAGCTCTGTTTTGTGTGGTGCATGCAGCAGATGGATCAAAAACAAAGAATTTCGACTGCCAAATTTTCCACCCTGAAACTTTTTTTTTTTTCCCACAGACAGAGGTGGTGTGTCGGGCTGTTAGGGAGCTCTGTGTTCTTGACCAAACATGATGGAAAAACATGGGAGGTGTGGAACAAAATCAAATTAGCTTGTCGCTAATGCTGCGGCTCAGCTGTGTGTCTCATTTCCCTTATTAACCCTTGCAAGAGATGTAAGGCCGCCCCGCATCCCATGAAACTCCAATCCATCTCTTCATGTGTAATGAATGCTGCAGGACGGGAGGCAGCCCTCAGCTAAATGAACGCTACTCGGGCCACTTTCACAGCAATGTCAAGAGATGGTGAAAGGAGATAGGTTAAGAACAACATCTGGGGCCTCTTTGATCACTGATGACTCCACGTGGGAGAGAAAAGGAAGGAGGAAAGAAAATGAAAAAAGACAGAGCGAGTCTGAACATATTTCTCTTTGTGTATGTGTTATCAAGGACGCAAATGACTCAGAGTGATGCGTCCATCCGCTGTTGAAAATACAGCATGGGCAAAAGCTCATTTCCGTCTTCGTCAGCAGAAAAGTTCTGACAGAAAAAGTTCAACTGGAGAATACAGAGGGCTTCGACTCTTCACCCAGTCACCTCGAACTGATGCATCCTGTATAAGTTGCTGCTATCAGGCAATTTTTTTTACATTTTTGAATCGGGGTTGTGTTTACAAAAAATGCCTTCCATTGTGAACCTTGAACAAAGCGCTATTGTTGCGTCCGGGTCTCAGCATGACAATGACTTGATTTCCATGAGATTTTTATGGTAATTGACTTAATCTCTGTAACCTAATCAAGGTTTCAGGCAGTAAACAGCAAGAAAATGAGAACAGAGAGTGACGTTGTGGTCGAGATAGAAGAAAATGGAGAAAGCTGTTCTGTATGGCTTGACTGACATAATTTCGACATGCTGCTACAGTGAGGAGCGTTGTTAAGGGTGGTTGGTTTGGCTGCCACATGACAAGATAGTCACATTCTTTGTAGACATCGCCCCTCTTGTTCTTCCACAGTTTTCCACTTCCTCCTCGTTTTACCAATCTTTCATGGTTTTGTGGATTCTGTCCTGGTCCATTTTTTTCTCTCCGACCCTCCTCCACTCCCTTTCTCTTTATTCATTTGCCTCAATCCTCTTATTCCCAGGCCACTCTATATCTGTCTCCCTGTCTCTCCATCTTCCTCCCTCACACTCCTCCCCCCTAATCATTCCCATCACTCTCTTGTGAAGAGGGGAGGGAAGCAGGCTCTTGTGTTTGACAGACAGGTCCTGAGTGCAGACATCTCCCCGCGGTCGACCTTATCACTGGCCAAGCCTGGCAGAGTTGAGTGGCAGCCGGCTTTTTCTGGCCGCACTTTTCGCCTCTGGTCGTCTCCAGAGGTCTCTCTACAGTGTGTGTGTGTGTGTGTGTGTGTGTGTGTGTGTGTGTATTCCAACACATCTGCGAACAGGCTGGTCTGATATAAATGTCGAAGTACACAAGAGACTATAATTGCAATCTGTTGTTTAATTCAAATTAGGCTGCTGCTTTTGTATTTCTTCTTATTTGAAATGACCTTCAAAAGTCATTCAGTGCTTCAGCGGGGCTGAAAGAGCTTTTGTTTCAGTTAAACCCCCCCCCCACACACACACACACATATATATATACACACACACACACACACACACACGTTAAGTCTGTCATAACTGTGACACAACCCAATTACCCAGTTACTCTGTTATTTCATTCAAGTTCCATCCTGTCTGATCCCTCAGACAGCCAACCTGAGCGCTTACTGTAAATGTCCCGAGACTGATGATGTCTGGCACTGGGTAGAGATGAAGTACAGGTTCTTTACGGTCCCACGATCCATAGATCGGAAACAGCAAGGAAGGATGCAACAAAAAGGAAGAGAGAATGAGGAAAAGAAGCAGATGAAATACATGAGGGGGCTCACGTTTTCTGTCTCCTCTCTCCAAAGTCATCTTCAAACTTTCTGTCTGATGTCACAATGATACAGCCTTGTCTGTGGTTACATTAGCCCAAATGTTTGAGGTACCAATATTTATCCATGATAGTAGCACGTATCTCAGTATGGCAATGTTGGGTCAGTTGTTTTGTCTGACGGTCGTTGGGCCACTGCTTTGATCCAGCCTGAAATATCTTAGCAAATATTGGATGGATTGCCATTAAATTGTGCACAGACATTCATGATCCCAAGAGGATGAATTTTGCTGATCTGGGTGATTCTGCACTTTTCCTGTAGCACCAGGAGCAGGACGTTTTCATTTATCCTTTGAAATATCTCAACATATTGTATGTTCATGAACAACTTTTCACAAGATGTATGCTACTGACTGCAGTGACTTTTCCTCTAGGGCCACAATAATTTTGTGGTTTTGAGAAAGATGTCTCAATAACAACTGGATAGATTGGCATGAGAATTGGTACAAAAATTCTAGGGCTGAAACAGTTCCTCGAGAAACTTGAGTAACTCAATTATTGAAAGTCATCTATACAAATTATCTGCATTAATGCTTTGTTTAATCTATATCTGCTGCACATTGGTTTTGCACGGATGATTATTACTATGGTACAACGCGTTTATGCTGCGGACGTGTGACCGACTGAAGATCATACATCCATGCTCTAAGTAGAAGATGTGATTTGAAGGCACGGATGGCAAAATAATGGAAGAGAGAGAAAATAGCAAGGGATGAAGAGAAGAGACTGGCCAGAGACAGAAAGTGTCCAAACTTTGTGAAATTTCAAGCTGAAACAAAACTAAAACTCTGTACAGTGCATCTATTGTAAAACCAAACCAGCTTACCACAACAGCATTATGTCAGTATATCAATTTATATTTACTATTGCTCTTTTATAAAGCAAAAGTATTTCTTATCCAATTACTCGATTAATAGATGGATTTATTGGTAGAATTTTCAATTACTAAAATAATCTATAGCTGCAGCCTTAAAACAATCCCGCTCAGGATATAATAGCTTTGAACTTTCTGAAATTACGTTGGTTCATCACTAAATACATCACTATCATATCAAGTACAGCCCAACAGTGTTGCTAGCATGGCTAGAGTTTTAGTGTTGTTATTTAAAATGGTCCTCTCATCCAAGCAGGAACTACGCTACACTGCCAGGAGATGACGTCTCACTCTGAATATGTGAAGAATATTGTGGGAGGTGAAAATTCACAGCTAAAACGTGAATATAGAGTTAAAATAGAGTGTAATATTCACAATAACAGATCCTAGATTTGTCATTTAATAAATTTGATACTGATCAAACAAGAGGAGGTATGATTAAAGAATTCATAGCACAAAAAGAAGGAAATAAAGATGATATTGACAAACAGGAAGAAAATACCGTGTTTTTCTGAATCTAGTGAATGAAAAGCACAATAACAGCCCTTTTAGAGATTCAGATGATGAAACATAATTAGGATTGAAATCAATGGAACTGATCAATGCAGCTTTACGTTGATACACCGCTGTGAGCCAGCTCCTTGACATCGATCGGTTGACAGCATGCGAATGCAGGCGGTGGGTCTGGGAGCAGGAGGAAGAATGGGGGGTGGTGAGGTGACCACTCACTTACCAAATCAATTGCCACTCTCACCGCCTGAGAAGCAACTGAAGATCTACTTGCAGAAGCTAATTCATTCATCCCTGTGTTTTCCATCCCCCTCCCTCCCTGACCCTGAAACGAACGTCTTCCTTCTGCTTTAGTGAGCTCAGCAGATTTTAAATCTTTCTTTACTCCGGCGAAACTTTGAAATGAGGGATGTTTGTCTTGAGGTCGGGAAGGAAGCGGTTATAGGATGAGAGGGCAGGTCTTTCCATAACTGTCAACAAATCCACTTTATCTCGTAATTCTACTGATGAAATGATTTTCCTACAGACATACACAAAATTCACATTTCGTTCCCTAGCAACACGTTTAAATCAGTCAACGCGGAGGCCCTTTGCTTGTAGGTGCAGGCGCTGTGGGTGGGTGCTCCAAGCCCAGGTGCAGAGACACTGCAAGCTGCATGAAGCGCAGGAAACTGCAGGACTCACTGTGCTCTAAATCCAAGCCTCTTTTTTTTTCTTCCCTCCCCTTGTTAGTCTTTTACCAGCCGCTCACACAAGGGTGCCATCAACAGAGCTGGCAGCATGTCTGTGTGGAATGCACTCTGGCAATTTACGGACACACTCACACGGTCAATAAAGACTGTTGAGCCAACGCTGGATCTCGCACATGTAAACTGTTCTTAAACTTGTCACATATGACATGATTTGAGGAAGAATACACACTGGAGGCTTTAGGGAAAGGAGGAAAGGAGCCCTCGATTTGTCCGGCAACTCATGGCACTGACATATATAGGCATGCACTGATACAGTCACACAAAAGACACAGGGTCAAGCACACACCCCCTCTGGCACACGCAGACCCAAACACATACAGAGTCTGGGAGACAACAGTCTGCGCGCTGCCTGGACCTGGCAGCCTAATATAAGTGTCCGGGTTAAAAATAAAAAAGGGGAAGGCATGTCGCACAGCTGTGAGATGCTGGGAGATTTCTGTGCTGTCAGCCTACTTAAATCGCAACAGCTGAGATGACAAGGCAACTGCCTTTTCCTCTTCTCCCTTCTGTCGTTCACTTGCTTTTTATTCCCCTCTCACTCTAACTCAATCCATCACTACACCTTTAGCCATTTCTCTTCCCCTTCTTTCTCCCCTGACACATATTTTCTCACTTCCATCTTTCTCTCCCTTGTCTAAAGATATCGCCACCCACTCCTGACAACTGCGTTGGCAGCCCAACAAAGCAGCACCCTTGGGAACGGAAAGACAAGATTCAAGTGACGCTTTTACTCAGTTGTCACTCGTCAGTCGTAATTCACTGTAAAAATCTCACAGGCGGGATTGCGCACCAATGTGCCGGCACAGTCGCTAAAAATTACTCTCACACTTGTGAAAGCACAGATACAGTCAGACATGAAACACACACGCAGCATGGATTGCCCAAATTGCTGCAGTATGCATGCCCTCCCGAAATTAAAACATTCCATAATGTCTCAATCATCAAAATAAGTCAACAGTGTTCTTAAGAAAACTAACCAATCACTGAGGGGATTAGCTATCCAGAATGAAGGTGTCAAACTGCAGAATTTACACCACCCAGGGGAAAAGTCTTGACTCCCTGCCAAAGACAACTCCTCTCCTCCAATCAGCGCCTCAGAAGCCGGCACGAACAAATCAGCAGCTGAACAAAAAGGATGAAAATTTTTAAAAGTTACTCACCGCTTCCCACTTCCCCCCTGGCTGAGCTGGGAATGAAGTGGAGGGGGGGAGAAACACACTAAACGACAGGAGGATCTCAGGGGGGGCAGAGAGCAGCAGCAGTGCGGCAGCCTGAAGCAAACACTTTCAACAGCTCCCCCTAATTGAAAAATTCTGTTTTCATCTCTCTCAGGTTGAGAGGGAGAGAGAGAGGGGAGGGAAAAGAAACAGATGCCGTGAGCTGAGGTGATGAGGAGGAGAGGAGCGGTTCTGCCTGCAGACGGTCAGCAGGGTGAGAACGGTGAGTGCGAGTAAGAGACCAAGAGGAAGTAAGAGGACGACAGAGTTTTTCAACAGACGCATGCAATCAGGGGTGACCACCAAGCTGGTTGCTGAGAGGGCAAACAGTCCACAACATTAACCCCTCCCACTGCCTGTCAACAGCAGTCAGCATTTCTTCCCCTAAGCCCCTTCCCCACATGTGATTAACCCGTAAATGTTCAGGCAGTCTTCTGCGCTGACATCATGTGGGAACAGGAAGCCCAGTCGGCTTTCCACGTAAGAAGGTTTACAGCAACTTGCAGAGTCAGAACCAAGCAAAATCACTGGATGAAAGCTATAAGTTAAGAAATTCTTACAGAGGAAGCAATCGCAACAGATGCAGACAGTTCAGAAGCTCTGATATCAAACACTAGAGCTGGCTGTAGGAGCTCTGTCATGGGATGATATGTGCAGCAAGACAAAACACAGAGGGAGCAGCAGAGAATTTGCTTCACTGTTTCTACAGAAGTAATGACCTCTTTCAACTGACATAACAATCCCAACTCAAAGACCACTTGGTTTTCCCAGAGCTTTCAACATGGTCATCATCACTGGATGGAGTTGGATGTCATCGACATGCAAGCTCAGTAGCTGTTATGATTTAATCTATAAAACTTTTATGACTTCTAGTCTGTGTTAGCTGAAAAGTTGAGCATTAAAGTTCATTATTGACTTCAGAAATAGAAGTTTGACTCAACTCAAGGTCCACTTATTTGAAATTATCTTGAGTTTTCAGCTGTATTACACACAGTAGCTAAGCTTGGATGTCAACAGATCTGAGCAAACTTCTAGTAAATCTCAAGTTGGTTTTGCTTATTGTTTATTTGTTGTTATATTACATTTTTGCATCAATTTCATTAGAGCTGCAACTCTTCATTGATTAATCAATAGTTGATCGACAGAAAAAGTAATCAGCTACTTTGGTAATCAATTAACTGCCTAGGACTGAAGTAGAAATGAGAAATTCCTTGGTTCTAGCTTCTCTAATGTGAGATCTTGCTGCTTTTCTTACACCAAAAACACAAAAAAGTAGTGGTGCAGTGCAGCCTGCAGCTAGCTGCCATGCAATGGCTATGGAAAGCTGCGGCGGTAGCTCTGAGCTGTGGCCCTTTGATTCTGCTGCGAAAAGCAATGAAACTAAAAGTTAGGGATAATTTAACTCTTCATGGTGAATTAAGGCAAGAGAATAACCACAGTGAACAAAGTGAAAAGAATTTCTTCCTGCCTAAAACACATAAACACTCCTCCCCACTGCAGAAAAATGTGATTCTTGAAGAAAGCCCAAATTTGGCGTTGCTTAGCGTGTTTTTGGTGTTAGTCATGTGACAGTAAACTGACTATCTTTAGGGTTTAGGAGAGTCAGGCAACAAAACAACCTGATAGCATCCATTTTGGCTTTAGGAAACTGTGACGGCCATTTTGTCTCCCACTTTTTGATATTTTCTTAGACTAAACTATGAAAATAAACATACAGCTCTAAATTTAACAGCTTTATTTGTCAGGTAATAGCCAAAAATGAAGAATCCCAATGTGTCACAGTTGAATATCCAGAAGTAGATTCTCAAGTTAAACATAGAGAAGCAGCCCAGAAAACAAGTAATAAGAATTGATGTAAATAATGTTGATATCTTATTGCATTAACAGGCTACAAAAATTAGTGTGGCTCACTTCCTCGTGTTTCTAATTTATGTGGTAGCACATAAACCTATCAAGTCGGCAGACTTTGGAAGCAGTGTGAAACAGTGATTGATGTTGTGTCCTGTCTTTTCCACACAGCAGCTCAGTATTTGAGCCTGAAGGCATTTGTATTGTACTTTAAATATGCTGCGTGCATGAGCACAAACTGTTTCACTGAATCAATTTTTAATGCAAATTAGGTGTCTTCAGTTGTACAATGACTGATCCTTACATTTTTAGAGAGTACGAGTGTATTATTCCCTCTTCAGCAGTCAATCAGTCTACTCTCCCTCCTCTAAATCCACAGGGGCAACAGTCTATGGAAACATCTGCTAGAGCACTTTCCAAAAGCTCTCTTCTGTAAAAAGTTGGACTGATGTACATTCAGTGAGCAGCGGATAACTTAAATCAGCCCAAGTTGACTGCAACCTTGTAATGGGTCTCTGGGTGCCAAATCCTAAACTAACCATAGCCCAAAATGGACGACTCTGAAGGGAGGTTCCTCCCCTATCCCTGCCTGCCAGTCATATGTCAAATAAATACAGGAAGAGAAACGGTGAGAGAGAGAGTAAACGCAGGAAAGAGTGATCTATCTCGGCGCAGTCCGAGGTCGAGGTTTCTGGCACCGTCAGTGACTGTGATGTGGGCAGAATGTCATCACTTCTTATGTGGCACTCACACTGTGCACCTACTGTTCTCAGGAGTGTGGGGTGGCCAGACTCACAGCTGTAAATATTGAGGGATTTCTGGAGAACAAACAGCGCTGCAGCCAAGAGAGGTGGCTCCTGTCCACACCTGACAACAAAGACTTGTGTTGTTCCTGCTGAGGACATGCAGGTATTCATGGGACATTTACATTTCACAAGAACAGACACAAACACACAAAAATAAAGCAAGACAAAGATGCAAGGACAAACAAAAAAGTCGCTCAGGCTTGGAAAATAATGCGTATACAACGCCAGTCACCAGCCCTGAAGACACACACTGTCTCACAACATTTATGTAGATTAAATCAGATACAGGCAACAAGCCACAACGCCTCATGTTTCCTTTCCTGCTACTATGGAAACTGAACTGCTGCAGTCCACATCTCTCAAATCTGGTACAAAAGCTTACCATCATGCCCCAAATATGCTGAGAATCACCCTGCTGTGCCAGGCAAAATTGGTCCCATTTGTACTGAAGAAAATAGCAGGAATGACCAGGCACCACCTGACCGCATGCAAAAGCTCTCTTCAGCAAAAAAAAAACAAAAAAAAAACACCTCACTTTCCTAATGACCGACCTAATGCTTTTCAAAAAATGAGATCATTTGTCACGGTTAAAAACAAAATGTGCGTGACGAGGGCCTGAGGTGTGTCCAGGAAGAGGAAAGGAAAAGGAGAAGAAAAAAAAAAACGCCCCTTCGTCCCCACACAGAGAGGATAAGTCATGTACTCATCCCCCTCTTCCCTTCAGGAACAAATGAAGTTATCAATCAACCCCACGGTCCCACGGAGAGAGGGAAGAGAGGGCCAGAGGCACACAGAGACTAAAGCTGAGGCGGCCAAAAACACTCCATGAATACAAGCTGATTGTGTTCAGGAAGAGCCATAAAGCACAGTAGCAGACAGCTGATTCTATACATGCATATCAGTTCTTATGTTTGCACACATCTGTATATGTGAGAGTGTGAATCACACAATGACACACTGCTGTGACAACAAAAGGGGCTCCTTCATGTGTACATATTCAGAATCATCTATTGCTAATAGAGAGGCGAAGTCCCTCCTCTTACCGTGGACACATTTATCAATTTAAAAGATAATTTTGCAAGTCAAGAAAGTCACTGTTTGTTGTACAAGTGTTGAAATGTAAGACTGTAAAAACACATAATTAGAAAGATGAAGTAAAGTCGCACAAATTACATCATAACTGCCTGTCTTACTTAAGCTACAATGCCTGTGCGTTTCAAGATGGGATGACCTCATACAAACAATGGGTCTTGCTTGTTCTTCCACTTCCCAGCTGATAAAAAGACCAAGAGTTGCTGGATAAAACACATCAGGTAAGAAAATGTTAAATTTTTGCATGGAACATAGCTGAGTTACCTAGCTAGCTATCGATCTGGTGTTGGTGACGTATGTTCTGCAAGACAAGAGATGTAGTTCACTGAGCAGTTTTACATGAAACTAAATGGTATTATGACAAACTGTGACTTTCTTGACTCCCATGTTTTAAACTGACAAACATCATATGTGTAAAGGTGTGTTTATAGTTGTGCATCAGCTCGCCGTAGCCTTTACACGTGGCCTACACCATTGTGAGCACTTGTACTTGTGCGGTGGTGTGTCTGCTGCAGTTACACCTCCAAAACAATAGTCGACGGCGGGGTTTCTGTGAAGTGCTGTAAAGTTTAGTTGAATCAAAACACACCAAAACACATTTTAAACATGGCGACAATTTCAAACACAAGTACACAAATAGAACATGCTAACAATATTAGCACAAGCCTATGGCATTTTACATTGTATAAATTAGCCTAGCGACAAGCGGCGATTTCCTCTAAGTAATTTAAGTAAATAAAAGCTTTGTTTCCACCGAGGGAAATAGTTTCAGCTTACAAAAATAATCAGGAGGTTGCCGCAATGTGTAGTTACATTTCTGGGGAGGTGCACGTAGGATACAGCGTAGGGTACAGCATAGGCTCTGCATTGACGTAGAGCCTATGGAGAAGTATAAATCCCGCATAAGTCATGGCACAGTTCAAATGGGATAAAAAAATGATTTGTCTCTTGCCGTTGATTATCATACATATACACGTCCCATGGGGGACACCACAAGGAGAAGGACTTTGCCTCTCTATTACGTCATTAATTAGAAAGTCTGTATATGTAACCATGGCTGTCTGAACATAGCGTATTTTTAGCAGCTAAAGAGCCAGATATTTCCCTCTGGAGTTGGCAGGGACCAAAACAGAGCTAAAGGAGAATAAATATTGGATTTGCATTGATCAGAAAGACACCAACATGACTCCTATTGAATGTTCAAATGTTGCCTCCTGTTTTGTTAATGTGTGAAAAAGCTTAAAACAATGCTTGTTCAAAGAAGTCATAGTTGTTTCAAGAAAATGTGTTTTTCCCTCATGAATATGCAGATTTATACTGCAAGTTGCTCCAAAAAATAATGATATCTAAAAAAGTTTTGGCTTTGGTTCTTAAGGTATTGTATGCATACCAATGTAAGGGTTTGTCTAGAATCAGACACATGTGCTACACTGCACCAGACTGCATACCCTATAAAGACATAAAAGACAATACAACTGTCAGCACAGAATCATTACTGTCTATACACAGCAGAAACTGGTTTTCCCTGAAAAGCCAGATCCTTTTCAGAACATTAATTTGATGGAATCTATGCAAATGTAGAGAAAAGAGGTGCAAAAATCATCAGTTGCCATGCCTACCTGTGTGAATCAAGGTTTCTTTGGTAGTCTTACTGAGCAACAAAGAACGAGCCGGCTGCAGAAAGCAAGTAGATGTCGCACAAAGAGAGCTGCAGCTATTTCGATCAATAGTGAAGTCACTGTCATGTTGAAAATGGGCTTTGGCTAATTACAGGCAGAGCAGAGGATGATCAGCATAAAAATGCCGGTCTGTGTTGTAAGAGAAACACTCCCTTCTCTGAAATCCTCAGATGGAAATGGATCATCATAGGATGAAAAGGTAAAGACAAGCTTGCAATAATGGAATTTCTGCTTCATGAAACTAAAAAGTCTCGGTGTGCGCCTCCTCTTCAAGGCCACGCTTATCACATGTAACCACAAAAAGGCCTGGAATTTGTCTTGTGACCTGGGATGTACACGCAGCTCAGCAGTGAACTCATCATCTCATGGTTTCTGGCTGTCAGTTCCCTCAGCTCATGGGCTTGGCTGCGTTTCTCTCTCAGACAGTGTGGTGGGTGATGAGAGGAGCGGTGAGGCCGAAGACCACGAGCTGAACCTCAGCCAAGAACAATGCAAGAAGAGAGAGAAAGATGAAAGGGGATAAAAAAGGGAAGAGAAGAAGGAGAGACAGACTGAAATATCTGAGCTTTTGTTTGAAGGAAAATAAAAACAAAGAAGGATGAGGAGGGAGAGTGGAGAATAAATGGACTGTGTGGCTGGGAGAGAAGTCAAGGGACTGAAATAGAGAGGGATGAGAAGAGGGAGTTTGCACCCGCTCTTCTCCTCTCTTCTCTACGGCCTGGCAGTCAGCCTTTTGGCACAACCTGTGGTATCCATTGCATATGGGTAACCCTGTACAGAGAGAGACACACACACACACACATACACACACATGCAAACAAAGGGACCAAAGTTAAAACAACACTGCAAACTTTGAGAGGATTTTCAAGGCGGGGTGCTTTTTTTTCTTCGTGAAAAACAAAGTCTGAGGCATCGCACCGCAACTAACTGAGAAGCCAAGATTGGCCCTTATTAACCAGAACAATTTTCACAGCTGTTTCCGATCTGCTTGAGCTTCTCGTGGACGGAGAAGAGGAATGGAGGGGAGAGGAATGGAAAAGCGAGGACACAAAAGGAAGGACGCAAAGAAGCACGGGCAAAAAGAGATCCAAAGAGGAGAGGTCTACGCTGACAATAACTCAATAGCCAGTCACCATTTAACTACACACACACACACACACACACACACACACACACACACACACACACAAAGAAATACACACAGTGCCACAGGAGTTAACTACGTCCTCAGTGAGCTCTTGAGGGACAATCCTTCTGCTAAGAGGAAGGCTTGGATTTCACAACATCCAGCTGTTTCACTTGCACAAGTAAAGCCCATGAAAATTCCTGCTTACAGTGAAGAGGCATCGCTGCATGTGCGCACACACACACACACACACACACACACACACACACACACACCTCCAATGTACAGGGGAATGAGCTCAAGGCAGGGGAAGATCAAGCCATTAAGTTCATAAGGGGTCCTGTTTCCTCTGTATCTTTAAATCCCTTCTTCTCTCTTTCCGTCTCATCTTTCAATCTGCTCCCCTCTCATTCTCTCAATAGATCTTAAATCTCTGGGGAATAGTGGACACACACACACACACACATTTATTCACGACACATTCACACACACTCCCACACACTCCCACACACACTTTCATAGTCTCCCCAGTTAGTCACTGTGTCATCATAAACTGTCCGGTCCAGCTCCAGCAGAGTACACAGCAGTTAATAACCTGTGTGCACAGTGGCTGTCAGAGCTGTCAGTCAAACCAAACAGGAAGACAGCGCATTAAAATGGAGCAAACAACAGCTGTCTGCTTGGTGATAAAGAGTTGCTGCAATAGGTTTGTTATAATAACTGCGTCTTTTTTATGAAAATGAGGGATGAAGGGTGCAAAGAATGAATATAAAAAGGTCTGCAGACATCATAATGAGGACACAGTGAAAATAGATTTCAGCTTGATGGGGAAGAAGGGGGATAGGGGAATCTAAAACGATATAGTTAAAGTAATTATCTGTCACATTTCATATAAATAAATGTAAACTTCCGCTGATTGAGATTAAATACTTCATCTCGAATTTTCAATAGTGCTTCTCTGGCACACAAGGATACTGAGCCATTACACTGGACTCACTGGGTAGTGCAAAGCAAAAGCACCACAGCAATGATTGCCAAAGATAATATTTGGCACCTGGTGGGTTACCACTTTAAGATCTCTACCTCTAAAACAACATTCTTCTTCTGGGCAATTATCAAACCGTAGAAGCATCTCTCCTGTTTCCACCTCTGCTGGGTCCTTTTCTTGTTGCCCCATTGATAAAGCACATGCTGCAGAGAATGGACGCTGGCTTGCCATTCTCACAAAGCACTATTAAAATGCGGTGTTCCGCAGGGGTCCATTCTTGGGCCTCTATTATTTCTTATTTACATAAATTATACCAAATGTGCCTTACATATTTTTCCCTTAATGTTTCCTGATAACACAACATTAGTTTATCAAATTATGCAGAATGAGTGAAAGCAAACAACATGTCAATAAATATTTAAAAAGAATTAAGATATAAAGACAAAGATTAATTTTGAAAGATCTCACTTGGGAATAATATAATTACTCAAATCTCACTGAATTCCTCAGAATTGTAATTGATAAAAATTTATTCAAGAGAGAACACAATTAATATGCCAACAAAACATTCAACATATATTGATATAATTTGGAAAATATATTTGTAGACAAAGAATGTGTTTATGCTGTTTATCATTCCTTAATGTATATTTTTCATACAGCACCTGGCAAGTTGTGTACATTTTCCACAGAACTTGGTAAAATGTTCTCTTTCCAAAAAATATTGTTAAAATTGCAACCCGATCGATTAATTGTTGCAGCTTTAATGCAGATCATATTTTAATATCAGTTTTATGATCATGTTTTTATGTCAAGTATATATTAAACAGTGTCAACTTATTTTGTATATTTAGGTAGATGTAAGAGTAGAGAACACACGCAAACTGGCCAACAGCTAGAGAAACTCTTCAGGAACACTGAGAGGTTTGAACTGCCAAATCTGTCCTTTAACTGCCAAATTTGCAGTAAAGGTCCTCGAAACAGTTTAGAAAACTAATTTCTGTTGTTTGTGAGAAGACAGTCTGCTAAATGTTTAAAATGTTAATTGCCTGCTGAATCAGATTCCGGTCAGGATCACTGCATCATCATCCACTGAGGAGAAGTCCTCAGCGGGAGTCCTAAAGACAAAGTAAACCAGACACACACACACACATTCATGCGCACACACTTAGCTGAGTAATCAACCACTGGCTGTGATTGCAGACAGTCCATCTGCAGTAGGTTTTCATGTTGGGAATTAAACACCATCTCATCACAGACAAAGAAGGTATCATGAAATCAGACACAAGCCCTAACCCAGCCATGTCTGATTAGGCCATGACCTGAGTGAACCCTGATCTGTTTGGATTATCTGTGTGTGGGGTCATATTTGTGTGTGTGTGTGTGTGTGTGTGTGTGTGTGTGTGTGTGTGTGTGTGTGTCATGGTGATGCACAAAGATAGTCACCACTTTCTGAATAATGCCTGAGTGACGTAAGCATCTCTTGTTTAAGCTGTAATTCATGATCCAACCACAAATTTCTAAACAGATTTTTGCTTTTTACAAAATTCTCCATAAAAGTTTGTGTCATCTCAGCACAGTGTATTCATCTGTGTCAGGTTGTGTGTGTGTGTGTGTGTGTGTGTGTGTGTGTACAGCTGTGGGAGTGCGTGGGAGAGATGCTGTCTTTGTTTATCACCACAGCCACATTGATGAACTGTGGCTGAAAAGCCTCATGCCATGCCAATCCTAACGAGGAGTCCTCACAACTTAGAGGGGGGAAAAACTGGGGGAAACCTCACTCAATAACGGGCTCCAAGCGTAACACTCCAAAACTAAACCTCTCACCATACACACAACACATGCTTTGCTCTCCAGTCTCATTAAAAAGCCATCGCCTTGTTCTCTCATGCGCCCCAAACAAATACAATCGTAAATTAAGAACAGGGTGGAGGAGCAAAAAATTCCCCACAAAATGGAGGCACTCCCTTTGTGGTGATTGTGGCTTCACAATATGGGATTTCTGGAGTGTTTCCAAAACAGGCGCGTGGCCCCCTGTTCTCACAACAGCTGAGGCCCTGAGCCCCCCACCCCTTCCCTCCACACACGCACACACACACACACACAGTCTCCAGGGATCAGCTCAGTGCGACATAGTGACACAATCAATCAGTAGATATTGCTTCTATTGACAGTCCCCAGAAGAGTCTCCTTCTGTTTGATGATCTGTCGCCCTTGTTTCTCTCTGTCTTTTTACTTCTTACTTAACTCTTTTGTTTCTTCATCCTTCTTTTGATTCGTACACCGACCTTTGAGTCCATATCCATTTTCTTTCCACTCTTTCATCCTGTACTTCTCTCTGTCACCACCAACCACACTGCCAACCTATCTTTCTTTTTTCATTTCCGCTGCCATTTGGAGAAAACGCCACACACAACCACCCACCCACCCATACACACACACACACACATACACACACAGAACAATTCATTGATCCTAGCCCCTAACACAATCAGACAACACAAAATGATTCCTTCCTTTGGGGGGAAGGAATGAGGGGATGTGGAGGGGAGTCACAGGGGCTCATGCATATTTCATATCTACTATGATACACTTTCTGGTCCATGCATAATGCAGACACTGTTTAAAGATGAGCATTAGGGGGCAGGGGGGATTTAAGTTGGGAAAATTAAATGGAAAATGAGATAGCACCCACTAACAGCCCATCACTCCATAATTTGAACACAGCGTGTCTGCACACAAACACCAGACGTCCAGACTCAAAGTTTGCCTCTGAGCTATTCATCACAGCAAATAGATGATGACTAATTTGAAATGATCCTTCCACTTAAATCCAGAGGAGACTTCACATGTGTTGTACAAGTTGTGTTAACTGGACCATCATCTATTCAATGGAAAAGAGGAAAAGGTCAGTGATTGTTGCTCTAAATCTGCAGCTTTTGTGTAGATGTTTTAAGGTGCAGCAATTCCAGTTTTATTTAAACTGCTTTTAGCTGATACATGGCTCAAGAGACAACACTGCTGGTCAGTTGGTCGTCCGCCACTTTGGTCTGGACTGAAACATCTCAACAACTATTGTTTGGTTTATAACTAAATACCAGCATAACTAAAGACAGTTCCATTGGCCTCAGCTGTACTTTGTTGTTTTTCCACTGCAAGGTTCAGCTCAACTCTACTTGACTCAACTCACTTTGGTAACAGGTTCATTTATCGATTTCATTTTCCACTGTGAATAGTAGGGCTGTTACCTTCTGGTCAGTTGGTTGATTGGTTGGTCCATATGCTCTTGTCCAACCAAATTCTCATGGGTTGGATAATCACTAATGTTACTTAAATAAGGCCGTGTGTCCACTAAAGTGTTTCTTTTCCCAGCTGGAAATAAGAGTTCTTGTTGTTCAGCACTTGTATTTGTCCTCTGTGACAGTTTGTCTTTGTGGTATTTGTCCCACCCCCTCTGTACTGCAATTAGATGGCTGGTGACCATGACGAGTGCAACATTTAACCCAAAGTTAAACATTTTTCAACTTTCATTTTTAATGGTAAAATGGATAAATAATCACAGAAGTCATTGAGGGGCGGATTTATCATTATGGATTTATGTTATTAAGTCTTCACAAAGACACTGCAGTTCAAGACTGGATTATGAAGCCTCAGAAAGTGACACGATCACACCGGAGCCCTTGTTGGAGGGGCAGAATGGCTGATGTTGTCTTCTGGGCTAAAAATAGAAAGTCTCTCTCTCTTGCATGCAGCGTTACAGAGATATTTACCATTAGTAACTTCATGTTGTATATGACATCATCAACCCCAGAGTTACCCTCTGTAGTGTCCAGTAAGTCAGTTTTTTCTCATCTCACTCCATTTAAAGCCTGTGTGTGTGGTTAATAGCCTACCCCTCAGTGTAGGTGGGATTCACAGGTGATTGTCATAGTGACACCACATTTTAACTAGTCTGTAGTGTTTTAACTCCACCTTCTCGTATTGACTTAGCTTGCCTGGAACCTTGATCGAGATGGTACCAGAAAAGGTGCCAAGTAGGCCACAATCCACATCTCTGATGGAAAACCAAAAAAATAGCAAGTCGGCTTGGGCAGAGCCCTGCCATACCATGCAATGGAAAACCGGCATAAGATGTTGACCATGTTAAGCATTCCCTGCTAGATGACAATGCTAATTATTATGATAGCACACTGACTTGTGCTGAAAAACAGACCAACCAGTGGCAAAGTGCAGCCCGCCAAAATAATTATATAATGACAGTAACATAGGCCACAGAGGAGCTATACAATCAGCACAGTTTCAAGATTAGTGTCACCAATTCAGTATCACAGTTACTGATGTACAGTGGTTTTACATTGAGTAACAGCCAGGAAAAAGTTTTATGTAGAATATTATGATGTCACAGTAAAGCCAACCTTTGACCTTTTGAATATAAAATGTCATCACTTCATCATTATATCCTATTAGATACTGGGGGGGAAGTTTTGCCATAATCAGTGTAGGAATTCTTGAGTTACAGCCAAAAACATGTTTTGTGTGGTCACACTGACATTGACCTTTGACCTTGGACCACCAAATTCTAATCAGCTTATTCTTCAGTCCAAGTGGACATTTGTGTCAAACGTGAAGAAATTCCTACAAGGTGTTCTTAAAATATACACACAAGACTGAGACAGACAAGGTCACAGTGACCTCAACCTTTGACCTGTGACCACCAAAATCTGTTCAGTTCATTGTTGAGTCCAAGGGGATGTTTGTGCCAAATTTGAAGAAATTCCCTCTAGGCATTTTTGAGATATTGCGTTCACAAGAATGAGACAGATAAGGTCACGGTGATCTTGACCTTTGACCTATGACCACCAAAATCTAATCAGGTCATCGTTGAGTCCGAGGGGACGTTCGTGCCAAATTTGAAGAAATTCCCTCTCGGAATTTTTGAGATACTGCGTTCACAAGAATGAGACAGACAAGGTCACGGTGATCTTGACCTTTGACCTATGACAACCAAAATAAAATCAGGTCATCGTTGTGTCCAAGGAGATGTTTGTGCCAAATTTGAAGACATTCCCTAAAGGCAGTCTTGAGATATTGTGTATACAATTATGGGACAGACGGACAACCCATAAAGATAATGCCTCCAGCTACGGCTATCATTGGCGCAGAGGCAAAATAAAACAAAGACCATCTGATTGCTGGTATTTCTTGCTGATCAGACTTCATTGTTGCAATATCATTGTGTTGCTAAATCTCAACAGTTACTTCAGTGCTGACATTGTTATAATAACTGACAGAAAAGTATGGCCAAAACTAAAAAATAAGACCCAAGGTGTAATAAAATATAAAATGGAGCTATCCTTCAGTACGAGGAGGTGAAGCAAATTACAACACAGAAAATTCCCTTAGCAGTAGCTAATGTTCTTCTTCCTTGAATTCCCCTTATGTGCACAATCCAGTTCCAGTTAACCAGATGTCTTAGATCAGCCTCTCTGTGAGGAAGCCAAGCCACTTGTCCCATCAATAAGGCTTTCAAGGCATATGGTCTGAACATCCTCTGTATTCTGACTTAACATTCAACAGAAGACAGCGAGTAAAAAGGGGGTCAATAACTTCCCCGTGACAAAGGAAATCCCTTCTCTTTAGTGGCTTTAACAGAAAGCTGCTAAAGTGCCTAATTCCTCTGCTTTATCAGTGGATGTACATTTAGACAGGAAACAGAGTCAAAGTGGATGCTGGAGGAAGACAAGAGTTTAGGGCGGTCTATCACTCAGATGGAAACAAGGCAATAAGCTTTCTGGCAGCAGCCTGTCAGTTTAACGAGGCTTGATGTTGGCCTTCCTCTCTCTTTATGGTCTCAGTTTTCCTCCATTTCTCATTGAGCGATTCTCTCACACTCTCTGTTTCCATATTTCTCTGCTTTCCTCCTTCTCTCCGGTCTCTCCTGCTGTCCCTGTCAGGGACTTCTTAATAGTTCAGGGAGCCATTTCAGTGGTAAATGAGTGAGTCCTCTTTCATGAGTGATTTTTAGTTATTTGTTTTTCAATCCAAACCCCCGCTTTCCTCCCTCTCTGCAGCCCCATCCCTCAATCCAGATGCACGATGCACGGAGAGAATACCAGAGATGCATTTCCGTGTGCCACTAGGGATGTCCACAATCCAATTCCAGTCAAACAGATGTCATATATCAACCTCTCTCTGAGGAAGCCACGCTGCTAGAGAGACGGGGAGGGAGAGGCGAAGAGGGGTGGAAAAGAGGAGGAACAAAGGAGTGACCAGGGAGGGCAGCAGGCTCAAAGTCAGACCCCACATGCTACAATGCGAGCCAGCACGCACACAAACAAACACACACAGAGGGATTGTAACAATAGTGAGGATGTGGTTACCACACCATTACGCAAACCTCTCCTCTACCTGTGTATCATCTTCTAACCCCCTGACTGTGCACACCTCCCCCTCCTCCCCCATCCCTCCCACTGCCTCTAGACTTTCTCTGGTAAACAATAAAGAAAGTAATTTGCGGTGAATTTACTCGCTTTTCCATTGAGGGACTTCCCATTGTGCTTTTGCTTTCAGGCTAAAAGGCACCATAAAGGTTGTCAGATGGGCTCATTATGATTTGTTGGAGCTGAGCAGAAGCCATCAGTCACAATGGAGGGTGGGGGTTGGCTGCCTGTATGGCTAGATGGCGGTAAGATAGATATCTAGATTAATGGACAGATAAATGACCCCTATGCATCTGGTATTAACATGCATTCTGGGTAATTAGGTTCTAATTAGAGGAACCCTTCCACTCTGCTAGAGTGGAAAATGTATGAAATTCAGCTCCATCTGAGAAGCTCAGAAGATCAGATTATTCAAGTAGTCAGAAGTACATTGGGCAAAATTATTGACAAAATGTATATCTAAAGTGAATATGCAATATTATAAATATATGGGTGCTGTAAATGGAGTGAAAATACACAGCCACCCTAGCGGCTCCGTGAGGCTGTGACATCAGCATGCCATCATGCTCACAGTGACGATGCTAACATGCTGATGATATTTTCCATTTTCATCATCTTAGTTTAATATGTTAGCATGCTAACATTTGCCATTTGCAATTAAGGCCAGTGGTGTAATAGTAGCTCATAAAGTGGGTGTATTACTATGTAGATGGGTAAGTTACAGAGGGAGAAGTGGGTATACTCTCTTATATGTTCCAATGGCGTTTTGGCTGATAAATGTATACAGTAAATGGCCAGGAGAGGCGGTGGGTATATCACGTATACCTGCTTATACCCTTCACTAAACCACTGATAAACACTAAACACAGGGTAACGCTGAGGCTGTCAGTTTTGCAGCATTGGACAAATCAAAAGTCTAAGGATCATGAACGTTTTCAGACCATAGTTCTAGAACATAGCTCTAATAATCCCCCTGTTTTAATGTGTGCACACCGCAACAACTCTGAACAATCATCGTTCTTGGAATGCTGTTTCGAGGGATTTTTTTAAGCCCCTTTTTCAGAGTAGGTATTTTTCCTGCACAAGAGGAACCTTTAGTAACTTAAGTGTATGGTATTTGGTTGAACACATTAGCCAAAGCAGCACCGGCAACCACCATCTTAAAAAAAACAATTAGCTGTGTAAACAACAGGCAACAAAAACACAAACAACTACACGTAACAAAAGAGACATGGTAAAGAAAATATGGACAAGTGGACCAACAGTGAATTCCATGATTTTGACTTGTATGTCATGCAGAAGTGACACTGCTATACCACCATGGCTTATGTCACTTTGCCATTCCTATTGGTGGTGCAAATGCAAACATATAAAAATCCCTTGAAGGTATGTAGTTCTCCTGGGAGCTCCCCAGTGGGCAGTTCCTCTCAGGGAGCCCCCTTCACAGTTTGGTCTGAAAACACCTATTAAGGCACAGTGTCTGAGGAACATGAATAAATGACCAATCCATCTAACACTTGTAGAGATATTTCAGTGTGGACCAGAGTAGTGGATGACAGATGAACCAACATTGCTATCCCTAGAGACACGAGAATGGCTAATACAGTCACACCCACAAGCCCATATGAGACAGAATAACATAAAATAACTCAAGACTATGGGGCAAGCAAGACAACCAGACATCCATTTTGGCAATGTAAGGTCGAATCAAATTTCAGCGTGTATACCAGCTTTACAGATGTGTTCCGAAAAACAAGCTGGTTCCCTAAACCTGAAATGCAGGTAGAGCTAAAGGATGGTTGGATGGATGTAAATACAGTCCAAGTATATGAGCTCTAGACTGAATCTAGATATTATGGATGAATAATAGATGGGTGGAGGGATGGAGCGTGACATGTGTTACAAATCTAAGATCTTTCTCTAAATCAATTCATATTAATTCTGAACATCGCCTTGACAACCCACTGAGCTGAAATGTACTGTACATGACATAGAAAGATAATTGCAAAGTGCTGAAATGAGAGACATCAATTATGCATAGTCATGAGCTGTTCAATGTAACATCCAACACATCAACACTCATGACCAGCAAACTGCAGCTGATGTGTCAGCGACAAATACTGTATCACCTCATGTTGATATTCATACCTGAAACTAACAGCAGGACTTTGATTGATACTAGTTAGGCCAAAAGGAGAGGAGGAGGCATCTGTCAGTGTGTGACAATGATGAAAATTTCTCCCTTTCTTCCATTCCTCCTTTCATTCTCCCCGCCTTCCCTCCCCTTCTCACTCCCTCTCTGTCTTAGCACTGGTGTCCTATCTGTGTCCAGGCCTTTTCTGTTCATGGTTCAGGGCTTCTATCTGCCTAAAATGATTCCCTTGTGGCGCCATGAAGCGAGACAGAGGGGAGAAAAAAAAAAATCTCATTAAAGAAAGGATCATCTGCTGTCAACTGCCGGCCCCGGCCCCAGCCGAGCTCGGACACAGAGAAAATACAAATGGCCAGAAAGACCCACCATAATTTGGAGCGGTGCCATGCTGCACACTGCTTTGTGTCATCTGTATATTGGACAATGTTCTTTATTAAATAAGACAGACTGGGAAACCTCAAAACAATGGAGCATATGAAAATCTGCTGATGGAAATATGACTGCCATCAGTATTTTTTTGTTTTTGTTACATTGCACGTAATGAAACACACTGGGGGCAGTTAGAAGAATGAAATGTGAGCTGCATCAGGCCGCAGAGAGCCTGCACGAGAAGTGGAGTGATCTTCAGTCTGAAACACTACAAACTGAACAAAGACTTTGCCAAGGCAAAAAATAAAGTGGTAAATAAGGAGAATTGTTTTTCTTTGTAAAAAAAAAAAAAAAAAAGAAAAAAAGTGAAGCTTAAATTAATTACTTGATTTGAGGCACTGGTAGAAATTGGATGCTTGATTAGATCTCATGAGAAGCGGCATATTAGAACAGAGGAGAGAGGAGCGCAGTAATTGTATTTGGCCTGCAAATGAGCATTTTCGTTATCGATTAATCTACTTTATTTCAATCTAAAAAATGAGGTTAAAAAACAAAGCTATTAAATTTGCAGTGTTATGAAATTAAGGAAAGCAGACCAATGTTCTTATTTGAGCAGATGAAACAGCAAACATTTGCTGTAAGCATTTTTCATTGTCTTTTGACATTTCCCAGCAGAAAAAAAGCACAGGTGGAACTAATAACCATAACGCTGGTTCCATTAAAGCTGAAGTGTCTCAGTGAGCTGACGTGCACATATACCTTTTCAATCCACTAAGGGCATGTTCATATTGGGTATAATCAATTTGCACCAAGCCCAAGATCGATTGTACCTTCTTCCACTCCTCTGCTGCTAAACTTTCACATTAGTAATGTTTTTCCATACTCAAGTACAATTGTGTTGATGATTCGTTAAGTTGTCTCGTGGTAAGCCTGGTATACAGTGTGTGATTTTGGGTTGCCCCAGACAAAAGATGACCAACGTGAAAGAAACATGACGATTTCATTGGTCGTGGTTCTAAAACAGTGGCTCTAATGTCACACAGTAAGAGAAGTTCAAGGCTGGCTGTTGTCATGTGATCAAAGACAGCCTGGGTTTAAATTCTGACAGTGTCAGAAATTCAGGATGACCATCTCAATGTGTGACCACTGTTACGACCTACAGTGCGTCTACTAAGCAACCAACAGAAATGCAGCATGGAATGACGCAATGATCAACACGACAATGCTAAATGGTAGTAGATGCTAATTAAAATACTTTGAGCTCTTGTTGCAAAATTGGCATGCCAAGTGACCATCTTTTTCTGGCCACGACCACGTCCACATCCCCCTCTAGCCTGGGATTCAGTAGCCGCCGTCATCGTACAGTCTGCATACATCAAACTTGAAGTTATACCTAAGTTTATTAGATCGATGTCGCACAGTGTAGCTTGCACTAACCCTATAATATTGCCAAAGGAGTCTATAGGAGACTTTTGACTGCTCGTGTTAAATAGTAGCACACTTCTGGTCTTGGCACAGTCTGTTTCACACCTGATGTGAACTGTCCCCAGGTACAGAGGAACCAAACTTGAGACCACCTTTTCAAGTGGTCCCAGACACAGATCAACATACTGTACCAAGGTACGGCACACAGTGTTCACATTAATCAAATAAACTGAACTCTGGGGTTGAGTGTACTCGGGTACGGGCCCAGGGATTCTGATGTAAAAGCTTTCTTAGGTCTTCCATCATTAAAGGGGTACTCTGCTGATTTTACACATAAAGTTATGTTTACTTGTCCTGAGGAGCTCTACTCAACCTGTGAGAACAGCTGTGTGATGTCTTCTGCAGCTCTGGAGGAGCTTTCCAAAGTTTGAAAAATCAACTCTATTAATGTCAGTATTTCACATTTAATAGACTCGAAAATTACCATTGTATGACTGTACACACAAAATAATTATGATACATTATGTCTGGAATCTTAATCATTTTAAGATTTCTGCCATATAGAGTAATCTATGAAGTGTTTATTACATAGGGATTAAACAATGACTGAACGAGGGAGTAATTTCAGCTACAGTCCAAGGAATATGTTCACAACCTATCCTTTAAGACTTAAAGTAGAAAAATTAAATCAAATAATCAATAGATGAAATTATAAATGTCATGTTATTTATGGCAATTTTTCAACCTTTAGCCTCCTGATATACATTCAGATTTGTTTTTTAATGTGTATTTCTTCCTGTTTTTCATTTTATTTAATCTAATTTTTAAATTAAATTAAATTAATCAGAAATTTTAATTTAATGTTTTATTTAAATGTAGTTTAATTTTTAAATCTAAATGTATCAATCCATCTTTTCAAAAAATAAATATTTTGTTTAAATTAAATTAAAATTTTAATGACTTTTCATCAAATTTGCTCCAATGTGGTTCTTTTTCATGCTCCAAAGTATGATTATTTTATTTCACATTCACTGACCAAAAGAGCAAGTTGATTCAGCAGCATGATGTCATCCGTGGCAACGGGGTAATAGCTGCCCCATTCTCTCCGTCTGTCAATAAAAGGTTCTCTCAGCAGCTTTGCTCCTAAGAGGAAACTCTGCTGTGAACTTTTTTCACCATTTAGGAGGCCTCCTAACAGTGAATACACTTTTTGTTGTGAACATAGCCCCAGGTCTTTACCAGGATCCTGGAATTGGCACACCTGCATGGTTTACAGTAATTCAAGTTATCAATTATACAAGTGCTAGTCCCTTTCTGTTAAACAGCTAATGGTTTCAGGAAAATATAAAACGACTTCACACTTAGATAGACTAGACTAATAGATGAATTCATCTTCATGACATTTATAGTGGACGCTCGTCATCAAGTATTATCATTCTCTCACTCTTTCCCTGAATCACCTCTCACAAAGTCTCTGCTGTTATGACTCCTGACTCTTCACTTTACAGCTCGAGCCTCGTCTTTTAAAGAAGAAAAATGACAAGCCTCCATGAAAGTCCTTTGATGGTTTACTCATTGTTTAGTCAAACTACAATAACTTTCTAATTGGTAATATTTTGCCAACTTTATAATTTCTCCTCTTTCTGTGAGCTGTGAATGTAGAAGAAAGAACTTCTTCAAACCGAAAATAATCTTCCAAATGCTTCTTGCTGCCCTATTTTCCAAATGATAGTATCCACACCACTTGCATTGCAAATTTTCACCTGAAAAAGGTTGCCTCATCCCGAAAAAATATCCCTTTCTAAAATTCAGCCCTCATTAGCTGAAATTAAAGTGAGGTTGCCTTTTGAACTACAAAGGTATGAAGATGTAAATCAATGCAAAAGTGAAAACAGGAGAAAAAAGACGGACGAAAACAGAGAAAGGGGGACTTCAAAGTGTTGCTGGGTGGAAAAATAATCATTCCTTCTGGTGATGGTGCAACAGGTCATCATCTCTGTACACCACCTGGAAACCCAGCAGATACACACACACACAGACACACTTTTTCTCACCCACCTCACTCCCGCTCCCTCCCTCTCCTCTCTTGTGGAAAGAAGAAACTCTCACTAGTTTAGCGTGCTGAAACGCCCTGCCTCTGCATCTTCTCAAACTCATTCAGCGATGATGTGACCTCTCCTCCCTGGTGTCTCCCAGTCAAGCCTCATTTCCTCCACATCAAAGCCCCACCCCTGTGAGGTGCTCTGGTCGAGCAAACCAGCGCTCCTCTGAGGTGGTTAAATCAGAGGTGACGCTCTAATAAAGCCAACATGCAACACAGTTTTGGCAGAGAACAGATATCCACAGAAACCCCATGTTGTTTCCCACCTACATCTCCAACCCTCCCAGCATCCTGCATTAACCAGGAGACCGTACGCTGTGCAGAGCTACAGACAGGCCCGAATGGCAGATGAATCCCATGCGGCTCATTAAATCCAATCTTGCAGATTAATGCTAGTTGATGGGGACAGCCAACCTGCACCTTTCCTTAGAAACTGCACTGTGATAGGCATGTAGAGCGCATGTGGCCCAGTTTATATTTGCAGCTTGAAAGAAGAGACATGGAATAAAATAGCAGGTGGGGTTAGCTTTGTGTATGTGTACTTGTGAGTCAGTGTGTACGGAGTATCAGCCAATATGTTATGTGTCTGTGCATGTGTATGTATGCGCCATACGGAGAACAAATTAGACACCACACAAATCACTGGGAAGTCTGGTGTGTGGAGCAGGACTGGCCTTGGATGCTTCTCCCTCTGTGGGATTTGAACAATGCGGAGAGGAACTGTCCGTACCTGCCAGGACTGTAGTGCTATTGTGTCAAGGCTGGATGTTCTGTATAGTGTTTCCAAAATGAAAATGAATACATCTTTACTTTCACCTATGTCTTTGAAACCTGTTAAATGAAACTTATTCATAACAAAGCCTGAAGAAGTGGTGTTAAGCGATCTTCTTCTACAGGTATTTTAGGGTCCTATACCAGCCCAGGTTGTTCACATGCACTGTTCGTACATACACGTACCAAAGTAATGCACCAGAACTCATATATATAACCCATGTAATCATGAGCCAGTAATCCAGGTATAACCCATTGTAATCAGGAAGGCTGCGATTACGTGACCAATGCATGACGGGAGTAAGTAAGTCTATAGTATAAAAAGCAAAGCTCCATGAAAGAATGCAGATTGAAGAAGAAGAGGAGGAATAAGATATACTTTATTAATCCCTGAGGGGAAATTCAATTTCTTCTCTCTGTTTGTCATATACACACAGGCCTAAAATACACACGCACAAACAGGACCTGTAAATGCATTAAATGGAGAGATGTCAGAGTGAGGGGGCTGCCCATGGACAGGCACCCCGAGCAGTTGAGGGTTCGGGCACCTTGGCAGTGCCCAGGAGGTGAGCTGGCACCTCTCCAGATGCCAGTCCAAGCTCCATATTTGGTCTGGACGGGGACTTGAGCTGGCAACCCTCCAGTCCCCAGCCCAAGTCCCTATGAACTGAGCTACTGCCAGCCCCAAGAATGGGGTGGTGGATGGGTCAAACAAACATGGGACACGTGTGAAACCAAATGAACTTTGAGTTATTTTAAGGCACATCATCACTGTCTCGTTTTCTAAACCTAACCTACATAACTTTACTTGCCTAAACCTAGTCTAGGTAACTTTATGTTGCCCAACCATGTTTCTTTTCCTAACCCTAACCTTTGTAATTTTGTGTTAAGTACTTGACATGAAGCACCTATTGTGACCACACCATTCGTTGGGCGCTACTTGGTTAGATAACAAATGAACCATTGTATGAGGATACCTCAACCAGCCAATGACCTCTTAAAACTATATTGAAAGATTTCTTCAGAGGACATAAAGACGATAACTTGCAGAAGAGAAGCTGTCAACAGCAAACAGTACACATCCCACACAGCAGCTCAGGACAGGACCTCATATTATGCCTGCCTCCACACTACCACAACTCTGCTGCAACCTTTTTCCATTACGGAGCTAAAAACCTGTCTCCCAAAAGGACTAAAATTGATGCTGTCGCAATTCAAACCTATTTCCGGACAAAACTGCAGTGAAATGGGATGACTCATGGCACAAAGACCGTCAGAAATATCACTGAGATGAGCTGAAGAACAAGCTGCCGTGACGCAAGAGTGGAAAAAGAGTGAACAACAGCAGCAGGGTGGGTGTAAAAATACAGCGATTTGAACCGAAGATATACTCGTTTTCAGCATGATGATGAGCAACCATGCCTCATAAAGGCTACTGACCTCAATCTCTATAAAAGCTGAACACATAAAGATGCTTTTTACCTAACAGGGCTGATTGCTCTTAATAAACACACTGACCATGAGACAATATAAAAATGTTAGCAGCTCTGGACTGTAACGGTCAGGTTAACTTGCCCACTCAGAGCACTGTGCTGGCTGTGATTAATCACTCCATACAGGATCTGGGCAAACTGCTACAAGTCAAGATAATACTGAAGCCAAGAACACAGAAATAAGTGCTTTCAAAGGGTTTCAAGTTGTGTGCCCACTGGCCAGAGGTGTTTGTGTGATTTAGTGTCTGCTACCGGCCTGAGATCACACCCCACCAGAGCTTTCTTTCTGTCTAAATAAACTACACATACACTCAAAATAAACTGCTGGGTCTTTCCTGTTATCTAAATAAAGAACAAAACGTGTGTTGTCATAAGATTTGGGGCCACCAGAGCAGCTCTAAAGCTACTTGGCACCCAGTCTCTTTGGTGTTTTTATGAGAGCGCTGTCTAACATGTCACTCCAAAAATCAACCATAGGTGTTCAGCTGGGTTGAGATCCACTGAATTTCAAGGCAACATCATACGATTCACATCATTTTCACACTCAGAGGAGTTCATGACCCCTTGTGGTCACTATAGAAGCATCTGCATTAGCTATGTTTCTCCACTCGAGTATTTCTTTCACGGGTGTAGTTTTGGGAAATACTGCAATCACGACAGTAACAGTTGCCATGTTGCCATTGGCAACCTGAGAATTTGTTGACCTTTGATGCCATCAGTGGCAACCAGTTTTTAACATATGAAAAACAGGGACAGCAAACAACAAAATGTACACTACAAAATAAATATTTTTGCTAACATATAATTTGTTTGAATTGTGATATTTCACTATTGCCGTTACAGTCAGAACCAGAACCAGACATACATTGATGCATTTACTTGTGTGGGCACAGGCATCTGTTTTAGCAACAATGGCGACGCATACTAAGTTGCACTCATGATTCAGTCCTCAGATAAAACACTATCTGCTAACAGTTTTGATCCATCACTGTAATAAAGCTTTTAAACATCCCTTTATGTCAGATTTTTGTAGTAAGTTGATGTATATCTGTATCTTAATTAAGTCGATGCCTGTTAGCCAGCCCAGTGTTAGGGCTGCTGTGAAACTGCACCTACTTAGGGCAAAAAAAGTTTGTCTTGGGTATGTCAGTACAATGGACAACCCAGAAAGGATGGCAAAGGAGATACCTGCACACCAATACAACTTAACTGCCAAACGTTCTCAGCCTGTGAACCTTTTATGTGGCTGTCCAGCCCAGTTGTATCAATGTGCAGGTATCTCCTCCATCGTCCTTTCTTTGTTAGCCAGCCTAGCAACCACTTTTAAAAGTTAGTGTTGAGCCCAGCAACTTTTATTCAATTTCTTGCTGTAATGACAAAGTCGATAGTTCTCTCATGGGTGCGAGTAGCTGGTAGGCTTGGCACCGGGGCTTTCAAAGTCTGACACTCTGCACAGTTTTCAATCTTTTTGCTAAGCTAAGCTATCTGGCTGCTGCTGGTTGAGTGGTATTGAACTTCTCGTCCAACTCAAGAAAGCAAATACATATAACTTATATTGCAGTTTCCTGCAGCAAACCATACAGACCGTCTTTGGTTTGTTTGATAATAAAAGACATATAGTACAATATACAGGACAATTATAGAGAGGCAAATGGAGTGAGACTGCCAGAGTTGTTGAATCATGCTGCTGGTCAAGATGATTTATATTCCTCAAATGCATCAAGTTTAGTAAGTAAAGAGCAAAGAGATAAAAACCAGACAGACAGATTTTCTCCATCCCTTCTCTTGTTTGAATGGAAATCAATGGAACACAAGAGTTATGAGGGTCAGTCAAGACATGAACAGTGAACAAATCCAAAACTCTTAATGAAATAGGAGTTAGAAGCTTTTTCATTCAATAAACCTGACTGAAACCCTGAGGAGGAATTCATCATCTCAGTGCCAATTGTTCATTATTCCTTCATACTGGTTTTTCAGATTCATGGGCTGAATTTCAATCAGCTTCCTGAATTGTAATGCCTTAGATACCATGGCCTTAAATCAATGAATGAAAGCATTCTGAAATATGATCATGACAGATGCCCACTGAGAAAGTGAACCCCAAAACTTGCCGCCTCCCCCTCTGCCAGGCTAACCTCTGGACTAAAATAAGTCCCACATGTTCACATTTGGCAGGAACATGACCTTATTAACCCTAAACAAGACCTTTACTAATGACACCCCCCCAAACCTCCTGCCCTCGTCTGGTCCATGATGGCTGACTGACAGTCATGGTCTGCACACACAAACAAACATAACACATTATTGAGCATGGACACACACAAACACACACACACACACACACACACACACACACACACACACACAGGACCTGTGGAGGCTGGTTGTGTGTCAGTAAGGAGGAGGTCAAACAACAGATGGCAGCCAGAAGATTAGTCAACAGTCAGCTTTTGGTTTAACACAGCGGAAACCCACACATACACACATTGTTGTGTTGAAGTGGTGTTAGAGAAGTCATCATTAAGTTTCCTGAATTATACTTTCTAATATAGCTTCATCCACAACATGTCATATTTTAACTAACTAAAACCGTAAAGACTTTTACCTGCAGTAGTTTAGCCATGCTTCACACATGACTTAGACTAGTTAACAAACTGGGGACTGGAACCCCCACATTGTCAAAAGATAAATCTCAGGATCACAATATATACAATATATAATATTTCGTTATTCTAATGTCTCTGAAATTTTTTTTTTTTACTGTCAAATCTAAAAACTGTCCACATGAACCAATCTGAGAAAGAAATATTGCTCTTTAGTTACTCTGCAACTCAAACACATATGCATCCTATGGCAATGGGTCAGAAGTTGACGTTACTGTGCTGTGTCACAAGCCAAAAAGGTTGGGAACAAGTGCCCTTCCTGAACTCTAGCAATCAAATAAATTACAAATTATAAATATCTGAGACAAGAAAATAGAGAAAGGGACAAATAAAAAGAGAGAAATAGGAAAGAGAAAAGAAGCAAAATCAAAGTTACAGTGTTTACATATTTCAGTTTCACACCTTGTAATCACAATTTTTCATAGATCAGAAATTTGGAATTTGAACCATAAAACATAGAAACAAACTCACTTACTTCGGAATGTCAACAATGGAAAAAAAAGAAGGAATTATTGTAGTTATTCACCTCACTGAGATGAAAAAGTTAGACAACAAATATGAAAACAAGATAAAGAGTCTACAGCTGTGCTACAGCAGCTCTGAGGCTGACTGTACTGCCATGTTTACCATCTTAGTTTAACATGTTCACATGGTAACACTTGCTAATTAGCACTAAATACAAAGTATAGCTGAGGCAGATGGGAATGTCTACATTTTTAGGTATGTAGTCATAAAGCACAGTATCTGACACATTGGAGTTTTGACCTGATGGTAGCACAAAAGTTATTACAAATTATCCTGAGGGGGAAATGGATGTTGGTACCACATTTCATGGCAATCCATCTGATGTTTGGCAAGAGATTTCACTCTAAACCACAAATATCATCCTCATGGAAATCCATCCAGTAGATACAATACACAAACTCTCTACAGGCTTCACTGTTTTTCTCACAGCCTATGTGTTCAAATAGGTGGGTATGTATTTATACTTATTTTTTCTGGGTATCTTATCTCATATCACTGTGTTTTTTTGGTTCCTTCCACTATATAGTTGGGGCCACACCTGTGTTTTATCTTATGAAAGCCCTGATGAAGACCCGCAGTGGTCGAAACATGTTGACCCTTTTAATGAATTAGCCACTACAATAAAGGCTTTTTAATATTTCCTTCCTCATTTTTCTATATTTTTCAGTCCCTGGATTGCCTTTCTGTCGATCCAACCAGTAGATGTTGACATTTTTCAGTCTGGACTGACAACAACCAACCAACTGAACAAAACAGCAACTAAGTAAACTAAATGTGTGATCGACAGATTGGCACTGGTTCTGCTTCCTCTTCTTATTTCACATACTGTAATGCATGCCTAAACCAAAGAACTCAACAGCAACAGAAGAATGAAAACATCACACAGTGTGGACAGAGGAAACACACACAAAAAGTTGTGTGTATGAATGTCATATTAAGCTGCAATGAAATGCCACTACATTTTCAAAGTTACGGGAGACTAAAATGCAACCTACTGATTGCATAGATAAGAGACTGAATGATGACGAGATAAATGATGGACATTAACAGCATGCCTAACTGACTGGTGGTTACACACAGATAAACTTGATCATGATAATCAGATAAATTCATCAGTCTTCCGGGAAAGGGGACTGACAGATGTTCCCATAAATTGCTTCACACGTATTGTGCAACCATAAAACCAAGCACTATAAAATTAAGCCAGTGGGGTAACGATATGGCAGTTACAATAAAAACACCATTTCACCAGTTATGAAACTGACACTTCCAAGCAACAGAGGGGTCAGAATCTCCTTACAACACAAGTGATGCTTGACATGAGCGTGTGTAGGCATTGATGTTTCTTCTCCGTTGTGCAAGCACGACTATAAACTTTTTAGGCCGAGCACGCTCACGCTCCGGGAGCCCTGCCAAATACATGGAGTGCTCTGTGGATGCTTCGCAGCTGTCAGGCAGTTATCATCACAGTCGCTTCCACAGAGACTTGTGAAGCTCGATGTCGACCAACATTATGATTCAGTCGCCTCTGGGGTGAATTTCCAATTCAGTACAGACAGACTTCTAAGGATTAGATGTCTATATGTACAGCCATATGCATGGGTAAGTCTCTCGGTGTCTCAGGAAGTTGGCAGAACACACACACACATTTCATTTTTTATCACTCTCGCCCGCTATAACCTGCTGAAGCACACAGGTGTCGGCTAACCAAAAATCCAATTGCATCAGGCAGGCAGGCAGTGAGGCGAGAGCAAATGACTTGTGTGAGTGTGTGTGTGTGTGTCTGTGTGTGTGTGTGTCTCAGTGACAGTCTAGTGTAGGTCTATTGTGTTTGGGGAGCAGACTCATTCACTCTCCCTCCTGTTGTCCCACATCATTAATCAGACAGACAGAATATAGTCGCTGTGCTAATAATATGCACCACTAGCTCAGGAGCTAAACCAGTGAGGACAATGACAAGGTCTTTCGACTCAGTCGACACACAGAGAACAATGTTTAGTTTAACTACACATATACATTTTTCTTATTGTCAACAAATCCCATGAAACAACCAAAACAAAAAATGTCTTTTTACCTGCACAAAATATTCCCAAAAAGATAACATTCCTACTAAGCTGTTTAAACGGCTAATGCAAATAAATATTCCATTGATATTCCCATTTACACGCAGCCATGCATACACCAGTTAATGTGCTCTAACATGTCGTTTATCACCTCAATGTATGGAAAGGGAAACTGCTGGAGCTGCTTGTGCCATTTAGCATTTTTTGTCAGAATCCTAGTCAAACAGGGATTTTTTCAAAGTGTGACTGACTGACGGTTGTGACTGACTGTTCAAACTGTCTCCCTTTCTCATTCCTTCAACCACCTTTTTGAAAAGGTCGGTGTTGTGATATTTGCACATATCCAAAAACCTGTTGATATCCAAGTCTTTCATAATGTTTCTTCTTTCAACCCAAAATATGGGCTTTTCTTTTGGGCATGCATCACTACCAGAACCTTACAAAATGTTGGCTAGTTAGTGTACAACGTATTCATGACAACGCACAGAACAGACCATAAATAGACAAGAAGCCCTGCATTGAAAAGTCCGGTAGAAACCCCAACTGAGAGGCATATTCTGAATGCACTGTGTACATGTCCGTGTTTCTAAAACCCACATAATATCCGTGTATCCAACGTCTTAATTGTAAAATGCTACATTTTGAATAAGGTCTAATTCATAATATCTAAATGGAATATGCTGTTTACATGACCCGCAATTCAGAATATTGTCATATTCAGAATAATATCAGTGTGCATGTAAATGTAGTCTCTAACTAGCCTACTTTCCAACTCCCCCACCCTGTCAGTGACACCCAAGCATGTTCATTCATAATAAACCTAAGTTTTTAAACATAGTTCATAAATGTGTTGTTTCACTTTCAAAAAAGGCAAAGTGCTGTCCTAAAAGAGCTGGGCACTGTAGTTTTTAGTACACGTTACTCAATCTGGAGTAAACAGTGAATTTGCTGGGGACTACTTATTGCTGTGGACTAATATGCATTTGGTAAACTGAATATTTGCAGCAGCAGAACGGTGTATGTGCGATTGACTCAAACTAGACATGTGAATCAGTGCAACAGCATGGCTCAGTTAGAGTATGTGTTTTAAAAAGGGCTGTACCCAACCCAAAATTATGTCAGTCTAATCAGATTTGGCCGTTTAATACAAATATTCGATGATTTGTTTTTTTTTTTCCATATAAAGTTTTAAAGTTTGAACGAGGCTCAGCGGGACGTTCAGTGTGACAGCAGCATTCAGAAGCTAACGGCACTAACGACTGATTGGAAGCAACATTTTTTTATATCAAACAAAGGTCAGAGACTTTGTCGTATTAAAAATCTATGAGGTGCAAATTCACTACTTCCAAGCAGAAGAGAGAAGATAATGTAATCTTGGAGCCTTGCGGTGGAAGGTTTCTCCTCCTCTGTGCTGCTGCATCACGTCTGCAGCTGTCTGTACCAAAGAGTAGCATAAAAATTAAGAGTGCTCAATCGCACATCAAACTGACTAGCAAAACAAAAAAAAAAAGAAAGAAAAAGATGACTACTCGACTTCAAGCAATCTCAGTCGACTGAGGGGTCTCCAACTGATGATGCGAATCTCAGACGTTCAAGAGCCAGCTCTAGTTTTTAATTGCTTAGCTTTTTTAGGAAGTAATTCAACATTTTAGGAAATATGCTTGTTTGTTTTAATGCCAAGACTTAAATGAAAAAATCAATACTACCTGTACTTGTCTGTACAATCAATATGAAACTGGAAGCAGCTCCTCTAAAGCTCACTAATTAACACGTTATATCTCATCTGTTTAATCTCTCCAAAAACTGAAGGATAAAAACAACAGGTTGTTGTTTCATTGGACAGAAACATCAGCAGTGAGACAGCTTCTTCTGCCAGAGCAGCAACCTGACACTCACAACAGCATACTAATCAAGGCTAACACACACACACACACACACACACACACACAAGGAAACAAGCAGAAATCCTCCAACAACAGACACACTCATGCTCCCATCAACCATTCTCCTTGTGCTCGGGATTCATTATTCAGGGACTTGGAGCACAGCTTGTCTGAGTTAGAGCATCTGCAATTCAAACAGGCCAGAGGTGGAGCTGGGACTCAGCGAGCAGCCCGTCTAACATACCTTCAACAGCCCCCTCACACACACTGAGACGTGACCGGCTTACCTAGAGAGAAGGAGGGGTAAAAAATGGTGAAGCAGCTGAATTAAAATTTCATCAATTTGACATCCCTGAGTGTGTGTGTGTGTGTGTGTGTGTGTGTGTGTGTGTGTGTCCTCTGAGTGAATGTGTAGGCTTGTCTACTTGTCCACACACACACACACACACACACACACACACAGACACACACACATGATACAGAGAAGGAAAGGAAGGAGCCTCGAGCAGCAACTGATGGGTTTTTTTCTTCAGTCTTGATAATAAAGGTCACGATTTAGAGAACAACAAGGTCAGTGTGTCATGTCTAGATAAACAAAACACCATTTAAACAATGCACACATGCTTGGAGTCTGGCTGCAATTCATCCCATCTTTAGGGTTGGGTACCAAACTCAGTACTTTTAAGGGTACTGACCGAATTATATTGGCACTACCGAGTACTGATTTGCATTATCAATTGGTGCCAAATGTTGGTACCTGAGAGTGCATTTGTTTTAAAACAGGCTTAGACAAGAGGCAGATGTGCTGCTAAGCACCTGAAAGCCAGCCATGGAACTCCGAGGCTGGTATTGTATTGAAATGTGTTTGCTCCGTCAAATAGTGTTCTCCTCCTGTTAATGCGTAGCGCCCCCCTCTGTGGTTAGGGTTAGGCCTAAGGGTTTGGTTCAGGTTTAGGGAACAGTCTTTGACACAACATCAGCAAAGGAACTCCATGGACCCGCCAGGTTCAACATCAAACAGGAGGCAGCAGCACCCTGCAGCCCGAACACCAATCACGGAACTCCGTGACCGCTCTATTGGCTGGTCTATCGGCCGCTCTGTCATCTGCTTCGTCAGCTTCCCAGCAACCAGTAACTATCACTGCAGTGCTGATCTGTTGCGATAGTTTTGGCGTCTTGTCTATTTTCTTTTCAAGATAGATAGTAGTAGTCCAGTATCACCACTAGACGGGCGAAACACACACATACACACATAAACACATACATTTCACATAGACAGAGACAGAAGATTAGTTCTGTGTGATTAGAAACCATCAGAGGAGCAGTTTTGCCTTTTAGTCGAATACCTCACCCCTGCAGCTTGTTCAAAAATTACATTTTGTTATTCCAGGGAAAGTAAAGTACCAAAAAAAATCTACTGTAGGGTACCAGTGCTGAATTACAGGTTCAGGAACTGGCATCAGTTCAAATGTGAGCAGTGCCCAACCCCACCCATCTTACTTTGGAACATGAGATTTTGGGCTGAACACCATCTGACAATAAGACATAAACTGAGGCACGCTTCCTGGCTCAGGTGGCAAGCTATTAAATATTGCAGGTTTAAACTTTTAAACAGGCTATTCTTTGTATGCTGCCGAGCATGGGCTGGCACGTGTGGCAGCATGCACGCACATATACGCACACACAACCACACACACACCCACAGGTGTTAAGGTGTTGCATGGGCCACACCTGCCTCAGGACATCCCTTAGTTACACAAAGAGTCTCCAGCATTTAGCACCTGCTGTCAAACACTGGCCCATACCTGTCACCTCCCACATGTCTTTGACACACACACTCCGTGTGCCACCTGTGTGAGGACGCCAATATCAATTTAGAGAGCAGAAACAAGAGGAGAGTGAGACAAAACATTTCCTATTTGTTTCCACATCCCCCACCACACAAACACATTATGTCAACACTGCCTATCCCTATTGTCATTACAAGACATTTACTCTCATGTGTCAATCAGAGACAAGAGGCTACATCTTACTGGCTGGAGACCAGATCAGGAAACAAACGGGGCATCAGTATGCACAGCCGTGACAGATGCGGATCAAACGTCGGCTTAAACACATTAGATGATAAACAAACAAACAAAGCCACGGGTCTCATAAGCCGACCAGATGGGAGTTAAGATGTGCCATAAAAAATATACAGGCCCCAGCTCGGGCGGTGTGATCTCTGTGTTCCCACATGACAGGAGACAGGACTTTTCCATACACTGCGGGTAATCTGTCTTCCTCCTGTTTCATCGCCAGAGCTGCAGGCAAACAATTTACATTTCACTCCCAATGTGCTCGCCCGGCGTTCATTATATGTCAATTAAGTCTGTGCTCGGCGAGGACATTAAAGCGGCTGTAATGAGGAAGAAGAGGTTTGGTTTAAACAGATAAATAAATAAACACATAGATAAATAAAAGGGCAGACGGAGAATGGTTTCGTCAGTATCAAACGAGAAACAAATTACACCCCAAGACCACTTATAAATAGTGGAGTCTTTGATCTCCACACCAAATGAGCGATTGGGTTTGTGGGGGAAATGATCAGTGTCTGTGTGTGAGTGTGTGTGTGTGTGTGTGTGTAGTGTAGACTGTGTACGCCCCAGGCCACCTTATTTTACAGAGGGGGTAGAATTGAGGCAAGGCTAAGCTCACTGTTAAAGAATGCAGAGATACACAGTGCAGATCACAAGCCTCCCTGACTAAGCAAGTCCAGTCAGCTTTACAGGCCTTAACTGCTGACTCGCTGTTAGAGCAAATGTGGACTGATGATACCACCAGTAAACAGAAAGGTGGAAGAGGCTCCTAAGGCACAGATGTGTTGCTTTTCTTTATAGGATACCGCATTACCTCACATAGGAAGAAGGCCTGGGCTATAAAACGATAGCTGCAGAGTGCTTTGGTAGCAAAGTGGTTACTGCATATGCCACATTATTGCAACATGCAGGTTCCATTCCCCCCTTGGGACCTTTGTTGCATGTCATAACCCTCTCGCTCCTCCATTTCCAGGTGACACTGTCATCTATCAGATTAAGGCAAAAATGCCCCCCAAACAAATAATCAAATAAGCGATAGACACTTTGTCAATAGCACTACAAAAACTGTTTAATAGAATGTTCACTCATTTCACTTAAATTAATTAACAGGCAGGAAAGCGCATAATAAACACGCAAAGTTCAGTTGCATAAACCAACCCCAAGTGTGCTCTCTCCCTGGCTCATAAACAGCCTATCATATTTCAAACGCAATCAGCCAATCATTTAACAGATTATTATTATTAGGCCTATTATTATTATTTTATGCCTTATGTTTTTTTGGGTTTGGGTTGTCCGTCCCATTGTTGTGGATGCAAATATCTCAAGAACACCTTTAGGGAATATTTTTAAAATTTAATAACGTCCACTCGGACTTAACAATGAATGGATTAGAATTTGTTGGTCAGAGGTAAAAGGTCAAGGTCACTGTGACCTCATCAAACATGTTTTTGGCCATAACTCAAGAATTCATATGCTAATTACGACAAAATGACACGCAAATGTCTAATAGGATAAAATAAAGAAATTAGGACATTTTATTTCCAAAAGGTCAAAGGTCAACTTCCCTGTGACATCATGATGTTCTACCAAAACACTTTTCTGGCCATTACTTAACGTCATATTTCAGGAGCAGAAGGAGAGACATTGGGGCGGGTACTAAATTGCTGACTCCAGTCTTAAGTGTCAGCCTAGAAGCTGTGGTGATTGTATAGATCTTCTGTGCTGCCAAGCGATGATATGTGTGAAGCATCCATTTTTTCACAGACATGGATGTTAACTGCAGTTAAACCAAATACTGTAAAACTTTAGCCACAGAAATGATTTTGCAGACAGTTAATATTGTCTAAATTTTATGCCAAAGCTTGTCATCAATTACTGAGTTAATTTAGAAAATCGACAACTTTTGCTGTCACTGTCAGCAGGCAGCACGAGACACCGCAACTTGCCACCACAGTAATGGCATCACTTGATCGTGGAACACACAAAGCAGTCACTGGATTTGTCAAAACCTGCAGGCCAAAAGATCTTTGTTGTTTGTTTGTCTGTGGCTTGTGTGGAGCCATCACGCCTGTCTGTCTGCGGTCTGCTTGGTCCGAGATGAGCCCTGTGGTGTGGGAAAACCCCAGGGCAGAGGATTAGATGGGAGAAAAGGGGATTTGCTGGTTAAAAGCTGACCTCTGACATGCATACAACAGCCTTTTGATTCAACAGATCAGCTCATTCTGCTTTCTGCCTCTGGACTTTGCAGTCACGCTGTCACTTAACCAAAGTCACATTCATTGTCATGGCCTGGGCAGGATAACACGGGGTTTATATACGGGGTCTGTTATGTGACCGACAGGATGGTTGACGAGACAGCCTGGGACGCTGCCGAGAGCACAGAGAGTGTGATCACACATTACTGGCGTTCCATCAGCCCCTGAGACTAATGTGTGATACAGCCACGCTGCTGATGTGAATCATCCTGTGATAAACTGGACCAAGTCAAAGGTGAAACTGAAGGCTCCCATTTTGATTATATTTCCAGGTGCACATGTAGTTTTTCCAACTCTAACCTACCACGCCATACATGCTTCCAGGGTTGGGTATCACAATCATAGTCAAAGCTAATTTGAGCTTTTTCAACTTCAAATTCAAGAATTGCTACAGTCTGTCTGCTAGCCATAACTACAAGAGTATCAGGTTGGGAAATAAATCACAGAGGGGGTTTACAATGGAACGATACCTTGCTGGTGAGTTACTCTGCTCTCTGGTTTCACAAGATTTTCAGACTTAACAAATGGAAGGCATACCTCCACAGCTCGAGCACTCTGGGGCTGCACTACTCGGCGAAGAATGAATCAGGGACATTTCTCTACACACTATATCTAAGTATTGCACTCCACAAACGTCTGGTTTTGATTCTTTCGACGCATGTGTCTGTTTTATGTTTCAGAGGGGGAAGTCAATCAAATGTCACTGGCAGAAATGCAAACTATGTGGTATCTATTAAAGCACGAGACTTTCCTGTTGACTGGAGCATCTATTTGAGTGAAGCCAAAAATAAATCAACAATCAAACCGAAACAAATGAGCACTCCGTTTGGAACTTATAACTTCAAAATAAGGAAGATAAGCGTGACAAATCGAGGTTATGATTTGGATACTGTGATTTGTTTGGGCTTGCCGCATCCGAACGCTGATATTCTGATGCTCAACTTAATTAAATTTGACACTTTTCATCAGAAAGAAAGGCCTGCAGTGTTTCCCAGAATTGTATTCTTAGTAGGGGTCAAAAAGCTTTTCAAACAACTTTCAGATCATGGAACACAACATGTCATTGAACCACAGCCAATAAAAACCTCAAAAACAATGTTAATTCTCTTTGGGTATCAGCTCTGCCCACACAGGCCTTAGCTTCTCTGTATTACTGACCACAAGGAGAGAGAAAAACACTCAGCTAAGTCTTACGTCAAGTGAGCAACAACAACCTCTTTGTTTCTCAGTTCTCTCTTTCTCTCTTGCGTGTGTTCACTCTGTCTATCCTTATTTGTTCTGCTACTATTGTCATACTGATAATGCAGTACTTGTCTGGCCTGTTGTCAAGGCAGCAGCAAACTTACAGCACACTCATCGTCTTGGCAACCAATCAACCTGTACAAATAAACTTGGCCAGATGAGTGATAAAGAAAGAGAGAATAGCAGAGCTTTAAGTAGTTAAGCTGAAGCAACAGAGACATTATTTTGCACAATGAGGGCGATGATGGCTTCAATCTGAGGTAACTCTGTCAGGTGTCTGCATTACTGGCTCCCATTTCCATCCATCTTAATCCAAAATGACTCAATGTCTGTGCCCACGCTGTCTCTATGCAGCACGCAGGCCTTAAAAGTACATGTCATGGTACTTCACATCCTCCTGTCTGGACTGGCTGCTGCATGCACCTTGAAAACGTGCTTTGTGTGGTTGAATTCAGCCTTCGTCACATTATGTTATCTATCCATCTGTTTCTTCGATCTGAACTGTACATTAGCAGAGACATACAGCCTTCGAAAATTAACTTTCAAAATGGAATATGCAGAAACTGGAGCTGGACCGATAAATCGTCCGAGCTGATATATTGGGTTATAGCTTAGTGCAGGTAGGCCAAGAAGAAAAAATAAATTGCTGTACAGAAATGCCAAAGATATGTAAGAGGGAGTTAAGGTGTCATTCCTGCATTGTTTGTCCACCAGACAAAACTAAACAGTACAGTCTATCTGTAAATGCTAGTGACTCAATGAGATTTTTCTAGGGCACAGTGGTGCTTTGAGATAAATGCTAATTATATGAATTTATATGAATGATAATGACATGAATGAGCACAGTAAAAAAGACATGCTGATGTTTATCAGGTATAATATTTACCATGTTTGGCATCTAGGTTTAGCGTGTTAGCATGCTAACAAAAGTTTTCAACAAAGATAGATTTTTACGTGATGATGATGCCACATGAAAGGCTGAGGTATCACCAAATAAATTACAATTTGTCCTTCAGGAAGGGATAAATATTGGTTCCATGTCAATTCATCAAAAAGATATTTCGCTCAAAATTTAAAATGTCAACCTCATGGTAGTGCTAGAGGAAAAAAGGAAGGGATCACCAAAGTAAGTGGGATTCATCCTCTGGGGAATATGAATGCCTGTTACAAATTTTGTGCCAGTCCATGTGTTGGATATTAAGATATTTAAATGGTGGTGGGCCTACATCATAACGCAAGATTTTAAAAACTCCCACAAGACTTCATGTTTTTTTTTCATTTTTATTTAACCAGGTGAAGTCCTATTGAGATTAAAAATCTCTTTTGCGAGGGAGACCTGGCCAAGACAGGCAGCAACAATAAAAAATAAAAGCAGTTCCAGACAGAACAACAAAAACAACAATACAGGGAATTAAACATAAAAACAATCTCAAGAATACACATCATCAAGCATTTATGCATCAGTGTAAGGATTCAGACTCTATTTCTTTCATTTTAGATTTAAAAGCAGTCAAAGTAATAAGATTATGAAGTTTTAACACATTCTGCAGTGTGTTCCATGATGAAGGAGCAGAATGCTTGAAAGCCCTTTCACCATGATTCGTGCGTGCAAATGGCACATTAAGCAGGAAGAGGTCTGGTCTCGAGAGCACAAAAAGTATGTTCATGTTTCAACTGAAAATTTCAACCCAAAACGTCTTTCCTGAACCCTAACCAAGTTCTTTTTGTGCTTTAACCTAACCAGACCTTAACCAAAGCGATATCACACCAAGACAAGAATATTCTAAAGTGACTTGCTCAAGTTTTGCAAATCTAGGTTTACCATCTAGCCTTTACAAAAAGTCAGGGGATCGCCAAGTTCACAGAAAACCCAACAAGCAGTGACGAAGTGAGGGACACGGTGAGCTGCAATGCAGTGGCTATGGAAAGCTGCGGTGGCTGCTCCAATCTACAGCCATTCAGTTCTGCAGTGAAGTGCAGCCAAACTAAGAGTTGGATATAGTTTAACTTTTAGCAGCAAATTGCAGCCGGAGAATATCTACAGCCAATCAGTAAACAGAGTCTTGTGACTCCTGTGACATGTTGGAACTAAATTCTTCCCTCCTGAAACACATGAACACATCTCCCGGATGCAGTAAAATGTAATTTTGTGGCAAGCTGCACCTTGCCACTGCCATCCAATAGATGTTGAGATATTTCTCTTGATCAACCGACAGGCTGACACTGTCATCCCTGGAGCCATGAGTGGCAAAAAAACGTTGAATATTTTACAAACAGGTTTTTCTATACTCTCAAATATTGATATTGGTCATGGCCTCAAAAATCCAGTATCTGTTGGGCTGTAGCAAAAGCCACAATCGATTATAACTGCAGCCTATATATTCCAAATGTTCATGAATTGTTTCAGATGAACACTCCAACATAACACAGAACAACCATAATCATGACTGTAGTCTCCCTGTTTTCTCCCTGGTTTGTGTGTGTGCTGACCCTAACGTCTCAGTGAAGCAGTGTGTTACTTCAGGCCTCTATCAGAGGAAGCTGGCCATGCTTCAGAGCCTTTTTTCATCTCCTGCTTCCTGCCCCCCTCCATCTCTCTGCACCCAGATCGGTTGATAGATACCTGTACAGCTTGGCACTGAGAGCCAGCCTACTCTCTCATCCATGAGCTACAGCCTTCACTTAAGAGGCTCTCTGCTATTAATACTTACATAGACACACACACACACACACATACACACAGACGCATGGTTCGGAGAAAAAAACTACACAACAGAGACAAAGTGTTAGTGAACCAGCTGAACATAAGCAGGAACAGCATCACAGCTCATCCAGCCTATTAGATTCAGCTTTGACTCATGCAGAGCTGTGAGCAGAACTAAGACGACACCTCGCCCACTCCTCAGATGACGACAAATCACAAACAGAGACAGACAGACAGGGGGAGGAAGGCGGAGAGAGAGATGGAGAGAGATGGAGGTTAAGAGGAAGGGTCAAAGCTGTGATGATGTGTGACGATAGATTAAAGAGTTTATTTGGTAAAAAAGACAACCAAGTGCAGTTTAGCAAACAGACACACACTTTACAATTTGTTTTCCAGCTAACACATCTGGTCTTGCGGTATAAAAATGCTCCATCAATACAGCAAATAAGCCTTGTGTTTTCTCCTCAGTGCAGTTTGATGGAGTGGCTGTCTGGACCCTTTCTTCAATATTAGACAGAAACAGTCAATTCTCTCAGGTCAATATGCCACTTAGGCCGACCAATAATCAGTGGGCTTGCCAAATCAATAAACCAATCAAATAATTTAACACTGCAGAGTCATCAAGCTCCTCTTTTGCAGTTTGGACAAATGAGGCTTTGAGTTCCACTGGGATTTTGGGTCTGTAATGAAAATAGGACAAGTCATTAAAGTAATGGGGAAGTCAAAGAGAACCTGTCAGCATGTCTCTTACTTATGAGGTTAACCTAAAAAGCAAAGTAATGATCTCTGTCCAGTTTCATACAGTAGCTCTGAACATCTGTTATCATTCATTTATTCACTCTTGGTCATTTTGACCATCACATACTCCAGCCTATTCATGAACCAATGAAACAAGGTCGATGGGATAACACTACTTTGCTGCTGTACAATGCTGACCTCTGTTGGCTGCTACAATCTGAAACATAAAACAGGGCACTCTTCTAACAAAATAACCACCACTGAGGAAGTCTTCCAAACACATGAAATCCATCTAGGACTGTGTGCTCAAACCTTGTCACTGGTACGGCTCTGATCAAGGATTTTTTTTTACTTTACACACACCACTACCCCCCCGGATGGGAACAGGTGGCTGGACAGAGAGAAAAGGGAGGGGGATAAAACAAGAGGAGGAGAGAATCAAAGAGGTCTTTGAAGTGGTGCAGTGCTTAAACCACGCTGCACTGGGCTGGCAGTCTTTAAACGGGATAGATGAGGAGGTGCACGGGTGGATGGATGCAGGGAGGAAGACAGAGGGGGCCGCAGGGATGTAGGGTTAGTGAGGCAGCGATACAGAGGGTATGTCAGAATCAGATGAGCGAGCACAGCTCAGAGAAAACAATAGAGACATTGGGGAAATTTTAAAAGACCTAAGTAACACTGGTGTAAAAAGGGAAAGTATGGGAAGACAGAACATAATAGCAAGAAATATTTCCTTTTTCTGTCACTCTTTTATTTTTCTATCAATCCGATTTTCCCCTTACCCATCCATCTATTGCTGGATTGATTTGTGTAAACAAATTAACAAGTAATCAATTGTTAAGGTCATTTATTGAACAAAAATCCAAAGACTTGCTAAGTCCAGTTTTTAAAATGCTATCTCTGGTTTTTAGCCACGCTAGCGGCATGTCTCTAGTCCATCAGTTGGCCAATCAACCACTTTGGTCAAGACTGAAATATCTTAACAACCACTGAATGGATTGCCATTAAAAACACAATCATGGTTCCCAGAAGATGAATCCTAATGACTTTGCTGAGTCCCACACTTTTGAGGTTGAACTGATGGATTGCTGTGGAATTTGCTTAAGTAAATAGACCTGCGCCTTTCGAGTCATCCAACCATGCAAAGCACTTTAACACTACATGTCACATTCACTCTTTCATGTGCACATTCACACACCTGCTACTTAGGTTTTTTAAACGTACTCACACTACACTGGAACTGCAATCTGGAGCAATTTGGGATTCAGTATCTTGCCCAAGGATACTTTGATGTGCAGACTAGAGGAGTCGGGGATCAAACCACTCATCTTGCAATTGGTGGACAACCTGCTCTACCTCCTGAGCCACAGCTGCCCCCTAAAGATATTCAAGGTCCCCAGAGGATAAATTCTAACTTTGCCTCTGGTTCCCTTTTTCCTAAGCTCCAATAATTTCTCAGCATCTATCGACTGACATCAAATTTTGTACAGACATTCAAGGTTCCCAGATGATGTATTCTAACAAATTTTGTGATTCCCTGACTTTTCCTCTGGCACCACCAGCAGGTTGACTTTTTTAGTTTTCACTGAATTATCCTAGCAACTATTGTATGGATTGTCATGACATTTGGTACCTACATTCGTGGTCCCCAGAGGACGATTCAATATGTAAAAGTTTTGATACTCTGACCTTTCATCAAGCACCATCACCAGGTCAAATCCTCCAATACTTTGTGACTAATACTGGCTGACCTAATGTTAACATGCTCAAAGCACTGCTGTGCAGAGCTGCTAGCATGGTTATAAAATGGAATCTATTGGAATCTATTTGGATTTTTGGACAGTCAGCTTTTTTTCAAAATTTTATAGATTTAATTTTTAATCACAAATCAAGATAATTATTAGTTGCAGCCCTACATCTGTCTCCTCCAACTCTATACCATTGCTATTGCTATTGTGTGCCACCACACAAGCAGGGCTTGATTTGAGAGAGACTTTAATGATTCCAAGGAGAATCTATTCCACTAAGTGTTTTCAAGCTACCCAGGAGTTGGTGTGTACTGTAGCTATTAAGACTGCTGAGAGCTTGTGCATCTAGTGGGAGAGCATAGAGAGAGCTTACACAACAGGATGTGGATGCGAACTCTGAGCAGGTGTGTGCTTGAGTGTGTTTGTGCGTGTGTTCTAACATAAATTGAAAAGGGGCCAGCGATAATGTGCTTCACACCATTCTTAGTCACTCTGTGTTTATGTGGGTGATGGAAAAAGCAACGGTAGATTGATGGTGTGTTAGAACTGCTTGCACCAAATGCTTTAAGCACAACGCAGTAAATGAACACCTGAACTACCACAACAATAAATGGATGATGTGCTTTTGTTCAAAGAGTGCAGCTTTAGCGAGCAATGATATCAGTTAGCTGAAGTCAAAAGCTGAACATTCCACCAGCCAAAGTGCATGAAGTAACTAACAGGAGAAACGATCAGGATGACATGAATGAACTCTCTACCGGGGTGGGCGGGTTGGAATTGTAGGCCTGAGCACAGTAAATGCTAACTTGCTGCGCATATGACAGCAATGAGCCTGCCTCCCTTTATTTCCAGTGACAGTTCAAAGGAAGCTTAGCACGCTAAGCCTTCATTAAGGCATGGATCAGCACCAGGGCAAAAATCTGGGTGAATTAACATCGCTGGCGCACAGGCCGGGGAGAATCACAGAGGTTTGCTAATGTGAGAAGAATGAAAACTAGCTGCGAGCGGTACAAGGCTACAACCATGTTGTGTTAATTTAGAGCAACTGCATCACAGTTGTGCAAAACAGTGTTTAAATTCAGAGTTTTTACATCTAATTTTACTCATATGTTAATCATTTGCTGCATTTATGACTTCAATGTTCTTTTTCTCTCTCTGACAGTAGTTTTATTTTCCTTCTGTTTCAAAAAGAACACTACTTTTTACACTGTGGGATTTACATATGAAACACTTGCATCTTAATCCCTTCATTCAGTCATCCAAGCTCTGAACTCTCATTCCCAGATAGTATCTGACTCCTCCATCACAGATGCCACTCATCCATGCACAATGACTGACATGTGAAGAAGTTAGTCAAGCATGAAAAAAAACATCACTTAACGCTGATACTGACCTGCATACATACTTTTATTTGCACCTGTTCATTTCTGAGTGCAAGTCTGAATGGCTTTATGCATGAGCTGACGTGAGAGCGTATTATGCTTGAAATGCACACATCCACAAACACATACCATCTTCTTTGAGGGACTAAGAGGACTTTTCTGATGCCTATCAGTCTTAATCCAAATGCATGAGCACCTGTTAGAGATGACCTTGATAAGAGAAGCAGAGAGAATACTGGAGCTGTGGATCTGAGTAAAGCTGCTGGCTTTATTGCAGAAGCTGCCAGAAAACATTACAGAGACTTACACAGCTGTGCTATACAATAAAGCTCCACTAAGACTACATGAAAGAGAATATGTTGGGTTTGATTAGATAACAGTGAATTATTCAAAACTGCTGAAGTACAGCAATGAACTTTGTGCAGAACAAGACGATACTGTATTTAGGTTTTTTAAGATTATAGATTATGGATCATAATGTTGATGCTTATTTTTGTATTGTGCCTGCTTTCTAAGCCTAAGAGTAGTCAAATAATGTGGTGGCTCAGTATTATGGTTTATCGTTACATATCTTTCTGTTGAAAAACGCAATCATCAGCCTTGTTGCCACCACAGAAATGAACAAAAGGATGACTTTATAGAAGACACTTTTATGCCAATGCACCATTTATTTATTTACTTGCTTTCTTGACATGTCTCCTTTTTCTCTTAACTCCTTACTGATTGTTTGTGCTTACCAACTAAGACTCACCCACCCCACCAAAAATTTAATCAGATTAAAATTAAATTCCCTGTCTCTTCTGCAACAGATTTCATCTTGGACCTGGGGAGTGACCTTGTTACAAACAAGTGGCTACTGGAGTTCAGTGTGTCTGAGTTGGACATGTTTGCCTCCTGCTGGTCAGTTTTGTGTCCTTCACCACCAGAGAGGAAAACAACTCAGGACAGAGCAATAGAGCTTCCTCAAAACAGCTTGGGAGAGCAACTCATTCTCACTTCATGTGTCACACCAGGACTTAATTTGATGTTTTGAAAGTTTTTTTCAAAAATGTAAATCAATGCCAAATCAGTCGTGGAGAGAAAGGCATTTTAATGGAGGATTGCTAGTAAGATAAACAGAACATTTTTCATTTCACATTAAAATAAAAGCTCTGGAAATATTTGGGATAAACGGGAAATATCAAACCTCCTCTCTTCAACACTATTTATAAATCTGGTATCTACAAATAAATCATCTACAAACAAAATAAGATGTGATACAAACTATAATACTGGGGTATAGGACAACAGGCAAATATACAGACAATCAAACTAAGACTAGAATTTCTACCTCGCAGTTGTTTGCCTCTGCTCACTAGTCAAGTTGAAGTTACAGTTTACATCCATGTCTGTAAAAACATGGATGTTTCACACATGTCTTCAAAATGGAGCACAGAAGATCTAACTGGCACAGCTTCAAGCAGGTCACCCAAGATCAGTGCCACCAATTCAGTATCAACTGTTATGATTTGGATATAAAATGTCTTTACTTCCATCATTTTGTTCTATCAGACCTTTCTGTGAAATGTAGTCATAATAAGAGCATGAATTTTTGATTTTTGGCCAAAAATACTTTTGTAAGGTCACAGCGACCTTGACCTCATCAGTTCATATTTAGTCCAAGTGGACATTTGTGCCAAATTTGAGGAAATCCCCTCAAGGCATCCTTGAGGTATCACATTCACAAGAATGAGATGGAAGAGGTCACAGTGACCTTCACCTTTGACTTTCGACCACCAAATTCTTATTAGGTCATGTTTAGTCCAAGTGGACATTTGTGCCAAATTCAAAGTAATCCCCTCAGGGCATTCTTGAGATATTGCATTCACAAGAATGAAACAAGCGCAAAGTCAGTGTCCTTGACCTTTTACCTTTGACCACCAAAAACTAATCAGTTCATTGTTGAGTCCCAGTGGACAGTTGTGCCAAATTTGAAAACAAAAAAACAAAAAAAAGGAATCCCTCAAGGTAGTCTTGAGATATCGTATTCAATTCAAGAGATGGACGGACAACCTGAAATCATAACACCTCCAGTCACAGCTAACGCCGACACAGAGGCATAAAATAATATAACTGCCACAGTCTAAATGGCAGGAATAATTATAATGCCAGCTGACACACTGACCTTTGAATAGCTCAGTTTGAATTAAGTTTGCAACTGTATGAGATTTTCACAGGTAACTGTCTCAGGAATGTACTTGGTATTACACAATTATAATAATTATTATTATTATTCCATACCACTGTAAAGCCTAAAAACAGGTGTACCACTGCAACCCTGCCCTGAATGTAAAGAAAGAGGGGCCACAGTGGTGAGCATGCAGTCACTATGTCTGTAGTGAGGTGGGAAAATGGCCCTCACTTAGGCGTCTCTATTACCTCATGTGGTGCTGTTGTTCAGGGACAACACAAGGACGACAGTTTCTTCCACAGGCAAAAGAAAACGGAACTATATTCTACTGACTGCACAACAATACTGGATTCTTTTAGTTTCACATGCAGCTTGAATAAAAAATGAAAATACACATGGTTTCACCTAAACAACTCATTGAATACTAATAATACAGGAGCTACAGAAAGTTACAAAAGCAATTACAAGCATATAGAGCACAAGAGCAACCCAACACCTCGCAGGATCTCCTGTTACATGTCATGAACCCATCTGGTGGATGAGATGACTCTATCTACTGTTATGCCTTAAAGCTCTCTGCTGACACATCCAAATTTGTTTTAGACATGAGGTCGAAAGCCTCAAACATGTATGCTCTCTGTGTCTCCAGCTCTGGCATCTGCTCCAGAGGTGTCATATGTGTGTAATTACAAGCTACATCTAAACCAGATGAGGGGGATCATTTCCTCTCGTGATAGGGTCGACAAACACTCAGCCAGCCAACATAACAGCCAACACAATGCCGCTCCATCGCAGCAAATCAAACAGAAGAGGCGTAAACTGCTCTGCCTGGAAAAGCAATAAATTGTGTTGTTATCGGTGCTTGAGGATACATTCATGAATTCTAATAAAATGATATCACAGAATCACAGCGTACTGTCCTGCCCAGAGTAGTGAAACACTGTGTGCATTCACAATGGCAAATCAGACAATATCTCAGGATGGTGTGCTTGCTTATAACAACTGTTTCATTACCTGTGCTTATTATTAAAATCCCAGGCAATCTTAACCACGGGGAGAGAGGAAATGAGGAATACTACTGGAATTCAGCCGCGGTGCCTTCTGTGGCTTTGACCTCTGTGTGTGTTTTTGTGTCACATCAGACAAGCTCTTGAATTTTTATGCCGGGATTTCATTGGAATTCAGCAGCTGACCGACAGGCCCCTCAGGACCTCAGCCGGCTGCATGCGTAGACCATCTTTGTCTCTGTGACTGCCATGCTTAATCTCCACAAAGTCCGAACCATTACAGTAAAATCAAATGCTGACTTTTGTGTATTTACCTCAGTGTTGTGTGGGGTGATTCAGACAGAATAAGATGGAGGTAAAACAAGGTGAAATGGCAAACAGGAAGAAACAGCAGCAGAGAGAAGACCAACAGAGTGAGAGGGGAAAGATGGAAAGCGACAAGTTGAGCCCAACCCTGTCTGAGAACCCAAAGGTCAAACTATGATTTATATCAGGGCTCCACAGCTCCCTGGGTTTGCATTATCTGTGAGCATCACTCATACATCACATGACCCTACAATCCCGTCAAAATATAACCCCTTTCAAAACGAATCTCCTCCAAATGACAAAGACAAAACGCACCCTTTACACAATAAAAAGGCCCATCTTAACAAGCCATTTGCCTCCTGACCCGTACGAGCGCAATCACAGATGTTGCTGCTGCTTTCCGCTCCAAAACAAGCCCAGGGAGGGAGAGAAGACAGCAGGGTAGGGAGTGTTTTCTGGAAGAGATCAAGCAAGGATGCTTACCATCCCCATGCAAACACACAGTCACAGCTTTAGTGATAAATCTGCTAAGTTTCTATTGTGTAGCACCGACCACCAATGGATTCTTCTTTTCTCTCCCCCTCCCCTCACCTCATACTGAGTCTTCTTCTCCTCTGCCGAAACAGCCTTTCATATGCCCGGGCGCCCTGACAGTTTTATTTGCCAGGCCATCTTGTTAACACAGTGAATAGAGGGGCCTGCTTGTGTTATGCAGATCAGACTGGGTTACCGAGGGGACAGACGTCAGCAAGCCATTCAGGGCTGGGTTAAAACTCAACCTCAGCCCCTCTTGTTCTGCTGCAGCCTTCCTCTTTTCTCCTCCTCTTCTAAGCCCCCCCCACTGCTGCTTTTAGACAGCTACAGTTACAGCTAAGGCCCTTCTGCATACAAGGATGGGCTTTGTCGAGTGACAGTCAGCTCTAGAAACCTGAACTTAACTTGCTGCTCTAAATGAAGTTTTACGTCAGGCTGCTGACCGGAGGAAATAAAGGAATAGCAAATGGTAAGATCTCATGGCATAAATCCTCATTTGTAGTCTGATTGGTGTCTGAGCTGACCTAACCCTACCATCAGGTCAAGTGTAACCTTTTAAGCGCACATTACACGCAGCTCTAAAACACACCGGCATCATGCAGAGGAGGGTCATGTGATCGGGCTGATCAGGTAGCACATTTACACTCAGGGCACATGCTAATAAGCCTGGTAATGAGTCTCATTAGCACAAGGAAAATCAATCGAGCCAAAGGCAGGCATTAATAATTCACGAAGGAGCATGTTGTGCAAAGAAAATCTACTCCTATGCCCAACTAGCCCAGAGCAGCCCACTCAGCTTACTGGGTTACACAGGCACACTGACACACAAGCAGGCAGGTAACTGAAGCTCTTCTTTCATTTGTCCACTTTTTTTTTTTTTTACCCACATTGGGTGAGCAGGGCAGTCAGGGTGTCATTTTCCATGGCAACTTCCGCCACCTTATCCAGAGAGATCTCAGAGGATGGTATCCTGAATCTTCTACCAAGCCTTTCAACATGCACCTCCACATCCTCCAGATCCAGGAGCTTGCGTCTGTCATTGTAAAGAAGCAGCAGCTCTTTAGAAAACTTCCATCACAAATAATGAGACTGAGCGCTGTGCAGAGAATCCTCATTGCAGCCACTAGGAAAGAACTTTTTGTACTTTAAAGTTTGCAGACACAGGCCACTGCGTTTTACATTCACATTTGAGTCAAATAACATCTACAGCAAATTTTTGAGGGTAATGTTTTGGTAGGCCTGGGTGATTTTAAATACCCAGCACTAGACTGGCTCCTCTCTTGACTCCGACTGGTAAATGCCTCAACACACTCAGTCAACTTACTATAAAAGAGCAGGCCGAAACACCCCCGGGAGTTTAGCTCAGTGGAAACATCTCATACAAAGGCAGTACGGGAGAGGAGGAGAAGAAGGAGAAGAAAGGAAAGGGAGGAAAAACAGTGCTTGTACTGTATATTCATCTATTGAATATTTAGAGAATCATCAATATTTCAGTGAATTTTGAGACAAACACATGTTGAAAGTGTGGTGAACGGTGGGGTTGTGCGGTGGAGCACAGTAACTTCAGTTAAAATTCATTCTCTGTGAACAACAAACAACACGTCTGGCAACACGCGTGAATTATATGTCAAAGAAATGGTGGAAAACTGGTGTGAAAAGACCCACTTGCAAGAGCTTGATACAGATTTCATTATGCACATGAACTCGGTTAATCAAATTTAAGCGCCATGCAGTGATGGTTGCTTTACAACAGAGGCTCTCAAGGGTTGGGAGACTCCAAGGGGTCCCATTATTTTTCACTTTGTTTTTATAATTTGCATTAAATACTTTTACCCATACTTGCCAACCTTGAGACCTCAAAGATAGGGAGGAAGGGGTATGGGCATCATCCCTCAGAAAACATTGAGTTTTACAGACTGTTATCTGCACTCTGGTGACAGAATGAATATAACAAAATAATAAGTATTAAAACAGCATTTTTATGTTAAATACTTTTATTTTTTAAGCTTTTGGTTCATGCCCCTGGTACCCCAGCACAGTACCAGGAGGAGGGAGGGAGGCCCACACCCTGGCGCACGCACCCCTGGGTCCTGGGTGCCTAAGGTGGAACGAGCGCCTCACAGTCTCTGGAAGACACTTTTCAACGACACAATTCAACACAATTCAACCTTGGTCAAACAGCTAAAAACTCATGTCCACACCAATGCCATAGCCTGTAATAAGATGACAAATTAGGCTACTTGTTGGAGGTCACATTGGGAACCACTGCTTTACCTCCATGTACATCAGCAGCTGGTGCTCTTAAAATTTACCAGCTGCAACATTATTCTTGCCAGCCGTAATCATAATGTGGCTAAATTGTGGTCTGGGTAGCTAAAAAATAAGAGTTTCAACACCTGGATGACAAATGTTAAAACAGGCCTCACAATAGGCAACCCTGCAGCCATGCTAGCAGCTTTATGAGGCTTCTTAGGCACAGCAGTGAGCTAAATGCTAATGCTAGCATAGAAACATGACAATGCTAACATGCTAATATTTATGATGTTTACCATATTCACCATTTTAGTTCAGTGTGTTAGCATGCTAACAATTGCTAAACACAGAGTACAGCTGAGCCCAGCGGAGATACAGGTTATGCAGGTACTAAGTCCTGAACCAGTATTGGACAAATTAAAATTTTGACTTAATAATGACACTAGATAAAAAGTTAAGGGATAACCAACATTAAAATAATTCACCCGGGAAAACATGACTGTCTACGACAAATTTTAATGCCAATCTACCCAATAGTTTTCACTCAAAACAACACGTCGACTTCATAGTGATGCTTATAGTCATTAGGATGCATCCTCTTGGATATCTGCATCAAACGTTCTAACAGTCCATTCAACAGTTGTCAAGACAGACAAACATCGCAATCCATAAAGCCACACCGCTAGCATGGCAAAAAAAGATGCAGTTGATTTGGTGACTGCCATTTCCCCCAGTGTTGAAGGACACAAGATAAAACATACCTTGTGGGGTGGATGTGAGTTTGAGAATACCATAACAACTCTTAATATTTAGGCTGCATCAGGAAACCAAATCCATTCGAAGCTGTTGTTTTGCTTAAGTCAACTGAGCAACAGACAAACAACATGTGGTATGTGACCAGAGAACAGTATCTGCACACCTGCCTCTTTCACCTCCATATCTCTAACCTCGAGGGTCCACCACATTCAAACACACCATCACTACACTACCTTGCTAAATCAGCATGAAAACACATTTGTTTTTGCTTGAGAAAAAGAAAACAAAACAACAACAAAAAAACAACAGGAAATTCTTCAAGTTTTCTCCGCAGGAACAAAGACCTGTTGGAGCCATAAAACAGCCTTTAGCCTCGACACAGAAAGTCAGGCTCCTTAAGTCTGTGTCCACTGACAACGTTTTATCCCAGTTTGTCAGAGGGGAAAAAGTTGACTTTTTATTGTGGGACTGCAAAGACAGGCAATTAAGGGCTGCATTCTTGAGCTCACTGTTGCCCCTGTGATAGTTTACTTTACAGCAAAGATGGTCTTTACGGTTCAGACCCTCCCCTCCTATTGTGGATTCCCATTACAAGGGAAAATGCCTGATGAATCCATGGCTGCCGTGTTAACTTCGGATAAGCTGGCTCCAACCTGGCTGACCTCTCTTTTACTAAAACACTGTAGTTTTCTCCACTTTATTCTGTGCTTACGGAGGAAATTGGAGAAAATGGAGGTATTAAGAGTAATGCTGGTGTGTTACAGAATAAAGACATAAAAGTGGAAATTAAATTAAAACTGAATTAAACTATTGTGTTGTCTTCCTGCTGCTCAGTTTTGTGGATCTTATAATTTTGGACCTCTCCTCTCCAAATTATCCTGAGTGCTCCAAGTCAGGCAGCTTATTGTGTCCCACGATTACAATGTGGAATTTGTAAATCAGCACATAATGTGCCTTTAGGTTTTGTTGTTTCCACAAGATGAGCTTCAGCAGCCACTAAACAGAGAGCCACCAACATAGCTCAAATTTCCCTTAAGCCACTAATAGCATGACTTTGTTACGGAGCGATAAGTAGTTATAGGAATCAGCTGATACAGATAAACTAACAGTGTTCAGCACTCTCTTCATATATACAGTATATGATGCTATTTGTCCTGCATTCCTCAGACAGAGTTGCACATCAGTCACACTCTTTCACACACTAACCCGAACCACCTGTACTCCATAGCAGGATCACTTCTTATTACAATGTATGGTTTGTTTCAAAACATAAGTAAATGTATGTCCTCCTGGTTGTGACAGAGGGACTGTAGAGGCTGCAGGCTTGAATCCTTCCTGCTGCATGAATGGTCTCTACAGTAAAAACTATTATCTTAGAGCACACAGGAGCAGAACAATGGTTTCTTCACAGCAGTATGGGTGACTGATTCTATTCAAAGTACCTGAAAGGGTTCCTCAAGAGTGCAGGAGAAATACTGCCATTGCATGTCAATGTATATCATAAAACAGAATGGTTACCTTGCCAAATTGATGTTGGCTTTTTCAGCTGGTTATATGTATGTATCAGGTCATGATGTATTAATTCATTGCTGACTACAAATTCACATCTGCAAAAATGGTTTCATATTAATTACACTCCTGCTTTTGGCATGGAAACATCTGCACAACAGAAAGGAAGCCGACTGTGTGGACATCAATGTGAGTTTGGTGCATGGAGTAAAGCAACGCTGTTACCTCCATTTGTGCAGGGCAAAACCAGGACACTGCTCTCCACAGTTGACACAGGGCTGTCCTCTCTGAGGCTCATCTGCAGGGTTCAGCTTGGGAGAAACAGGAAGAGGAGATGATGGGTCATAGTTTGCACCAGCATTGTCCATTTAAACAACACTGCGTCTAAATGTCAGAATGTCAGGACTTCTTCCATGAGCTGCTTCACTAACTGTATCCACAATCTGTGACTACATTGTTTTCAAAGCACCACCACATACAGTATAATGTGATAATGTAACACATATTTTAAAGGGGAGGTTCAGCCCATAATAAAAAAAAATACATATTTTTCCTCTTATCTGTAGTGCTATTTATCACTTTAGATTGTTATGATGTGAGTTGCAGAGTGTTGGAGATATCAGCTGTAGAGATGTCTGCCTTCTTTCAAATAAAATGGAACTCGATGGCACTCAGCATGTGGTGTTCACAGTGCCAAAAAATGTATTTGAAAAACTCAACAGCAATGTCTCTTTCCAGAAATCATGACCCAGTTACTCAGCATAATCCACAGACCTTGTTGTGAGCAGTGTCATGTGGGAACTATTTCCTTTTTACCGAAGCACACCCGCCAAGTATCAGAAGGAAGTGTGCAACTATTGCTTGCTCACCTCACACCACTGAACTAGCTAAGCCAAGGAAGACGCTGTTAAGGTTTACATCTCGCACTGTCATGAGCATGGGCCTCTTGTGAGCGGATGCATCCTCCTGCATGGTGATATGTTTGGCGGATTTAATTATGTAGAAAGAAAATAGTTTTTACGTGAAACTGCTCACAGCAAGCTCTGTGGATTATCTTGTGTAACTGGGTCATGATTTCTGGAAAGAGACATTGCTGTTGAGTTTTTCCAAGGTTTTTTTTTTTATTTTATTTTATTTTGGGCACTTTGAGCACCACAAGCCAAGTGCAATATAGACCCTTTTAGGGCCGACGTCACAATGACGTCATTTCATTAACTGGAGGCAAAACACAACTTGCCACCACAGGGTTGTAGGCTACATAGGAGTCTTAAAATGTCACCTTGTTGTGTTATTGGGTGCTAGAATAGAAGTCATGGCTCAAAACTGACAGCGTTACGAATGTAAGAACGGTCCAGTTTGTGCCAGGGTATGCTCTGACACTCGGAATGAGTATTCCTGAATGCACCACTTGTATCATCTTCCTCCAGTGTCTAAAACAAGCCAAAAGAAGTCGTTAGCTAGCGCTGGTTAATGTCTGTGGAGAATTGTTTTGCCTCCAGCTATGCCCCACCCACCAAAAAATGTCATACTGTTTACTATGGGCGCATTCACACCAGGATAGTCTGGGGTACTCGGTTCGATTGGGCATGGAATACCGAAAAATTTCACACCTTCATTTTGTTCGGTTCACTTTCACACTGCACTTTTTAAAGTGGACCAAACCACCTGGACAGCTGCTTGTTTGGGGGCGGTATTGCCCGAAACGCTCACTGACGCTCTATGTCACCTCCTCTCTTTGGTTCACTTCCTGTCTTTGGTTCACTAGATAGTCCGTTTGCATTTCCCACTGTAGGCGAACCATACCAGGGTTCACTTGCAAGTGACCCGAGGCCCCCAGTTTTCAAGCGGACCAGGGTTCGCTCGTTTGGGCTGGACCAGACTTCAAATGAGCGTTCACACCACTCCAAATGAACCAAACTATCCGTGGAAGTGGATCAGGGTTCGTTTAAAACGGACCAAATGCGTCCTAACAGTGAAAGGGTCTATAGTTTAATCATATTTGAGAGAAGACAGACATCTCTACGGCTAATATCTCCAACACTTGGCAACTTGTGCCAAAATAATCCAGATGATAAATAGCACCACAAGAAATAAACAAAATGTATTTTTTCATTTTGGGGTGAACTGCCCCTTTAAATTGAGCTCTTCATATAGCCTGCATTAATTACAGTTCACAATAAGAAACTAATATATAAACACCTACAAGCAATAAACATTTTTGCTCTGAACACAACTCACTTCATGTCTCTATTGAAAAACTAAAGCCAGTGTTTGAAACAGAGATATCTTTCATCATGTTGCATGCTGTGTTGTTAATGAGGCTCGTGCCAGCCTTATCATCACACAGCAGATGTAAGCTGATGCCCTTAGCAACAGGACAGAGCAGAAACACAACAGGGAAAACTCCACATCAAACAAACACAACTCGCGTGCGTATTTATTAATTAGCGCGCAAAAGCGAGTCGATACGTGCGCCACATCAAACCTCTAACTTTGTTTTGCCTACATACCGATCTGCTGGAATCTCTCCTCTTATAGCTGCGGCTGAACATGACAGGCTGATCTCAGGACAGTGGAGGTACAGGCGGATACTGGTGGTGACAGAGGAAACTGGGAACCAGAGCTTATTTGTTCAAATGTCCTCACGACTTTTCCAAACGCACCGAGACCAGGCTGCAGTCCTATCCTATTTACCAGCTTCATTAATGAATGGAGCTGTTCCGGATTACAGCTCCACCCTTTTTCTCCCTCACAGCCAATGGAGGACTAGAAAAAATACTTTTGGAAAAAAAAAATGACAAACTGTAATTACACTTGGACAAAAACAGTGATGCAGTGGTTAAATGACGGTGTGGGCGAGTAATGACGTCCAGTCTGAGAAAATCTCAAGGCAAATAACAGACCCTGTAATCATTGAGGAAATAAATGTTTTCCGTCACACAGTCTGTCCTTATATAACCAGTTTCCTATTATTCGCTATAAATTGCCAGGCCAGGAGGTAAAAGCCAAAAGAGTCAGTTTGAAAGAGGTGAATGCATTCAGAAAATACTTTCACTTGTTGAGTCACAGTATAACAGAATGCAACCCTGACCCAGGGACAACACAGTATTCTTTCCTCCTGTTCCCACTTACAATGCATTCATGCCCATACTTTCCTTTTCTCTCTGAGCATCTCTTACTTCACATTTGTTCAGATTAATTCCTAACCTCTGTTCACTTCACAAGAAATGTCTGCCATCTGCCCCATGGGGCGATGTGTTTTTCTTCCTGGTGGTCTGACAGCGTTGTCTCTCTCCAGCAAGTGCCTACCATTCATCACCAGAGAAAAGGCTTCGGTGACACAGCCTCGGTGTGAGAGAGCTCTGACTCAGAGGCACTCTTATACCAAGATGTGCTAGACACACATTATGCTCAAGGCTCTGCTCTATAGCCCACCATATGCAGCCCCGTCAGCCTCTCTAAAGTGTAGGAATGCATGATAATGTGGGGTGGATGACATGCATTTGTGGATAGGTTTCTTTCTATTGGACACACCACCCATTTTCTTTTTAAGTGGAGTGGTACTAAGAGGTAGTGGTTTTTAAACTTTTTGTACCCAAGGCACACCAAAAGGCGAGCCAAAATCTCAAGGCACACCTGTATTTACATTCACCGGCCACTTTATCAGGTACACCTGTACATCTGCTCATTAAGGCAAATAGCTAATCAGCCAATCACGTGGCAGTAACTCAATGCATATAGGCAGGTAGACATGGTCAAGACGACCTGCTGAAGTTCAAACGTGGCATGATTGTTGACGGGCGTGTAGACTCACAAGTCAGTCTAGACACTTTGCTTAACTAAAGACTGATGACTTTCTCCCTGAGTTTGTGTTTAGATGGGCAGATACAGTTTCAGAGTTTAAAAAAACTCTCTACGTTGCAGAACCAATAGTAAATCCGCAGGGCGGTCCTTCGGTGGCTCGCTGAACTCTTGTGCTCGTAAACATAGTCCGGCTAGAAACACGTGCAGCGGTACAAAATGGCTCAAGTCGCTGTAAGTCCTTCATTTCCACAATCTTGTGGACTGAGCACACGTTTGATAAAACAGAGTTAAATCTCTCGGCATCCATTTTCAAGCTCTCTGTGTGTTTATGTCCTAGAAGACGAGAAAAGGGGGAGCGTGTCCTTTTCAAAAATGCAAGAGGTGTTGCTTTGTTGCCGGCCGTTTTCACGTGTGACTGTATATCTGTGCACAAAAGCCTCTATAATGTGTGATATGACTCTTATCACAACATAAATGTTTGTTTTTATCTACTAATATCAAATCACCATTGACAGCCAACCATTACACATGAAATATTTATTAAGAAAATTATTCAAGAATTCATTTTAAACTTCTAAAAATGACATCAAAGCACCAATAACACACCCATTTAAATGGGAAAGATAATGTGATGTGTCACGCACTTATAATTCCCTCGTGTGAACAGTGACAAATAGGTTTCCCATGAAGGTTTTTCAAATGAAATGAAATTAAATGAAATGAAATGAAATTAAATTAAATCAAATCAAGAGGGCGGCACGGTGGTGTGGTGGTTAGCACTCTCACCTCACAGCAAGAGGGTTGCCGGTTCGATCCTGGGCGTGGGAGCCCTTCTGTGCGGAGTTTGCATGTTCTCCCCGTGTCAGCGTGGGTTCTCTCCGGGCACTCCGGCTTCCTCCCACAGTCCAAAGACATGCAGATTGGGGACTAGGTTAATTGGTAACTCTAAATTGTCCATAGGTGTGAATGTGAGCGTGAATGGTTGTCTGTCTCTATGTGTCAGCCCTGTGATAGTCTGGCGACCTGTCCAGGGTGTCCCCTGCCTCTTGCCCGGTCAGCTGGGATAGGCTCCGGCCACCCCACGACCCTCAAGAGGATGAAACGGTTAGAAAATGAATGAAATTAAATCAAGTTAAAAAAATAATTTAATTTTTATTTAAAAAATTTCTTTACACATGACATACTGATACAGTCAATTAAAAATTCAACTTTTTGTATAGGCCCAGTTGAATATTTCAATAATAATGTGTGGTTAGCACTAAATCTCACAGCACACCCTGATTAGCATCACGGCACACCATCTCAGAAACACTACTATAGACAACCCAGGCCTCTAATGCACTTTCCTGCTTTAATGTGAAAGGGTGAAGCTTCTGAGTAACCAAAAGAGTGTGAATTGTGCTGAGTGAGTCCTAAGAATAATCACAAATCAAACCACAAGTCACATTTATATAAATCCATACACAGCATGTCATGTGGTGAAATTTCTTGTGCCTGTAGCTCCAGAAAGCATTTAGAAAAGTAAATAATAAAACAGTCCACTGTAAAATAAAATATTTTACAAAAGAAACAATAAAACAATATAACAGTGCGTTTCAGAGAAATGAAACAGTGGACACATATGTACCTCTTCAGCTAAGACAGACAGTGTTTTAAGTTGTTGAATTAAAAGTTGAAATCAAACGACCTTTCCAAAATTCATTTTAACATAATGACTATAAACCCTGGACCAGTTTTTCGACAGATAGCCAGTTGGCAATACAACCTCTCACCACAGTGCCAACAATCTCACCACAGGGTCCATTCAGTAGCTTTTCTGGAGCTTTTGATTGTTTCACAAAGCAGAAACAAGCTGTAAACACAACACTGACATTGATTTTTACTGACTTATCACCCTATGAGTTGGAACAAATACTTGTCAGCAAACAGCTGCAGGTTTGCACGTCCAGCATACAGAGCAGCATTATTCATTTGGGATTATGTTTGTGTCCATCTGGTGTAATGTAAGTCCAATAGTCCCTCTGTGTAGAGCTCTGTTTTTTAACTCCTAACAAAGAGAATCTGGCTCTTTAGCTGATGATTCTTCACTATGTTCATCTTTTCACTGAAAAGAGCTGTCAGCTGCGGCCGAAAACAACACTATGAAAGCCGTGAGAGTGAACCAAAATAGTAGAATTATCAGCTGGAAAACCCAAACATCTATACAGTGATTGCTTAATTAGGTATAGGCTAATTAGTGTCTCTTAATTTGCTGTATATAGTGTAAATAATCAAAATTCTACTTGCTGTGTATGAGAAAATAAACTGATTCTAACTAATCACACTGGTCTGATTCCATATGAATATTTTCTAGCGTCATTCTATCTTTATTGATACCTGTCCTCATCATGTAAGAGGACATATTAATATTAGAAGTGGTAGCTGTATATTTCTTTAAAGTTAGAGTACAGAACATTTAATTCCTCTTCTAGCACTGAGAGTAATTATATACACACTGTTGACGTGTGCTGATGACGTATGCCTGCAGGTGAGCTCCCAGTATCCCTCGCACCCCCAGGAGCTCTCTCTTTAAGTCTTTCATTGATTTTAATCCTTCCTCTGAGTACTGTGTCTCTTTTTTTCCAGAGCATCCACTCCTGAAACTGTTCTTGGATGTTTCTCAGGATTTTCCACCACAGCTTCCGCCATACTCCTAGCTGCTGCTTAACTGCTATGGTCTCTCCCATATCTATGGTCTCTCTGGCATTCTTTCTACATTAGGGGAACTAATGTTTTTTTCAACCTGGGCCCTATTTTCTGATCTACTTTTGTCTAAATGAGTGACAGGGGTTTTCAATATTTGACATTTCTCCAGTATGAAGCTAAGGCTGACCTGCCTGCAGCCCGTGAGCGTGCGCTATATTAAATAATAGGGCACTCAGACAGCGTCAAACAACGTCAAAATACGTCCACTAAAAGTGCATTTTTCACACAGATAGGCTCGGATTGTTGGTATAATTATCCGACAACATAACGGAAAGGAGAAATGAACGTCTGTGTTTACCTTTAGCTGGATTCTGACATGTTCCTCTGCCTGTTGCTCACGTCTCGTGAGATTTCAGAGCCAGACTTTCACTCTCTGAGTGAGTGTTTTGACTTGCCACAACAAACATGTCCGAATTATTACCCAATTTTGACCAACTGGATCTGGATGAGTCATTTGAATTTGATCACCACCCGTATTTATTTGAACACAGAGTACACGAATGCAGAGCTCATTGAAATTGAAGAGCGGACGAGGAGAGAGAGGGAGCAGCAACAGGCAGAAGAACATGTCAGAATCCAGCTAAAGGTAAAGACAGACGTTCATTCCTCCTTTCCGTTATGTTGTCGGATAATCATACTTACAATCCAAGCCTATCTGTGCGAAAAAAAATGCACTTTTAGTGGACGTATTTTGACGTTGTTTGACGTTGTCTGAGTGCTCTATTATTTAATATAGCGCGCTCTCACGAGCTGCAGGCAGGTCAGCCCTAGCGTTGTACTGGAGAAATGTCAAATATTGAACATCCTATTACTCATTTAGACAAAAGTAGATCGTAAAATAGGGCCCAGGTTGAAAAAAACATTAGTTCCCCTTCAAGTTTATTTCAAACCATCAACATGAAAGTGTCAGAAGACAATCAGTATCATGCACATACAGATGAAGCACTGAAAAAGCAAAAACAATAATGAAACAAATGAACTGTAAAATAAATAAATTAGTTTCTCCCCCCTTTAGATCTGGCTGACTGACATGAAACGCACCACGTCCAATGCACCTGTGCATAAAAGTCACCAAAGCACCCGAAACTAAAATTCCTGTATGCTGTGAAATAGAGAGAGCTTTCTCCTGCAGTGATAGGCTTAAACAGCAGTGTATGAATTAATTTGGCAAAGACTTTAATGTAACAGTTGCTCATTTATATGTAGAAGTCACAATCTGGCTTTAAAAGCCTTTATCTGTCAATCTATCAAAAGCAAAAAGAAAGTCTGAAATCAGTTTTCTGCTCTTTTCTCTCTCCCGAAGAGTTATGGCTTGCACAACATTCATCTTTGCTTTTTTATTTTCTTTCACTTTCTTTGGAGCAAGAACAGAGATTGAAGGCAGCAGCAAGTGTTGCTTTGTCAAAACAAAAATGTTGCTGCCCTGAATCGAGACAAAGCGGCAAGTCTCAAGGACAGACCTTTTACTCCGAGACACTCAGTTGCACCAGTGGATGGAAGTAAAAAATCCAAAGCATCCTTGTCACACATAAGCAGTCCGAAATCATATGATGGCAGAGAGAAAGACACAGAAAGGAGTGGAAAGAAGAAAAACGCACACACACAAAACAGACGTGCAGCCATTCCACATTCAGATAAACACATACAGTATCTGGGCATCCAAATTATTTGTGTGTACATGTGGGCCTGGGGCTTACCACTAAGCCTCAGTTCAAAGCCATCCTAGATTACCTTGAGGAATGATGATGATAATGATGGCAGAGGGAGCTGACCCTGGGGACTCATGACTTTAAAACTCCCCTCATTAAGTCTTAAAAAAGCTTAAGCACTGGTGGCAGAATCAAAACCAGCTTGTGTGCAGCTCCTCAGAGCAAAATCTCCTTTTTTGGTTGTACAGTCAACAGTGAGCGTTTGTGAAGCTGATATTGGGCTTTTTAGTTTTTGCTACTGTCATTGAGGAAAACAACAGTCTTCATAAATGTGGGATTTCTGATGCCGTGCAGTTTGCATCGTATTATCTCAAATATCTCGCCGGTGAACTTTGGACCTGCAGAAGTCCGTCAGGGCTGATTTGGTTTCAGCAAGTGGCTGCTTGGAAGGTGGCAGACATGACGTTCAGAAGTGTTGGGAACGTCTAGTACAGCTTGAAACCTACAGCTGCTTTGGTCTAATCCTTGTGGGAAGGTCTGTGAGACTAGCTGCACCCATCAGAACACAGATATGGAAATACAGTGGTCTCTGTGAGTATGTACATCTGTATCTTTATGGTATATCACTAATATTCATATCACCTGTTTTGCACAGTGGAAAAATCTGATATTCTGTCTCAGTTAGCTGAGCTAGTGCTGTCAACACTGGTGTCAAATATTCCCTGTTCCCACCCACGCCACTCTGTCTTTTTCACAGACATGCACCTACACACACACATCCTCACACCTAACAGCACTTAGAGATGACAGCAACCTCTTGCACCATTAAAAGCAGTCAGAAAACCCGGCTTCAGCAACCTTTCATTGCTTCCTAATTCACCCTCACTCTGTTCCTCAGTCAGCAATAACAGTACCTATGTTTTCTGCCAGGGACACATATCAGTGTGCTTTCAGACCCCACTGTGAGTGGAGGTAAATGATGGCAGTGGTTGGTGCCATTTAGCTGCAGGAGGGCCTCAGATCACTTTAAAGGACCCAGAGGAGAGGAAAAACTACAGGCCAGTGAAGAATACCAACAAGAACACTGAGGTGAGGCACTTTACCTGCACTGCTCCCATAAAAACAATGAATGTACTCACTTAGTTACACAAACTGAGTGGATGTTATATTTACACATGAGTTTACACATGTCTTCAGAGCAAAGATCTCCTAGCCTGGTTCCAGACCATAGACCCCGCCCACTCAAGTGATTAGGCTTGCATCTCTGGTCTGGCATACTTCAATGAATTTGCGATCTCGTCCAAACGCTGGACGGACCAATGAACGCCGGGGGTCTAGCGATTAGCCAATCAGCGCCACGCTAATGTCAAGCTGTACGCCGGTGGGTAACTGGTGAGGATAGCAACAATGGCGACCGCTACAGATCCTACAGACCACACTGACGATGCTATCGAGGTATTTCGCCACTACTCGCGTTAATGGAGGACCAAATTAAGAAAGCTGCTAAACTGGATTTAACGGAGATGCAGCTGGGCGTGCACGACGAGGGAGACATTTTAAACGGGCAATGCTCGCTTGTTTTCAGCACCCCCGAGGCATGGATACTAATGACGTCAGATTCTGGGTGAGTCGTTGATCTCTACTGATTGGTTAGGGAAAAAATCAAATTCCCTCCCCCTTGTAAATCGCCTTCAGTGGAAGCCATGTCAGACTGAAGGTTCTGGGAGCTTCAGTCTGACACTCAGGCTAAAGATCTCCTAATTATGAGAAAAATATCTTGTAGTTATGAGATCCTGATCTTCTCTTATAATTTTGAGATAGTAAATCATAATCATGAGATTCAGAAGTCATTTCATTTGGAAATAACGTGGTAAATGCAATAAAAAAATTAACGTTAAATTCAACTGAATACATAGCACATAAATATCATACTTCAAAAAACATGTATTTGATTTTATGTGGTCTGAATTCTCCCTCTTGAAATGTCAATTTTAATTTGCACAATTTAAAAAACTTTCCCCCCATTTAAGTTCACATTATTAAAGATATATATAATCTAATTCATAACAATCATTTGCTTTCATACCCGCGCTCTAAAATGAATCCACTGCCTCAACAAAAAATAAAACAAAATAAAATAAAATAATATAAAATAAAACAAAATAAATTAAATTAAATTAAATTAAATTAAATTAAGGTAACAATTTGCATACGTATTTTTAAGTAATTCCAACTCTGGCTTTATTGAGTAAATCCTAACAGTGTTTTACAATCTGACAAACCCAATTATTTTAGCACAACCAACATGATTTGCTTTGACCTCAGAAATCTAAATTAAGTTGAACCAACATAATTTAGTTTTGGTAAGTTTTGGTGGTATTAAGTGTTCAACTTGTTTTATTTAGAATATTCTAAATTATTTATTTTAATTCCATCCTACCCCAAAATGCCAAAAATAACTAACTTGCTGTGTAAAAATAAGTTGTCAACTGACTAAAACAAATTTTTTTTAAACTGGCAAACACCATGAATCATTTTTTAGAATGCATGTAGTGTGGGCAACAAAAACTCCTATGCTGAAATGTTTTGCACAGATCACAAATGCACAGAAGAATAAATAAGGCCAATTCACACATGCATGGCTGGAAAAACTCATTCATGCATATTAAGATTATAATTGTCTTTTGTTTTGAGTTGGGACACTTACCTCTGAGGTGTCATAAGTACTGGTTATATGTTCCTGCTTTGAACCACCTGCCCAGCCTGCATGCATGTGCTGATGTATTGTGTCTAACAAAGCACGCCCCTGTGAGGTCGCCATGGAGACAGATACCCTCAACAACCCACACAAACTCACACAATCACACATTATATGGATGTCACATACACGTTAAAGGTGAATCTAACGCTATTTGACATGTACCATTGACTGAAATAAACCATGTCCCTTTCTACTTGAACCACTGATTATAAGGTTGTTATAATTCATACCACAGGAGCTAGGGTGCACTTAGTCTCTGAGTCACAGTCAATATCTGCACAACAGATCAGATGTGTCAGATTACCAGTGACCGTGACATCTTATCTCTTGTAATGGAAAAAATGAATATCTTCCAAACTATGGTTCACCTGAGTTCCTATACACAGAGTAAGTGCTGATGTCACTTTGATCAGATATGCACTGAAAACCTGCAGTGAGGAGCCGATACAGTCTTACAGCAAGAAGCCACTTGTCTTTGTAATGTTAAACCTGCATGCAGCATGCTTGGAGGAATTCATCATACCTTTCAACAGTGATGCAACTATTTATGAGCGGTGAGGCAGGGCTCTTTGCATTACATTTGGCTACATCTGGAGGAATATTTCCCTGTAAGTCTGTCTTTTCTTTTTCAGGAATATCTGATGTAATACAAACCTGCTGACACGCTGCTGTCATCGAGCTACTCTGAAGAGCAGCTGTCTCACAGCTTTCATGTGTGAGCAAGAAAGGAGAAGGGAAACGCAAAGAGTTTTTCAACAAACTGACCCCTGGGATGTTTGAAAATCTACTTCTGAATCACGTCCTTAAGTTAAGACAAGCCCTCTGGAGCTGTTGAAAGCTCCAGACTCCCCAACCCTCCTTCTCTCTCTTTCCTTTCCTCACTTGTACTTACCCCCCGTATAACAGCCGCTCTCAGACAGCAGCTTACTCAAACTGTTGACAGATATTTAAGAAATCAATCCCCAAACGATGTGTCGGATCCTATTGCTGCAGCTCACCTGAGATTAGCAAAACAACATGAAATAAAAATCTGGTACGCTTGTGTAAATTAGTCAGAGCTATTGACATGCATATTCATTCTGCCCTGCAGTCAGCTGTAAAATCTGAATCCCTACTTGCATTATTATTAAAGTGGAAATAGCTTTATTATTATGTTATGTTACTTATTATGAAATAACTGTTGATTGCTCAATGTAATAGCTGTAGATAACAACACCATCTGCATTTGGATTTGTCCCCTATAAGCTGTGCCTGTAAGAACCCATGGTGCTCAAGCGGGCCGATGGTGATGTGAGTTGGATTGCAGAAGAGGATCTAAGAGTACGGGAGGGTGTGTAGATATTAAGGAGTTCAGACATGTAGGAAGAGGCTTGATAATGAAGGGCCTTAAAGGTGAGAAGCAGAATGTTGAAATCGATTTAACAGGAAGCCAGTGAAGTGAGTCAAATACTATGCAGCCCAGAAGCTCTCTTATTATTGTATGTTAGAAAGCACAACACTGTGTAATGTAAAGCTTGACGGCATCCACTCCAACTTCCAAGGTGCATTTGCAGTTCTGCCAAGCATTTTTCATGCACTTGCTACAGCTCCACGTCCCTGACTGAACACTAAGTGCTCCTCAGTGGACCTGGACTGCACACAGGTCACTAATTATTCTTCTTCTTTGCTCCAAGCGTCCTTTCCTTTGCCCCCGGTCTGTGCCACTGGCTGGTTCTGCTGCCCAGCTTACATTCACCACAGCCCAGAGAGCTAGAACACGTGTTTTAGCGACACAAAGACCACACAGACAGTACTACAATGTAGCATTCAGAAAGTATTCATATTTGGTTAGACACACATTTTGGACAGAGATGTCAGTTATAATATTCGTATCACTGTTACCTGTTCAAACCACAACCAGATCTGCCCTACTGAATGTGGGTTTTTTAATCAAATAAATAATTTATATGTCAAGACATTATTTCTTCAGTAAGCCAGATATATTTTTCATTACATAAACTTCTTTCATTAACAGAAGCCACACCTCGTGATTATGCATATCTTCATCAATCCAGGCTTTCTGGTCACAGTGGTGTAGCTGTGATCTATAGAAATGATTTTTTAGGTTTTGTGCTAAATGGCTAATACCTGTGTTGTCCATTATAGTCTACAGACTTCGAAATATCAGTATGTATCATGTATCACACTTGGCTAAAAAATGATCTGAACAATAGATACCAATATATGTAAATAAGTGATGTGAGGTCCAATATTCTTAAAATAACTTGTGGAGTGCCGCAGGGTTCGATATTGGGGCCCAAGTTGTTCATTCTATATATAAATGACATTTGTAGTGTGACTAACGAGTTCAATTATGTATTATTTGCTGATGATACAACCTTATATTGCTCAGAGGAAAACTTAGAATCACTTCTCAGCAAGGCAGAAAAAGGGCTACAGAGATTAAAAAATTGGTTTGACCTTAATAAGCTTTCCTTGAACATAGATAAAACTAAATATATTGTCTTCTCCAAATGGCAAATTAAAATTCAATTAAAACTGGCAATTAATGATATTGAATCAGAAAGAGTTTATGAAAATAAATTTCTTGGTGTGATTATTGATTATAAGCTCGCCTGGAAATCACACATAAGCAATGTTAAAAACAAAATATCTAAAACAATAGCAATAATATATAGATACAAATATATATTACATAAACATACTCTATACATATTGTATTGTGCTCTTTTTCTGCCTTACATATTATTTTGTGTTGAAGTATGGGGCAATACGTATATAACTAATATAAAACCCATATTCATGTTACAGAAAAAAGCTATTAGAATAATCAATCATGCTGCATATAAAGACTCAACAAATCCACTTTTTATTAAATTGCAAATACTGAAATTTTATGATTTAGTTGAATTGAACACAATAAAGTTTATATATAAAGTTAAAAATAACCTTGTTCCAAACGCTATACAGACTCTTTTTGAAAGTAGAGATAGACACTATGAGCTCCGAGGAACTGAGATGTTTAGAAAACCAACAGTCAGAACAAACACTAAAATAAACTGTATTTCCGTTAAAGGAGTACGTCTGTGGAATAGTTCCACTGATGAATTAAAACTTAGCACTTCTTTATTACAATTAAAAACATTATATAAAAAGTCAGCAATTCAAAGATACATGACAGAGATCTGATTTGGCTTCATTTTTTGTTTTGTGGTTTTAAACTGTTCTTATTTCTCAGTTATCAGCCTTTTGTTGGCTGCATTGTGAGCCGTTTTTTTGTTTGTTTGTTTGTTTGTTTTTTGAGTATGTGCGCATGTGTGTAAAGAGGGTGAGCTAAATAAGCTTCAGCTTCAGCCTACACCTTTTTGGTCAATATGTACATATTAGTGTGAACGAATTATGTATATTTTGAGATGTAAGACTGAAATAAATTCATTCATTCATTCATTCATTCATTCATACCAGTATAATATCAATTGAGTCCACAAGCTGTATTCAAAGGCAATGCTGGAAAGCAGAGCGTAGAGATCTAAAAGATGGATTCCACGTCTCCTATGAAATATATAAGGAAGCTAAATCAAGAGCCAATCCTCTGTTAAGCATGCAAAAGCAAGATACCCCTCAGACATCGTCAGCAAAAGCCATCACAACTCTGGGATCCTTTTCAATACCATACGCTCCTTGGTTACACCTCTGTGTACCTCACTATGAATTTGTCACCAATTAGCTGTAAGCACTTTAAAGACTTTTTCCAAATAAAACTGACAGCACTAGATCGAGCATTTCGCATCCTATCAAAGATTTTCCACAGGCTATTGAGAACCCTCCTGCTTTTAATAATTCCTGCCCAGTCACTTTACCTCTGCTTAAACGCATAATTGCAGGTATGAAGCTGACTGGTTGTCAGACTGATATAATTCCAACAAAGCTCCCAAAACAGTGATTTGAAGCAATTGGTCCAAGCATACTGATGATATTCAACAGCTCTTTAGCCACAGGTACAGTCCCATCTTGTTTTAAGCATGCTGTAGTCCAGCCACTCCCTTAGAAGCCTGGTCTTGTTTGGCTATTTAAGTAAGTAAGTAATTTCAGGCCGATATTCAATCTTTCCTTTTTATCTAAGGTTTTAGAAAATGTTGTTTTAATCAGATTCTGTCCTCTTTTCTTAAAAAAAAAAAACAATGTCTTTGAAAAATGCCAGTCAGGGAACACCACCGTACAGAGACAGCTCTCCTAAGAGTGAGAAACGACGTGCTCTGTGATGCGGATGTTGATAAATGCTCCATCTTGATCCTTTTAGGTCTCAGTGCAGCATTCGATACTGTCGACCACACGATCCACCTGGAGTGCTTGACATGCTGGGTCAGTATTTCAGGGTCTGCCCTTGATTGGTTCACTGGACAACTCACTGTTTCATTGGAAGCTCATCCTCCACACCTGCAAATATTTGATGTAGGGTTCTGCAGGGTTCAGTTTTAGGTCCTCTTCTTTTCTGTCTGTACATGCTCCCATTGGGGAACATCATTCAATCTTGCAACATTTCTGTTATGCTGACGATACTCAGATCTACCTTCCCCTCAATTACCGCAATCAAGTAGACTTAACTGGATTAGAAAACTGTCTCCAGGACATTAAAGACCGGTTGGCTCATAATTTCTTACAGTTAAATGAGGACAAGACAGACATCCTACTCTTTGGCCCCCCACATCTTACCGCTGTTATTGCCCGCAACCTCAACCACTTTTTCGCCTACATCAGACCACATGCAAAGAACCTTGGTGTTATCTGAGTTTTAACAGGCAGGTAAATTCTGTTGTTAGGTTCAGCTTCTTCCAGCTCAGAACCATCTCCATAATTAGATATTTTGTATCCCTCACTGATCTACAAAGACTCATTCATACACTAATATCATCCAGGCTGGACTACTGTCTACCTAGGCATTTCTTAGGCCACCATCTACCATCCACAACTAGTTCAAAACCATTTTTATTCTCTGGCTCTTAATTGTATTTGACCTGTTTTTCTATTTTTCTATTTTTTTTCTCTCAATTCCCTGTGTTTAAATTTTGTTTAAACCTATTTTGCTTTAAATGAAATAAACCTAAAACTTCGTTCTGATAGTACTTTGATAGTACTATCTTGATAGTATTTACTTTGCTTCACCTAGGTGACGTAATTGGAGCCGCAGTATTAGTTGTGGTTGATATTGAAACAGTGTTTTTCCTTGTTTATTGCTGTTAGTTAATGCTTACAAGTGAGTGTGTTGATATTTATAATTGATTCCCAGATATGGGTGTGATTTGCTGCTATGCTCTGAGGAAAATGGAAAGCAATCCCATTATCTTTGCAACAACAATAACACCACTTAGAAACACTCAGGGGGGAGTTAAAAAGGTCTGTCTGTCTGTCTCCTTCTTAAGTTGCATACAGCTGCATACAGGCAAGCCAACTGTGTTTTACATCTAAAGTTGCACCCCAAACTGACTTTTGTTAAACAGTGACGACTGTGGCCCAAACTGACAATTATGGGATAATGGAAAACACTGAAACGTAGTACAATAACAGTAGCACAAGTAGATTAGAAAAGAAGTTAATGAACTGACTCAGTAATGTCTGTTATCCGTCATCACGGATAGTTTGCCACCATATGCTACTGGTGATACCAGACCAAGTTAGACTATGGCACCAAAACTCTTGCACATATGGAGATGAGCAAGGATGCATTTTCTAAGTTATGAATCCAATATTTCAACTTTTAAAGAAGACGGTGCTATTTCTACTCTCAAAAGTTACATTATCTCGTTTCACAGTAAAAGTAAAAAGTGTAAAATAATTTTGATAGTGTTTATGATGCTAAAACATGCTGACAAATACTACGGTCTCAGGTCATCGTCCAGCCCGTTACACAGACAAACCAGCAGTAATACAGTGGTTTATGTTTCACATGTGACTGCAATTTAAACAGGCTATGTTTTGCTCATCTGGACATGTGAGTGGTCCGTTTCTATCAGTGAGCTGTGCGCTGAGGATACCAAATGACCAAAAACTTTGCGCACATCTGTTTTGTTGACAGTTGCTGGTTGCCATGGAAACCAAAGTGAAGCAGGAGGACTTCAGTGAGCTTTAATGTGTTTTGCAGTTGGTTTAATACTGTAGCTTTCTTTTAGCTTTTGAAGCCATTTGATGACTTTGATTATTACACATATTGAGGAGGGGACATATTTACATGTTTCATATATTGGTGATATGCAGTGATTATGTGCTTGCTTCATTTGAATGTTTGACTTTCACTGTGCGACATAATGTATGTTCAGAGATCAACACTAGAAGACTGTCCTCAAAGTCATTTGCTGAGCGGAAACTTTAAGAGGACGTAGAACAGGGGTTTTTAGTGAGGCACGATACATTTTTGTTCAGCAGTTAAACTTTTGAAACAAACAGAATTTTTCAGTTACAAGGAGTTAAAAGACATGTCTTGAAAAATTTGGCTTTGATAAAGGTCATTCCCCGTCTGCTCCTTTGTCTTCTGAAATCTGCTCAGCAGTGAATTATATTTATTTAAGAAGAACAGTTTTGACACCTGCTGGATAGCCTGATAATTCACTGTTATGCATACAGACAGAGCTTAGATTAGATCCATAAAACACATCTGTCAGGTTACAAGCCAGACTGTTATGATGGAGGAAGGTGTGTAATCATAATTAAGCAGAAGCACTATGCAGCGAGAATTTTATGATCCGAGCATTAATCTAACTTTTGTGTGTTTGGGATTTTTACAGCCGGTGTTGTAGCTGGATGGTACATCAAGGACAAACTGTAAAACTGATATATTAGTGTGAAAAGCAGACGGGCAAGCATGGCATGCATCAGGCATTTTATTTCCTTCTGATCATTGCTTATCTGATCTCATACATAAATCATGCTTTTCATATGGCAGCACCAAACTCTGCTTATACAGTGTACGCAGATATGACACACACATATAAATAAACGTATACACAAAACAAGAAATGTGTCGCCAGACGGTTCATTTTATGGCCATAATGAATGGTAATTTATCGTCATTTATGGTCAAAGCCTATGTACATTCACACAAAGAAAAGATAAAATAAATATTTGCATATAAAATAAAGCATAATATAATGACACTTTGTTAAACTTTAATAATACATTTTTCAGTTACCTGATAAACATGTGGCAAATGTGTAAAATAAGATAAATACACTTAAATATCATAATAATCCCTTCATTTATGACACCTGAGAACTCTATTGATTAACTTCTGACATTCACAATGAGAAGTGCCTTTATCAGTTGCAACTGTCAGTAAGACACAAAATGTTTACTTCCCCGTGTCCTTAGAAATAATTTCATACTGGTATGGAGGCAGATTAAGACTGTGAAATTCCCTTTGACTGAAGTGTGCACATTATCACATACAATGAGGCTGAGAAATAGCACCATATACAGAAAGGCTTAGAAAAGCAAATATGGCTTCTTAAACAGTTGTACATACAGTATGCACCCTGCACATCTACCCTATACACAGTTAAGGCTTAAAGGTCCAGCGTGTAGGATTTAGGGGGACACATTGGCAGAAATGGAATATAATACACTAAGTGTGTTGGTGTATAAATCACTTGAAAATAAAAATAGTTGTGTTTTTGTTACCTTATGAGCCATTTATATATACATACGGAGCGGGTTTTCGTCCATGGAGTCTGCTACGTTGCACCACCATGTTCTACAGTATCCAAAAGCAGACAAACCAAATACTAGCTCCAGACAGGGCCATTCAGGTTTCCCCGTAGTTTGCAGCCCCTGTGAAACTGCTTTATTCTGTGTTTCTACTGGTTTAAATCACCAGATACATCTGATTTGGAGAGGAAGAGACCTTTGAAGACAATTTGGCTCCTGGTAAAAACCTCATGAACGTCTGGATCTTAAGTTGGCAGAGACAAAAAGGTGAGCACACATTAGCAGGTGCTGGGCTAGCGGCCATCTCCGCCATGCCAAACAGTGTCTGAGAAACACTGATTTGTAATGTGAAACTGCTTTATTCAGTGTTTTTTATCAGTTTCAATCACATTGTTTTGGAGAGGAGCAGACCTCTGCAGATAATTCGACTCACTCTAAAAACCTCCTGAACAACAGACATTAAAAGAATTCTAATTGGGACAAGATTCAGCTGATTGCAATTGGCAATCTTTGCCAGTAGATGTCACTAAATCCCCCTAGATCTTACACACTGTTCCTTTAAATAATGTCTGAATTCTTCCTGTGTCTTTCAATGTTTCTGAAACAGAAAAAAATGCTCATAAAAACTGTGTAAACCTGCAAAAGAAATGCAAAAACATACATATACACAAAAAGTACCCTGATATTGTCACAAAAACAACATGTCAGAATGCTCCACACAGGAGCATATCGGTATGTACAGTTTGGATAGACTCATAAAAAAAAAAAAACCCAAAAAAAAAAACCACAAAGATGGAGGGAAGAATGTGAGGTACAGAAGGCAAAGTTTACAGGCAGCATCTGGACAGAAATCACGCTGCGGGGCCTGTGGGCTCAGCAGTTTTAGAGGTGTCTCCAGGGCCGAACCAGTGCATCATATCTCCGGAGTGTCTACTGGAATTCTGTTGGCCTGAGGTGAAGTCTTTCTTTCAAGTTGCTCCAGATAAGCTAACCTGTCTGTTCTGTAAAAGCTAAAGGCTAATGGCTCTCCCTGGTCACTGCACGCTACCTGAGAGATACGCAACAACACAAAGGAATTCGGTTCTCTCTGATGTCTGGCAGCGTAATCTCTACAGTTCGTGTAACCTACACTACAGCCTCCTCCTTGTGACCCAGTAATGTGTTCCAGTGTGTTTGTGTGTGTACAGTGTGTTTGTGCATGGGTAAACGTCTCACTTCCTCCCTACGTCTGGCCTGTAAATCCCACCTCCATGCCAACTCTTTGTCGGCATTAGCACACTTCATTCTGGGAACATACATTAACATCATTCCCTTCAACTGCCTCACAGTTGCTCTCTAATACCCACTGTCCTCCTACTGCAAAGAGGACGCAGCTGTGATCGCTACAACTCAGCAAGAAGCATGAATGGATCTTTTCTGAAATTGAAACATACTGAGAATGATTCTGATGCTGATGTATGTATCATAGACAGTTCAGATATTCAGGCTTACTGAAAAATAGAGTGCTCACTGTTTTACCTTATATTTGGTACAAAACTAAAAGACACTGAATTGACTTTATCCCCAGAGTGTCTTTTGACATTCAGTAAAACTACTTCAAATTACAGTCTCAATATGGGTGTATCTTCCAAATGCAGGTGTGTTTGTCGTGGCAGCAACACCAGAGGCCATTACTAGAAATCAAGCTCAACATACCTCAGATATCTTTTCCTTATCTGGCTTTATAACCCTAATACATATATCTCGTTTTTACCAAAATTCATTACGAGCTACATCATCAGAACCATGGATGAAATACTTCATATTATATGGACAGCAAAAAGTAATATTCATCAGAGTAAATGATAGCCTCTAATTTTAAGACTGAGAAAATGTAGAAACACTGGAAAGAATTTCCAAATATTCGAACTAGGCAAACTCTTAAAATATCTGGATGATAAAAGAACTACTCTAATAATGTCAAAACAAAAGACTGTCTCTGCTGCTGACGTAAAGAGTGGGAAGGTAGTTAATTACTGATGTCACTTGTGTAACCACGGGAGCCAATTAACAGTGTGTGGATTAATTTTCTAATAAAGAGACAGTCTTTATGTTTTTATTTCCTGTTCTCATCACACAGGTGTCTCGTGTTATTCTGAGCTGCTGTGATGGAATCGGTGTAAAATGAGCCACACTGTCAGCTATCACTGCGGGGATAAAGTAAACTTTGCACAATTAAAATGAAGCTAGAATCATTATTATGTGTTTAGTGTTTTACATGATCTCTCCTTCTTTTCAGATGCTGTTTTAAAACCCGAGTAAAAATAGAAAGTCTTAGGTTTGAGTCTGACGTTACCTGATTAACCCCAAATCCTGCTTTGTAGTACAGGCCTCTGGCTTTTTCCTGCCGTGTGTTATTATTTATCGCACTTTCCTCTCTCCTGTCCAGCTGGAGGAAGACATACAGCTGCAGTTGACAGCTGGAGAGATGCAGGTAGAGCAGCCTGACCACAATCCAGCTAGTCCACACTTTTGGATATAATTGGCTACAAATACAACACCTCAAAATTGCTGAGAAGCTGTTGAGCAAAGCACTGAAAGTTGTAGACTGTCACAGAGTAGAGCAGCCCAGGAAGTAGCTGGACTGAATTTACAGCAACAGTTACCTACAACTTAGAAGTGGACTCACTGGTGCCATCTGACTGGGAATATCACTAAACTCTCACTTCACTAAACCAAGAAAGTCTTCTAAAGGAGCTGCTTGTTGGCACACTATAAAATAGGACTATAGTTATATTGGGCATCTGTGTATGTGTCCGCTACTCTTGCCCGTGATGTGATTAAAAAAAATAGCCCACTGACTGACACCTCCCTGAATATGAACAGGTCTGGTGACCATCACAACAATAACATAACTGGAATAAACCCAACATAATGAACTGGTCTAAAAATGAACATATGGCTGTAACACATGCAGTGTGATTTAACAACAGTACGAAAAGCTCCAAATGGCAAATGTCCAAATTGGAAGGCACATTCTGGCAAAACTCTGATAAACTGTGTGTAACTGTGTGGTGTTCGCTATAGACAACAAAACTGTTAAATTATATTACAATACAAAAATAAATGGAGAGTACAATAAATAAGACATTTTTTATCCTGCTATGTACAGTACTTACATCACATTCATTTACACTATACACACATGGGAGTGAGAGAGGTCAGAGTGAGTTTGAGCTCTGAATTGGCTGTAGCACCAAAGAGGAGGGACGTGTTGACACAATGAGGATCTGAAGAGGACTGCCGAGATGAATGGACATAGATGCTAAAAAAAGACATGTAAACATCATTAACGCTCAGTCACTTACTCATTAACACCTCATAAACCTGCATAATGATCGGACAAAGGAGAAATGTGTAGTGAACAGAAATGCTGTGGTATATTTTTGCAGCATGACACACTTTATATACACATGACTGGTGTCACTGATTGAAAAAAATAAGCCCAATTTATTCCTCTGTCCCTTTTTTGATTAAAAAGTATTGTTGTAATATTCAAAATGCATCTCGCACCTGTTTGATGGTATTAGATCTACTCCACTATCACAGGCAGACTGGAGCCAGAGGACGGCGTACATTTCCCGCAGTAGCCTCCACATATTCCTGACACTCTGCTGCCATCCTGTGGACACAAAAGGCATAACATCATTTGTTAAAGTTGGTATGTGATTGTGATCCAAAACAAGAGTGAATCTGAGGCTGGCTCTCACGTTTTCTTTCACTGGCAGTACTGTTAGAAAACACTTACTGACAATTCCTGTATATTATACATTTAAGGGAACATAAATACAGTTTGTAGAACAGTCAGAGAGATGCTAAATAATAAAAAGCTTGTTTAAAATTCTCTGTCCTATGTTGAAGAAACTTTTCCCCCTGTGACTGATCACTGTCAGTGTAAAACAGATGTTAGTTTGAGGGATCTGTTAAGAAAAAAAAAAAACATCATTTTTAAAGGTATTTGTGGGAGGGTTGTTGTGGTAACTCTTAAATTAGCTTTTCTTTTTCATAAGGCACACAAAGACCGAGGCCCACCAGGCATGTTTGTCACCAGGTATGAATTGGGTAATCACATGCAGCATAATGAACGGTTTCGTCCAAACATTCAGCAACAAAAAGGAAATTGCATCAGTTGAGTACACCGAAAGCACTATCCCACGACATGAAAGCCTAAGCGTGCAGCGAGTGGTTTGTCTGATCTCCTCTGGAGTGCTCTCCCCGTCCCACTGTCACAACCTGGCTTTATTTAAACTGCCCACAGCGGCATGCTGGCTATGGAAATCAGGCTGTGAACACTTTCTGGCATCACAACTGCCTCCTGTTTTTGCCTTACCAAAATGCACTTTCCAGCTTGAGCTCCATTTCAAAAGAGGAGGGTTTAGGGGCACTTGAGAGAGAGCAGCTGCCCAATAAGGGTCCTTTCTCAGTGAGTTCATAGGGAGAAGTGGAGATGGGAATACAGAACACACTTGGGACTATGCCCACTTAGAGCTCTGAAGCCAAGAGGACATGCAGAGAGGATAAATAGTGGAGGGAGGGAAGGAGTAAAGGAGGTAACAGAAAGGAATAGAGAAGATGAGGCAGTAAAATAAAGAATTAAAGATAGGTAGGTAAATGTATGCTCTAAAGAGTTGCCAGAGGACAATGAGCAATAATGAATGATATAAAGTTACAGAATACACTTCAACTATTTTAACAAGCCAGGTGCCCAGGACCTTACTGATAATACACTGTTTAGTTGAAGTTTGCTCTAATTTTGGGAGTTTTTCTATAACATGGGCATGTACGTATGGGACATATTGCCAGTACCTGTGATTTTCGTATATTAGCCACTGCATAGTTGCCTTGGGAGATCCACAAGGTGTCCTCAGCCACCTTAAAACCTGTTCCTGAGAGATTGATCCTGAACCGCCCCTGGAAAAAAGAGAAAAAGGCAGAACATGAATAACACATCCCATGGAAAGCACACTTTACATGCCACTCTGTAGCAGGAGGTCAATAGCACTGATAGTGGCTGCAAAGCATTTATGCATGTTTATTCTGGCTTATTGGAATGGCTCACTAGGACACTTTAAAAAATCCTCACCTTTAATGTGAAAGCTAATCAGTGTTGATAGTAAATGTAGCAATGAAGCAATAAAATCCTCAGTGCGTGCTATATTGAACGAGACAGTTGGGTTTGCAGCTGCAAAACCTGTTGCTCTTCCTGCATGCAGTGTCGCCATTTGATGTGACAGTGTCGTAGTTGAAAGAAGGAAGAACTACAGGTTGGATTTAGCCTCCAGGTAGCCAGGGGGCATGGTCTAAATACACAACTTCCTTGTTGTCTTTGCTTGTATTGCAAATTAGCCATGTTTCCAACAGTAAAAATAGCATCCCACGGTATGAGGACAGGGGATGTTATGAACGAGGATACATTTGAAGCTTTTTGGCTGACTCAGATATTTAGCCATATTTATTTGAGCCAGAGTGTTCAGCAAAGAAATACAGCAAAGAGAAGCCGAAACTGCAGTTGCTGCTAGCCTCGCGTCACCAGGCTCTTCAAGCGAAGAGCCTGGTGTCTATTCACTCACAATCTATTCACAATTTTGTCTGGATTCTGGTTCCGGTCTAGGGAGCGGATGCGGTATTCACCAAATTCACCAAACTAAAAGTGTTCACCATAGTAAACCTTTAAATTCTGGCGCACCATCGATTTGGGGTGATGAGGAGTGTAAGAAAATTGATTAACTTAATGGCTTGGGGCTTTTCTGGTAAATTATATTCTTTAAATTAAAAGTTTCACCGCATTTTTATTAGCTTGGTGCTTTTATTTTTATGGAAAGGCACATCCATCGAATTCCGGATCCTGTCTCACTCGCCCTGGTTCCGTTTCCTTACCAAAACGACCACTAACAGCCCCAGACTAAGTTGCTGCTAAACTGCTGCAGGATATGGTAGGCGGAGACCCTCTAGAACCTGAGCTGCCGAGAACAAACTCTGATTGGAGGTGCCTTTGCTCAAATTGCCCTGCGATGCCATCAGAAACTGAATCAGTCTGCTGAAATGAATTTTAGTGCGGGCAGTTTTTGAAGGCCATTACTGATAGCAGTCCTGACAGAGCCCGTGTGTGCTTTACTATGAATGAATGTTTTGCTCTTCACTTGGACAGAGGTGTGTCGGAGACCTTCCTAAAGACAAAACAGAAAAAGACAACCAAGACTAGCAGAACCAAGTGGGCAGATGGCCATCAAGTATTTTCACCATAAAATGCTATTGTAAGCTATTTTGCTGTATTGCTTATTAGCAAAATGCTGAGTAATTTAAGTTGGGCTTTTACTGTGAAAGGTAAAAATTGAGGCGGTAATGCGCTTTTGTGGAAAATGAGAAAAATAATCAAGATTGTTGCTGTTCTGGTTCAAACTACAGAACCTCCAGATTTTATTTTGTTACCTGCAGAGTTCTAGGAAGAACTTATAAACCTTGGCTACGCTATGTTTTGGGAAACAAAATAATAGCTATAGGCTAGTATATGTGCACAGTGCATCCTGGTGCATGTAGGTACTGAGGGCACGGCTACGCCAGCAGGAGCACTCCACTTCCTCTTACCCCTTTTCAACCAAATGAGCTCTGGTTCTTGAACCGGTTCCATTCAGGACTCTTCGATCCTTGGTGCTATCTAGTGAACCAGTCAACGTTTCCTCCAGTTTCAATCACCATGAACCATCATAATCAACGGAGCTCATTGCACAATGCACAACAGAGGTAAACAGTAGCAGCAAGATGACAGATCGCACCGATTACCTGCTAGCTTTGTCCTGTTATTGTTTTTTTAAAAAACAAGCATGGACCAACTATTAGTGAGACCACCGCATGCTCTTTTTCCTGATGAAATGCTCCATGTTGGTGTGAAAGGGGGATCTGTAGATAGCAAGCACTGAGGAATTTGCTGCTTCAATTGACAAGATTTACCATCAACACTAGCTTGACATCTTAATAAATGGTGGTGAATTTTCCCTTTAAAAGAACTGAGCCATCATTAATGTTATTAGTTAAACTTGTGCTTTTCCTGCGATGATAATTCTACAGTCTGCTGTAAAAAGGAATTTCCCTCCCTGTGGTATAATTACCAGCTGCTGTTGTTGTTCTCACCTGTGGACAGCGTGCGGCACTGTAGCAGTCTCCAGCTGTAGCGAATGGAACACTCTTGCCTTCTCGGGTGACAGCAAACTGCCAGTCTGTAGCTGAGTAACAACATGAGCCAATGAGCTAATCATGTAAAATCTGACAAATATTCCTGGAAGTCTGTTTCCTAGAATTTGCTGCTACAGGACCTCAGATGAACTTTCATAATGATAGCTTACATTCTGCCATAATGACTTGTGTTATTTAACCGGTCTAAATCTAGCCTTAGTTTTAGGGTCAGCCTAATGGCAATATCAGTATAATTTCATCTACTTAGAGCAGTTCTGTTTAATCCCCCCAAGCCTTGTAATTGTGTGTTGCTTAAATGAACCTTGAAAACATCTTGAGCCCATTAACCCTCGTGAGCACGGACATAATTAAATGGCAAAGGGAGTTCTTATTTGAGAGTAATGTAGAGTTAACACTGGCACAGGATGCTCTTGTATGTGTTTGTGTTTGTGTTTGTGTGTGCCATCTGAGCCACTCACTGATGATGTTCATTTTGCCGAGGTCCAGGCGGACTTTGGAGAAGGTGCTGATGCCGGCGGCGGTGTAGTCTCTCCGACAGTCGCAATCCTCTCTTCTGGAGTCGTTTGCTGGACACTGGGTGGGGTCATTGAGTCTGGGAAACACACACAAACACAAAATACCTCAGCTCAGTTTTACACTTCCATGGAATTTCTTCATTTACGGACAAGAAACACTGCCAGGAGTCAGCTGGATTTTGTAATGATACAGGCTATTCTCAATGTTATCCTGTTAGCTGTTTACCTGAAGCCAAAGATCTCCGAAAAATTCTCCCCTTCTCCGGTCGTCAAGGTGATGTACTCCTGTGGAGTCTCTGTCTGCATTCCTGCACAGTAGACCTGAGGAGAAAAAGGCGGAGGAGGAGGAGGAGGAAAAGGAGAGGTGGTATCCAGAGAGGAGGAGTAGGAAACCAAGGGTAAACAAAGAGATGGAGGTGGTAGAGGAAAAAAATACAGTAGGAAAGTAAAGGATAAAGTGCAGATAGGGAAGTGAGGAACAGTAATGGTGTGAAGAGGTGAGGAGAAGGAGTTAAATAGAAAATGTTACGACTGCAGTTACAAGCCCCAGCAAATACAGGAGCACAGTGCAGACAATCCCTCCAGCTGACCTGAGCTGACTGGTCCTTAAAAGTCATTTTGAAGGCAGTCAAAGAATTTCCTCTGACTCTTATGAAACATGCTGCATCTTTCTGCAACCTTGTACAAGCAGCAGTACCAAACATTACCTAAACACAAGCTAGTAGAGATGAATTTTAAGCACTTTGCACTGTTATGCAGGAAGTCACACAGTCACAACACAGACACAAAATGCTCTGCCAGTGTCTCAGTCATCTGAAATGACAGCTGCCCCTCTATGTTCATAAATACAACCTGTTATGACTTCATAAACAGTGTGCTTAACAAGAACATATAATCTTACTTTGAGAGCTCTTCCTTGAATATTGAGAAGGTGTTCGCCGTCTGGGAGGGGGCCATTTGTGCTCTGGACGTCTTGACAGCTAGAGGGCAGATGGCCTTGGAGGCACAAAAAAAAGTATAAATAAGTAAGTATACAGTGGTGTATTGTGGACAGATTTAACACAGGACAGGCACTCGGGCTTTATACACACACGTGCACGCATGCAAACACAAATTTCAGGAGTTAAGTCAAGTGTGGCAAATCGCTGCGTCGAATCAAAGAAAACGAAAAGCCACTCACTCTTTGATGTCCCATCCTACAGTAGGAGGGCAAATACACTGGACAGTGAATCTTTGATGTTAGCCTCGGATCATAAATATTTCACTAAAGGCCGAATCTCTGAGATGACCGCCTCAATTTTAAGCCATACCTAATAGTGGAATTCGAGATGCATTCAGTTGGCCTGTGCTTAACCCCGGTCGACCTTTGTTAAAAGAGCGGCAGTTTTCTCGCAGGACTCACAGCTTGGATTTCTGCAAACTTTCCTGGCCTCTGGCATGGCACCTTGAGAACACCTATTGGTTTCCTGACCATCTGCTGACACACACTGCACTGTCCTCTCCATCACACCATCACCACAGCTCGCTGAACACTGGAGGGGAGGAAGAGAACCATGACTGTGTGAAAATAAAACTTGTGGATGGCAGTCATGTCTGCTGTTTTCATCTTTCGGAGTGGCCACTTCAAAAAGTGTAATGTACAATGTGCAAGTTATTTATGTTAAAGAAAACCGTGAAACCTCTTGAATAAAAAAACCCCAAAAAGATTGCGAGATCTCATGGTTAGATTTCAGGACACCAACACTAAAAACATGCATGTGCCCTCAGACAAAATACTGATGAATGCCTGGACAACATTTAGAAACATAGACTCGCTCACCGGTCCCCAGATTCCAACCCTCCACTCCTGTGGCTGCGGGCACGGGTCCAAATTACAAGGCATGTAGCTCTCAGGGGGGGTCCCCGGGCAGTTGGACAAAGACTGATGGCCGTACTCATAGTTGTCATTCTCCACATGCACCTCGCTGCAGGAGATCAGACGCTGGCGGTAGCCCTGACCACAGCTGGCTGAGCACTGGAGGAGAGAATAAATCACCGGCATGAAATAACAACAGTATTCCACACAGGAAACATGGCTGATTTCTGTCATTTCCGCATCACTGGATCTGAAGATGGTGATTCGCATGAATAGCTTTTTGGAAGAGTAAAGTTTTGCCTATTTGGATCAAACTGACTTTTTACAATTAAGATGCTGAAGACTTTAGTGGGACTACATCACTTAAATGGCACACAGCTTCTCTGGCTCTCACCTCAGTCCATTCTCCTGTGATCCAGATCAATTCACAAGCATGGGTGTTACAGCTCTCTATGTCTGGAGGTCTGATCTGGTTCACACAGTACATCTCGTGGACCTCCTGCTGGTTGTGGTCCACGCACTGCAAGGCTCGTCGTCGGTGGCCTGTTCCACATGATTTACTGCACTGTAGTGGAGACAAGACAGACAGTGGACTTTTACAAAGATGGCAAAGCATGTATGAGGAGAAACACTACGACATTCCTAAATAGATGTATTGCAACTGATGCTATAACAGTTATATTTTCTTTTGATTAAAGGGGACCTAATTATGAATACACATCTGTCCAGCTGCAAACAGGAAGCTCCATGTGCAACTACAAGGTTTTTAAGGTATGGATTATCAAAATTCTCAGTGTAACGGATCGCCAGTCTGTGATTTGTGTCTCCTTGTGAAGTGTTACCTTCACCACATGGGACTGCAGCGTGAAGATGTCAAAACAGTAGATAAGAGCAGGGAGGAAAGCACAGAGTGTTGAGCAGATGAATCTGAGCTGAGGACATGGCCAAATCCTGAGATGAGATTTAACAACTTGTAACTCTTGAAACAGTTCACAGTCCATGCCAACAATGTGTCCGATGAAAGGTCAGAGCTGAAATTCACTAGCAGTAAGCGACTGCACACTGTCCCCCAAAAGACAAGAATATCACAACACGGTCGATGCTTTTGACAAATTATTGAACTGTTTTCTTAGTGGCAGACACCCACCATCTCAGTGTTTTATAGATAAAACTCGTACATCACACCTGTGTTTGACTCATGTATATCAGTCTCTCACATCACTGTTAAACCATGAATTAGACCAGACCAAATATAAATACTGTGGATTTTCTAAACAGAGCTGCTTGTGGAAAGATATGCAACAACATATGCCATTGAATAATATCTCTGTGACTACCAAGAACAGAGAACATGATGAGAAGCCTGAAAGTAGACATCAGTACCCATTATGGTTATAGTAATCCATTAGAAATTACAGAATTATGTGTTCACCCTTTCATACCAACACTGACCCTTTACAGATATGGTGCCAACCCAAATTGGATGGGTTGTAAATGTTGGTTTTCTCTGGTGTCACCTTTTTTGCCACTGCACATTTCTAGGTAAGAAAGGAAAACAGCTGGAAAAGGGAACCATGAGAGTGCTGATCTATTGTTTTCTCAATCAGGAGAGGAGGGTTCCTGTGTTCTTATGAGCCACCCAGAGGATACAGAAAGGGGGGATTTAAAGATATAGTTCAACCTTTTGATAGGGATGTCCAATCTGATCTCAAAGATCGGGATTGGGGCCGCTCAAGGCATTCTTTTAATGATCAGGATCAGCTATATTGAGTTATTTAGAAGAGCTGATCCTTTGTTTCATATCAGATATCACATGGCTGTTTTTACTTGTGAAGCTTTCATACAGCGACGCAAAGAGTGCAGCTGTCTCTGACTGTCCTGCTCCCTTGTGTGTGTAAGAGCAGGGTCTGAGCCCCAACCGCAGCGAAACACCACACGCCATAAATGACAGCACATACTCAGTATGAGACTGTTTATGTTTTCTACCAAAATTATGACCACTCGTTTCATTTTAGCTTTGAGTGAGAGTATCTTACATTTATGGTGCATGGGGTTTCACTGTGAGTGGAGAAGAGATACACAGTGGTGCGTAACAGACAACCACTGCACTCCCCATGAAAAGCCAATATGAGTAATTCATTATGTAACCTAATCTGTGCAAAAGATGTACAGACGATGAAAATTAACACTCACTGGATTACAGTTCATTCAGGTAACTCAGGCTGCATTAAAGCAACTATTACCTTTCTTGCATTTCACACAGCACAAAAATTTGAACATCCACAACTCCCACCTCCCTCCAAAGTCCCATCCTCCTCCTCCTGCAACTCCACCTCCCTCCAAAGGCCTACTTCCCCCTACTCCATTACGTCCTCATTACGTCTATCACAGACGTAGACGTTGGCAAGGTAACGTTAGATACACGGAAGAGGAGAGTAAGCGTAACATTACAACCAAGACAGTCAAACGCAACCCAGGAGTTTTAAATGTGAGCGGTTACGTCAGTCGGAGGCCTCCACGTGGGGAAGACAGACAGGACGCTCGGCTGATTGGTCAGAGTTTTCTTAGAACCATATGAGAATGGTACAATTATGAGTTTTTATCTCTGGTGGAATTCACTTACATTTTAGTGTGCCAGCAGCTTATTAATAGCATTGTAACCTAAACAAAGAAAAGCGTAAAATTTACAAAAAGGTAAGTGTCACTTTAAGGCAACAAACTATAGAGAATAGTCTTCTGCAGGGATAGAGAAATTCCCTCGAGACAGCAAAGGCCAAAAAGATTTAAGAGTGGGTTTGTTATTTCATACCTATATACCTACACCAAAACAATCTAGACTGATAAACAACACTATAGGTGAGAGGGGAAAGATGTATTTTTGATTCTGGGGGAGAAGTGTCTCTTTAAGCTTCATATTTAACGTACAGACATGAGATCTGTTCATCCAAATCTCAGCAAGAGGGCGATGAAACCTATTTTTAATAGTAAAAGTGGTGTCCTTAGATGACGTGTACTTGACTGCAAGGTTCAAACCCACAGAACCACCTGGACGTGCCTTACTGCATCCAGGTCCATGTAGTAACTCAACCATTACGACATTCAATCTGCAAGAGAGGCAAGTTAAGCACATAACATTCTAGCAAGGGCTCAGAGAGTCTTCCACTTGCGTCAGAAACACTGTGCTGTTACAAATGCAGCCAACCCCAGCTGGTCTTCATCACTCTTAATACGTTCAACACTGTCAAACAACTGAAATGCCTGGAACTGTAATTGTGAGCTGTTCTTCTGTACTGTGCAGGAATGAGACTAACCTGCATGAGAGGTCCAGGGGTCTCTGAGTTTCAGTATGCTTGATAATATCGACAGTAGACAGAGAAATAAGTAAAACTCTTCAATTCTAGCAAGGTTAGGCCCATAGAGAGAAGCTACGTGTGCAAAGAAGTAAAATGTTGGTTTAAGACCTCATCTCTGATATGTGAAGATTGACTCCACGGTGTATAACGTATTTAAAACACATAGGCGCGTTAACCCATGCCAGGTGAACTGTTGCAATTACCTCCAGCTGTTAATTGGGACACCCAGACGGGGAGCTCCAAACACTTCTCTGAACTAATTAGACTCTCCTTTCAGAGAAGACATTTCATGCTGCTCAGTGACCCAGATTCAACATCATTTGAACATAGTGAAGAAGAAACTCCTGCTGCAGCTGCCTGTTCTAATAACTCCATCTCTCTACAAGGCTCTGTAGCCTCTAACCTATAGATACTAGCTGAATGTTACTCAGTGGGAACGGACCCATTAAATATAGTCTGGGTAAGACTGCAAACTTATATCAAGCAGCAAGACTTTTCAGCTCTGACTGTTCACTGAATCAGAGCAGATAAAAGACTTTTACTCATATTCGATTATGATGTGAAAAAAGTATTTTTTGTGTTTTCATGTCTCTGTAGATGTGGTTTCAAATCAATTTCTCAATAATAAAAAACTAATTCTTGACTAAATAAGCAAAAAATGTTAGCAGCAAAAACATTAAGGTATTAATAAGAGTTTAAAGGTCTAGAGTGAGGGATTTAGTGGCATCTAGTGGTGGGGTTGTAGATTGCAACCAACTGAAAGTTCCCCTGTGTGCCAAGCATTTAGGAGAACTACGATGGCTGATGTGAAACACCCAAATGGCCCTATCTAGAGCATGGCTCGTCCATTCTGGGCTACTGAAAAACAACATAGCGGACTCTGTGTAAGAGGACCCACTCCGTAAGTAGATAAAAGCATCTCATTCTAAGTTAACAAAAACAAAATAATACTTCTAGAGACATAATTATTAACATTTTATTCACTTTCTGACTATATATATATATATATATATATATATATATATGTATCTCCCTAAATCCAACACACTCGATCTGTAAAGTCAAAAACTCAGCTAAGCTGCTTCACAAGGGCTGCTGGAGTATGGTTTGATGAAATCTAATCAACAGTGGTCGGAAAACAAAAGCAAACAGCCCCAAAACTGCCATCATGTTTTGATCAGATATTGCTAAATCCTCATTGGTGCACAGCTGTATGCCACATCTCTTAGGGTGCTTTCAGACCTAGAGTTGTCTTGCTTTGGTCTGAATCGGGAACTAATTTTGTTACAAAGTTGCATAATTGCCTAGAGTTGGTTCGTGTTCTCACGGCAGCATTTACAAGCGGACCAGATCAAATTCCTTGCGTGAGAAAGCTGCTCTTGATTGGTCAGAATTTCCATGCGGGAAAAATCCAGGAAGTAAACAAAACGTTGAAGAAGAGTACACTTGCAAGATAAATGTGACACTTTCTAATGTCACAATGGAGGGACAACTACGCAGGTTGATGTTAGCGCTGGTCATGGTGGACAATATTGCTGTCACTGTTCATTTTAGTCAAACCATACAGTTTGAAAACGAGGCGCGGCTCCAACTAGAAAACAATGTTTTGATGCATTGGATGTGCTGAATGTGCATATTAAGGCAATACAGGAGGAGGTGCACATTAATAATCCTCCAGGACTGTAACATGCTCATGTTTAACCCAAACAATGTGTCATGTGACTGCACTTGGTTCAGATCGAGGTCGGAACACGTTCTCACCACAAACAAACTGCACCAGAGTTTGTTTGTAACCGGACCGAGACCACCTCTTCAAGAAGGTCTCGGTTGGGTTTTTTTGGTGTACATCCAAGTGATTACTGTATTCACACCTGCCCAAATGAACCGCACTTAGGGGGCAAACGAACTTGAGTTCAAATGAATTGAACCAAACAGGGCAGGTGTGAAAGCACCCTTATCTTCTACTGAGACACTGCCACTTTAAACCAGTGTGAGTGCAGAATAAAAAGAAAAACGAACATCTCAGGAAATAACCAAAGTTGTTGTAACTTTGGCAAAACACAGTGTTCATGTTGCTCATAATAAAAAGCTAACTGAGACAATTCTAGTTCTCCTAGAGGCCTTTAATCTAACTTTTGAGCAGCAACATGTAGTAGGCTTGTTAATGTTGTGAGAACTGACAACTGGTGTGATTTACTTTACTCATATTTACTTGATTTTTCAACTGTTTCCCAACAAGTGCATTAGCCAATCAGCATCAAGACGGAATAATCCATTTGACAACGAGGCTTCGGATGTGTTGGAAAAAAAAAAGCTCGATCATCTGATTTTCACAAGGGCCATGCAGCAGCTCTCCTCCTCTCCTCCCCTCTGGCCTCCTGACAGCAGCTCCTCTGACTGCAGCAGCGACTCATACCTCAGATATGACAGAGCAAATTCATCCTCGCCCGCTGGAGACAAAGTGGTAACAACAACCCGTTTCAGCAGGTCGCCGTGCTTTACTGCACAGGCAGCTTACCGTCTGCCAGTCTCCTTCTCTCCACCGGTACCGGGAGGGGCAGTCGGCCACACGGCAGCTCTGGCTGGACGCCGGTCTGGAGCGCTGGGAGCAGCCGGTCTCCTGCGGGCTGCGGCGGGCTCCGACCTGGCAGAACACCTCCCGTCGCTGGATGCCGTCGCCACACGATGCTGAACACTGGAAGAGGCACGGATAAGTACTTTGAAAAGTTTATTCAGACTGTGTTACTCTGTTAAACTTTATTGTTTCACTGCATATGAAACAAATCAGCTTTTATTCCTGTGAGATTGTGACTATCGCGATAAACGCAAGTCCTGCGAGTTCAACCACCTGATGGGATTTCTCATTTGTTTGCTAACTTTTTATGAATCATACAGATTTATTTACTTAACACCATATATTTAATCTACTTTATTGATTTGTATTGGATGTCACTTTGTGTTGCTTCACCTAAAACTTTTTCTGACTCAAGTAATTATGTTGACATCCTGTCTGTATGTGTGGCCAGTATTGAATTAGATTTTAATAGATGTCTATGGTTATTATTAATTTTATTTCCTTTACTTTCCAAGGTTGAGACATTGGCATTTCAACTGTTACTTTAACACAGCGCTCAGGGTTTTAATGAGTGCTATTGGGAAAATATGTGATGATTAATTGGCTGCACCAGCACCTCCATGTTCTAATAGATATATTTTTTTACAGAACTGTCAAGGAATTCAAGTTGGAGCCTGGAAAGTGTCTGGGTTTTGTGCAGCTGTGTCAAAGCCACAGCAGGAATGTTTGTAATGAAAGCTTGTCATCTCTGCTATAATACAGAGCACATGTCTGCAGAAACAGAATGAGAGGGATGCAGGGTGTCTACAGGTCCTTAAAAAGTCTTAAATTCAGATTCGATGGGTCTTAAATATTTTTGGTCACATTACCACGACAATGTCTCCAGCCTGACAGACCCAGTGACTGTTTACAATCATTGGACAGACAGGAGAATTGCAATAATAAATAGCATTTATGACAGCGATAAGATTTTGTTTTCTTTTTACACATTAAACTTAAACTCAATTGTTGTCATTTTTCCTGACTGCTCATTTTGAACTGACATAAGTGTGTTTACTTGGAAAGAGTACTTACATGTGTGTCACGCACACACACATATATATAATGTGTGCTTCCATTGCAGGTTTGGCCTTAAATTTCATATAAACTGGTATTAAAAATGTCTTTAAAAGTCTTAAATTTAACTTAGTTAAATCTGTAGACACCCTGGGATGATGAAGCTGTTTTGTTTTCTGCTCATTCTGTTCAGTCGTTAACACAATTGACAAACAATCACGATACAAGCAGTGCATACATTTATTATTTTAGCCTAAAACTTAATTATCTTGGGTCTCTTTTCAAACAGATGATGATTCTAAACAACCAGTACTGCATCAACATTGATGTAATGCTAACATATAATTATAGATATGCTTTGAAGTGAACATATTTTTGGGGTACATTATGACAAAAAGTCTGACTGATGCAAGTTTTAGTCTCTGTGTATGTGTATGTGAGAGACCACCATCATAACTGTTTATATTTTTGCAGGTTATGGGGGCAAGAAGTGATAAACATATGCAGATGACCAAGCTGAGGTTCCACCAGTCTGCTACAGACACATCCACATGTCCCGTCTTATGTGACACAACTAGGACTGGACAATATATCGATATTATATCAATACTGTGACATGAGACTAAATATTGTTTTAGATTTTGGATATCGTAAGTGCTGTTTTTTTTTTACTGACCTTAAAGGCTGTATTACAGTAAAGTGGTGTAAATTTCTGAACTTAAATCCACCTTTCTCATTGTACATTGTATATTTAAGTGAAAGCGCCAATAGTCAACCCTAGAATATTGTCGCAATATTGATATCAAGGTATTTGTTAAAAAAATATTGTGATATTTGATATTCACCTTATCAATTCTACATATTTCACTGTATGTTATCATCTCATCTCTCTGCCTGCTGCATCATGGGTAATCCTGCTGTACTTGACTAAGAGCCTCATGTGGAGTATCATTTTCTCCTGGCATGTGTCCCGCTCCACAACTGTTCAGAGCAAACGTACATCCTCTCTGACGTCTGGAGCACAGATGTGGCTCTGAGCTTGGACTCTTGGCCAGTGGGGTGAATTCAGAGAAAGAGGACACGAGAAAAGAGAGCGAGAGAGAAAAAGAGAGACCTAGAGAGTAAAAGGGAGGGAAAGAAAAAGCCAACAGGCACCAGACGGGCTCTTCAGCAGCAGCAACAGCCCAGGTGCACGTTGTGATTGTGTCTGGCATGATGACGTTAGTGAATTGCCGCTTTAGTAGGACATTCAAAGAAAAGACTTGCATGTGGTTCCCATTAGAGAGGCAGGAGATACAGAGGGAGAAAAGCGAAAGAGAGAAAGAGGGCTTGAAAGAAAAAGTGATCAGTGGAGTGGGGGAAAGTGCAAGAGAGAGAGGGCAGATAAAAGGGACGGAGAGAGGGGAGAAAATATAGACATGAGAGGGGTAGATTAACACTGGCTGGACTTTACATCAATTAAAGGAAGGTCTGACTCACAAAATGATCCTTTGTGTATCAATGAACGCTGAAAACTTTTTCTCGCCTGCCTCAACAGTGAACGAAGAATCCAAAAACTGAGAAAATTCTTGATGAATTGGAGACTGCACCAAAACTATATCACAACATCTCGTACAGTATCATCCAGGTCTCATTTAACCAGTCATATGCTCAGTACTTTCTAAACATTTTAACTAAAACCTTAATATTTAAAACATAATTTGCATAAACACTCTCACACACAGATGAGTAGCATGCCTAGGAACATGCTTGCCCAGGTGTGCTACTCTAAAATAGTAATGTTATAGTGAAAATGCATGTTTTTGGTAAGTAAATGAGTAAATTCGACCCCCTTGTGCTTTAATTCATCAAGAATTTTCTGTTTTTGGATTATTTGTTCACCGCGGAGGCATACAAGAAAAATAAAGTTATGAATTCAGCTTAACTCGCAGGGAGTAACTGATATACAATTGATTATTTTGTGGGTGCAGTATTCCTTTAAGTTTAGATCAAAGAGGGGGGGTACAGGTTCCTCCTGATGTCCCTCTCCTGTGCAGTCGTAGCCCCGTCATACGCTACCTCAAATCCCCTGTTAGCAGCCGCCCCAGGCCTGTGCCGCAAACCACCATGTGATGTGTAAAAGCACCCGGCCTTAGTTAGTGGCCTGGCATGGTGTATAAACACAGTCAGGTTTAGCTGCAGATGTTTTCACACATATGCACATAGTAGCCAGGAAGCTGGTAAGCATTACAGTGGAAAGAGAGAGAGGGGAAAAAAGAAAAAGCTTACATGTCTGGCAGCGTGAGAACAAGAGTGGTGGAGGAGTGTTTTATAGCAGGGTCAAAGAGTCCTACCTCTCCCCAGTTGCCAGTCTTCCACTTAGGGCATTGTCCACCTCTGCAGCGCCTTTGCTTCCTGGGTTTGGGGGACAGATGCTGGCAGTTTTCCTCTGGGACGGGGCGGCCTGACCCGGTCACACAGCCCACCTTACGGGACTTGAATCCTCTTCCACAGGAGGCAGAGCACTGCAAGATGTCAAAGGAAAGAATATGAAAGGGTCAGAAGGTAAGTTTTGTGTTTAAAGTGTGACTCTAAAAAAAACAAGTACACACTAATTTTTTTTCCAAACAACATGATGGGTTTCGTAATGCATATCATTTGTTAAATGTTAGACTTAATTGAATCCGCATGATAAAAAGTAGATGTCAGCACAGCTTTATTTAAAAACAAGCCGAGTGTTTGTTGAACAGATTAACGTTGATCACCTTGTGGATGTTGCTTCACTACAAAAAAAAAAAAAAAAAAAGTGTTATGAGACCCAGTTCCACGTGGTTAGCTGGTCCAATGGCGAAGTGTGCCCGATCACCCGGCAGCACTTTGTTTCACCTCCGGGTTCATCGAGTTACTGGGAGTCTAACTCGATGTGACAGGCACACGCACACACATGCACACACACACAGCAACATTACAGGAGGGAGTGGAGAAGGGCTGAACTGTGCTTTGATAATCAAGGGGGCGTTGCATGTGGGGATGGATGGGAAGCGACAGGCTCAGAGTTGAACGAGTATGCAGCCCAGCGTGTGGTGCTGTCCTGACCAGCAAGGGACTGTACTAGACAGGAACATGCTGTGACCTCTCACCTCATTCGGGGGGAGGAAGAGCTCACAAAGGAAGGGGGCTAATAAAATGCTTATTCCCCCTTTTAATTGTGGGATGTAATGTGCTGGATTTATTGTTGGCAATCAATAAAGATGAAAAAATCATGACTGAGTTTTGTTTTTTTGCCAAGAAATAAAGACAATGAATCATAATAAGTGTGTGAAACTTATGTGCATATTGTTGTGATTACATGTGAATAAAAATGACACTGTGTTGCTTGTGTGTCTTTGGGACCGCACTTCCAAAGAGTAGAAGACTAACTTAATAATTGATGTAATAAATTCTTTAAAGTTCTAATAATAAGATTGTATATTTAATGTTATTCCCTGACATGAACACTCTCTAAGGCAACACATTTCTTTTAACTGTGGAGAGTAAGTGGGTCATCGCAGGGGAAACTGGGTTTTCCAGTAAAGGTTCAAGTCATTAAAGGAAAGCATTTTAAGACGCTCCTCCAGGCTGCTTTTCTTTTCAAACATCGGGCCATTCCTCCAAAGGTTTATATACTTTTTTTACAAGGGCTTTCCTGCTGTTGTAACATGCTGAAATGCCCTCAGAATACCTTGAGAGTCAGTGCGAATGGGTCAAATTAAAACACCATGTGTATCGGTACATGAACCACCTCATGCGGGGTTCATTAAGTTTGCCCACAAGTCCTCTGGGGTTCTGTAATTATCCAGAGCAGTTCACCGATACAAACACCACTGCTCACACATACATGAACTTAACCTTTCATACTTCATCATACAATAAATACACTATATGAACATTATTATTTGCATCAATTTTATTCACAGGAGGTAGAGCAGATTGTACATTAATCACAGGGTGGGTAGTTTGATCCCTGGCTCCTCCTTGCCACATGTTAAAGTGATGTATCAACTGAACCAAGTTGATCCCGATGAGCAGACAAGCACCTTGCATTGCAGTTCAATCAGTGTGTATGAATGGGTGAATGAGCACTGTAAAGCATTTACCATTCACCACAATGCTATATGGAATCTAAACAATCACAAGCTGCATTTTAAACACAGCACAAAGGGTGATTACAATCCATAAAACTGCAGATACTAAACACTTTACTCAAATAATACAGCTTTAGGTGTAAGAATATAGACAGACAAAGCATCGGTAATGACCCCCCCCCCCCAAATAAACCAGTTTCCAATGTCAGCATAATGTTTGAGAATCCTATTCAGCTCTGTTTTGTTGGGTTTTTTCCCCCCGCATCACAGCAGTTTCCCAGAAGTCTGTCTGTGCTGATGGGATGAACCGGGAAGGGGCCCCTCCCCAGATCAAACGTGACCCTTGACCCACCAATAGACCACTGCATTGTCTTGCTGACTGCCCCCCTCATTCGAGTCACTGTCACTGGCCCCCGTATTGGTCCACTGTCATCAACTTGCATTAGACCAGAGTAGAGGGGCCCTGACAGAAAGGGGCAAAGGGCGCTGGCAACTTCATAGCAGAGCACGCGTCACCAGGCGTCCCAGAAAAAGCCGGGGTAGGCATTAAGAGTGAATGAACACAGTAAATGAAATGGGGAGGAATACTGAGGCATTGTCTCACAGGACAAAGATTTACCTTGACGGGACGAGCTTTGAACTCCTGACACGGACGGTAAAAGCACGATAGCTCAAAGAGGTCAGCAGAGGCACTGACCACTTAAAATAACAAGGATATTGCTCAGTGATTTGTGCGTTTTCATTCAAGAAAAACACCCCCGTTGAATAGACTGGCGGGGAGGACTGCTTGATAAGCTATTTGCCAGGCCTCTCTTGTTAAGTCTTTTAGCCTAAGTCAAAGGTAAAACACTAAATAATATAGGACACTTCCTTATCCTGAAACACACTGTAATTACCATAAAGCAGGAGCTGGTAATCTTGAGTTAAATACTTCATTATAGGGCTTAGCAGCAGGACTACAATGTTGCAAGCAGTGAGGCTATTGGCTTAATGAGTGTTGTTAGAAGTTGGTACTTGCATTAGATATCTTGGTTTCTGACTTTTTGGGCAAACAGTCCATTTAAGTTGCCAGTGAGCTGCAAGTTATTCTTTTCCTTTTCCTCAGTTTGCAGTGACCTGCTGACTGCATGTGAAATGTTTGGTATAACGCTTTAGATTATAGCCCACAACGCACAGTGTAATTCTTTAAAATGTACAATGTAAATGTTGTACCATGTACCAGTGCAGTATATATCATTACATTTATGTAGGTACAAGTGAAGAAGATGTGAAGTTAAGGGGGCTCTAGTCATGGTTCTCACCATAGAGGTGGCTGAGGCAGACGCTAGCAGTTATTAGTGCTAAGTCCATAAACGGCAACAGTGGTGACCGTGTTAACACTCAGTACATTTACATGCAGCTTAAGAACATCGAATTATTGGCTTAGTACGACTGAAACTGGACTTTTAATTGCATGTAAACAGCTTAGTCCAACTGAAAATCAAACTATTGCTGCGTGTATCCACTTAGTCCAATTTCAGTTGGACTAAGCGTTCTGCACATGCACCTTTCGTGGGCTTTCACCCGGAAGAAGAAGGAGATGATGTAGCAGCAGTGCAGTAACTCCCAGAGCTAAACATTTTGAAGTTTATGGATGGTAGGAAAACGCGAAACGCGGATTTATTTAAAAAAGTGTCTGAACAAGAACCGGAAACTAGTTCAATATGCATGTTATTAAAAAGGACACAGCACCGCCCATCAAGGTGGAGTCAGACGTACTTGGTCAGAAATCCGATTTTCTCTTCTGCATGTATACTCAGACAAGACGAGAAGTCCGACTTCACTGATTAGCCGATCTATGAGCTTAGCTCAACTACTGCGTGCATGTAAATGTACTGAGTGTTAACTGGGGGGGAACCGGAGGATGGGTGCTACGTTTTCACGATGACGCTGTCCAAATAGTGATAAAGGCCATATGAGCACAGGGCTAGCCAGTGGGCTAAACACATGCACTAACATGCATGCGCTACTTATGACAACAAACCCAAGAGAAGCTCCGATTACAATACACACGGAGATAGTGTGACGTCACTAGCTGCTCAGGAGACCATTACTCCGCAATATCTTTACATAGCAAATAGTGGTTAGCTGCTGTATTAATGCTCTGAATGTCACGTACAGAACGTTTAAGGGGAACAAGGGGTTCACAATCTGAGAACATTTAGAAGTACGACATTTAAACTGTAGATACAAAAGAATGAATGAATGAATGAATGAATGAATGAATGAAAGGATGAATGAATGAGTGTGACCATCCTCGAGGGCCATGCACAGGTCATACATAAGCATCCACCATTGATGTCTGCTGGTCAACTGAGTGGCAGCTGAGACTGTCCTCTGTTGTTAAGGGAGGCTAATAATTGTATTGCCATTGCCTGTGGTTTTAGGTTTTAGCGCAAGGTTTGCTCAGTTTTGGTTTGAAGTTAGTTTACCATTAGAAAAACGTGCTGACTTTGGGCCACAATCCTAATAGTAATCAAAATAAACTGTTCACATAAGAATGAAAAAAGCCTTTGATAGTACCTCTACTTCACTTTAATCGTAACCTTTTCTGGAAATGAACAGAAATCCAACAAATCCATAAAAAAATTAAATATTGACATAACATTATAATGAAGTAACAATAAATACAAGTAATTACATAAATATACAGAAATCTTCTTGAAACACAAACTAATACTGCCATTTGTGAATAAGAGACATACAATATGCTTATTTCAAGAGCCTGTTGATATGGTGTTTGACCTGTACTGCTGTTTGCACCGAGAGGTTGACCACGACGAGTCAAACTGCTAAGACTGAAGAATGAAACTAAAGAGGAATAATAGGATGTGCCGTGTTAATGATACTGTGTTCTACTTTCACTGATTCAACCTAAATTTGATTTTACGCTGCCTTACGATCACACATGTGGGAGTCATTACAAGCAATAGTTCTCATTAGTAAATGATGTGTGGTAAAAAATGTGCTTGCTGCTGTGTTAACAGGCCCTTAAAATAAGGTGTGATGTCAGTACAGACATTTATGACCAGGAGGAGTCAACTGGGTGGGCTGCAGGCAAAAGTTGCCCCTAACCACAGATTCTGGATCAGTTTTCACTGTCCTCAACAGGATGGTGGGTGTTACAAGGTGGGGCGATGACACACACACCCTGGATCTGTGTTTAGGACCATCAGCTGCACTGGGTAGCCTCAACAACTCATGCTTAATCTTAGCCAGCCAAAATCCCTCCAGTGCAAGGGAGAGAAAGATACGGCAGGGGGGCAATCATAACAGAGACTGAGGTAGACACATTAGGTTGGCTCAGAGTAAGAGCTCTGGATACAAAACACTATTAACTTCCCCTGTGGTCACAGGTATCACGTGTTCAAAGTACGACATTTTAACAGCCCATTCTCTTAAAAAGGTTGAGCAAGTTGTTTGATGGACATTCGAAAACAATTCAACATTATTTCGTCAAATCTGTGATACACTTTGCATTTAGCTGATCAATCCACTAACTGCTCATGGAAAGAAACAAAAAGTACAGAAAAGGCAGCACCAAAAAAAGCAACGTGCCACAATAAACACCTAACCAACCAAAAACGTGATGGTTCATTTTTGATATCTATATCTTATATCTCCCTTGTTTGGCCAAAGCACCACTGTAGTGTAAGTTATCATAGTTTAATGGCTAGTTGAGTTGCGTTTTGTTCCAAATGAGGTATTGTTGAGCATAGCATATTTAGCAACTCCAAGTACTTACTGTACAAAGAAAACATTAACTAACACAATATAAATACACTCATATCAAGCACCTTTGGAGCAGAGAGCTTTAAACCTATTGTTTTGGCCACACTAAGTGAATCTGGGTCAAAACCCTCTGCCAAACTGGAATACAATGGCTATTAGTACTAATTACCACAAACTCAGTGAGACATTTTATTTTACAGTGCTAGTACAGCTGCTGTTTGCTGGTGTTTACTACTGATACTGGACGTTTCAGGAACTTTTGAGTCAACATATTCATGCGTCAATGTCATTGTAGGGCAACACCACTGTTTGTTTCATAGCAGAGGGTAAATACATAAACTGTAAAATAAAGTGTCTAAATAAGATTAGTAACTTCTCTAAAAAACCACATGTGCCTTGAGACAAATTGAATTCTTGATACAATAGCCATTTCAAAGATGTATATAGTACAAAGATGTATATATATAGTACACAGCCCAAATACAGTCCTATGTAAGTTTTTAAAGTTCATAACAGAACATTGACTACATTGTGTAGCACCACATATTTGGATTATGGGCCATTCTTTGGATAATACAAGAACAAGGCATCGTACTGTATATTCCTGATATACAAAAACATTCATCAGTATTTGCATATGAACAAAGATTGGCTAAATGTGCGAATACAAAGAGCTAAGACACAAAATAAATCACTTTTAAAAGTTAATGCTATATACAAAAGATAAAAAGGAAAAAATATCTTAATAAATTATCTTTAAAAACAATATTTTACAAAACTAACTTTGATTGTGATACAAAGTGATCCTGAATTTTTCATATACTAATACAAGGCTCAACAACAGTTTTATGGTAACTAGGACTGACAAAAATGTTCTTGTGGTCACAGCTGTCACTGAAGTTTTTTTGACAGTACTTTTTTTGGCATATTGCAACCAAGCGTGTCTTTGCCATTTAAGCACAACAGAAATTTACTTTCCGAATGTCTTGAGGAAACGTTGACCAATCGCAGGCACCAGAGAGGGAGCAGGAAGTGGAGGAGGTTAAAAGTAAAAGTAGAGAAATGGGAGTGTGATTTCTCCAGTGCAAAAGCACCAAAGTCAAAGCCCCTTTAAGACTGTTTGTGAAAGAGTAAGACCACAGGTGAAAAAAATGTGAGGTTGAAAAACAAGGTATAGAGTATTTTTTATGAGCGTACCGAGCTCCATGGGTCTGTGCTCCAGTGGGGGCTAGACGGGCACGGCTGAGTATTGCACTGCTCACGATCTGGTGGCTTGTCATGGATCTCGCAGCTCAGATCATTGAAACGCTCGCCGTTTGGACGCTGACACACCACCAGCCTAGTCTTGATCCCACCTCCACACGGCTTGGTGCACTGAAGACAGCAGGAGAGGTTGTGTTTTAGATTTGTAATGCATTTTCAAACCTCCACACAAAGCAACTTCTACATCAATTACTCAAACACAAATAAGCATCCCACAGTTTACAGTTTTCTCTCTCAGCTAGACCAGCATCTGTCAAGGAGACACAAAAGCCATGGTGTCTGTCTTACCTCTCCCCAGTTGCCATAGATCCACTGTGGACATGGCCCTGACTCACAGGATCGCTGCTCACTGGGCCGGCTGCGATCCTCACAGCTGTTGGCAGGGTAGCCATTCTCATCCTGGCACACTACTACACGGCGCTGGAAACCTCCTGCACATGTGCTGGAGCACTGTTGTACAGAGAATGCAGAGAGCACAGTGTCAAAAAGACGGTTCTCACAAACAGATGCTCAGTGTTGAGGTGTAAATACGTCCCAGGGGGACATACCGTATATTATTTACATCTCCTTTAGACATGATGACGTACAGACACATACTTAAGTTAAACCCCCAGCTGCAAAATATTAAATCCATGTGTCAATGAGTACATAAAAAAAAACTAGTTTGTTAAATGCAAAAAGTACACGTCACAAATCGACGTGCACTGTGAGGTGTATATTGTGTGCACACAAAGCCCCCATTCTTTCAGAGAACAACAGACATCTAATGTCAAATGACTGACCACGTCTGCTGCTATATTAAAATACATATCCTCAGGACAGAGACAGGAAGAGTCGCCAGAAATAGCTTTAATCACTTCCCAGAATTATTTAAAGGTCAGAGTTATTTCTGGACAGAGATTATCACTAACACAGTTTTTAAAAAAAAAAAAAAAAAAAACAGCTGAACAATACAAAGAACAAGATCCATGGGGAAGACAGTCTTTGGCTCTTAGGTCACGCTATCCTGCGATGTTACATCATGATGGCTAAGGCCTTGTTTAAAAAAAGAGAGCAGGGCCTAAACTCACTTCATGGGCATTTGTCAAAGTCTGCATCAGTCTACCAAACACATCGTAGAAAGTAAATGACTAGTTCACAAACTTTCTACTTTCTTACAAATTGCTGGACTTAACAATATACATTAGTGCCTAAACCACCCCAAGTCCCTGCAATACAAGGGACAAATTTAGTAAGGGCACTTATTACATTTTTTGATACCATGTGTTTAAAACTATGCAATCCTGTAATTTGAGGCATTAAAGAAAAGTTACAAAAATGTTGTGTATGCTGTCAATTATAGCTCTTAGAGAGGAAGAAAATGGCAATCGGTTGGTGCATCTCTACATGATCTCTGTTAATTATATATTTGAAAATATCAAAAGTACCAAAGCAAATCTACTATCAGATTTTTTTAAGCCAAGGCCAGTGTATTATGCCATGGTATCAAAAGAGGTATCAAGTATTGTTCTTTTTTTTTTTTTACTAGTATTGTGTTGAAGTGTTAAATTCTGGTATTGTGAAAACATTAAAATGAACTACATTTAACCTTCTTGATGTGAGCTCTGTGAAGATCTAAACCACTCTCATGTCTGTATGGTAAATTTAAAGCTACAGCCAGAAGATGGTTAGCTTACCTTAGCATGAAGACTGGAAATAGCTAGCTTGGCGCTAACCAGCTATTGGCTAAAGTGTCGTATTTACTGTTCAGACATAAAAGTGGTATCTATCTTCTAAATTAACTCTCCTTGCAAATAAAGTGAAGTAGAAAAGCATATTTCCCAATGTATCGAACTTTTTCTTTAATCCTGTGTGGACTCACTATTTGTGACACTATAGGGCAACATTTGAACATGTCTCGTTTCCCATTTTTCCCAAAGTTTCTCTAGAATTATACTATTTAAGTTGTGGCTCTTGTTGAACAAGATTAAGCACAACATTTTAGGATCCACAGAAATGGCATGTTGGCCACTGTGCTGTGATGCTGCTGTGTGTAAAATGCCTTACCGCGCCCCAGGGTCCAGTCCGCCATTGGTGGGATTGGCTGCGGGGCAGGTTGTTCCTGTTGCTGGCATTTGGTGAGGACGGGAAAGGTCGGGAGTCACTGGAGCGGGACGGGCACTGAGACATAGCGCAGTCCTGCTCTGTGGTAGGACGATCGTCTGGGTCACACTCACTAGCATTCACTTCTTGGTCACTGAAGTTGACACACAGTACCTGCCGTGTTGTCTTCCCCTGGCCACAGGTTACTGAGCACTGAAAACACACACAAACACACAGTGGATACACAGATCTGTCATGAGTATAAATAGACATACAAACACACATTTGAAGAAACAGTTATTATTACATGGAGAGAGGCATGGACGTGGGAAAAGATTAGCCATTAGCCCCTTTTACTCTGCCTGTCCAAGGTGGGAATGTTGTGCCGTTATTCCGCATCACCATTCTGTATAAAACGTACAATCGTGGAATTGGCGGACAGCGTTTTCTCGCTTTTAAGCTGGTAGTGGAGGCAGTAATAGAGCCGAATCAACAGCCGGAGAGATGAGATGGGTGGGATGTTTTGATGATGTGTTATGTGTGCGGGAAATTTAAAAATCAGCTGATAGCAGTTAGCAGCTAACCCACTTGCTATTGATATGAATGGCTGAAAATGATTCATCAGCCCTGTCTCTTTACCCTGCACTTCACAGAGGTTTGAAAACACTGACATAGAAAGGTGACCATGGATTATAATAACTATGGGGTTATGATATGATTACCATGATCACAAGCCTTCTCTTCCATAAATTCTGCTCTCCGAGGGACTGAATTAGCATTTGAATATCTTCCAAATACCATCACATGCATGGGCAGAATACACTGCTACAAGTGGCTAAACATCTCCATCACAGAAAGTGATGTGTGTGGCTGATGAAATAAAGGTGAGAAAGCCTTTCTCTTTCTTTTGTCATCCTTCCCAGGTACTGAAAGATCTTCAAGAAGTGGTTTATGACCACAGGTGACACTCATCTGGGAAAGGAAGAGTTTCCCTTTCAGAGTCAGCTCCCCTTTCCCCATGATAGCATGGAGCAATATCTGAATAACTGTGGCTGCTGCATATATCCAACTGTAGATCTCAAGACCCTAACATACTTGAATCCTCTCACTGGAGGGCAGCAAACAACTCCCAATTTGGTGACCCATTTCATATTGTCTCAGATATGTACATGTTGCCCCCATTTCCAGCGGACACTCAATTGGAAACTCATGATCCCAAAGCCTGCTGACGGCCAAAACTAGAGGCAATCAGCAGAGCTACGTCACCTACAAACAGATGAAATCTTCATGCCACCAAAGTGGGAACCCTCCATTCCTCAGCTGGGCCTTAAAAACAACAAGGGTCATTCCTGCCAGGGTGCAACACCAACTGAAAGCAAGCTTGACTTGGTGCTGAGGATTCAGACACAGCTCTAATTCCAGTTAAGCGTGCCATGTAGCAAATAGGCCTAGCCGCTGCTCTGGTGCTGGCTCACAACACAGTATCTCCTTAAAGGACCCATGCACACATATCTTTCTTTTTAGGAAAGTAACACAAGGCAGATTTTCTGCCAAGCACTAATGGTGTCTCACTCAGCTCCTCCCTAGCAGAGTCCACTTTCTGTCTTGCACAAGGTAATCTATTATACTTATGCAACAGCTGCCTACTCTAAAACCTCTCCTGGGATTACACTGACCAGAGGTTTATACTGCACTGTCACAGTGTTATGGATTTCATATGACTTTAGATACTGTTTTACATACAGTAACTCCATGTATATGATGTGATACTAAATGAAACTGTTGGATAACATACTGCGGGCTGTACCTGTCCTGAGAACTATAACAAAACTCTGTCATCTTGGAGTGGTTCTGTCACTGCAGGACAAAGAAGGCTATTTTGCTTTGGGTCAGTAAATCTAGTGTGTGTGTGTGTGTGTGTGTGTGTGTGTGTGCTGGGATAGGCCTCTGAAATCTTTTTTGGCCTTGGGATGAACTATTTCCTTTTGGGGGGGTCAATGAGTGTCTTTGGCTTGGTGGTGCGGGTGTATGTGTGTATGTGTGTGTGTGTGTGTGTGTGTGTGTGTGTGTGTGTGTATGGTGACCAGACCTGCAGTCTGGCTGTACTGTATCATCAGGACTCTGATGAGAAACATCTGTAAACAAGACTGGAGCCCCTCACTGCAGCCCCTTGCATCTCGCAACTCCAGCAACTTTTGCCTCTCTCCAATTCTCTCTCTCTCACACACACACTCTCCTTCTGTAACCTTATTCCAGCCCTCCTCCAGGCCTCGATACACACTTGCCTTCCAGCTGCCACCCTGTCTCCACATCTTTCCTCACACAAACATCTACATAGCGTGTGGAAACACTAATTGTCAGTGTGGGTGAAAAATAATTTAGAGTATACTGAAATAAATAAACGTTGCAGGAAGAAAAACATCTGGATGGCGATATTGACAGCACACAGTTTAAGTTAATCAACAGTCTGTCCATATAACAAGATGCAGATTTGAGGGAAAATGTTTTCTGATTCAATAGGAAAAACTTTTTTTCTAATTTGTACTTATTTGAAACTGTCCTCTACAACACTGGATGGACTTAAATACATTTAGGTGCAGCAACTTTACATTACAACAGGTGGTTTTCTTACCACTGTCCATTCCAGCACTTTCCACTGTCCGCAGGCCACCACTGAGCACACTTCTCTGGCAGGGGGTTTTGGTAGGTGGGCGCATGCCGACTCCTCTGCCACACCACCTTGGTTGTCACGGCAACTCACGTAGCGCATACGTGTCCCTTTGCCACAGCTGGCACTACACTGTTGTGCAGAGGAGAGAGGTTAAGAAGCAGGAAACCAGCAAAAAGACAAACAAATTGAAGATGTGATAGGAATACCAACCTGGGTCCAGGAGCCAAAGCGCCACTGGGTTTTGTGGCCCTGGTGGGAGGGGACTTTAGTCCCTGGGGGAACAGGGTGGCTGCTGGGACACTGGGCCAGTTCACAGTCCTGTGGAAGGGAGGACACATACACCCATTCATGCAGTGATTAACAAAATGAATAAACTGTAACAACATCTGTCCCTGACCACAAAATACCATGAATATCAGAGATAGCTCCTCCGACATGGGACAGTTGTTAACAACTTAAACTATATTCCTTCAGCTCTACATTTGGGGGCAGTTGTGTTTCCCATCAACCCTTTCCCCCCACCTTACCAAAACAACATTAACAGGGTCCGCCCCGTCAGTTAAAACTATGGATTGTGGCAGTAAGCCACTCAGCATAAAGCCCTGATCCCTGTCATAACAGGTCATAGTGGAGTGGTATTCAGGGCTCCAATGCCCATGCTGGCGTGGTTGTAAACTCCACCCCTAATCCACCCCCTTGTCCCTCACCTTCCGCCCTTTCCTAGTTTTCCCCCATGCCCTCTGGTGCCCTCTGACCCCCAGTCTCTAGGAATGAGGGCCTTAATCAGGTTGCATAGGCCCTGAGCAGGCTCCACATTCCACACTCTGCCTCCTGATGGAAGCAAATAGCCCTCATGGTAGCGCTTAAAGTAGCTCTACGCACACTTCCTGTTGGACTCACATTTTACATATAAACTGATAAAATATGATTTTGTGATGATCATTTGAGTTTATGTGTATGCATGTACATTACAGCTTTAGGGCTTTTATAACTAACAAACCCAAGCAGTGTTCACAACTGTTCAGTCTCTATACAATCTATAGGCGAAGCTATTGAGCAAAGCATCTCTTGCCTCCACGTCTCTCCTTCTTGTACTCAGACCTCCATCCATCTATCTGTCCTTTTTCTAAGCCCTGCTTGGTGGCTGGTGGGACTGGCGGCTGGTGGCCCACTTCATGGCTGGCTGGTTAGAATCACAACGAGGTGGGGCGACTGCTTCAGGGTCACTGGCTCTGTCGGCCCAGGCACCGGAATTAAGAGCCGCTGCGACTAGAGGGGGCCTCATACTGAGTGTGCATGCTCAGCCCTCTGAAATGGGTTTACGCCCCTCGCTAACCAAACAAAACTCTCATTCAGCTCAAAATAGGTTTCTTTGGTGTTCCTGTGTCTCTTTGTGTGTGTGTGTGTAACACTTAACAAACGGGTGCACTAGCACAGTTAGACATCAAAAACCACTCCACATGTAAACCCTTTCTCAGCCTGCATAACCAGTGGGTAGAGTATATAGGAGCAAACTTTTTTAAACTGTAAAATCCTTTTCCAACTAGAGCAACTAGGTCTTTAGTACAACTATGGGATGTTTTAAAGTGAAGGTATAGGCAAGATTCAAACTAAGAGCAAATACTTTGAAGAGAGACACACATACCCTCTGCCAGACTTTAGTGTCTCTTACATAATGAAGATAAGAGCGTTCCGCAGAACAACACTGTAAAACATTTGGGCTTTCTTTTGGGAGATTCTGTCTCAGAGTTGTGTGTCTCAATGTATGGATAGTGAGGTTGGTATAACCTCCCCCTCTGTCTTTCCCTCTAGTCCAGACTAGATCAGACAACAGAGCTTTATTGAGACCAGGTGGAAATGAAATGTGTGTTTGTCTGTGTGTGTTTTGAGTGTCAGTGTGCATGAACGTAGATGCTTCCCTCTCTCCTCACAGCATGAATCAGTTAGAGACTCAGTCATGTAACAACTGTTGCTCTAAAAGTGAGGAGTAGGTAAAGAGATTGTGGACAGTTGTGAGAAGCAGAGGAAAGGTGTTAGAGAGGGAGAAAAGATGCAAGGAGAGAAGGAAGAGAATGCCCCCCTTACCTGGGTGTCAGTGGGCCGGGTGGCAGCATTACATTCAGTGTCATCCATGACAGCACCATAAGAGCCAACTACACACTTCACCGCTCGCATCTGGTAGCCTGGCCCACATGAGGTAGTGCACTGGGTTCAAAGAGGGAAAAAAAGGAGTGGTGGGGGGAACATTAGCAACACTGAGCCAAAGAGAAAACGGCAAGCAAAAAACAGACAGTTCATCTGAGCCAAAACAGCAACTCCCACACACAAACAAATAAAAAGAACCGTAAACCAGGGTTGGCAAATAAAAAGGATTCTTTTACCCCTCCACTCTTCTGACAAATATCCCAAGATCAGAGCTTGAAGCAGATAAGACTCTCAAGATCAAATACATGAGGAGCCTATTTGCTCATATACATTGCACTTGTCTTCTTTCCACTGTAGCCAAGTCAGAGGATACTACCCCACGCTCTCTTCTGCCTCACTGCCTCTAGTGAAACAGGGTCAAACTTGTGTGGCGGCAACTTCAACAACCATTTGATCACGCTTCATTTAACGACTTCAAATATACCTTAACGTGCGCACATCCTCTGATGGGGGGCACAAAAATATCTCAAATTTTTGGGTGTTCTGTTCTCTGTGCACACACACAAATGAGACTGAGCCTGCACACACTGACACTATATACTGTATGCATAGCTCTATATAATTCTTTTGTAAGAGAACACGCCCACCCACATCATCAATAGCCTTTGTTTATGTACTTTGGCAGGATGTGCTCTGTGTATAAACAGGCAAAAGAAAAAGGGACAGTGCTAAATGATGAGCTTAGCTTATCTGTGTCCTCCCCTCGGTTTACATCAGAGGGGAATTCACCAGAGACGCAACAGTAATTATAAACGTCAGCCTCTGTGCTGCTTCCCATCAACTGGGCAGACTTCTATACATATATATGAAAGCAGTGGCTGTGGATCAAGATATCTGAATTAGCCTTCAATTAAAAAAATTAAAAATTTCCTGATATAAGACTCAAATCAAGCACAGATGTATAGTACAGTATTGCACTGTATGATTCAGATTATTTCATTTTATGAGATTAACAGACCAATGTTAGAAAAGAGCACCTGATGTCTCTATAAGACTAACAGTGCAATTTCCAACATAGACGATCTGCTGTTTCACCTACTCTGGAATATAAATGGTTTAATTAACATCCTTAAAATGTGTACAATGCAGGAATTGTCACTAACTGCGAAACTGAAAGCCAACCCCAGGTTCAGGGACATTTGTAGCTAAACAATTAGCGAAGTGATGAGCTCTCATTTATTATCCTTTTCCTTGTTCTAACTTATAACATAACAAACTCTGTATGGCATAGCTAGCATTACTTGCAGTACACAAGGATGGAGGGCTGCTAGCTAAACATTTGAGAACTGCATTTCTGCAGATTTATGTCATGCTTGTTAGCGAAGCTGATATTAATTGCTCAATAAACCTTACTTCCAACAAAAAATCCCGACTCCTGAGGTACCAATAGCAGAACCGAAAACTCCAGACCTCATCAATGCTCCAGGTTTTAATCATTTTACACCAGCCTACGTTTAGACTGTTCTGACCTTATCCGCCCACTGTGCAGAGTCTCTACAGATAAATACACTGCCACAAACTTCTAGTGGGTCATAAGTGATGATTGAGAGAGTTCAATTCTGTAAGAGTCTTTACATTATTTTTTTTTTTTAGGAAAATCCTGTATAGTATACCTTAAAAGTAGGTATGCCCCTGGATTTGTTCATCTGCTATACCCCGGCATTAGTACATACCCTTGTTCCCCACAAATTATTTTTTTGATCACTGTGTGTGCTATACACTATTGTTAACACTCACTTGTCCCCATGGTCCAACCTGCCAAGAGGCACACTCCTGCTGCTGGCATGTCTGCACCGATTCAGGTTTAGATGAGCCACAAAAGCGGTCATCTAAACGGTCCTCACCAAACTGACACCACGTCTGACGGTGCTTATAGCCTTTCCCGCATGTCACCAGGCACTGAAAGGAAAGCATTTCAGGTTTTAGAGATACATATACAGTATATTACATGAACACTGGTTACTGTCAGGCATTGAGGCTGCTGGAAGTCCAGTTCACGACAGATGAAGATCATTTGGTGTTGTGAAAAGCAGGATATGCAGATTTAGAACAAAAAACGGTTTGAAGGGACCAAAAGACGGGGCCAGGGTGTCTATTTATGTTTGAGTACAGTGCAGTGTATATGTTTGTATTTATCAGCACCACATGGGAGATCTGAAATATTCCTGGAATGAGGCCCAAAGCTTTGCAAGCTCCTCGCTACAATGTATAAACTGTACAGCAGTTAAGTACAATCTCACCCTGCAATCAGCGATTTCCCAACACTCACTATACTGGAAGGAGGGGAGTAAGTCTTCCAAAGCTGAGACATGCACAATCAACACTGGGATTTTACATTTGACCCAGAACTTTGCTGGCTTAAAACTACTATATTTAAAGTTTTTTCTTTACATTGACTAAACACAGCTTCATAAACAGCAGGAAGTCTTCTTCACAAATAAATATATATGCACAAGCCACATGTAAATGTATGCTTTAACAGAAACAGATGACATAGCCTTCATTCCTCTTCAGATGTTTTTTTTATGTATGTGATTGTAAATTAAAAAGGAACATTTTAATGTAAACATGAAGTGTATATGCTATCATCTCCTCAATCTCCTTTATGTGAGCAGTAAATATCAGATTGTTCTTCCTTTGAGGGCAAGAGAGCACAATAAGAGCTGAACTGACCTCAGACCAGTCGCCAGTCTTCCACTGTGGACAGAGGAATTCATTGCAGGGTTGGACGGTCATCTTGTCCCTTTGACTGCATTTGCTCTCATCACCGCCAGCCTCGGCTGCCTTTCGACACACTGCCCCTCGACGGCGGGTGCCTCCACCGCAGCTCTTGGAGCACTGCAGCACAAGTGTTTGAACATAAGTGAGTGTAAACACGTATACACAACCTGTGATAAACTTTGATAAACATCTGGATTATGCTCACACACAAACCCCACGCTGCCTACAACAATCTTACCTCTGTCCAAGGCGAGTACTCCCAGCCACCCGGGTTACAGTCTCCATGGCAACCTTCCTTGTCATCAGGTTTGCGCTGACCGCTACAGTAGCGGTCATCAACCTTCTGCGTTTTACCATCTGCACGGCTGATTTTGGCACAGTATATTTCCAGGGTACGATATCCCAGGCCGCACTGAGCTGTGCACTCACTCTTACGAGCAACATGCCACCTGCATTGTGGGTGGTAGGGGAAATCCTTGTCAGTGACGTGAGACAAAAAAGTTATTGTTTGGTTCATACAGGTACTAAAAGAAGTTTGAACTGTACAAACCTGAGTTCACATTCAGTGTTACAGGGCTCAGTGATGACAGCAGGTCTGGCTGTACCGTGACACCTCTGGTCCGACACCACCACCCTGTCTGACTCTCTGCTACACAGAATCTTCCGCTTGCGCTCTCCTGTGAAGACATGATGATGCAAGTTTGGAATTAAAAAAATCTAAAAAGTAAAGTCAAGGTTTCTCTTGAATTCTTAAGCACCATATGCCAAATACTGAAACATTGCAGAGATTACCATCTCTTGTTAGCTCCACCATTAATGATATAAAGGAATACTTCTGCCCCTTCCCAATGATCAATTGTATATCAATTACTCACCCTGTGTTACACTGAATTTTTGCATTCCACCACAGTAAACAAAGAATCCAAAAACTGGGAAAATTCATGATGAATTGGAGTAAAAGGAGGACATGTACAACAACAACAAAACTATATCAAAACATCTGTTTACAAACTCTCACACAACTCTGGCAGCAAAATCCAAGTCTCATTTATTCAATTGTAGGCTCATTACTTCCCAAACGTGCATTTCTGCTAAAACCGCAATATTTAAAGGTCAAGTGTGTGGGATTTAGGGAAATATATTGGCAGAAATTGTATATAATAATCATACTAATCAGTTTACAATCACCTAAAATTAGGAATCATGGTGTTTTTGTTACCATAGAATGAGCTGTTTATATCTACATACAGAGCAGGTCCTCTTCCATGGAGTCCACCATGTTGTTTCAACAATAGCCCAAAACAGTCAAATCGAACACTGGCTCTAGATGGGGCAATTTGCGTTTTCCTGTCTGAAACCGTAGTTCTCCTACATGCTCGGCACATGGGAGAAGTTTCAGTTTTGCAGCCTCACTGCTAGATGCTACTAAATCCTACACACTGGACCTTTTAAACACTTTAACAGTCTCATGTACTGACAAGTAGTGTGCCTGCACTGTTTATAGGAAGATGATTTTTGGGAAGCACTGTGCATACAACTGCATCAATGAGACTTAGGTTATACTGCATGAGTTGTGTAAGATTTTGTGAACGGATGTTTTGATATAGTTTTGCTGTTGTTCAACGCGGTCGCTATGACTTCAGTCCGTTAAGCATTTTCTCTGTTTTGGGATTTTTCATTCACCATGGAAGCATGCAAACACACAAAGTTTTCTTCACAAAATTTAACATAACAGTGGGTGAGTATTTGAAAAACAAATGATCAGTTGGGGGGGGGGTGAAGAACCCCTTTAAGGAAAACTTGTATATTTAGGTTTTAAATAAAGAAATGTATTTTGCTCCATTTGTATGTTGTTTGATGAGAAAGGCATGAGTGACTGTGTAAAAATTTATGAGTTGCAGTCCAAGGTTTTGTAACTTCATCCTCAAACAAAACCCCACTACCTTCCACTGCCTGACCTCAGCTTCTGTAAGACCTACAAGTAGTTGTCTCAGCCAGTGCAACAGCTCATTCAAGTACATTATAGATCATGATAGGATCGCAATGACTACCAGCAGCAGTGTGTTTGCTTCACCTTGGCTCTTGTGTTGACATCCCTGCTTTGAATCACAGTGCACCGACTGTGCAGGGGAGAGAGATTTAAACCTCATGTGACTGCAGGAAATAGATTCTCTATCAGTACCTCATGTTACAAAGTTTTGCAGCTCAGTGCTGTGAGAGCTTCGTGTGCTCCAGACTGCCAGAAAGGCCGCATAAATTGGAAAATCGAAAGGTGCTGAGGGCTTTACATGTTATCTGTTTATCCTGCTGTGTGAACTCATTGGTTTCTCTTTGGAATTTACTGTTGGTTGTTGAAGCAGCGCAGTGTCAAAAAGTGGAGAACGAAATTCTCAGACAAAGTGTTTGAGTCATTACACACAGGTTTTAGAGTTTACCTGCGATCCGCCTCTGCACGCCTACATACTCCAACATATCCAAGGTCATGTCAAAGAAAATAATCTGACCCAGCATACTATGAGGTCAAACTTTAATCACTTGTTCCAAACCGTTTATGTCTAGCATGAAGCTGTCAAGTTTAGCCAGACAATCCTCTCTCCTGTGCCTCAGGCTCAGTGGTTCCCATGTCTCCTCTCGCTGTTCCATCTCGTCTTTACTCTCACCACACCATTTATCATTGACCACTCCCATCATCTCGCTGTGCCAACCCCTTGTGCCTCCCCCTCACCTTGGCACAGGCGGCTGCACTCCTGCCAGGGCCCATAGGCATCCCAGAAGAACTGCTGAGGTTTGTCTTCTATGGGGATGTTGAAGGAGTACCTGACATCTGGGTTGTAAAGGTTCCCCACAGACAGCACCTGCGGACGATATGCATTAAAATACAATAAGATTATGAGTTTTAAACATCATAGATCATACAAATCAAGTAAAAAAAAAAATGCTTTAAGAGGTCAAGCCTGTAGATGTATTTAAGTTTAAGTGGCACAAGTTTCACTCATGACACTGCTTCTAAATCAGTCTAGCTCTGCATATTCTGCATGGCACACTAAGCTATCATGACAAGGACAATTTACCTGGACAATGATCTCCTCCTCGATGCGGTCAGTACAGTTGATCCTCTCAATGACATGGTCAGAACCACTGTACTCGATGATGGCATTTCCTACTTTGATTTCCCTTTTGAACATGCTGACCACAAACTCTCCATTAAGCAGGAACTCTCCACGGCTATTTGATATGGCTGCAGAGAGACAGAAAACACTTACTGTGCTTGATCCCACAGAGACAGAGTGACAGAATGTAAGATTGAATTATCCTTGCTTAAGTGTAGGGCTGCACTGAATAGTTTAAGGCTTTCAGATTTCTAATGCTGCATAGCTTTTTGCATATTCATTCATTCTGTTTAAACCCAGTTTTTCTACACATGTACAGATAAAGATTAGGCTATGCTAATACCACTAATATTATACTTTTATAAAAATTAGATTCCAGTGGTGGCTGCATAGGATTGTTGTGTTGTAGCATAATGTTTCTAAAAGCCTAAGGGCGTGTTTATTATTTCATCATTATTTTATGCCCTTATCAGATTAGCCTGCTGCCTAAATGTATTTATCTTGATGAAAGTGACAAGTTATAGTCATTAAATAAAGTTGATGTAATAAAAATGATGAAACACTTTATTCCAATCGAGAATTTTCTATGTATTCAGATTTTTAAAATATCTTTTAAGAGTGATGAGTGGAAACATGATGACAGACATTCGAATCTTAATTTCAAAACCTCAATAAAAACTTTGAATATATAAAAAATGACATTTGGTTCAGCCTTACATAATTGACACATAATAACTAAAGAAAAAATGAAGAAAGTAAAATGATTTGTGCAATTGATCATTCTGAGGAGAGAAACAAGTGAAAGTACACAATTACATGTGACAGGGCTGCTTAAAAAGACCATGGCTCATGTTTTCATTTACAGTAAGGCACATACAGTAGACAGCAGTAAAGTCTTTTTGGGGTGAAATAATCATCTGTTCCTGTAAAAGTCCCATCCAGGGGCATCCTGCTCTGTTCAACAGCCAGTCTGCTGCACTCATTCACCCTAATGCGATTATGGAGCTAATTTCCTGCCTTTACTTTCCTCGCCATTTCACACATTACACTAATGTGACCGTGGAGAGCGGCCCTCATTCCGGCAAAATCATCTCCACTTTGGGCCCCTAATAACTGTGCCATAAACAAATTCAGACAAATATACACACACAATAAGGGGCGACAACTGAAAAACCATGTTCATAAGTTTATGTGGTGGCATATAATCGAGTACAAATGGCAAACACAAAAACGCTGATGATTAAAAGAAAAAACTAAACAAAAAACAGCAGTATGCAGAAATACACGCTAAACATACAGACACATATTTGTTGACCTTGATGGAATGATAGCCAGAGGGCTATGTGAGCTCAAGTATTAGCATGCTCATGCCAACATGACATGTACACTAATGGCTGACAAAGCATCCATATCCAAACAGGCATATGGTACAGACAGACATGCATTCACAAAACCAAGGAAAATATACAGCTGCACACACACACGAGACGCAAATACTTATAAACTATCTGACCTTGCTGGAATGGCACCCACAGGCCTAGTTCTGGCTCATTAACGTTTTAGCATGCATACTATATGCCAACTCCTTAGGTCTGCAGTACATGACCTTATAGTAAAAGCTGTACACCTTCAATAACATATACTGGCAGGCAGAGACAAAACACCGAAGCACTCAGAAGCACACTGCTTTAGAAATGGATGTATGTATGGAAATGTGGAAACACAGTGAACATATTAACAGCAGTTTCTTTTAAACAAAATGTTGAATGAGGATAACGGGTTACGGATAATGAATGAATGAATGAAAATGTTGGATGTCTTACCGAGGTAGTTGTCATCCTCCGGTTTCCCTGAGTAGCTGTGTTGACGTACATCTATATTTGTAGCACCACTGGGTATTCGCACAACTTCATTATAGCCTGCAAATAGCAAAAGCGGTGTGTTTAGATCATTAGTAGACTGAGGTCTGTGCTAGTGTTGTTGTGATACTGAAATTTTTAACTTTGATATAATACCCTAAAATGTGATATTCAATACCATCTTTGACACCATGAGAAAAAACTTGACAGTGAGGGCCTTCAATTTGAAAGTTTTAATTAAAATATATTTATAATAAGGCTATAACATGACAATGACAACTTCGGTCGTTGGTTAGTTAACATTAACAAGAGGAGACAGCAAGAACACGCAGCTAGTACCAGTGTACTAATACTGTGGAAAATGAGTAATGCTAAATTTGAAACTGTTTGAAATATTCAGAATCAATGTGTATCAATAAATCAATATTTTTGACATAACCAGTCAGTGCCTATGATATAAAGTGAGCCCCACTCTCAGTGAAACTTACTGTGACAACTAAGCTCATATAAAAATGTGTTAAAGCAATATAACAAGAGCTGCTGTCTTCTATACTTGCTGAAAGTGAAATGATAGCGTAATAAAAGAGGCTGTAGCTCACCATAGCGGACGATGTTGAAGGTGCCTGCCACAGTTTTGCAGGAAGAGTTGTCACCTCCGCACACGCCACACTTGTCCCTCCTGGCTTTGGAGTTCAATACATGGTCACAGCCCGCTTGCTGCGCAGTAAAGAGGTAGAAGGGAGGGATGAAATATGAAATAAGAAAATGTCAGGAGTAATATAAATGGTAGCAGTAGAGAAGGGGAAAAGGAGGAAAAAGTGAAAGAGAAGATGAAAAGCAAGATAGAAGATTAGATGGGGGATAAAAGAGAGTAAGACCGAATTTCCAAAACAAAATAAAGACTTTTTTCAGCTAACACTCTTTAATTCCAGTTGCTTGGCAAAAGATCAACACTGCAGTATTTACATGTCAGATAAATGGCTCTCTAGTTGGCTTTTATTTTTTATTTCCTGATGAAATACTGATTATGAAAGAAAAAAATCAAACCCAGTGACCCTTAAATGCTTACATAAGGACTTACTGAGTTATTGCCATTTTCACTGACGCCCATCTGAAATAAATTTCCTTTAAAACACCACACTAGGAAATGGCATGAGCTCTGCTTGTAACTGGTTTTAGCAAGATAAATTTTCGATTTTCTGTAAAGGATGGAGAGCTTAGCCTTAGTACCACAGCATGGATCAAAATCCACTTGCCAAGGCCAGGAAGAGAACTTACCGAACCACAATCTAACCAAAACACTGTGTGTGGTTTAGAGTGTACACAAAGCAACCCACTGCTTCTTTCAAGCATATTGATGTGTGCGGTATGTTAGTAATCAAGCTTTCAAACTAAAAATCTATCTGTCACAGGTCTGAGGAAACAAACACACTCTGGTTTGGCAAAGGATTGAAAAGCTTTTTGAAAATGGATTATATTCACATCACACAGTAACTGTGAAGAATGCTCACCATTTGTTATGATAACAGAATTAGCTATACACATGCATTTGAACCATGCGGCTGAGTGTTGTAGAGTTAATAAGAGTTAGGAACCTCACCCTGCATAGGCCCTGGACACAGATGTCGTTGGTATCAGGTCCGCATGGCGTGCCATCAATGACCCTGTCCCTGAGCTGATAGTAGGCCGTGCTGCCTGCCACCCTGCAGAACAGCTTACACCTGTCCTTCATCAGGACTGACAAAGGAATAGAGACAGAGACACACACTTAATATAAATAGATGTCAATGTCAAACTTGCATCATGTCTACTATGCGCCAATAAGACAAGATTGACAAAAAAAAGCGAGCAGGATGCATTGGCTAAACAAAAAAAAGGATTCTTACTTCCGCTGTACTTGGGCACCCAGCGAACATTAGGAGGTAGACCGTTGATGTTGAAGTGCCTGCCATCAAAAGCCGCACATTGCTCCTCCCTGAAGTCCTTCTTCTGCTTGGAGCAGGGCTCAGAATTACAGGAACGAAACTTCATTCGGCGACCCACGCAATACATTCCTCCATTCCTGGGCCTGGAAGCAAGATCGAGGAAGTGAAGGAACCAATCATTAGTTTAATTTAGCAAATATTTTAACCTTATGCAACATTCATCTATCTGCCCATTCTCCCTTTCACCCCATTGCTCACCACCGCACACCTAGAGTATGCCTTTGGTGTTGTTTTCAGGTTCAAAGTCATTCTCATCCTTAATCTGTCTTTTAATCTCGGATGAAAGGCAACATTCAAAGATACTTGTGGGATCTCTTTATTTACCAGGAAACAACCCTGCAAGATCTGCCATCAGAGGGCCTGTCCTGATGAACACTCGCTATGGAAAGAATTCCCTTAAGGAGGCTTGATCTATGGAACATTGACTTTGGCAGCTAAGATGGAGACAAGGTCCAGTAGGCATGCATGACTACAAAGAGAGGGACTGCTCACACGGGTCGGTTGCATTCACGCACGGCGATCTTGATGCCCCCGCCGCATGTCCGCGAACAGGTACCGAAAGGGCTCCAAACTCCCCATGCCCCCTCCACAGGTGTGGCATCGTGCTCTTTGGCTATACACAGGCCGTGTTTGCAGTGCTGCAGTGAGAGAAACAGAAAAGAAAAAAGTCAGATGAATGAACGTGCAAGAATAGGAGCAGAGGGAGAAAAATGAGGTAAACGGGTGAAAGAAAAGGAAGAGGAGGAAAGAGGGAGAGGAACAGCCAGAGTGAGCATATGAAATCTTATCCATAGAATTGGCAACACATCTATCTGCTCTCCGTTGCTTTGATGCTAATCTGGGAGAAATTATACAGTGATGCAAATGGAAAAAATAGGAACTGAAAAGATATTCCATGGCTGGATCTTGCTGGACAGAAGACAAGGAAACATCACGCACACAGTCAATAAATATATCTCAGCTCATAACAGGAGGATAATCTTACACTGTTTAACAAAGAGACTCCAGCTTAAGTGTTTAGTCTGGTGCCCGGCATGGCATGGGATGAGAGGTTGGTGTAAACATGAAAAGGTTTCAACATGTGTGTGTATCTGAGTGTCGTTGGACTTCATGTCGCTTTTATGTTCTCTCAGTCTTAGTGGCAGGAAGCAAGGGGTTAGTGAGAAAGTCCTAATTAAAAGCTGCACCAAGACAGTCGCCCAGAGAGAAAACTCCATCACTCACAACTTCATGTCACCTACTTGCATGAGAGCCATGTTCAATTGCTAGAGTTTATACATGTGTCGATGGTGAGTAAATTCTTGGGACGTGTTTAGAAACTTGTTTTCTTTTGTTATTTTGCACACAACGCCTGTGAACAATTTTATGGTCATGAGTCAGTGGAAAAGTTGTAAGATCAAAACAAGGAAATGCGGCGAGAATTGTCAGATCATAACACAGAAACATATGAGTAATAATGGATAAATTTTGGCAATTCCGTGGAGCATTAAAAAATTACAACTTTTAATAAAACACAGTTTGATTTCTTACTTCTTGCTCCTAACTCATTTTTATTATCAGAAAAATACTTAAAGTATTAAATTTTTCTTCCAGATACTTCCAGATAAATAGCACCCTGCTCTAAGCATCTGTCTTCATTTCCACATGACACTTACCTTTCCAGGGGAGCAGTCAGTGCCATCTGCCCACGGCATGTGCTGAGTCCTGCAGCCCCGTTGGGCACCCTCTGGACTGGTGCACCACAGCCTCCGACACTGAGTCTGAGAAACACACACACACAGTGTTAACCATGAGACATTTACAGGAAAAGACAGGGCACGTAAATGTCATACGAGTAGCATCACTTTAGAGAAACTCTTAATATATGGACCCGAGTTGGCAGACGTGCAATTTATTGCATATTATAAAACATTATGCCAGAAGGTGACTCTATACACTAGCTTTGCTGTATCAGCCATCTCATTAGCCAGATGTGTCTCAGTCAGTGGCTCTCTACACCTTACTGTCTGGCCAGAAAACACAAGCCAAGAGAACTATTCCACACTGCTTAAGGGTGTTACACCTATTTTGGAGACATTTCTGTAGTATTCATTTAAAGTTCAACAAGACATCTGGGTGGTTTGATGTGATGATTCATGCCAGATTCAACCCCCTCTCATTTTCGTGTCTTAACAGAATTTATGGGCACTGAGAGATCACGCTTTACATGTTAATAAAATTAATTTAAATTAAATTATTAATTAAATTAAATTAATTAATAAAATTTGTTTTTGTTTGCTTGTATCTCAGAAAGAACAATCAGTATGTAGTTAAACAGAGCGAGTGACTTGAAAAGCTTTAAATTCAGCTGAGCACATGATCATAACACAAGAGGCTTCCCTCAGAGACCAACATGTGCAACATGACAGTTTAGATTCGTGCACTGACTCCGCTTACCATATAAGGGCACACCTGCGTTCCTGGCCCAAATATCAATTCGCACTGTTTATTGACATTGTATATCCGTCCAGGCAGCTGCTGCGAGAGACTGTACGGCCTAGAAACGGGCTCGTCGAGCAAGCACTCACCATATCCTGTGCTATTAAGAAATAAAAATAAAATGACTTAAAGAAAAAAGGGAGAAACAAGAGACACAAACAGACAGAAAACACACTCAGTACAGCCGGAGAGGTCATTTTTCTGTACATATATAGAACCCCTACTGTAAACACAGCTTGCTCAGTATCTTGACGGGTTTCTGTTTGTATTCAGCTATATGTAGTAAGTGGTGGTGATCTCAAGAGTTGGGGATGTAGGGAGAACTCTGGATAGTAGGGGGTATAGAAAGGGATTTTGGTTAGTTGCCAGATACTATCCCTTTTACTCTTCCCTACAGTAGGAGTTCCTGGTGTTGCTCAGCAGGATGAGGAGCCTTAGGGAGAGAAGAGACTAGAGGCTGCAACAGCCCTGAGAAATGATGACAGTTTATTTGTATTTAGGCCTAAACATTTGACTGTTGCTGCTGAAAGTGGAAAAAACTGCATACAGTGTACACTGCACACTGTGTGTGTGTTTGTAGGTTTAAGGAAACATTTCTGTGAAATCTCTGTGATACGGTTTTAAAAGTACAGTAGAATATTTGGCCAGAGGCTTAAAATAAAAATGACTTTAGACAAAAATATAAAGTTAAAGTGTACAGTTATTTGACTTGGCTTTACTACTTTGCATATCCTATTTGATTTCAGGCTGTTTGAGTTCAGAAACTTAGTAGAAACAGAAAAAAACATAATCTACATGCATGTTTATAACAATCCTAAAGAAAAAAGTAGGACATACTCGAGGAACTCTGTGATGTACTTCCTGCTACACTTGGACCACATCCAAGGGTTTGTGTTGTAGTTAAGTGTAGGAGCCATCACATGTTGCTGAATCTTAACTCCATCCTCCTTACACTTGTTACTGTCGTCATGAGGCATGTTGAACCTACAGAGAGCACACAAAAAGGTATCATTGTGTTAAGGTATCATAAAATATGTTACATCAAAAGGGAAGTTCTTTCCTTCTTCTAGTAATGATTCTGTTGGTTAGAGTTTATATCACACAGATGTACTGCTGCATAAGAGCAATGTTTGGCAAAGATTAATGTAACAAAAGCCAGTTTCATGGTGATGAAAGCCTCTATATTACTTCTGACTGGGACTTTAAAGTTTTAATATGTTAGTATTGCGCCAAACCAACATCGATAAGACTCCAATTGAAAAATGTTAGTTGTTTTGTGCTTCAGTGTGTTTCAGTTGCTCGAGCACATGTTTTAAATCTAAACATTGATTCTATATTTCCGCTGTCACTGTGATATTGGCTTTAGGAAACCCGTTCACAGTTACAGCTGAAAATGATTCAGAGCATTTGTATTTCCAGCTTGTGGGGAGTTTGGAATGAAACTAGCACAATATTAAATTATATGAACACTTGGTTATAAGATAGAGGAAGAATTTAGATATGAAAGTCAGGGCACAGTGAGTATAAAAGAAGCAATCAGGCTCCTGCTGGGTGAGCAAGTAAGATCCCGACAGGAGGTGGATACGTACAGCACCAACCTGCCCGCCGCCCTCCCTCTGAGCTACTCAGCCCCCTACCTGACAGGTACCATATAACACTGAGCTCTGGGGCTAAGCAGGCGTCAAGTATGTTGTCACCACTTGACGCGGATAAACGTGGAATTGAACAATCCCACCTTTTGTTTCGTGGTTAGTCGTAGCATTCGTAAGATATGATGAGGGCTGTTAAGGTCTGTAACAGTCTCCACTGTAATCCCACTGCTGAGTCAGGATGTTGGACAGTTTGACCTTAATTCTGAGAGGCAAATTTAAAGACTAGATTGCGGCCTCTGATAGTACCATGAATTACACATCACTCATAACCATTATCAGTCGCATCTCAAGGTCCCATTGTTCTATTACAGCCCAAATATGCCCAAAAAGTTTTGCAGCTGAGTGCAATTTGCCCTTTTTGTGTCTGACTGCAATTATCTATGTGGTAAAGTATAAATGCTGCCTTTGCACCAAAAACACAGGCAGAAGAACAATGACAGAGATAATAGAAAACTGAAATTTTAAGACTGCGAGCTACAGGTTCTGACTAACGAGGTGCATAGCCATTGTTCAAAACTTTAGGGAATTTAAACGTGACAGAAAGAAACTGTATTTGAGATTTAATATCCCAGTCTGCCAGTGTGCTTCAGTTACCACCAACTCTCTGAAGACATAAATAATTTCACTGTAACTGTATGTGGCTCTTTAGTGCAGATCTTTGTGAATTGGACTGTTTGTGCAATGAGGCTTATTTGCATAGAAAATGGACAATTTTGCACCAACTGTATGCATATTACCTAAAATACATACAAATAGCACAGGAGCACCGTGGTCCTATTTACTTGGCAGAGCAGTTTGAGGTCCATTTCACCCTTTGAGGGTGCTTTGAGAACTCTTTTTGTTTTATCTGTGCAGGTTTAGCGGCCGCAAAAACCACACAATCCTTTGGTAAATTCGAACGCGTAAGAATCCAGTTTACAAACTGTCTTTTCCTTTTCCTCTCCAAATTAAAGGCAGGCAAAAAATAGGAGATATGATCAGAAACACACCAAAGCATCAGAAATTACTGGGAAAACAATAAAGGAATGTACAGCTGTTGTGTTGTTCAAACACGCAAGACTCCTTGATCCCCATCTGTTGGTAGGCATGTGTGGGTTCCTAGAAAGACTTCTGAAGCTCTACCAATGTCTCACTGGAGCCAAAACTTTCACTTAACTAGGAGTAATGACAGCACTTAAGGTAAACAATCAGTTGAAGCATGCTGTGCTTACACATGGCCAAGTTCATGGGCAATGGTGAATGCAGTGCTGAGTCCATTGTCCTCGCTGATGCTGCAACTCCTGTATGGATCACACACCGTCCCCAACTCTGCAAGTCCTTTAAAACGGGGAGAAAGAGGCTCAATTCAGTTTGACCAACTTTCCCTCATGATCATTCCACCAGTGACATATAAAGTACAGTTTATATTAGTTAAAGGTTGCAAGTTTATCAGCACATATAAAAGCAAATCCACTTACCTAAGGTGTCACACTTATCCCTTGCTCTGCAGATGTCCTGCCTGTGGTGAAGACACAGATGATGAGTCACAGTCAGTGGCATAGTACAAAAGAACACTTCCCCAACCTTAAGGGGATCCTTCTTATTTAGGTTAATTTTTTAACAGCAGCTCGATTCATCAGGCATCTGGACCCCATTTAATGTATCTCTTTGATGCAGCTGGTTCTCCGATAATTTATACTTAGTACAATGTAATTTGGCTCATGGGACACTTGGCTGTGTGAAAGACCTAAAAACCTGTTCAAAGTGTATTCAGCAAAGAATATGATAACTTCACATTTTTCTTGCACCTGGTAATTAGGATGGCAGTGTCGTGATGGGAATGGTGGTTATCATCCAGGATGTTCTGGCTCTGCTGCCAAATGCAGAAGTTCTTTAAAGTGGTCTGTGCATTAAATGAAATGACTGGACCATCCTGAGGACACACACAGATAAACTGATAAATACACACACCACATGCTTCTTCTTCTAAGAGTGTAAGTATGGAGATTTAAAGTTTGCAGTCTTACCTGCTCGTTGTTTATTATGACTAATTTTACAATTACAATGTTGATCAGGTTGCCGATGCTGGGGTCCTTGTAGATGGATGATACCTGAATAAAGCAAACAGAACATGAGCTCAATCCTAGTTTTAATATCAGGATCAATATCTTACAGTATTTTCATTAATTTAAATCAATATTTCACCCACAAAAAAATTATTTGTATATCAGTTACTCCATGTTGTGTTGAATTCAAACAAAAAAAATTCAAAAAAGGTGGACATTCTTGATAAATTTAAGAAGTCATACGGACCACATTTAGCAACGGCACAACTATATCAAAACATCCATTAACAAACTCTCACAAACCCCAAGCAGCATAATCCAACTGTTTTATATATTGGGTTTTAGGGAAAATGCACGTGTGTGGGAAGTACTGAGCATACAGCTGGATAAATACTGCACAAGTTGTGTGAGAGTATGCAAACACATGTTTTGAAATGGTTTTACTCTTGTTAAATGTTATCCCCTTTTTGAATTTTCACTGTTTTTGGATTCTTCATTCACTGTGGAAGCATGCAAGAAAAACAAAGTTTTGTTCACAATTTCAACATAACATGTGGTGACTAACTAATATGCAAGTGATCATTTTGTGGGTGAAGTACTCCTCCAATCCAGGTGAAGTGTGACACATTTTATTTACTGGTAACTCTGTCATGGACTGCCTTCCTGCACTTTCAAGCAAGTACTGGGGAATTTGGTTGATTGGAAGATCAAGTTGATAATGGCCTGAGCCCCTGTGGAGAAGGCAAGCTTTGCCAAGAACAGAATATAGGTCATCTAAGCCTCCCCCTGAGGACTGTCGGCCCCAGACGCCTGCGGAAGCTGGTATTTGAAGTGGCCGAGAGTATGCGGTCTATGTGACATACCTGAGCTTATTTTTAACATTCATCAAAGCTGTCAGGCAGGTTCTACCTCAAGCTGCCCTCTCTTCCCCCTGGCCGTTTGAAAGTGGTGTTTACCCCTGCCCTAAGCTGCCCTTTTCCCTCCCATGGCCCTCCTCCAAAGGCCGACTGACTGACTTGCAGCACAGCAGAACAGGTACATACATTTATTGCACAAACATGCACACATGTGGCTACTTTCTGGCCATATATGTGCCTAGTATACACACACACATAAAAACACTTCCATCTCCCAGCCAACCGCCTCTACCAACCAAACATTCTCTACTCACAGTCATGAAGACAGAGCGGAACTTACGATGGACATTAGTGTGAGTATGTAGTGCTGTAGGTTGCTGCCGTGATGCTCCACCATTTTGCTGTCGGCCACCAGCATGACTTCAACAAAGCGCGGGTAGGAGAGGAAGCGCTTTGATCTCCTGTGAGGTCCTGAGTCACCGCTGCTATCATTTGATGGTCTAGCGCTAGCACTGCCGCTCTCTGATCTGAGCAAAGCATTGCTGGCCAGGCTGGCACCCAGTGACTCCACAGCACTGAATATACCGGCGCTGACCACAGGGGCTGCATTGGACACAGTGGTCACCCCGGCCACTGGCCTTCTCTTAAGCTTGTGTCTCTTGTGTCTGTGTTTGTGCCCTAGAGAGAGAAGTCAGAGGGAATGGAGCATGTGTAAATATACAACGATGAAGGGATGATGGGAAATACATTCAATCAGAAAAACAGACAAGGTATGAATCAAAGTTTGTTGTGACAGTGTGTCATGGTGGTCTTTAAAGGTGGAGATAAATGAGGTAAGTTGGCTGTCTGGAAGTCAGTATTGTTAAAATAAGTTGCTGCCTTTTTCTCTCTTTTGTTTATTGTTGCTCAAAGAGTGGGTTGACAAATGAACGCTGCCTGGAATGCCTTTTTTTCTCCTCTCCCGACTCTTTCAGGAGAGGGGAGAGATGAGGGCAAAGAGTTCAGACTAGGTAAACCTGGCACCCAGCCATAAAAAAATGGAACACAAACTGCAGTGCACACACCAAAAGAAGGCAGTTCAACAAGTGGGCAGTAAAACCTCTTAGCACTGAGGGGAATTAATTCTGATTTTAATCATGACATGGCAACAAAACTGCTGAATGCCAGTCTTTTTTCTGCTTCCTCATCACATGCAGATCACCCTTCCTAGACCACCAGCAATGCATCACCACCTAAATAACAGTAAGCTGGACTGTATCACATTAGTGGCTCTGCTTTCAGTTTGCATGATTTATGATCAAAAAAGAACAATTTGCTCTACTTCAAAACTTACAAGGTAACAACGGAACTTTGTGCAAGGATGAATTATTCTTGGCCACAAATGGCTCTTAGTCAAATTTACGTTCCTCCAGGCTATGGTATCACACACATACATACACATACTGTATTACAGAGCTGACCAAAAGAAAAACACACAAAATACAAAGCACAAGAGCGCACGCACGCACACACACACACACACACACAAACAGCTATATACACAGTGAAACCAAACATCTGCAGAAAGCTGTCCAGCAGACAAAGAGAAAATATTTCTAGATTTATTTTCTAAGTTTTATCGTGTGATAGTTTCAAGTGGCATGACTGTTCTACTATACAGTTTACACTGCACGTTCATGGCAGTGGGTCTACCCAACTTTCTTATCAAAGAGGAGGAGGAAGTACAAGAGTCAACAGGAAGTTCAGCCAGTAAACTGAGATGGAATGATACAAGGGTGAACTTCCAAATGATTTTTCCTGTGTGAGAGTTGGAAAGCGTCCTCACTACTGTGCTGCAGCTGCAGGCACTGTGCTGTGCAGGCTATGACATGATATGTCAGCTGAGATAGTTTCACACCATACACTGACATTAATTCCATCGTTCATTTCTATTTGTAGCCTACTCATGATGCCATTTCATTACCATATATATCACAATGTGTAGCCTAGCACAGAACAATTGAATGGTTAACCACAGTGTGCTATTCATTCAATTACAATCTCCCTTTCCCTTCATTTCCCATCCTTCCTTTTTTGTTCCATTTTTCTGTGACTTGGATGACAGTGAAGTATCCAGCTCTGCAGAGCCATTTTCTTTCACTTGAATCTTTGCATTTTAAAATCAACCTCAGTATCCAGACACACACTCAAAAGGTTTTCCTTGTTTTAACCAGATAAGCTCCATATGATTCTACAGTATCGTGATACAATTACAGCAATTGCTCAATAAGCTCAGTTACTATTACGTAATGCGTTCCTGTTACAGCTGATAGTGTAGACGTGAGGATAATGCAATGATAACGCCTGCTTACGTCCGTGGGAACCAATTTAAAAGTCACATAATGCATGCACATACAGACACACAAATAGCCGATTCTCTACACACAATCCACACGTATCCCATGACAGCACTTGAAAGCACATGAACCAACCACACACACACTTTTTTGCTGTTGTCTGTTTTTTACACATAAAGCCCTGAGGAGGTTTGTGCTCACAAGCAGCAGTGTGCTGGTTAGCTAGAAAGGAGACACTGGGTGACAGCTGACAGGAGCAGATATTTAATTCTGCTGATTGGCCACCTCAGTGGTGAGGTCTGGATTAACACTGGTTGCACATACAGTAGTTGTGCATGTTGGTGTTTGCAAGTGTACTTGTAGATGCATTAAGTCTGCATCTGTGTATGTTTGTGCTTTCTGTATGTGTGTGTACATTCGTAATGACTTATCAGTGTAACGTGCATGCACGCATACCCATCACGTAGTACACTATACCTGAAGTGTCACAAGCTGAGTCCTCCCCAGATGTCTGTTTCTTGGGTGCACTCTTCCTGTATACAATATGAGGTTTTGTGTGTTCCTCTTCATAGTGTTCTCCTTGATAGCTGTGTAGGGGCTCCACAAAATATTCCCCTTGTGGAGACCTGAAAGTGCCAAGCTGGATGGCAGAAAGAAACACACCAGTTAGACTCCACTCATCCATTTTCTGTAAACACTTTTGCTTTTACGGCAATGACATACACAAACATAGTGAGAACGCATAAAATCTACACAGACAGGACCAAGAGAAATATCTAATTCAAAGATATTTTTGCAAATCAGTGAACCTCCTTAACACTCTAACCCAATGTATGTTTTACTTACAAATTATTCATAACAAGCAACAGTGGAATGTGGCTCATTTACTATTGATTAGAGAAAATAAGCAATGCGGAGACCCAAAGGCATTCATAAAAAGGTGAAATAAGCGAATCTGCATGCAAGTAAGAATGGTCTCAAAACAGGAGGGAAATTGGAGTGAGACCTGTGATGGATATCAGGAAAACAGTCAGACTGTAGCCTCTTGGCAAGCTTGTTGAAAGCCTTGTTCTGTGTATTTCACATGGCACGTTTAGTGTGACTGCCTAACTTGGAGGTCTATGATGCTCCAGATAAGGCACATGTCAACCCAAGCACATTTCACTTGTTGCTTATTGGCTGTGGAGAATCATCGTGGCAGCCCTGGAGGCTGATTCAAGTTTGGAAACTTATGTTTGGCACAAGTCATATTTGTAATTCTTGACAATGAAGTATGAAAAAGATTATCATTAGAAAAACAAGAAAATCTTCTGCATGTGCTAAAATGTGCCTCAGGGTAGATTGTTCTTCAGCAAGAGGGCACAAGGAGAAGCTTCCTTCCTTCTTTCCATTCCCTTGAGCAAAACACTCTTCCCATTACTATGCTAGGACCTGCACTTTGATTGACCTGGAGAATTGGCAAAGCAAAAGAGATTCCCCCTACAAGATTCCCTGCAAGAAAACAAGTATCACATTAGGATGTACAGAGATTGAGGCCATCAGCAGTATTGCCTGTTTTAGAACAAATGTGCCCTCAGAGGTCTTGAATAAATATTAAGATATGCTCCATAAATGTCAGTTCAACTCCCCAAAGCTCTCCACAGAGCATTCAGAGCATTTTTAATTTGATTTGTCATTTGGGAAGATATTGCCCACTTACTCATATCTGTCACCTCATTGTGGCTTTTATGTATAAACTCGGACTGCACTTTTGCTCCACTCCAAAGCTCATGCTTCAGCAAGCCTGGGAGTGGGACCAATTTGTGATGACGTCGGTACCACCCGTACTCCCGCTGTACTAGCGTGCGTAAAGACGTCACCGACAAACGGGAGACGAGAGAGGCATGGAAGTAAGATTTAGAGTGTGTTCATTAAACGTGACTATAGGCAGATAACTGGGGACTCTTTCATGTCAGCACAGTTGTTAACTTTTTTGACAGTTACTTAGTCCCTGGAAGCACCCCACGACAGATTACTACTACAAATAAAGGATTTAACAAGTCAAGCACTGTTTTTTTCTTAAAGTATTTTTTAAATAAGCTTAAGCTTCACCTCACTGTGACCAATAAGTTTATACAACTTTTTTTCTTTACTGGGTTATAGGCCGTTTTAAATTCTCTCCTAAACACCAACACATGTTTACACGCACAATAATGTATGTTAAGTATGATAATTGCACGATCGATACAAAAATCAGGTTGCGCGCAAAGTTTGCACTGACAATGTGTTTACAAAACTGATTTTCCTCTGAGCTAATGGTGAGGCAGCTTTACGACTCTTGTATAAGCAATAATGGCCCTAGATACCCATGGTGGAAAAGTAAAACACCCGGTCGTAAAGTCATCACATGCACGACGAGTCTAACCGTGCGTAAAAACTCACCAGTCCGGAGCACAAACTGATGACCGCGGCGTGTTCTGCTTGTGCATTTACAAGTCCTTTATAGAAGCAGTGCCTTAATTCCGTGTCCTCCTCCTCCACCTCCCCGTCTGTTGCAAAATCCGTTATGTTATCTCCTCGGGGCACTCCAAGTACTGTCACAGTGTAGAGAGGTGCGATAAATCCCGAATCCAGCGTGAGGTTGAGGTGATAATGCTGTCCGAAAGCAGATATCCTGTAGTGAATATTTGGCGAGGCCCAGTGATCCGTAGTATTGCCGGTGCTCTCGTCCAAACTTCGTCTTTTCCTCTTGAAGTGCACACTGGTTGGAAACTTGTCACCGGCTTCATTCACTCGCACCGGTGTTACAATCTCATAAGCGCCGATCTCCTCTTTTACTGCGGAATAAAGGCAGAAGAACAACAATGCAATTAAGGATTAAGTAGCAGTCCAATGGCATCAGTACAAATCAGAGAGCCCAGATGTGTTCATCGATAGATTATAATTTACATATCAGTGTCTTCTTTCCTGAAAAACCTGTTGTTTTTAACAGCACTGCGAAGAAATGATAATCAGTCAGTGAACTTTAGGTATCTAGAAAGCGCTGCAAGTCATGTGCATGGCTGAATTCAAAACTCATTCATTCTCTGCCCCTCAGTGTTAGAAAATAACTCCATGAGGGGAAAACGCAGGGGTTGTCAGAGCGGCATACTTTACCTGTGCTTGAATTCAAAAGCAATTTCCCCGTAGATGCGACTACATTCAAGAAATCAGGGAATAGTAGGAACCCCAAGCCCCAGAAGAGCACATGCATGATTGTCCACGTTCAGAGGAGAGCGGCAGCCTGTATTCCTGTAGTAATACTGTATTCCTCCGGTCACTCCGGGCTTTCCGCCTCTGGTCCGTCTGCCACATCCAATTTTATTAGGCCTATCCTCGACTCTTCAGTAGATGGTCTCTGGCCGGTGAAGTACACTGCAGGGACGTGAACGCGAGTCCCTGGCAAACATGCATACTGCAGAGAGAGGGGTGGGCTGCTCAAACAGTCAACTGCGATGGGCTCCGCTGCAAGCCTGTGCACCAGCTTTCTCCCCAGCTAGGGGCGGGATCAGCCAGGCAAGGTACACTGGTGCTACAGTGAAGCCACTCCCGTTATATACTGTAGTGACACAAGTGGTCACATGTGTCAACTTTGGATGATGTGATATGATCGATGACTGGGTTGTTCACAAGTGCTTTGGGGCTGTTGTACAAGTCTAAGTTAACACCAGCCTGTACAGGATCCATACTCAGGACACTACAGTGACCATGAAGTGTTTCAATGAACTGACCCCATGAAGTACATACATTTATGGGGTGATTCTGCTGTATATTTGACTGCTATAAAAATACTGACATGCTCACATACTTTCAACGGCTTTGGGCTAACCAGGTTTTAGAGGGGTGGACAGTCGCATAGTGTGCAGAGCAGATTGGTGACCATGACAGTGAGGTGGGGCCCATATAGGAAATGCCTGCCCTGGGGCCACAAGCAAGATAATCTGGGCATGGCTGTATACTTAGACATTCATGGGATCATAGAGTGACAAAATGCAAACTGGCAAGCAGCGTGGCCACATACAGTAGTGATTTGAGGTCTTAAGTAGGTGCTGGAAAAGGTATTGTGTAGGGATAATGGTAACGCTTTTATGAGCTATAGTCTCAGCAGAACAATGCTACAGGCTGCATGGAAGCCTTTGTAGGTGCCTTTGTTATGTGGAGGATCAAAGAGGGGGCTATCCAGTCTGCCTCTTGCCTCATTCATGAAAACCCCCCAATACACATAGACACAGAGCTACAGACAGAATAAACAACTTGTTCTGCAGTTTTTTTCTAATGTATTTTAAATAGGCATACACGCTAGAGCCAGACCAATAAACTGCCTATTAGCTCATTACAGAGATATCAGTATAATTGTACTGGCTATGACATCCCAACAGGACAAAAATTTGTTTGAGGTATTTTCACAACAGTGTCACCATCACATAGTTTGTCCACCAGGGACCACTGAGTTTAATTTTCAACTGCAAAATGTCCCGCTCAGTACACATTGTGGTATCAGTTATAAAAAATAAATATATAAATAAATAAAAAAGATACTGTTGTGTGTTGGTGATATATATCAATGGCCATTGGCCAATAAATAGTTATATTTTTTTAAAACCCTGATTAATTATATACATGCTCAGGCACAATGGAAATATGACTTAGCCTATCTAATGGGGGTGGGCCATAGAATACTAAGCAACAGACATTTAGATTTGTCACATCAGGAAAAGCACAGGTGCAACTAGTACTGTTAATGACTCTATTGCAATAAGGTCCTCCTGTGAGCCAAGCTAGCGAGTGAGCATTAACAGGATCTGGACCCTGGAACTGAGAAACCTAAACGGAACACAGCCATCAATTAACGTAATTATTTGCATCTGTGCTTTTCCTGCTATGACGAACTAAAATTACATTAAATTTCAAGAATGTGGGGCAATATATCAAATTTAATACCTTGTAAATATATTTTAAAAAATACAGTAAGATACAATACATCAGTAAATAAAATAACCACTTGAGTAAATCAAATATCTGACATATTTTTGTGTAAATTCAATTATTTGGTGATTATCAAAGATTTCAACCCAGTAACAGCTAACTTACAACCTTAACTCTTAACCTAGCTACAACCACTTGTTACTGTGACTGTAACTATATCCTAATCCTTAAGTTTAATGTTACCTGAGATACACTTATTAGTTTTTATCATTGAAACCTGTTCTGGTGTAAAGTTAAAGTTAAAATAAATATTTTTAAAGTCATTTAGTTCTATACTTTGACTTTGTCTGACCGTTAGCATCTTTTTAGGCTAACGTTAGCCACTGTCTAACATGACATTTCACACTTCTTGACCACTTAAAAGATTAACGTTACTCTGTTTTGTAACATTACACAACATGAAGATGCTGGGAGGGCAAAATTGCAATATAGGCTGCCAGAAAGTCCTTTAGGTTAAAGTGGGCTTAATGAAACTGACCTACTTTAGAAAGACATGCTGAGACACATTAGAAAGTTGCTAATTTTAGCTTAGCAACCTTTCAGTTACTGACAATTTAGCTACCTAGACCTATCATAACCTTACTGTATCACAGAAAACAAACATTTTGGTCACTCAGTGGTTACAGGAAGAAGACAATAATAATAACTCACCAGAAAGCTGACAGAAGTCTACTGACTTACAATTTGTGTACAGGTGTACAGAGTGGCTGACAGAAAAGGCGGATGTTAAATCAAAGATGGCGCGGGATTCTCTCGATCACTGTTCAGCAATAGTAAGGTCAGTGCTGCCACTAGTGGCCAGACACTGTATTGCAGCAGTCTACCCTCCTACATCAAAAGCTACAACATAGACTGCAACTAATTTTACAGTTTCAAACCCTTATAGTCCCATAGTTCAGTCTACAGCAGTTAAATCATTTATTCCCCACTTATGGACGCTTAAATAACAGTTGAGCTCAAACACAAATGAAGAGCAGTTTGGTTAAACAGCGAGTGCATAACTCATTTTGGCTGGAAGTTGTAGGCTATTACCTGGATGAATGAGATGAACCTATACAGACATATAACACTATAATAGTACAAGGCAGCAGGTCACTTAGTGGTTAATGGTAACCACTCTGCAATAACAGGATTCAAATCTATTGCCTTAAAGTCTGAGCAGGGCACGCTGGGATAGCCTAAGTGGGTCTGAAAATATGAGTAAATGTCATGTTAACATATTAAGATCACACCACTGTGAACACACATTATGAGTTATGTCTTGAAGGTAAGATTTGCCCTGTTCCCTAACTCACAGTCTGACAAATGAGGAAAACATTGATTTTTCGTAATGATAACAGTAGCACATAACCAAAACACGGTGGCTTATATCAACCATTCCACATTATCTAGTAATAAGTGTCCGGATCTTATACATCAGAATAAGACTTATTCTAACTCACATTATTGCTGAAGTTAAGGTTTTTCTAGTAAAACAAGCTTGAAATATGTCAGCCAAGAGATGTCCCTGAAAAGTGAAAATGTTCTCACCCCAAAAAATTTGAAAGACTGGAACTAAATAACATCTTTGCAGTGCATGAACATCACCAGCATCTCTGTCTTGCTCTGTACTCAGTTGGCCTCCACGTCTTCACTCCACTCAGAGTCACATCACTTCAGGCATCTGTGGATGTTTCCCCCACATGACCGTATGTGGTGATAAATGCTAACAGCTGGCACATGACTTTACAGCTCATTTGTTGTGCACAATCAACATGCACAGCTATGTAGGAGGCTAACTTGGGTTTGCAGGTGCCTGAAACAAAAGCCTCATATGAAATTCCTGCGGTATCCAAAAATATAAAGTGAGGATGATGTTTGCCCGCAGGATCCTTACTGAGCAAAAACAGGCCAAAAAGCTCTGTCGCCTCTATCATTATGGTCATTACATGTGCAGGCCTGTGGTGCTGCAAAGAGGTATAATCATTTTTCACAGAGAGCATAATTTCAGTAGATTTCACACCAAGTCTTTTTATCATGATTTCTGGTGTTCACATAAAACATCAGTAACTAAACATCCATCACCACCCTGCAATTTGTTCTAGTTAGCACTTATTTTCCAGTATGATGGAACTAATTAGATATGATCTTAAGGTTACTGAAATGTTAGTATTTGACATCAGCCGTCATAATAAACCGCAAACACTCCTTAGAATAGCCAATGTGATGAAAAATAAGAACCCCCATGGCTGCTAACCTTTGCACAGGAGCTGGTTATTCTTCCTGTTATTTGAAAATTCATCCTCAGGGTATAACTAAAACATTAACATGGGCTACTGTAGGTCACAAACCCATTTAAGCACAACCTTTCATTCACAATTAGCCCCTTTCCCAGAAGTCTCCATAAAACATTTTAACAGCCCAGAGGTCACAGGTAAGTAAAAACAGTTGGGGGAAATTACGCTTAGGCAGCATTCTAATGTACAGCGAATACAAGTTGTGGAACGTTAACCTTTAAATGTGCTGTTGTGGTCACTGTATAGTTGTAACACCCTTCATTTCAAAGTAAGAATAACTATGTCAGGTTTCTCAGTTAATGGCCATTTGACTCCATGAAGCCAGTGCTGACATGGGGCAGTGAGAGTGCTTTAAAAAAGGGACTCCTCCGCCTTTAACTGCGGCATCTGGCCAAGACCTTTTTCCATGTTTCTCAATGGAGCAGTCACGTCAGCTGTGAATGTGTGTGTGTTTGTATCTGTGTGTGTGTGTGTTCTCAATGGATGGTCATTGAGGTCATCAGAGTCACAGTTCCTGCGTTGTGCGCAGGCAGCATCATTCAGAGCTGCTATCAGCAGTGTAAACTTCACTTCCCCTCCAGATCAGATAATAGGACATTAGGGAGCGGAAAGCTTGAATGAAGTAGCAAAGCCTGGCCCGGGATTTCAAAGAGATATGCTTTAATTGTGGAGCTTTCAAAATCTCGTTTCACTCTGCGTCTCAGCAGACTTTCTTGAACTTGTCTTCATTACAAGGCAATATCCTGTGTGGCGAGTTGGAGTGCGCACAAGCAGTTTATAATGTACAGACCACTTAGCAACTTGAAGCCAATTTGTGTTGTGGTGTTGCTCAACACAGGATTCAGGGTACACGATGGACACTATGGGAGGAAATTTTTATCCAGTGAAGTGGAAAATAAAAGTCATACGTAATTAAAACAAGAAGTTGCATTCTAATCACAGACAAATGACAACGGAAGGCATTTTTCCAACTGGTGGTCTGCAGCCACGCTAGCAGCTTTGTGAGGCTGACTGTACTTAGGCGCAGCCGTGCTTTGAGCTTCATGCTAACGTCAGCATGCTCACAATCACGATGCTTAAGGCCCCCAGGAACAGTGCTCAGTCTTGCTTCCAATTTTTTCCCATTGGCTACTCACGCAATTACAGCGAAAAAATCCCCCATGGCCCAAAAAGCACCCTCAAACAGCAAACAAGGTCATTTATGACTCTTTCTATTATGAATCTTAGATCCATGGAGGTTTACTTGTAAAACTTTCCTGGAGCTGATAAAAGTGATTTAAAAATCCATGACATCATCACAATATTAGGTCTATGAGCCCAGTGGGAACTCACAGGCAGGTCAAGCAGGAGAAACACTACCGCGCATTTTCAGTGGGCCTCTTATACCGTAAGTAAACTCAGAAGCTAGAAATTGTTTTAGCACATGCTCCAAGCAAGGAATTCACATTGGACTGAATAGGCGCTGTCATGAGCTCCAGTCTCTAGTTCTAATAATACATCCATGCAATGCTAAAGTGCTGATGTTGAGCAGATTTAATGTTTTCCATGTTCACCATCTTAGTTTAACATGTTAGCATGCTAACATTTTGCTAATTAACACTAACACTTGAAGCTGTCACTTTTGCAGTTATATACATGGTCATAACCAAAGTATTGGACAGATTAAAAAGCTGACCTGATGATGACACTGAATTAAAAGTTAAGGGATCACCAAAGTGATTACAGTTCACCCAGAGATATCTCCCTCTGGGTGACTTATAATCACTTCAGTGAATTAAATTTCATGTCAATCTGTGCATTAGCTTTAGAGACATTTCACACAAAACCACAAATGGATCACCAAAATCCGTAGGATCCTATGGCGACAATGAACGTCTGTAACTTTCATGGGAATCCATTTAATTAGTGGTAGTTGTTGAGATATTTCATTCTGGACCAAAGTGGTGGACCGATATTGCCATCCATAGCACAAATGCTATTAGCATAGCTAAAAAAGACAGAGAAGTGGCAACACATTCTTACTCCAACCTTGTTAGATATGGACGTTTGGTCATGGACTTTCCATGTCCAGATACGATGTGAAAGGTACCCTGGGTGCGTTGGTTGTTGACATTCTGGGACACTGTGGCAAGTTCTTCCTGTTACATCCATTGTCTTCTTTCAAAATACGCTTCTGTTTTGACAGGGAACTTACTGTTTACATACAGTCTCTTTCAAAATGAACACACTACATTGGTAAAACAATGCAAATTAATGTTTTTTTTCCTTTAACAACTAACACACATGGTTGGGTTAAGGCAACAAAAGCACGTGGTTAGGTTTAGGAAGTCAGGAGTTTGGCTTTATAATCTTACAGGACACAAACATCGCTCTCCCAGGTGAAAATCTGTGTTTGTTGGACCCATCCACCACCTCTCCAGCCTACTTGGACTTTCACCAACTTTACTTTCATTCTTGTCCCACTGCGTTTCCCACTGATGCTGCTGGCCACCGACTGGCCGTGTATCCTGCTGACGTTAAAGGACGCCAGACGTCACCACTCAAGTGCCATATTTCGACAACTTCTGAGTGAGACGGGGTTGACAAATGGACACATGATGTGTACAGTAACTCTATTATGCCATGTGTTTTGCCAAGCCATTAATGATGTCAGTTTCCCAGTTATGTGAAAAAGCAACCCAAATGTAGGCCTATGTCAACACAGTTTCAAAATATTTTCAGGCTTTCTTAGAAAACATAATGGCTTGGTAAATCTAATGCAATCTTTTGTGATTTCATGGGTGCTGTCAACTTTTGTTTCTGATTGCTGAATGGAAATAACATTCTCTTATAATTACTTTAGAGCATTTGTTCTCACAGCACAGCAAATGTTGAACGGTTAAGCTGTCTGCATTTTAATGTGGTACGCTGATCAAGATTACTTTGACACTTAGAGTGTGTGTGTGTGTGTGTGTGTGTGTGTGTGTGTGTGTGTGTGTGTGTGTGTGTGTGAATAATACATTGTAACACAGCAGTCCTGCAGCAAATATTTCAGCAAATGGCACAATATATCATTTCTATGGCTGCAAACTTGTTGCGTCTTTTAGCATGGGACCACTTGGGACTTACAGTAATTGGGTAAACATCCAGGGACACAGAGACATATGTCTCCCTTATACCTGCAGGCATACACGTACAACTGTACAGAAACACATAGACCCACAGATGGGCACAGATGTTCAAACATCAAGCTATGTGACATGCCTGCACTCTTTTTTTTCTTTTTTTTTTTAAGATTTTTTTTTTTTTTTTAAGATATTTTTTGGGGCTTTTTAGCCTTTAATGGATAGGACAGACAAGTGTGAAAGGGGGAGAGAGAGAGGGAGTGACATGCAGCAAAGGGCCACAGGCTGGAGTCGAACCCGGGCAGCTGCGGCAACAGCCTTGTACATGGGGCGCCTGCTCTACCACTAAGCCACCGACGTCCCAAACTCTTTTAATTGGCAACAGCAGACAGCAGGCGATGAGAGCTTTACCAGGGAGGATAGGTGATTCTGTAAATGGACTTTTCGGATGGTCCTGGGCAAGTTTACGTTGTGTGAGAGCTGAGTGAAAACAACGCTCAACATCTGAAGTGCAATTAGTGCTTTGGAGGCGCTTTCACAGACCACAAGATAGGGGTCTGGACTCTGCCCAAGTAGCACAGCAGCTGTCAGCAGGTCCCTCCAAAATCAGAATGCTTCCCAGATTCTCTGGCTCTCTGTGGAATGGCAACAATAGACTTCATGCCAGAGACCAAATTAATCGGACCCTCAGAAGAGAGGAGGAGGAGGAGGAGGAGGAAGAAGTCACCATGTGACATAATGTATGCCACACACTAAGGCGAACCAACCTCAATGGCCCTCTGAGTTCCAAAAAGCTCTCAGTGATTCCACGAACTCCTTTGTTTATAAAAGACTAGGCTCAGTGACTCATTCTCTCTCCACTAAAACTTTGTAGAAGGGCATGTATTCTTTCATAACATCATTATGTTGAGAGCTCTTGGCGGAGGGCAGTGGCTGCAACTGGTGAGGAAGGAGTGGGGAGGGCACTGCTGCAGGCATAGCTAGCAGTGGTGTGAGGTGTGCAATCCACCTCTCCCAGTCTGACTCACCGTAATAATGATATTATGTATTAGCGATCTTGTTTGTCAGGGTCCTGATGTCATGCAGTCTTACCCTGGCCCCAGCAGCACGTTCCCTCGTCAGCTCACTTGGCACTCCGTGAATAACAAAAGGACAGCGTGATGACCTAATCACTCTCAGCTGCAAGAGAAAGTGAAAAAAAAAAGATGTCGTGACACCCTTTAACCACCTGACTTTTTGTATGGACACAGCACAGCTGGAGTGATAAACGGAGCGTAGAACAAAAGAGGGGAATGAGGGGATGTATGGGGAGGAGTAAGATTATCCTCTGCTGAAAACACGCATTTATTTAAGATTCCTCATTGAATACGACAGGCGGGATCCTCGAGTTCTCTTGCTCCAGCTGTTTCACGCAGTACCAAAGAGACATGTTTAATAAGGGTAAGGGTAGAGTAGGCTTACTCACGTATGAGGACATGTTAATCCAAAGCACATGTGCTTTTTCTTTTAATACGTATTGATTTTCATGCCCGAACATGTCAAAGTGAGATTATCTCTGAAAAAAGAATTTTGCCTTTGACCCTTTGTGGCCAATTGATGACACTTGATCTGAAAACTGTACGCACTGTAACACAGTTTTAGTAACAGAGCTGGGATCTTTACATCCTCAACCCACACATCACTGTATGGTAAGATCTGTTTCTCCTCTACTCCATCTACCCCTTTGTCATGTTAGATATAGTTTAGTGTTCTGGGTCAAGGACTCTATTTAATGGCTGTCAGGGCTTGTAGAATAGGCTGGCCCGGGTCCTGCTGGCAGGGTCACTGTGTAAATGGGTCGTCTGGGACCAAGAGGAGCCAGCGAGCTCACTATAGCTGACAGGCGCACAGCAGTATGCACCAGGACCCCAGCTGGGTGTGAGGAGGGGGGTGGGATCTTTACCACGAGAAGGCGTGCAACAACACAAAGGTGGTTTATAAATGGAAAAAGGGAAAAAAAGGGTAAAATTATGACGGTCTCTCGCTGTAGATGAAAATCTTTAGTCATTAGGTGATATATTTAAGATGTATGCCTGTTCTACAATGCAGAATATTTAATGTTATGGTTGCCCACGCTGTGTGATTCCAACAACTGAAAAAATGATTTCAGAAGTATCACCTGAAGTATTTCCATCGCTGTAGCCAAACAGAGGGTCTGTTTTACTGGCAGCTCATTATCTGTCTCAATCTAATCTTTCAGAAGCCACTTAGGATTATCACTCAACAAAGAAATGATTTTTCACCAAATCTGATTTAATGAATCAATAATCGTATTATGGTTTTAACACAGCAGGGTGAATGGCACCGAGTAATGACTGTGACGGCTTTGACTGACAGCATAAGTATGTGCCATGGAAAGCCCAAAATATGTACACACACAGGAATAATTTGCAGGGTTGCATTACCACATAAAGAAATAATGCAACACAAACACATTCAAATTGAGGCACAACTTAAACTCTCAGAAAAATTGTACAGCTATACAGTTTTATTCATCTTTTTTAATCTGTTTCTTGTTGTAAGTTTTTGTTTGTAGGAAAATCCTGGTAGAAAAACAACACAGTTTACATGTTTCTTCCAGCCACAAGAACCAGGAACAGATGAGCTGTTTTTCACAATATGTATCAACCACAGGAGACTTGTACTAAAACCCAAAACAATACATATGGTGTATGCTATACTATAATTATGAAACCCAACAAAATCCTTAACAAAAAGGATTTGGAGTATACAACAATCAAGCAACCTAGCCCAGACTGTTGTTTACACATAAGGTGAAATAAGAAGTGGGCATTTCCATGTTTGCTTTGTCTGGCCTCATCGTACTGACTCCGTAAGCAGATGTTGGTGTGAGTCAAGTCCATAATCATTTCAGGCTCTTCTAAGCACAGTGTAGATATTGTTTGTGCAGCCGTATATCCATGATTGATTTGCCACATAGCTGCACAAACATAAAACAACCTGTCCACCTTAGAATTAAATTACATCAGGCACACTAATGTTCAAAGATAACTACTGTAGTACCTGCACTGAATTTGTTCAGCCAGACAGATGCTGCAAAAAGAGCCGCAATATGACTTTTAATATGACTAAGCTATATTTTTTAGTTGCACAGTGGCTAAATGACAATTGCTGTGGTTGCACTTGTCACCACCCCAAATCATTTGAGCGTACCATGCTGGGAAAATCTGGATTTTAATTTCATGACTCTGCTGGCCACGGGACGTGTTCTGACTGTGAAAGCGGCAGACAAACTGGGGGAGTACATCACTGTACTCCATCAGCTGGTTGCATATTTTAATCATTTATTTGAAATTTATAACAGCTTGCACTCTGATATGTTTTTAATTCTTTTTGCTACACGCATTCTTCAAAGTCACAGTAATTAGTGGCTGTGTCATTTTGGAACATTTTAAAGTCAACATATGAATTGGTTTTAAAATCTCAGAGGGCTAATCAAAACAACAAATTAATTTTCATGTCTCGACAGCAGGGAGTTACATGAAAGATTTCTCATTCTGTAGGGATAGTCATCTTTTAGAAGCAGCTTAAGTTTTCACCCATTTGTCTGTTTGTCCGGTGGCCATGAGAGCTCAATGCATAAAGAATCATAATCACCAACTTGACAACTTGCAGCATTTAGAAAAGGCTCTGGAATCACAGAAAGACACTGCAAGAAGCTCAAACACAGTGGAAACTGTTTAAAGGGGTCAATAAAGAGAGATGCACATGGGAGGGACACACTTGAGGCGTTTCTCAATCTGCATTCTTGCGTATACTTGTGTTCTTGCGGACTTGTGAAACGTCATCAGTCGCAGCCCAAGTACTGTTCCAATTCAAAGTCTGCATCCAGCCATGTACAGTCCAATATCTGGATGTGAATTTGCTCTGCCAGTTCCATCGGGGATGCATCAGGAGGTGACTTGTGTGGACTTTTGACAGCCAGGTATCCCAGAATGCATTTCTCACAGACCAGCGGCAATGGCAGCCGTCCTTGGGAGTTTGTAATCCCGAGTCGAACTTGCCAAGTCCGAACTCCCAAGTGCGCAAGTCTGAACTTGGCGTACTTGGTATTGAGAAACGCCTTTGGTTTCACCATTGTTTATGACATATGAAGTTACTGAAGTCAGCTATCTGTTATTATGATTACACGATTCAGATATTATATCTGCAGTATCTAAATGATGCTATCACAATGTTAAAATAGCCAAAAACGCTTATATTTCAGGTTATTTTAAAACACCACTGATGGATAGCTGATTTCAAAAACGTCATAATCCACAAACGGCAAATAGCACTGCCTGTCCCAGCCATGTGTATCACTTTTATTGTCCCCTAGAAATAGCTTCTGTTGTTTTGTGAGCTTCTTGCAGCGCATTTCTTTTCAGAACTTTTTCTAAATGCTTCACCTGTCGTCTAATTGATGATTTGGTGTGTTGTCAAGTTGGTGAAGATGTTTTATAAATGTGGCAGATTTGTAAAGATGTTTCTCAGTTCGCTTGTGCTGTGTCTGTCTGCATGTGTTCTCTTCCTTGGCAGCACGTGGAGCTCCCAGGGCCATCGTATGTTTGCTTGTTTAGCAAGGTATTTGAAAAAGTAGCAGGTTTGACTCTAGGTAAGTGCATTCAGGCATTTATTAGAAAGTCCAATAATGAAAACCTGTAAGTCAGCAGTGAATTTGAAATAGTGTTTTGCTGGGAAGGAAACAACAGAGGACATATAAACAGATATAAACCCCTGCAGATGCTGTAGCATTAACTTGGACAATCATTCATTTTCTGGCTCTACCAAGGTCCCTCTTGTTTGTATCCTGTTCATACCGTTTTATAAATGAAGATTTGTGCTTGAAACACTGCAGGTGTTACACACCCCTTGCTGTTCATGAGCCCGTGGCCATTTAAACCACAGTGTGCCTCTTCTTGTGTACGTTTCTGTTTAGGGATGGATGGCTTCAGAGGTACAGGAAATATCCCATGACAGATGGCTAGGATTCCTTTAGAATACATTTCCAGGAAACGGTCAGATACTACAGTGAGGGCACTAGTCTATGGAGGAAATTGGGTAATGTAGACAGACCTGCTCTGCTGAGGAATATAAGAAGTTATTGATACACAGCCACACTGTATATGAAGTCTAAAGATGTTTACAATGAAAAACGTTAGACCACAGAAACTCTGGCTTTGGGACATTTTGATATTCCGCTATGGCCTGTGTAGCTCATGCAATTTAAGAAATATGTCTAGTGTCTGTAAACTATATCACTGGAGTTTTATCCTTCTTATTACATGAGCCTGCACACACACACACACGGGGGAAGGCAAGCAAACCAACAGCGGTGCTCACACTTGATCTACTCTGCTCTTACTGTCCTGTTTTTCAAATTTACTCCCACTTAGGTCACTGTGAGGTTGAGTTTCGATCCAGTTTGAGCACTGGCGTTCCACGGCTGAGGTCACATCATCACACTCTAGTTTGGAGTTTGTTCTCACCTCATTTGAGTTGCCCATGGGACTTTAAGTCCCTGCCACACCTCTGTTCAAATGTTGGGGTGGTAATTTAACCCGCGTCACAGCACTGTTAGAGAATTCATTTTGTTTTTGTAGCTGACTAAGAGGGGTTAGCGATCTACTCAAATAAAATCCAATCCAGACATTTTGAAATAGTGTGACTTACCCTTTAAATCATACACAGTATAGTCACACATGATGCCTGTAATAATAGCTGACCTCTGCTTTTGTGCAAGAAATAACACAACTTCATCCAATTCAATGTGTGTCAAAGTAAAACACATCAGTCTTTAAGTGAATCAAATAAATACATAGTAAGTCCTAGCACTCATTTATGTGAAGAAATGCCTCATAAACAGGCAGAACAAAGGGTGTTCCGGAGGCATGGAGGAGTAAAAGTGGTGTCAAGAGAGTCAAAATGTTGGAAAATTTCATCTGTCTCTCATGGCACCTCATTGTTAATCACATCCTTTCAGGTCAGGGCTGGAAAATAACTGTACAAGAATGTTTTAATATTACAGGAATGCCAACTTTGACACAAAAACAAAGCTAAAAGTTAAAAAACAGCATGTGATTCTACCACGTTAGCAAAGGCAGAAAGCCACATTGTTGCCTGTGTAGGAGGAGCAGGGCTCTGTTTTTGAGATTAGTGGGTAAAAGAGTAACTTGTTTCATAAGTAACGTACATACCTCATCTGAAAATATCACTATTATGTGATAATCAAAGGTTTGACCCCTCCAGAGAGACATACTGCAGTCGACCAATGATGGTCAGACATGGGCTGGCTTCTAATCAATGTGGAATGGTAACATTTCTGCACAGCTGAACTTTCACAACGTCAAGCTCAGAGACAGCAACAACTGGACAAGGTTATTGGCAAAGCATGAGTGGTAAATGTGAGTCTACACAGTGTAATCATGAGCAGCACCTCTGACACAAACCAATTTACACAGTTCAGTGTGAAACCCTCTGAGAAAGGAAGTATTCTGGACCATAAGACTTCTATAAATCCATGAGCTGGGAGAAGCTGACTTTTGACAGGAACCAATTTACAAGTAAGATAAAATCAATTTGGTAAGTGAAAGATGATTTCCTGACAAAATGCCCCTGTACCCTAAATCCTCTGCTTTTCCCAGTGGGGCTGTTCAGCAGTTGTCATTAACACTACATCTAGTTAGTCACTGTTGCTGCACTGGTAACCTTTCAACATGGCACACATGTAGTTCCCAATAATAACAGTGGCTAATCTGCTATTGAAATCTAAAGAGATTTTTGATTTTAGAGTTGTCAGAAGTAGAGTCTCATTTTAAGTTGATGGCGGTTGATTTTGGCGGCTGAAATGACAACTGTCCATGCAGATTCTACCAGCTAATACTAGCTTATTTATGCTAGGTGGTTGAAAACTCAGAAGCTCCAGCTCACTTTTCCATGTTTCCAGCAGACTCGTTCAAAAAAGGGTATGCATTTGATGGCTACACAGCTGACATCATGCTCAAAGCTAAAGCTAAGGCTAAAAGTCCACATAGATATGGATATAAAGGAGCACCTTTGTCAGAGTACTGCAGAATTGCTAGTTAGCCCCATTAGAAAACTAATGAAAACATGATTACTTTCTAACAAAACCTTGTTAAGATCAAAGCATAATGCTAGATTAGTATATCATTCACAAGTAAGCCAGGCATGCTAATCAACACATTCTCACTTCGACCTCCTCACATATCAGCGTTTGGTCATGGACTTTCCACGTCCAGATACAATGTGAAAAGGTACCCTTGGTGCGTTGGTTGTTGACGTTCTTGGATGCCGTGTCAAGTTCTGCCTGTTACATGCATTGTCTTCTTTCAAAATAAACGCACTATGTTGGTACAACACTGCAAATTGATGTCTTTTTTCCTCCAACATCTAAAACATGTGGCTGGGTTTAGGAAAAAAAACAAAACAGGGTTTGGCTTTGGAATCTTATGGGACGCGAGCACCACTCTCCTGGGTGAAGGTCGGTGATGGTTGGACCCATCCACCACACTTCCCACCCGCCCTACTTGGACTTTCACCACCTTAACTTTCATTCTTGTCCCACCGGGTTTCCCCCCTGACACCACAGAGTGCGGCGATTGTCCGCGTCCATTCCTTATACTTTTGCTTTTTTTGTTTTTAGTTTAGTTTAAGTGTTTTAGTTTTTAAAAAGCTAACATTCATATGGAATTAGGCAGACCGTCAGATGGACAACACCTTCTGGACAGCAAGGGATCAAATCAAAATCAAATTAACTTTATTTATATGGCACTTTTCATACAACAGTAACACAAAGTGCCTCACAGAGGTTAAAAACAACAAAGATCCAAAACAGAAAACAAAAAGAAAAGAGAAAACCCAACCCTCCCATCCAACAAAAAGCTATTTAGCTCATAAAATTGAGTTAGTAGCTAGGTAAGAATGATCTAAAACAGAGACATAAAATGCATCAAAACTAAAACAACAAAAGATAAAGGTTAAATGAGATAAGAACGTAAAAAGAGGAAGGGTAAGAATATAAAAAATAAATAAAAAATAGATAATAGATGGATAAATCGGTTATAGGATAAACAAACAAATAATACAACGGAATGGCAGGACAGTAAAATGAAACATGCGTGATGATACATTGCAATGCTGATGCCATATTGTTTACAAAGAATGGTATAAAATATATCAATAAATAATTTGTTTATTATTTTTCTAGTAATGTCTGGTAATTGTCCACATTGACAGTGTTTTTACTTTATGTGAGGGAGCTACAGAACATCCTTAAAATCTGTTGTTGAAGACAACAAAAAGTTTAAATATTTTTACTTTAAACAGCAATGCTGTCTGCTGTTACTATTTTCTGCCAGCCTCTCCTAATTCTACCATCCTTCTCTTGTCCACTGAAGTTAACTGTCAACCTGGATCCATGTGAACGTGGCGCCAACGAAGACTCCAACCATCAAACTTTTTGTATAGTGAATATTGTTCTTAGTGGAGCCTAATAAGCGTTATTTAGGCGTGTTGAGAAACTTAGAGTTTGACAGACCTGCTGTGCCTAATTACAGCTGCATAGCTTCCTTTGAATACATCCATCAATGACAATGATATTGGAAAGATGTTTGTCAATAAGAGCAAATATTAATATCTTATTTTCTGTAATTCCCATAATGAAGAAGGTGACTCAGTAATGTACACAGAGTGTGTTCCCCTCTCCTGTGTGTTGTGCTCTCCTCTGCTTGCCTGCAGTCTGTTGGACATCCTGCTGACACTATTTTAGCCCCTTTCACAAGGGTGTGCTGACCGCAGCCTGCCTTTGTAGTTTGTATACTAAATGCACAGCAGAGAGGGATCCTTTTGGGCCCGTGGTTTCCTGAAATAAGCCATCTGCAACTGCTCTGCTCTCTACATGGCCTGAGGAAAGAGAACAGGCACAAATAAAGTGGATTCATATACTGTATGGACCTCAACAAAGAATTCATTCATTCTGTCGTCCTGCTGTGGACAGAATTACTTCGACCCATAAAACCTTTTTATGGGATCCACTCATGGCAATTAGCATCTCTTTTTGATGTTTGAGAAAGTCCTCTCTTTTTCAAAATCAAGGCCTGTTTTTTTTTCACAAAAAGCTAAGGCTGGAGATGGTCAAGGTCAACTTTCAGATTTCTTTTCCGTGGTTTCTTGCTATTTCTTTCTGTCATTATTTCTTTCCTGCTTTCCATCCATTTAACCCAATGACCCGTCCTTAGTATCTACATGGCGGGGAGTCATGGCAGCTGATTAGGATGGTGGGCGGTGGTGCTGGGGGAATACGATGAGTGTTTAACCTCCAGGGCGCTTCAACAACAGCCCCATCTCTTTAGGTATGAAATGTTTCAGTAGCTCACTGCTGCGATTCTGATGGGCTGCAGGACAATAGCCAACAAGGGTGTTCCTAATCTTCACTTCAGATATTGAGCGTGCTCTGGGAAGTCTCAGTTTGCAGATGAAAGGAGAAAAGGAAAGAATGAAAGTGGGAGGAAGGGAGAGTAGAAGGGGAAGAGAATGGGAAAAACAGCAGAAATCCTATTTGACAGGAGAAGTGCCATCTCTCTGAAGCTTGTTACAACACATATGATAATCTCCCATTAACTTAAACCTGGAGTGCTGCAGAATAAATGACGTTCACACTAAATAAAAGGTTGGCCTCTGCAAACAGTAATGCATGCTGTATATAAAACTGTGTTAGTTTCATCCAGCTGTGCAACTGACTCAAGTGGAAGCCTCAGGCAAAGGCAACGGCATATTTACCAGCCAATTTATGTATATGCTTTACCATGGCTCGTACACCCATTACTTTTAATGCGTGACCATAAAGTTGAGCGGATCATGGAAAAACAAAGGAGAATGTGAAAGTATTGTATGTTCATCCAAGAGAATGGATTTCATGTGCATTGTTCAACAAGAGCGCTACACAGAATGGCAGAAAATGTACCCTTAGACCAACCGTGGACTGTTTTCTTACAGACCAGTAAGTGTGGAGGTGAAGGGGCATCTGTCTGATTCACTGTCCTACATTCTTACGTTGGCTCAAGTCTGTTATGCATCAAAATCTCACATACAGCACTTAAAGCTCAGGTAGGCAGTTCAATTTTGGCTTCACTGGGCAAAAATCACATAAACTTAAATAAACTTTGAACATAATATAATTCAAGCTGTCTGAGAGAACAATAGACTTCTGCACCTCCTCTTGACTTGAAGGCTTGAGAAAATCTAGGCCGTGACAGGAGACTTAGACCAGTCAAAAGTTCCTAGTCCAGTGTTGGCAATAAATGCAACAAAGCAACCCAAAAAAGCAAGACAGACTTATCAAAACAGAGTCTAAAAAGTCTGACCATAAACAAACTACAACAATGTGTCAGTAATAAGCGTTTTAAAGATGGAGAGATACTGTTGCCTATAGTTTAGCCTTCTGCTAACCAGAGCCAAAGGCTCACGGCTGTGGCTTTAAGTTCACGTTTATATAGCTGACTTTAGTAAGAGCCTCAAATTACAGTGTGACCTTCGCCTCACTTCCCACCGCTGCAGGTCACAGCTATAGAGGAGAGCGGGCAGCAGCTTCACAGGCAGTGACCACAGTAACCTGAATCCAGTAAGTGCAAATCCCATCTCCGGGGAACCGGGCAGCCTAGACCCATTGCTGGATCAGCAAACTTTCTCTGCCGACCATTAAACAGGTTAGACCAGGTCCTGCTGCTAGCCACCAAGCCTGCTGTGACACCCAACGCTGGGGGGGGGGGCGGGGGGGTTGCGCTGGTCTAGCTACTGGGGAAGCAGTTCACGTTGTTGGGGGCAAAACGGAGAGACTGTGGGGTGGCTAGCTGGCTAATTCTCATCTCATTTGTGGTCTAATTAACCAGACTCATGAAATACTGGCGCTTTGTCAGTGGAGATACTATTCGTGGCAGTATGTTACATACTGAGCAGCAGCTATTTCTGATGTCACTGGCAACTATTGTGGTAGAGAGAGCAAGAAAGTCCCTGAAGGCAGGGTGGGAGAGGAGGTGGATGTGGCAAACAAACTCTGGACTTTCACCCAGGAGCCCACTGTTTGCTTCCCGCATGAAACCAAAAGTCAGTGGAGTTATTTTAATAACAACATAGTGTGATAGTATGTGCAGCAAGTCACAGTAGTAACGTATCAGTCAATCAACTAATCAATCAATCAATCAATCTTTATTTATAGAGCAGTTTTCATACAATAAAATGTTGCACAAAGTGCTTTACGTTAAAAGCAGAGCCCCCCCATCCCCAACAAATCCCCCACAGACCCCCTCACCTCCCTCACCCCCTAACCGAAAGTGATAAAAAAAGGAAGAGGAAGGAGGAAAGGAAAGAGGAAAAATAAGAAGAAAAAATAAGGCTGAAAAAATAAGGCTGGACACGGAAGAACCAGAGAGGAAACACCATCACATGGAGCCGTCCACATCGGGTCACATGGCGTGACATTACATTAGTAAGAACCATACTTATTTTAAGTAATCCATGATGTTTTTGTTCTAAACCTAACCACTGTTTTTGTGTCCTAAAGTTAAGGAAATAAATGTAAAAATGGAGAGTTTTACCTATTTTTATTTTGAAAAAGACTGTATTCACGTAACAAGCAGAGCTTTTATATTTCCTGTGAAAACAGAAATGTATTTTGAAAAGACATAATGCATGTAACAAGCTTCAACTGTGTGCAACTGTACAATAAAATAGGATTAAATAAATCAATGTATGGGAAATGCTGGGTTACTGTATGAAGCGTGTGCATATGCCCGTGCTCCTCTGGTGGAAGGGGCTTAGGACAGAGAGGGGAGGAATGCAAGAGGAAGTTATATCCTCAAATTCTGCAGTGGTTGTTTAACATTGTAGCGTCTTTAAGCTTCAACTCCCAAGTCCTTTCAAACACATATACCCTGCTGCTCATTCATAAAAAAGTATATCTACTCTGGCAGTTATGAAAGAAAAGGCAGCTATTAACTGACGATCCACAGAGGCTGGGGCACAATAAGAACTGACAGACAACCTCAAAAGGAAAGGAGATTTTTCAAGCAGTTGACTTGCCTACAGATCTCTTGCCACTCTTCATACAGTTTAGGTAACAATCACAATTATTTCAATCGCATCTTGAATTCAACGGCTTCACTATTTATTCATTTAAATGACCGCAGTATAGAAACTTGGACCTTGAGTCCAAAATTACCAACCCTGTCATTTTGTCTTACTCAACGGAGAGTTACTCCAAAACCACAACAAAACAATTCAAACTCACGAAATGCCTGCATGCAGTATAACAACATGATGCTGTGGCCAAATTCCCCCAGCACGGTTGAAATCGGGGAGTATTTCAATAAAGCCAGCGTATAATTGTGTCATATTAAAATGGCAGAAGCATAAACATGTCATTCCTTATTCTGGAGTGGGCTTTACAAAAATCCACTTTCATTAAACAAAAAGGCACTATTATTTCTGACTTGTTTGCCAAGTTAAGGGGGGGTCTGAGGGAGGAGACGCTGCTGTTCTGCATTAAATACACTCCAGTTAACTGGACAATGTCAGTAAAGACCTCTTGAAGTACAGTGCAGAATTATCAATCCATAATGCTGTAATAGCTGCAAATCAAAGCTAAATAGACAACAATGAATTTCACAACTGCTGAGTGCTGCAGCATGTAATATCTGCAGCCTTTTGGAGCATGGCTCACCACAGTTTGCAAACCCTACTCCACACACCTCGCAGAGCCCAAGCGGCTACACCGGGCCATCAAATAAGCAACAGATGATTCTCATTACATCATTTCCATCTCATTAGTTCAAAGCTTTTAACCTGATGATTCCTTCAGCTTTGGTTTTTATCTGATAAGGCAGCCACTAAGTGCCCTGCAGGGTAAAGGGCAGTTATGAGCCAGCCCAACATCCCCCCTAAGATTACCCAGCTTGCTATGCTTCCCTCAGACAAGAAAAAAAAATCAGTTAGATCCAAGGCTGTAGCCATGGAGTTAAAATTGAGGGGAACCGAATCTACAAAAGCTCATTTCAATCACATTTCAAAGGAGTGAAAGAGTGTGGCCACATGCAGAACTGAAGAGCACCTTGATACTAAAACTGGTTTTAATAATAGTTATAAGTACATTTGCTAATGATTATTTTGCATGGAGGTGCATGATTGCCTGTCGCAGTATAGCATTTTTTTATTTATATTTTTTTTATCAGTATATTGGGGGGGGGGCTTTTGAGCATTTTGAACATTCCCCCCAATATATATTATAATATCTGCATTGGTTGTATCAGCTTTAACAGATTTATTCGATGTTTTCATACTTTGTTGACATTCATTCAGAAATTCTGCTTGAGTTTGGCAAGGAGAGGACAAAGTAGCACTTGTGTATCGTGACACTGGCGTTGCCACAGACGATGCTCTAATTACAGTTTTCAAATGTTCATTTATGAGCTCTTCCAGAGATTTTCTTCCCCCACACTTCCAATGGAATCACTCTGGAAAAGCTCTTGGTGTGCTTTGAACAAAACCATGGATTCGTCGAACGGCCATGTGTTTTAAGTCTGCCTCTGTTGGAATAGTTTTACTGTGGTTATCATATAGAAACAATGACTTAAACAAAAATGTCATTAATGCCTTTTTTTCTCTGATCATTTTACATACGATTTATCATCAGTAATTCCAACATTCCAACAACACAGCAACTATTTCTTTTAACCAGAGGTTGAACATCGCAAATATAAAAGTTAATCGTTATGTTTAAACAAGAAAATCGGAGAAAATGAATGCTGCCAGATGAAACCGCATATCTCATTCTTGCGTTATTGTGTGCTGTAATGTGACCTACAGTATGAGTATTTTCCATACAGGCTCCATGTGGGGCTGCAGATACTGACATCAGTCTCCTCTCCTCTCTCTATCTGGTTGTCATAAAACTGCTGAAATCAACTCAGCAGTGCCCTCTTAACCCTTGGCATCTGTTTTAGATGCTGAGATAAGCACTGCCATGCACTGCATGCTTAGGCGATGTTAACAATATATGACATGTCATTCTCTTTCGCAGATGTAAAGACTATAAAATAATAAGAGGGGCCGACAGAGGTAAAGAGGAAGAGAATAATGGTTTTTATTTCGAATCACATACACTGTAAAAAGACTCACAAAGTGGGCTTCGGTTAAAATCATTACATTACTTATGGCTCGTCTTCCTCAGTGTCACTCCATCCTGCTGAATCTTGTCAGCACGAGCTTTTACCCAGGCAGCCATTTCCAGTGTTTTAATCAGTGTTTATAAGAGAGTCGGCCTGACCCTGATATGGGTTAGATGTAGTAACCCAAGGGAGCAGGGACTCGGCACCCTCCCATCCTGCCCGCTGAATGGAAATCAAATGGGAGATTACATCTTCAAACACAACCATGTATCATACTACTACACAACCAAATCTTAAGACTAGAGGACCTCTGTACACTCCCCATATCCTTTCACAGGAATCATCACCCACTTCCCCCACCCCACCCGCCGCCCAAACACCACCACCGTCCCCACTCCACCCCCTTGCCTCTTGGCAGGAGTGACGACACTGCCGGTGAACAAATCGTTTCCAGCTCAGGTCACATTCGGGATGTTTAATCTGAGGGAAGTCCAGATGTGCTCTGCAAACTCTTTTGTTTATGAGTATCAGGATTTTCTTGGAAGAATCGTGGGGATGCAAGATAAGTTTTCTCTCTGAGGAGACAACGAGAGTGAGACACAGACCATAGACACAAAATAAATTGTTCTTTCTATTGTTATCAGGCCTATGAACACCTCTTTGTTTGGGCTACAGTCTATTAAAACATACAGTAAACATTGGACAGCTGAACAAAGCAGTGCAAACCAGAGGGTGACATATAGTTTTGTCACTGCATGTTATCATGGAGTTAACCAGCGGTGCCCTTAAAAGAACTCTGATAAACATCTGTTTCAAGTGCCCCAGAGTTTCTTAATGATTCTATACAAAAGGCAAAAGATACTTTGTGGGGAGACAGACAAAAATACATCACCTAACATGGCTAATAAATGTAGTTTGACCTGAGTTTAAATCATCAAAGAGCAAGAATGCTAATCTCTATGAACAACATGTTTTGCTTTGTTGTCATTCTCAGGGAGATAGTGTGTCGGGGAGGGGTGTGAGTGTGAGAGAGAGACACCACCGTACAATGTTCCAATAGCCGTGTTTCTAGGAAAGCTGCAAATGGACCTGAGATGAGCTCATAAGTGTAAAAGAGCTGAGCCATATGGTGGGTCACACTAAAACAAGAAATTATGGAGACACAGCCATTCAGGATTGAGAGCACCCAGGGGAGTAAAACTGGCTGTGCCACAACAGAGAGATGTGAACATCTACAAATGCTCAAAAAGAATAGGGGATTCAACTGAAGTTCAGCATTAATACAATGGTGGTTCTACAGTGTAATCTCTGGGAAAGTCCTTCACACCGAGAGACTCTGGTTACCATTGGTGACAGTAGCTGTGTTCGAAATCGCTCCCTATCACGGATATAGTGCACTATATAGTGTGTTCGCCATTTTGTAGTGTTGTTCGAATTCTCCGTGGTTAATTTCATTCACTATATAGTGGACTATAAAATACCCACAATGCACAGCAAATGTGAGTGAACAAACGATGTACCCTACATTTTACTCCCGTATACCACAATGCAATGCGGTCGTCTTTTGCCAGAGGAGAAGAAGAAGAACAACCGCAAAGATGGCACAAAAAGAAACGAATAGGATGCTAGCCAGTAACGTTAGCTCATAAGCTAACAATAGCCACTTAGCTCGCACCAGCCAGGTAGCTTGTAGCTCGTGCACTATCGTGGGCTATTACAGCTCACAGTGCAGACACACAACCGTAGCTGACAAAACCAAACGCCCACACCATTGACATTTCAACAATTTATTGACAGAAAGTACAACCACCATACAGTTTGATCATCCTCAAAGTGCCCGGTTTGATGCTCGGTGCGTCCACTTGCATCACAGGAGTATGTGGCGCAGCTACTGACGCAACGACATTCAGAAAATTTCAGTTAGTGTCTGAAATCTCGTTGAGTCGTTCCCCACGTAGTGCACTATATAGTAAACACGAAATAGGGAATAGTGAGTGAGTGAGTGAGTGAGTGAGTGGACGGTTTCGAACACAGCTCATGTCTTTATGATGTCACTATGCTCTCTCTCATGTTATAGGTTCCTGCTTACTTTATATGTTTGTTTAACATCAAACTGACATTGGGTATAAAACTCAATCATCATTTAACATAATCCAGGGTTGGAAAAATTATCAGTATTGTCCCTCTAGTGTTGCAATGGCGTTGACCACCTGACTGTGATTGTTTTATTTCCCTAGTTCAAAGCCCTGTAGGTAAAAGAATAAGACTCACCATCATCTATTGTTTCCTTCTCTTTCCTCTGCTTTGACTCCTCTGACATGCAGAGGAAACACTACAGGACACCAAATCTGTGAGAAAACAAGTCTGTGCAATCCCATCCTGACTGACATACAAACACATAGATTTACTGCCCAAATACAGTACTTTACTTATTTACTGTGGATTTTTAGATGTATTTTGAGAAAGAAGGAGGATGACGGCATTGGTTGTTTGTCTGAGACTGTTTATATGCAACTGGCTTCTTGTCTTCCACTGTTTTGGACCTCAGTATGGTTAATGTGCCATAAAGTTTTGGGTTAGTGTTCATATGTAAATACAATAAATTAGATCAGTTGAAAAGGAAAAAAGGAAAGATGGGAGGATGGCAAGCAGGCAAGAGGGAGTGAACATAGGAGGGAGACAAGGAGAGATAAAGAAAAGTTACTTAGATCATGTTCCACAATATTTGTAGTTAATTACATATCACTGGTGAATGTATGGAATATGACAGACATCAGCATCAGTTTGGGACTAGCTCTTTGCTGCAAAAAGACATTTCCAATCTCATTCTGATGACAATAAAGCCTCTGGGGGTAAAAGTCAATATTTAGATGCAATAGAGCCAGCAGATATGCAGGCAAAGACTTCCATTTACATGTTCCTGTCATTGTTTACAGTTCAATTAGCAACTTATGACAACATTTCAGTTAAATTCTGTAAACATATATCTACATAGGAATGCAGATCAATTTTAAAAAGCCAATATAAAGCTTAATCATTGTCAGACGATAGTGAATGGGCTCTGAAATTGCATTTCGGTCAATGTGTTCTCTTTTGCCCTCTTCACGAACTGTTAACCTGCATTTAGCCAAAGCCCGCTAAAACATGACTTGTCAGTACTACCTGGACTATACATAAATGGACTACGAATGGGAAACAGAATGCTTCCAACACTAACCCTGCATTCATGTGGTGTTGGAATAATAAGAAAAGAAATTAGTTCATGACTAAAAAAATTAACTTGAATGCCCCCTCAACAGCTTGGAAAGTTGGCAAAAACGTTGGTACAGAAGTTGCTGAGTTGGCGTCATATATGCAAAAACATGGACGAAAATAAATGTTTGGTTGATGGTAATAAACTATGTATTAATTCACATACAGCATTTTTTGCTTACATGTAATTAGTAACATGAGATTAAGTTGTAACCTTGATCAGAAAAGCATTGGTCAGGTAAAGCAATATTTCAGTAGTTTTAGGGAATGTACTGGTGCAGCATCAAGTCTGGGACTAAACTGCTTTATAATAGCTTCAAACTGCTATTAATGTGTTGTTTGAATGCAATAAAATACAACACATCGTCTTTGTAGCGTCCATGTTGTTTCCACATTACAACTTTAAGCTCACGAACAGACCAATGTTTGAGGAACAACTTCCCAATTTGGGAAATGGGACCATGCCAAGAGCACATGAATGCAGCATAAAATCTTGTCTCATTGCCTACAGATTCTGCGTACATATGCAAATACCTGTTTACAGAGATTAAGACACTTTAGATTTCTGTCACGAGTCAAGTGCAGGAGTGCAAACATCATTATTTTTTAAGACAGAACCAACAAACAGCGGAGGGAGGAAATGTATTCCATTTCTGTGAGGGATTTGGACAGTGATATCCGCATAATAACAGTGTAGAACAGGTCAGGCAGTCATATTTAGAAAGATGATTTGACAGAAGAGTTGAAAGGCAGCTTGGCCTTTCTACAACACTTGTTTTTGTTGTGTGGTTTTATGTGTTGAATGTTGATTATATTTATAGAAGCAAAGACTTCAAAAAAATCCTGTATTGGTTCCCATTTTTTCTCCTTACAATCAATCATACTGTCATTACAGTCATTCCCACAATACTGACTATTCATTGTCAGCTAAAGGCTGCATTTTGAGATCTGAAGCCTTGACATTTTGATGCCACCCATGGTAACTCTCACAGCCAATAGTGGAGTTGGAGGTATTTGCATGCTTGTCAACAAGAATATGTTTTTTATTAAGCAGTCTGTGGCTTTACATCAAGCCGCTGAGAAAGTCTGAGAAAAATGGTGTTGCGTCTGAGAAAGCGGGAACACTCTGATTTGTGTCAGAGTTGTGTCAGATTATGTGTTGTGTCACCACTTAACACCCACAACAGCACGGAAAGCACAGAAAATATAGTTTGCTGGCCTTATACAAAAACAACTTGAGGTTACAGAAACACTTCGTAGTGGTAGTTATCCTCCCAATTGTTATTGGTGGAGGTTGAATGCTTTACAAAACTGCTATGTGCTGTTTTTCCCACAATGAGTTCATGGATTTTCCTAGCTATTGTGGCTGTGCAAAAAAATGACTGTAATGCCAGGATCAGAAAACATGATATATATATATATATATTTTATCTCAAGATGATCAGATTGGGGCAATAGAGTCATACATTCTTGCAGTGTAATGGCAGACTACACGTGACCCAGACCAATCCTTGTGTACATTTTTTTCACATCTTCTGTGATGCACAGTGAAATCATACAGCTGTGGCAGGGACAGGCTTTTACGTTTCACCTGACAGCACTAATAAGCTAACTCCTTCTTCACTTTGTCGTGTTCAGTTGTGCACTTAAGAGCATTCTGTGCTCCTATAGGTCATCATCACGTAATTCATCTTAGAAGTTGTCAAACTAGGAGACTGTGTACCAAAGGAAAACTGCAGACAAAATATCAAACTTAAGAATCAGGAGACCGGTTTGGTTCCCATTTCCTGTTGATTGCTGCGGTTTTATTCTTGCAATTATGATTTGAAGCAGTTTTGCAAGGCTTTGACAATTGTTGTCTTCCTGCTGTCCATGGCATCAGATCAGAAATCGATTCCCTGTTATTCTGCAGGGCAATTAAAACTATGCATTTAGTTTTGTTATTTGGAGGTCTTATTGGGATGCTGTCTTTACTATGTGGAAATAAGGGGCAACAGATATATCTGATGCTCTTTTTTTGATGCCCCTCATCTGTCATCTGACATTGCCTATGTCTCAGCCAGAAAATTGCACCTGAACACACTACAAAGACTACAGCCAACGACCAACTTGCACGTGGGTTTTGCCCCTGTGCGCGAGGAAATAACTCTCCACACCAGCAGACAGGGGTAGTCTGTATTCGTCACTGACAAAGAGAAAATGGAAGACCAACAGGATGAATTAAAGATGCTAGTTAGCCAGTTAGCACATTAACAATGCAGCGCAGTGTTGAAAGAGAAAATGATATTTCCCCTGCACCAACAAATAATTACCCAAACCATTACGAAACATCTCTGCTAAAGAGGTGAATAGCTAAAAACACAATCTTACATAATATGAAGAGTTTGTTTTGATCTCACGCCCTCTTGACTTTAGCCGTTTGTTTACTTTCCTCACTTCTATTTCTCTTCTCCTGCGCTGAGCTGATCTGCCAATCAGATTGATTTCAGTCACAGACAGGCTCAGCCATCTCTAAGTGAGCTGAACAAACGCCAATAGGGGCCAACTAGTGCCAAGGGTGTGGGACAAACAGATGCTTACCTACGGCCCAACACTGACCAACAGCTGACCGTCACCTTTGTGTGACAGGGCCCTAAGAGTTTTAGTTCCCTAAATTTAATAAAACCATATGGAGGCAGCAAATGGAATTATTTTGTTAACAGTCAAAGGCAATGACGAACATCTTACTCTGTTGTTTAGTGTGAAATCTATGTGATACAGCTAACAACTGTGATGTAATGGGACATGTAAGAGTGGTATTGATCTTCTTCTCAAGTCTTGGCAGGAAAGCAAGTAAGCACAATCCTTAATATGTCTAAACAAGGCTGACGTACAGATAACGTTACATAACAATACTCTGCATGGACTCTCTTCACTCTGTCACTACATAGGACTGTTTGTCACAGTCTAACACGAGACAGCTTTCTGATTGAACCTGCTTTGAACTGAACCACTATCCAAAAGTCAACTCTAATCAATACAACAGTAAAGTAGAGACAAGAATGTCACTGAAAGAATGCATGTAAACAAGCCTGCAAGCACTACATGAAAACACAAAAACACACACACACACACACACACACACACTGTCGACAACTTTAACCTCTAGCCCCGTTGCCAATAATGCTGTGGTTTTTGCCACAGTGCTCAGTGTTATCAATAAGTCCTTGGGAAGTTATGGAATAGACTAAATAGTCTAGTTCTGTTTGATATACACTGGTTCTCCTTTTCCTGTTTCCCTTCCATTTGATATGTCTGGTCAATGGCCTCATGGCCAGGTGGATGATCAGACCACATGCTATTATTAACTCTGCATCTGCCCTCATTCATCACACACACCCACACTTCAAGGGATCTTACACACATTGCGTTACTGGTAACAATTCATTACAAGACTTTTATTTGAGGTTACATTGTAACATTGAACACAGGACAGGAAGACCAGAAATCACAAAACAAACAGGCTTGTTACGAGCTTGGTTGAACCTCCACTAATCACACTGACGGGAAGATGAAAGGCAAGTGTTGAAGGGGCATGGTGGAATCCTGACAGTCTTGTTTGTTATTGCCTGGTACCAATCAAACTGTCCATGATTTAGACTCGACCCCTAGCCCCATTTTTGCAAAGCCAAGATGGTTTGTTGGTGATATGCAAGGCATTTCATGGAGCTTCATGTGTTTGCAACCTCAAAATGAGTATGGGCAGCTATTCTGTCATTATCAAACCCTCTGCCAATCATTGGATTCCAGACATTTTTTAGCAGAAAGCCCGACTTCCTTTACATACAATACATATGTGATTCAGGGACTGTTCAGCCTGCGTGCATGCATGTGTTTGCAAATACTACCAAAACCACAACCACAAACCTTTACAAGCCAATTTGTTATTGGCATGTTGACTGATCTTCAAAGAAATAGATCCAGAAAACTTTTCCAAGCATCAAACAAGCACAAAAATCCGTGCTTTTTATTCTTCAGGATTATTGATGCCAAGAATTGTCCTAAGGGGATGGGTGAAAGAGTTTGTACTGAACTCTAGCATGTTCCCCCCACTTCAGGACGGCTGTATCTAGTTTTGTAATTAGGATGTTTTAATTAGGCTTATCCTTTCATGTTGGGAGAAGCATGACCACAGTTGTGTCTCTCACTGTGAGATCGAGAGGAGACACTGGGATTTAAACTGTGCCAGAAGAGCTGCAGTCCACCAACCACAAACCGCCAATGCATTTTATCTGTCTGCAACACTCAAGTAGAACATCCTCGGTGAGGTCAAAAGACCACGCTGAACAAGAGCGCATCTTCAGTCAATCTTTTCTTTGCTAATATGTTTTAATCTCACAGCACCTTTTCTTTTCTGGAATCAAGTGCGCTTACCTCATCATTGTTGGTGGGCCATGTGAATAAACATGCCTGAATATTAGTGAGCCAGAGAGTGTGGAAAAGCACATGAAGGCCAGTGATAAATTAACCAGGCTTAATTGAATAAACGGATGTGTTATGTGTAACGATATGACGACCTGGGGCCGGGGCTTTCGTGTGGAGGATGTGTTACTAATTCTTCCTTCCTGGCCTTGCTAGAGGCTGCTGCATTGTGTTAGAGCAGCAGAATCTGGCTTTCACTAACATAGGTGGAGGTATGTGACACATGGCTGAAATGAAGTTCAGGGTCAGGCATAGAGGCCTGTGAGAGTCTGTACACTGGCCATTGTTAAGAAAGTATTTTCTACTGTGTTCAACCTTTACACAGACTACAGATAACCCTGCTTAGACAACAGCACCTTCAGGCATACAAGTAAGGACCATGACACATGGCCATGTCGGGCTATCAGTGAGCATCGGTCTCCCTTTTTTTGCGGTGTGTCATCAGTCATGGACACTAGACAGCCCCCACGCTTTTTTTTTTTTTTTGGCTGATTCAGCATGCTGAATTGGAATCAGAGACAGAAATCACTCTTCTTCAGCTTAGCGCAGGAGAAGTGAGACAGAAATGAGGAAAGTAAACAAAAGGCTAAAGTCAAGAGGGATCGTAACAGAAACTTGTTATAAGAAGTTAAGATTACTTTTTATTTGTCTCTGAGCTCTTTAGAGGAAACAATTCATAATTGTTTGTGTTATCATTTGCCAGTGCACTGTGAATATCATTTGTTTTATCCACACTGGGTTGTGTTGTGCTAACTGGCTAACTAGTGTCTTGAGTCTGTGCTGTTGGTTTTAAGGTTTCCCTTTTTGGATGATGAATACAGACTACCACCGTTTGCTGTTATGAAGAGTTGCTTCCTCTGATGCAGCCGCAGAGCGTACATGTTAGTTAGCTGTTGGCTATAGTCTTTGCTGTGTTCAGTGCAACTTTTTGGCCGAGACACAAACATTGTGAGGCAGCACAACAGTTGACCTTCATCACCATTAGTTTTTTTAAATTTGGCTCGGTGTGTCCGGGCCTTACAACTGTGTTCAGTCATTATACACAGATTTATTTTTCCCTTCACTAGGCTGCATTACAGCAAAAAGAAGATAGTGATTTAACATCTCTGACCATGGTGACCATACACCACCCGTAATTATACCAATAAATAATCACTCAAGAGGACTCTGAGACAAGAGCAGCTCTGTCTAATACTCATAAAGATAAACATAAAAATATGGTTTGCATAGAATCATCATGAATATGGATGTAACCGCAGAAAATTCAAGTCTCAAGCTCAATGTACCATGACCCAGCAAGGAATGTAATATATACAAGATGTGCGTCACTGGAGTGTCATTAATGGGATTGTTCAATGCTCAATTTGTTGGCAAAGACAGCAGTTTGATTCACACACATCTTTGCAAGTTCAACTCTCAGCGTAGAGAAGATTTCTGAAATCCTGTTCTAGTTACAGTTATATACAGGAGTGTATGAGTGCTGTTTACAACCTTTTCCAACTACCTTTTACATTTGCGGTATGCACCGAAATATGTAGGCTGATGCATTAATGATCTGAAGCCGACTTCACATCATTACCTCGGTTTATCTCAGTGATATCCACTTCTAAAGTGTGTGAAACCTTGTTCTTCGGGTCTGTTGACAACTTGTCAGACAAATCAGCAACAAGGGGAGAAAGACATGTTCCTTGAGGAAGATAAGAAGGGAAAGGAGATAGTTAGATCTAGGAAGTGTGAGGAAGAGCAGAGAGAGTAGGTTTATTTACAGCTCGGCTGGAAGAGGAATGAGACCAGCTGCATCTTGTGGGGAGCGTTAGAACAGGAGTAAAAAAGGAGAAGGGAGGGGAAAAAAAGAGAGGAGTCAGATCAGAGATCATCTCTCGTTCCCCAGACTCAGCTTCAAAGTCCTGCAAACGCAGCAGGGAGGTAAAGCCACAAATATGGCCTCCAAACTCAACCAGAGACGGAGACGCACAACTACTATTCTGTGTGCATCTGCAGTGGGAGAGAGGGAGAGAGCATGAAAAACACACATGCTCAAGCACACGCAAACGCTGCGAACATGCGGGCACAGCTTGGGGTCACAGACACAAACAAACTGGAACTGCTGAGTCTGTGAAATGAGCAGTCTGGGTCGAGGAAAGTGGAGGGGAGGAGTGGGGGATGAGAAGAAAGTAGCTACTTGAGAGATTGTTTGTATTATTAAGTGATAGACAATCACACAAGCAGTCATTTTCCTGCTCCTCTAAATCTGCATGAAAGTACCTGATGACAGGCGTCACCTAGCAGCTCAGGTCTTACTGAGCTGTTTTTCATCAAAGGCTTATGGAGCAGCAGTGATGATTGTACAAGGAGAGAAGTGATGACAAGAGTTTGTGGCTGGTGAAAGTGTTGCCCAACTACAAGTTGGCAAATGGCAGGGGCGGGCACAGGATGGCTTATCGGGAACAGAAACATGCAAGAACACATATAATGCACCAGCACTGTGACACGTTGTACACATACAACATTTTGGTGATATAATGCTAAAATTTAGAGGAACTTTTGCACACAAAGTGTTCCTACTGACCCTACTGATCAGCAAGACGTTTTTCCCTACAAAACTTGAGGCAGGAAGCACCGCAAAGCTCTTATTTCTAATGAACAGTCCTCCTCCTTTCTCAGCCCCTGTGTAATATTCCCACAGTGCATTGTTGTTATTTCGCATTCCACAAAGGTATTGTCCCATTTTTTGTGCCGAGGTATACACCAGAGGTTTCCCAGTAAGTGGTGTAATGAGCAGGGGTTGACAGGGGTTGACAGAGGAGAATTAGTGCCCACCGAGTCCCTCAGCTGGGGGCAGATGAGGGCCAAAGCTGAGGCCTTTTGTCTCCAACAGCAGGTTTCAGTCACCAAGCACTAAAGAGAGCTTGTAAGTCCCAAGCATCGGCTGCACACTCTGGGCTGCAGCGCCAGTACAATAGTCCCACAGATTTTTCCATGTTCTCTGCACAAAACCTGGTTTCAAATCCTTAGCTTAGCCTTGTCTAAAATCTGGATCTTACCACTAAACACTTCCTTCTGAAACCCAGTGTGGAGTGGGAGCAAAAAAAACCAACCTCAACCCTCTGCACAAACACACATGGCAGGACCACAAAGATGTGGAAAGTTTTGTCAGGTTATTTGAAATCTACTAATCCTAGTAAATGACTGATGGAGAAAGCAGGGTTTGAAACTGGATGTAGAAGTGACTCTTTCAGATATTCCAGTACGCTTGTGTGATCTAATGACTAGCATGTCTAACCTACAGTCTCAGACATTGTTTCCTCCCAGATCCAAATGTCCACCCACAAAGATGAAAGATAATTCCTCTAAACAGCTTCGCTCCCAGGGTGGGAGGCTAAACGAGAACCTGGTGGCGTGGCAGAGGACCAGAGATACAGATGAAAAGCTCTGTAGGCTGATAAGGAAGCCAGGCAGACTGGATGATGAGAAACAAGAAACATGGCCTGTAATGGGAGAATTGGCGATTTACTGGGTCTGCCTGCATGCGGCTGTGGTTGGCTTCATTGACAAGACAAGGCCACCTAGAGAGAGAGAATGAGAGACAAAATCAGAGGAAGGGGATGTCTAGATCAGTAAGGGCCTGACAGAGAAAGACTTATCAGAAGCTTAAAGTAGCTTTTAAAGATGTCTTTCCTTAATGCAACCTCCTTATTTTACTGCCATATCTTTGAAGAGGTTTGACTATGCCATTCTTAGAAACTACGACAAGGACTACAACTTTTGTATGCAGTGTTTTTGTAACCATAACCTTAAAGGGTAACTTTGTATTTTTGAATACCATGTTTATGTGTCTAAGAAGGAACAACAATTTTTGAAACTGGTCCAGTATTGGCCGAGACCACTGCTGCCAGCTGCAATGTAACAACTCAGGGTATTTTTGCACCATCAATTTATGTCCACTAAAAGTGCTTAATCTCGCCACTGACAGGTCCAGATTATTATTCCAAGTGTCTGACAACATAATGTAAAGCATCCCTAAAGAGATAGACCTTTGTGTGAAAGAGTAAGATCATTTTTGTTTAACCGCAAACAGACCCATAATGGCCATCCCCAAACTCCATCTGAATAAGCAGTTATTTTATCATTGTAAAACACACAACAATAAAAGTCAACAATAAAAGTCTGTTCAAACAATAATCAGTTTTAGTCTAGTTAAAATAAACCCTCAGTTCTTGGAATTAGATGTGAAAATATTCTGGTTCTATGCACGCTAAAATTACTGTTTAATTAAATGGAGTCTGGTGGGTTTGGTGATGGCAACTTCAAGACAGTTTCTGGTCAAAAAAAAAGGATTGATAAAATGATTGTGCACAAATTCCCTGAGTGGTTACACTGCAGCCTGTTTTGCAGCTGCCAGTTGCAGTGGTCTCACTTTATACTGGACAAATTTCAAAAGTTGTTGTTCCTATTAGTCAGCCACACAAACATGGGAAAATAGGGTCCTACCCTTTAAAGTAATAGTTTGACATTCTGAGGAAATGCATTTTATTGTCCAGACTTAGATAACAAGATTGACACCATGATCATACCTTTACATTAAATATCAAGCTAGAGGCAGCATCTTGTTAGCTTAGCTTAGCATGGAGACTGGAAGCAAGGGGGAAACTGCTAGCCTGGCTATCTGCAAACAAAATTTGCCTCTCAGCAGCTCTAATGCTCACTAATGAAGATAAGTGTGTTTGTTTTATTTGTAGAAAAACCAAAGCTTTACAGTGGCACTAACTTCCTGGCGTCTGAGGTAGCTGTCTGGCAAGCTCACAGTAAAGACAAGACTCAGGATATTACCACACCCAGCCAAGAAATAGTAAACTGCATAATCCCAGAAAGAACTATTACCTCTTGTTTTTACTCTTCAATTTTCGTAAAGAGGTGACATGTTAATTAGCTGGCTTTGGAGGTACTGGTAGGCTAGCATTCACCCACCTGCTTCCAGTCTTTATGCTAAGCAAAGCTCTTTGGCTGTACCTTCAAAACTAACGCACAAATATGAGTGGTGTTAAGCTTCTCATCTAAGTGTACCAAAATGTCCAATTTTTTTCCGTAAAGTCAACTGTGAATATTGGTTTTATTGCCTTTTCATCCTCTCTGACAATTTAAAACACATTTAAAAAGAAAAGAAAAACTTTGAAATGGCTGGTGGCTACTGAGAGTCACCGGCCAGGCCTATGACTGAGCAGATTGGAGGTTTATAGACAGATCTGTCACACCTTCAAAGAGCTTCTCAGCCAAGTCTTCTTTTCATTATACCTTCTCATACCTTATGGCTGAAAATAAGAGACAAGTGTTCACACCATATGCCTAATAAAAAGAGCAAAGACAAATGTACAGGTGTCATTTTATGAGAAGAGTTGAAATGAGAGCATATGTGGACTTAAAAGTCAACCAGTGAAGGGAGAAGTAACCAGGCAGTGATTTTGATCCTAGATAACAGAACGCAGAAATATTAAGCTGCAGCTAATGGAGAGGAGAAAGAGAGAAAGAATGAGGGGAACTGGAAAATTGAAAAAAAAGAGGAAAATAATGTTGTAAATTCACCCAGAGTTCTCACTCTGATCACGTCTCTACCTCCCCCATCTCCTCCCTGCTCTCTGGGTCTCTGTCTTCAATCTCACAGGGCTTCAGATCCCCCTGCATGTACACATGTACATGCACACACAGCATCAGACACACACACACAGCCTCCCACTCACCCCCTATGGCTTGTGCTCCTGGCCCCATTGTACCAAACTGATAGCTTGAACATCCAGGGAATGCGCCTTCATCAAAACACTCTCCCATCTAATTAACAGCCCGACAGCTGGATAAAAGGAAAAGATGAGATGATCTCTGTTTCACCCTCTCTTTCCCTCCTCTCTGCCCTACCTTTCCTGCCAGGTTTGCTGAAGACAAAAAGACATGAAAAGGGAACAGAAACGATGGTGCTGGAAATGGCTATGTGGTTTGAGAGATCAGACATTATGAGATGGAGCAGAACTAGGAATGGAGTGAAAGGGGAGATATTTGTTTGCAACACTGAACTTTGTGCCTCCAGTAAATGAGTTTACGCTGTGGTCACCATTGAGGACACAGACCCTCAGACATATTTCATATTTCTGAAAATGTGGGTAAATTATATTGTTATTACATTCTAAGATTACATGTGTTGGGTTTTGGCATTTTTAGGGCCAATTCTAATCTTTTCAGACTAGGTTTGACTGTTTCAAACAAATACATAAATAAAAGTGAAAGAATTTAGCAGGCCTATCCTCCAACAAACTGCATCCAGGCACCAGACCATAGGGAGACCAAATTTATAGAAAATATGTTTTAACTTTTAAATTAATTAATGAAATTGGAATTTTGTGTTTTTAAATACTATAGATGGATGGATTTTGATTGGAGGTTTGAGGAATTTGGAATTATGACCTCAGTATTTCAAGAATCCTGTCCATAGCCCTGCCTGCAGGCTGAGAACTGTTGTTGGTCAAATTTAATAAAGATCCACAAAAACGATAATTTTTATTCACAATATATTTTGCCTCTAATAGTACAGAGAAAGACCTCTTGAGTTTTTTCACAGTGTTTTTATAGAATTCATTTGACATCAATGCGGTGGAGTTGAGGTTACAAAGATAACTGTGTTTTAATAATGAAGTTTTAGAATGTGAATACCACAGAGATGTTTTTGTGTCAAGATTCTAATGAGCCTTTTTTCATTTGACAAAAATAATGTTAAATAGTTCTTGTTCAGGCTATATATAACCCATGTTATCATGAGCCAGTAATTTGTGTATAATCTACATTACTGAGAAGGCTGCGATCATGTGACCAATATGCTGATGAGAGTAAAGAAGAAGTTAGCATAAAGACCGAAAGTTCTCGTAAGGAGACAGGTTGGGGTGCATGGGTCAGACAAACAGGGCTTTCCCTCAGGAGGCTGGTGTTTGGATCCATGTGAAACCAAATGAACCTAGAGTCATTTTAAGGTAAGCCATTGCCATGTTTCATGACCTAAATCTAACCACAGTAACTTTTATTGCCTCAACCTAACCTATGTAACTTTATGTTAAGCGTGTGACTTTATGTTTAATATTCAATGTCATTCGAGGGGTGCTAATCATAGATATCATAAAAACTGTTGTTGGAAATTCGAACCGTTGAGGATACATGGAATTCTTCACTTGTACTTTTCCAGAGCTTTCAGTCAACATTCTCTGTTATCACACGATCAAAGTTCCGTGCTTAGGTTACATGACGACTGAATCAACTTACCGTTGATTCAGCCCAGGCTATTATTTGCTTAAAAGCCTGGTCCCAATTAGACGCCCCTTTTATTAGCCCGATGTGGCTACACATTTTAAAAAAAACTTAAAAGCCTTTCACAACCTGGTCTGGTTGCCAAGCAGTTAATTTTTATAAAAGTTATTTGGATGTATAAAACTGGATTGTTGATAACCCACTTGAGCTAACATTAGTTATCTGTTTAGATTGCACACATACAAATATAAATGTTTAAACATCTGTCAATATGGAGTTGCTACACATCGTTACCTCGGTTCATTTCATTTTACTGAAACCATGAGCACCAGAGAAGACCGTGAGACATTCAGATTTACCTGCATGACGAAAAGTGGTGACTCCCTTCTTCTGAAGCTGTCATAAAGTTAGAATATGTGTCCATTCCTCGATCACCTGGTAAGTTAGTGATATTCCTTCAGTCTGTAAGTGACCATCGTTCAAACAAATCAAAGTGTTCATAAAAACAAATCCAAGTTGTGAGTATTGTTTTAGCAGGATAAAGTGGTGTTGTATCAGTATGCCCAGTGTCGTAATCCTCAAGTGCTGTGAAACTAGTGTCATAACATAACACATAACTGATATGTTATTTGAAGCCTAACTTTTATTCCTAAAGCCTAAGTAATATTCATACTATCTCGTATTTCCCATCTTTGCTGAGCAACAGTTTTGTGTAAAAGAAATCAAAGGCCTGCTGAGTTCAGTGATTTATTTGAAGGTTTAGGGTAAACTCTTAAACAACTGTTCCCAAGTTCAAGAATAAACTTTCACACTAAAATGAGGGGTTTTACCTTTAGTAATCAAAGTAGAATTGTGCAATGCATGTGTCAGATATCTTTGGACATCATTTGACCAAAAAAGAACAAAAAAACTCAGTGCAGTATATGATTGTGAGGAGAGAAAGGTGACTGTTGAGTCTCATTCCTGTTTTTCAGTCTGACTATCAACCCAAAGGGTCAGTATTTGACAACCTGGGAATGAGTCAGTCAGTCTTTCTCCAAAATTGCATACTGCACCTTTAATAATAAGTATTTCTCAGTTTATTTATTCGACATGTTTTGACTGAGAATTTTATTCGCAGGACACAACAATTCATTCATTACTAAATGCATTCATAAAACCATTTTATTTTTTGCTCTATCTGTATGGGCCCAATCCTTTTCCATGTTGCAAGAAGCTGCCAAATATTATGCATGATGGAGTAAAGATAAATGTGATCAGTCAAGGTGGTTGTTTTTGGTCATGTTTTTCTCACCTAATGGTGAAAAACCAAGTCTGTAATGGGAGACTAAAATCATCTGAAGGTGGATGTGAATAAAACCATCAGCATGTACGCTTCTGTGCAGCTCTTAAGCAATGAACTCCTCAAGGCTGCACTTTAACTGTGATGCTCTCAGATATAAAACCTGCTGCTACCCTCGCAGGCTGTAAATGACAATTTGCTCTTCAACATTTTACCAAATGAAGCAAATGCTAAACAGCAGCAATAAGAATAATGTTAAAGAGGGAGGGACTGCAAACGGTCTGCAAATCCAGACTCCTGATGCCCTAATCTTTTAAGACCCCAATCAACAAAACCTGATGACCCTGAGAAGCTTCACCCATCTCAAACCACCCTACAATCATCCCCATCAGCTTTTTACAAGTTTACCATAACATCAGAGGGCTCCTGGCAAACATCATGAACTCTGCAGAGTGCTCACTTACATCTGTAGAGGGCCCCATCACTGGAGTTACAGATCATGAAGGTCAAAGGTCACATTAAAAAGCTTTGTAGAGCGTAAAGCCAAACGTTGCCTACAGACTTGCCACACAAGTCAAGTCCAGAATCTGGAGCTCTGCTAGTGCTCAAGGGTGACTTCATCCAGTGTGTGTGTGTGTGTGTGTGTGTGTGTGTGTGAAGGGGGATGCTGAGTTAGCATGGAGTGGCTTATTTGACCACTGTCAGTCTGATGGGAGCGTTCAAACACTCAAGGCCCAAACTGCTCTGATAGTCGGCTGTGATAACCCCTGGTGACCTCTGTGTCTGACATCATCACTGGCAGACAGAGAGGTCAGCCGGCGGCACACAGGGGTGACTTACCCGAATATACAAACGCGAGATGAATGTGTGTGTGTTGGGTGTGTGTAGGAAAAGATGCAGTCCATTTGTAGCCTCAAAATGCTCAAGTTAGTGCATGTTTTACGGTTGAGAGGTTTCATAAATATTTCCTTAGCTGCCTTCTTCATTTGTTTCTGTAAAGACTGAAATATTTGAAATATCCATTCATATAAATATATTTTTGATTTATATTAAAAATGGAAAGGAATTCACAAGTTCATTAAATTTTAATACAAAAAGTCAATCTGTTTTTATTCAAAATTTCCCATAAATAAGTAACAAGAACTTCCTCTCACTGGGGCTCTGAGTCAAACCTCAGATAGAACACCATGTTAAAATAACCCACATGTTGAACAGCAGCTCCAGTAGCTACGGTAAATACAGTGACGTCGCCCTGATGCTGTTCTTGTGTCAGACTCTGTAACAGAAACAATACCCAGGGGACAGTTGTAAACTCCTGAATTCAGCAGACGTCAAAGCACTCGAGTGCCAGAGGCGTTCACAGGCCTGCTACGTCAGCAGGGGTAAAATATGGGCGGGAAATATCCGGGCAGACGCAGGGTTGCGCGCACGCTCTGAGAACGGAGGGTTCACTCTGTGAGTCTGGGAAGAATCACCACAAGTTTATCGTCCTCCTTGTACAGAACTTAATGTTCGGCACATGCAGACACACAGATGGTTTGACAGATAAACATAATACAAGAGGATTACAAATAATAATGCAGGCAGTGGGCATCTACGCAATCATGCACACATGCTCTTAAACGAATTACATCTCTGTTTAATTTGTGAGTTAAACATGAAAATACTGTGTGACAAGAGAGACTGTGATTTTCTGTGTGATTTTCCATTTCTTTCTGCACAGCAGGCGAAGCAGTGGAGCGTCCTCTGGGGTCTCACTCCGGAGAAATCCCCATCAGACTGCGGAGAGGCTGGTCAACAGGGGTCGCCGAGCATGCTCAGTGCTGTTTTCCCACAGAACTGGCATGGTTTACATCCCTTGTCCCGCTGTGTGACCCTCTCTTACTACATACTGTGTCATGCTGCCCAGGGAGGCTGTCACTTCCTTGAGACTGCTGGTCAGCTCTGCCCCTCAGTCTCAGCTGAGGCACCAGCCAGCTCAGCTTTTTTAAGAACGTGATAAAGATGTAGATGGCCTCAGTTTACCCAAAGACTACTGCTAATAGAAGAAAATTCAGGACAGAGTTTTAATCAAAACATGCAGCCTCTCTCTATTTTTGGAATCAGGACTTATAAATTACCCCTGTCTAGCCCCCTCCCACCCCGGTCTTGTGGCTCCAAAGGTCCTTCCAGGATGCATTTTCCAGTCAGACTGCATGGGAAAGTCCACGTCCAAGCTAACAGGCGTTTTACACAACCCATCCGGCCGCTCCAGGTATGACACAGCCATGTTCTCTGCTATTAATCACAAGCCCAACGCCCCCTGCATTGTCCAGGACAGGGTGGGGTGTTTGGGTGTGATGGGAGGTCACCTCTCCCTTCCCTAGAGTGGCTCACACACGCACCCACCCTTTCACAATCTTCATTCATCCTCTTCGCTGGGAGACGTCACATCCTGGACATACACGTGCTTACTCACACTTACCCTCAGAGGATGCGATACGGAGCGGGGAAGAATTCATGGAAGGAACACACACACACACACACACACCGGTCCCGCCGACCTGGCTCAACACTTGACACACATTGACTCCCGCCCAGTGCACATGCCTCTGTGCAGGTGTATTTCATCATTTGTTAAAGTTTTATTACTCAACAGAACATCCTATGAATCAAATCTTTTTGGCTCATGACACAAACTAGTAAAGTGAGGCGGGAAACACACTGTTTGTTCTTCCTGTCTTTGTACATGAAGTTTTTAATGTGTCCCAACTGAAAAAGATCAGTCACAATTTATGGTCAAAAGTATTCCCCCCTCCTCTTTTTCCAGTTATCTTCCACCCCTTTAGCACAAGTCAGTCTTCCTGTAGGAGGCTTCTGTATCTTCAAATGCGCTATACAGAAACTTTACTTTGTGGCAATGACTTCCCTTAAGGGGCCTAAAATATTACATTTGCTTTTTCTTTATCTCCATCACTGCCTCTGTCTCCCCGCTGTGTGCTTTATTACTGTGCCTCCACAGCAACACCACAAGGGTTTTCCTTGTAAGATTAGCATTAGGTAAATCGCAGAAACTGTTCTGCTGGAGTCTCAGGTGATAAAACAGGCTCATAATAATGATAAACTTAGCAGTAAATGTGCACTTACTCTGTGGTCTCCCAGCTGGTGTGTCATGTATTTTTCCAGGGCCTGTGGGCCTCTGACAGTCTATTTACCACTGATGGTAATTCCACTCTTTTTTTCCAACGAGAGAAACAGAGAGACCAAGAGATCAGCCGGCGTCGTTGATCGTATTTGTCCTCTTCTCACTGTGGAAAATTGGTGCTCAGAGGTGTCAAACACATAGCATGAAATACCACACATCATGCATTCAAGGACATTTGTCATTGAGATACAACCTCATGGATTGTGTTGTTTGCAGCGTTAGTCTCACAAATCACGGTGATTGAAGATGTCCTCAGCGGTTGGAGAGACAGGAAAGGAAGGGAAGATTAATGTGGAATGTCAGGTAACTGCAGTGTCTTACCTCTAAAGCTGGACTCATTTAACTGAATTGATTTATTTCTGTCCATGCTATAAAAGCAGAAACGTAATTATATGTGCATCACATATAGGTGAGAGGCTTTAGGGTACAGTATTGGTTTAAAGGAGGCAACTGATGCCAAACCATATATTTATTTAATGCTGCATTAATCATTTTTGGCCACTAGGGGACAGAACTCCACAACAGCCATAAACGTCACACACATCTGACATGTTATCATCTTATAATGTCAATAGCAAGTATCAAACAACTGCCTACTGACACCCAGCTGACAAAGAGCAACACTAGAACTTATTTGGAGACGTTTTTTCCCGTCATTTGCTGCATATAAAGGTCCAGTGTGTAGGATTTAGTGGTATCTAACGGTGAGTTTGCAAAACAGATATTCCTTTCTAACAATATCATTTTACCCTGTTTGTCCAAGCGTGTAGGGGAACTATGGTGGCCAACATAAAAATGCAAAAAATGTGAATGGCCTCATCTAGAGCCAGTGTTTGATTTGTCTATTCTGGGCTAATGTAGAACAACATGGTGGACACTGTGGAAGATGACCTGTTTGTATGAACGGCTCGTTCTAAGGTAATGAAAACACAACGGTTCCTAGTTTCAAATAATTTGTTATGAAAATTATAAACCATTTTTGCCAACTGATGCCCCTAAATCCTACACACTGGACCTTAAAGTCCAATATTTACCCTCCTACCTTTTTGGTTGCCACTATCTTAATAAAACCAGCTCCCTGCGTTCATCTGCTGGTCTCTAACTCATTATCTGTTTGCCATTTGGTGCTGGATAGTTCCACTACAGCGGATTTATCGGAGCTTGCTGAAAACAGCCATCTGTTGGGGTTAAGTTGCCAACTTGAGTGAGCCATTTTAAATTACACTTCATTTGACCCCTTGTTTATACTGAAATGAACTAATCCTTTTGCTCTTTGGTACAGATTCCACAAGTCTCTAAACTCAAAGGGATGCACACTATTCTTCAAAAAATATTCTCTCTTTTTGATGATGATGGTGTTGAGGCACACTGTCTCTTTCATTTTTATCGAGCTCCTTTGATTCAGAATCTTCTGTAAGCTTTCAAGGTTGAGGTGAAAGTCATTATAATATCCATACTCATCAGATCAGCCAGAGTCAGCATAAACATCTCAAGATGGGCGATTGATAGACTTGACCTTGTGTAGTGCTTTTCTATTCTACCCTACACTCAAAGCGCTTTATCACTTTCATCCATTCAGACACAAATTCATACACTGATGGCTGAGGCTGCCATACAGAGTGTCACCTGCTATTCAGATAAACATTCATACGCATTCACACAGTTTTGGGATCAGCATCTTGCCCAAGGACACTTTCCGATTTTCTAATTAGCAAACGATCTGCTCAACCTTCTGAACCACAGCTGGCGCCTAAGATGTACCACCTTGTGCAGGTTTAATGCTTTAGTTGAACTACTACTCTACTACACTTGAGTGTTTTTGTGTCTTTCAGCTCATTGTTTCAGTTTTTTGGCCCACTTTGCTTTTTTCATTAACTCTCAAGATTCTTGTCTACCTTTTTTTCCCAGCACAGCATGCATCTCATGCACACTACACTACTTCCCCAGGAACAAACGACTAGCAGTAGTAAGTAGCAGGTGAACATAGTGAAGCATTTAACAACTAAAGAGCTGGAGATTTCCCTCAGGAGTTGGTGGAGAACAAAACTGAGCTAAAAGTGAGATGAATATTGTACTTACATTCATTAGATGTTCAGAAATATGATTAAATGAATACAGTCTGCTGAATGCAACACAGAGCGCCAACTGTTTGCTAACATGTTCGCTGTATTAACTGTATGAGGTAGTAACATGTCAAGAGTTCAGAGCTTGTTGTGCTGCCCCCAAGTGGTAAAAAAAAAAAAAAAAAAATACAAATAACAAAAATAAAACAAACTTGGAAGTCCACAGGTCCCATCTTACAACACAAAACCACTTCAACATCATTAGACCTTTCCAGCTGTAGCAGTTTACTTTGTTAGGGATGTAGCCTGGGTTTCTGTAATGACCGCCTTTGCATGCCCACTCCAAAGCAGCCAGTTTCCTCTGGTCAGCCGCTCCACGCCAGTTCACTGCAACAAACAGGAAGTTTACAACCACCACGGTAAAACCAAAGTGTGCCTGTCTTTGTCCAAGAAGCTAAACAGCCTTTGTTTTACTGCAACAAAGAAGAAGCCCTAAAACAGAGAGCATGACGAGTCTCTGTTTGGTTCCACTATAGATCTGAGTGCTGTGCACAAAACAAAAGTCCAACAGACTATGTTCTCCACAGCTCGGGCATGCTGACAATAATCAGGCCACACAAAACGCCATTGTTAGTGGAAATGTTTATTCCAAATGTACCTTTCATTATTTCTACTTTGTTTTCTGCTACAGGCTAGTGGCAAGGTCAAAACGCAGATGTATATCTGGTTTGTGTTTTTCTTGGCTGACTGCAGGCTTATTAGCATGCTGTGTGGATCTCCTTGCAATTCCCCCTGCGGTGGAGTTCGAATATGTGTAAGCAATTCAGTTTGTGTACATTAGATAATGTCGCAGCTCAATTATATATGCCAAAGCCACACATTTGGGACTGAATTAAGCCAGTTAATTTCAACAATAGTATAATGTTTTGTTGACTCTGTGTGGAGTTTACATAGCAGCACAGCCTCATTGTGTTGTACAGTGCTCTCTAATAGAAGCTGTAGCTCAACACAAATCTTTGTTGTTAACCATAGCTTGTGCAGTGTGGTTATAACAGAGAAGCTGCTGTTAAAAGAGGAAAATGATCGTGAAAAGGGGTCGTGAGAAAACACTTAACTTGTGTCGGCTCAGCATATTTCTGTGCTGTTTTTTTTTGTTTTTTTTTTTTTTTTTGCTGATGACTGTCCAGCCCCTGCAGCCTGTCTTTAACTCCGCCATGCTATACATGAACTGGTACTTTGATGTAGTGATGCATAAAGGGCTATGCAAGAACGCATCATGCGGTGGTCAGGCAGTAACTGGAACTTGAAAGCAAACCATGTGTTGTTTGTGTGTGAGCGTGTTTGTCGGACAGGCGTGCAGCTTATATGAAGGGACATGAGTCATGTAGTAAACACTGAATCGGCCCACGCAGGGCCTCCCATCTTTTCTGCGTCCTTGCTGGGAGACTTTTTATATCACTCACTAAATTATCTGTCAGTCTCACAGGCCTTACAAAACTCTCTGCAGTAGGAGAATGTGTGTTCAGAGGTACACAGAGCTCCCTTCAAAAAAAAAAAGCAAGCTAAGTGCGCTCAACTCCACCGATAAGAGTTATCTACTCATCTCCAGTACGTGATAAATCACTCGGAAGTTTATTGCTTATTCAATATTTCAAGATGGTGCATGGGGCTATTCTTTGAGATACAGGGGGATAAAAATCTGAAATATGGAAGAAGCATTACTCACATTTAGATACACTTTCTTGCTCCCTGAAAAAGATCTATTCAATCAAAAGTACTTTTAGCAAAGAATTCAACCTTACTGTGTAAACCTCTTAACCTGTGCCATCCAAACAACAGTAGAGGGCGTTTTACCTCGACATGACTGACCCTGAGCCAGCATGCTGCTGCGTGACATCAGCTTACTCTCTGCTAGACTCAATCAATACCCCAAACAAAGAAGCTTCAGACCATCATCTCCTCCTGACCCTGACAATGACAAATACACACAAACATCCACACACAAATTCCTATGGTGACATATTGATCCGTCTCTGTCTGACAGAGTCCTTGGCCTCAGATGTTGAATGTGTGACACCCCGGCAGGAAACTCACTGCTTTATAATGGGGGAATGAGGGCGGAAAACGGCAGATTGCTCTCATTTTAGAGCATCAGTCACACTCAAGGCTGGTAGTTATAGCACGGGAGGTGACGGTATGTCTGCTTCAGGAAGTGGTGTGTTGACTCTGTGAACTGTCAGTTCTCGCAGCTCCAAGACAGCGTTGATTTCAGGGAGGGAGGGTGTGGGGTCCTAAACTGGCCACAAGATGACACTGTGGGACACACACAGTACCTGATTGCTGTGCACCAATTTTGTGCTGCTGAAACACAAATACATGTACTTTTATCTGTCGCAATTTTGATAGAAAGTAGATTTTCTCCACAATGACATGGGTTTCCAGCTGCATTTACTATGAAGCTCATAAAACTAATAGGCCTCTACTGCATTTTATTTGCTTCATAAAGCCAAATGAGGCTAAATATCATATTTTTGAATTTTAAATAAATAGAAATGCAGGCATGTTATTCCTTTATATCCCTTATATGTGAAAAATGTGCATTTTCTGTTCTGTTTTTGTGTTTAGGACAACTGTGTTATTTTACAGATCACACACAGTGTCCAGCAACCATAGCATCTTATCTGATGAGCTCATTCCATACGTTTTGTTTTTTTAGCCATATCTCTCTGGAAGATTCTGGATCTTTATTATTCAGTTCTGTTAATCAAAGTTAATGTTTTTCAACCATGACTTGTCTGTGTTAAAGGGGCAATCCAGTGATTTAATATCACACCTCCATAAAGTTGGATGATATGAACTGAAAATCAGTGGTCAAGCTCCATATTGATGCAACACACCGAGAAATCTTGCCATCTTGTTCCTACAACATGTGAAGAAGAAGATACTGTACCTTTAAAGGGCCAGTGTGTAAAATGGGTTGAAAACCATTGAAAACAGTGACATCAGTGGTCAAATTCTAGATTGCAGGGCTCACTCGCTCACCCCTCCCGTCGGGTAAATGACGGTGACCTCGTAGGGACAAAAAGCCTTGCGCACGAGTTTTTCAGGAGTAGGTCTATCTAGCGACGAGGTGAATGTTTATTTAGAAATCTAAACCATGTTACAATATTGTAATGAATCCCTCACGAGCAGGAGACCAGAGGAGCGTTCGGGAAAAAGGCCCGTTTATTTGAGCACTCCAGAAACTCCGGTAACACTCCAGGGGGTAAAAGACTCCGTCCCAAACTCTGACTCTTCTAGCGTAACACACACACTTCATACATACATACTTGTTTACCATACCAAGTGGGGACCCCCCTCCCCTCTCTGCTCCACCAACCTCCAGCCCGCACACTGACTGACAGCATAGCCGGTAAACAGTGCTCAGCTATTTATTTAGCCTAGCAATATCTCCGGACTATAGTAGCTGCAATGGATGACTTTGAACGCGATTTTGAAGAGTTTCTTGTAGCGGACACAGACCCAGAGCCATACCTGTTTGAGCCGGAGCATACAGATGAGGAACTCCATGTGTTTGATGCTGAGCGGGCGAGAAGAGAGGCTGAATGCACAGAATGGGATTCGGTGCTACTGCTGCCATTGTTGGGGAGATATATCATCAGGAGGGAAAGCGCAGCAGAGAGTGCATCACAAGGAGTGAAGTTGCGTCTTCTTTTCCTCGCAGATGACGGTTCGGGTTCATTCTCTCCTGTTGCGTGGTAAGTGTGGTCCATTCGCAAACTTTATAACTAAAAAAACTTTTCACTACTCTCTATCTACGAACTACTAACACTCCCTGCTGTTTCCTCCTCCTTCTTCCTTCCTTCTGCTGTCTTCGTTGGTTCATTTATACACGCGAAACGCGTTCTCTGGCTGGCTGGATTGTCCACTCGGTCTGCCGTACATACATGGCGGCGCAAGATGGCGACCTCTCTAAAGCAAGGCCCTTGCTATATATATATATATATATATATATATATATATATAAAAGCATAATTATAAGGCTACGAAAACCAAACAAATTTGATTTTATAGCGATCATACACTTGTATAAACATATTAATGGGTAGAATATTCAGATTCAGATTCAGATTGACAATAAACCATGCCAAATATTACACACTGGCCCTTTAAGAAGAGATTGTGTAGAAAGCCCCTTCTTGTCAGTGATTTAGGCATCAGACGCAACGCAAAAAGGCACATTTTGTGGCAGTATGTGACACATAACAGTGTAAAGGCAGATTTATACTTGTACGTCAGCTCTATGCAGAGCCTACAGTGTAACCTTCGCACGTGGCCTACGCTGTTGTCAGCATTTACACTTGTACGGTGGTGTGTCTGTGTCACTCTGCAGTTACACCTCCAAACCACTCATCGGCGGCAGGGTTTCCAACCTGATCTCACAGAAATACGTGAAATGACCACGACCTCTTAACATCGCATTCCGTGGTGGCAGCACGTAATGGGTTGAAATTACGTGCTGCCACCACGAAAACAATGCCAATGTAAAGTCAATTAGGATCCTCTCCCGTGGTGGACACACGGATTCCCTGACTCAATCACGTCACGTCAACCTCGTTTTCCTCAATGATATCTTTAACATTCCACAAGTGTTCTTGATATTAAAATGGCAACAATATGACAGGTTAATGTCAAGGCCATAAAATAAAATAAATGTATTTTGCCAGCTTTTGATAGCGTGGGGCTTTAAGAGCATTGTGCTGTGGGCGGATGGGGCGCGTTCCACTACTGTTTTGTAGCTGCTGTCGGCCGTCTGTGGGCTTCATTCCATTTCAGATTGCCATCCGTCTGCCGTAACTGAATCCAAACGCCACTAATAAATAAATAAATAAGAAGATAAAAATAAGGCTGAGCACAGAAGAACCACAGAGGAAACACCATCACATGGAGCCGTCTGCCCTTGGCAACCCGGCCACCCTCCACTCCACCAGGGGAGAGTGGACCCCAAGCCAGCACCACAGAACCAGCGGCTGCCCCGCTGGTTATACCTCCGACCGTGGCAGCTGTCACACAAACCGCTGCTGAAAATTATACATTTAGATATAGGTAGGTTATATACATATTGCAAAACTCTGTAAAAGTACACCAAAGCATATTTTCGTTTCCAAATATTTATTTGAAAACGAAACCATTCATACGGTCAATATAAAACATTTTGTTAGTAATAAAAAACAAATGTAATCTCAATGTGACCACGCCAGCCAGCGGGACTGTGGCTGAACCACTTCCAATGTTCATTCATTCATTCATTCATTCATTCAATCGCGTGTTCAATGTGTGTGTGTGTGTGTGTGTGTCAGAGAGGAGTATCAATAAAAAAAAAGTAATTATTTCGGTGTTTTTTAATTAAAATGCGTAATATAGCCAACAATATTATAGACCAAATGTTAATCTAATTATAATTGTAGAATGTATTTAGCAAATCACCACTCTCAACTGGAGACAGCAGCAAAAAAAAAAAAAAGGCATTATAAAAAGCCGACAAATAGTGTTAATTCATTGACGTGAGACACTGAAGAGGTTGTCTCCTATAGTCTGTAATTTTTTATTTTTTTTTATCATAACTAAATACAATAATAGGCTAAATAGTATCTAAGCAATAATAAAGTGTCTAAACAATAATAAATATTATCTAAGTTATCTATTAGGCTACCATTCCACTCTGTAAATAGATTTTAACATTTCAATATGATTTTAATATTATTTTTGCTTATTTCATTATTGTTATTATTGGTTTTACTTTTTAGTAGTATTGTATTGTCTGAGGATGACTCATGTTAGTAACTATCTACAGTAAAAAAGAAAAAAACAAGCAAAGAAACAAACAAAAACTCATTTTATACACTGGACCTTCAAAGTGCTCTCTAAAACTACACCTGGCATGGCTTGTGTCCAAAAATTGAAAAAATCTAAACTTTGTCGTAGAGCTAAACCAAATACATCATTGGAAAGGTCTCAATCTGGAGAGTAACATATGTCAGTATGAAGATTCTACATGGCTCCTGCTTTCAGCCATTGACCTTTGAACCTTGACCTCAGTGCATGTTTGAGGGCTTATAACTCAGCAACGAAAGGGGGTACAGACATGGGACCAACTGTTATAGAGAGCTCTTGACCTCAGCTATCATGTGAGTGTAGTCAACAACTGTGGGTGCTGTCAGATATGGGTAAAATATGGATAAAATTAATTTTCACCCATTTAGAAATTAGATATTTAAAATCTGATTTCACAAATGTGTTTACCATCCCCTTAAAGTCCACAGTGTACTCTCAATTCAATATTTACAACTTCCAAATCTGGGAAAAACACTTAGATTTTTAAAAAACTACAATTCCCTGGGACCGCGCCATGCAGTTTGATACATATCAGCAACATAGTTGTAGTTCTTCTGAAAAGTTCTTGTAAAAAGATATATCTACTGAATATATCTAATATCAAGTAAAGCCGAACGAGTTATTACACTCCACCTAGATGAACTATGGTAAGAAAATGTAAAGATGTCCGCTAATTTTCGATATTTTAGCTAATACACTAGAAACGGCGTTTTTGGGACAGTAGGTTCATTTGCGGCTTGTAAAATAGGGTTGTAAAAAGATAGATCTACTGAATAAATCTAATATCTAGTAAAGCCGAAGTAGTTATTACACTGCACCTAGATTAACTATGTTAAGAAAAAAAGCAAGGATGTTGGCTAATCGTAGTTATTTTAGATAGTACTCTAAAAACGGCATTTTTTGGGATGGTAGGTTTTTTTGCGGCTTGTAAAACAGGGTCGTAAAAAGATACATCTACTGAATATATCAAATGTCTAGTAAAGCTGAACTAGTAATGACACTGCACCTAGATGAAATATGTTAAGAAAAAGTAGGCATGATGGTTCATTTCAGATAGTTTAGCAAGTTCTCTAGAAACAGCGTTTTTGGGATTGAATATTTGAATAGGCTATAACAAATATCTAGAACAGCCGAACTATCACGTTATTATCATTATTATTATTATTATTGGTGGGAAATTATAACAGAGGAATATATTTGCCATTTTAATATCAAGAACACTTCCGCGTTTTTGTGTGTATACAGGAATGTTAAAGATATCATTGAGGAAAACGAGGTTGACGTGACGTGATTGAATCAGGGAATCCGTGTGTCCACCATGGGAGAAGATCCTAATTGACTTTACATTGGCATTGTTTTCGAGGTGGCAGCACGTAATTTCAACCCATTACGTGCTGCCACCACGGAATGCGGTGTTAAGAGGTCGTGGTCATTTCACGTATTTCTGTGAGATCAGGTTGGGGTTTCTGTGAAGTGCTGTTAAGTTTAGTTGATTTAAAACACACCCAAAACACACATTAAACATGGCTTAATAGTGACAACACACGTACACAAATCTTCATTGTAACTCGCAGCATTCACAGACAAAGCACCTGTCTTTTGCTGGACACATTTTCCCCACAAATACAACATGCTAATGTTATTAGCACAAGCCTATGGCATTTAACATAGTAATTAGCTTAGCAGCTAGCAGACATTTCCTTTACTTATATAAAGCCTGCGACTTCAGCAATGATTAACAAAGGTAACGTTACAAAATTCAGTTCCATTACAACTCACAAGGTTCACAGACAAAACAGCTGTCCTATACTAAACACATTTTCCAAACTAACACAACATGCTTAGCACAAGCGCAAGCCTATGACATTTTACATTGTATAAATTAGCCTAGCGACGAGCAGAGATTTCCTCAACTCATATGAAGCCAGGATAAATCACACACAAGACTTAAAATGTTATTCTGCAGGGGCTTTATTGTCTTCACAATTTATCGTTTCTCAACTGTGAAATTAAAGTGAATAAAAGCTTTGTTTCCACTGAGGGAAATGGTTTCAGTTTATAAAACAGGAGGTCTGTGTCACTGCAACATGTAGTTACATTTCCGAGGAGGTGCACATCAGGCTATGGCGTAGGCTCTGCCTCAACATAGTGCCTACGTAGAGTAGGTACGGCGTTGATTCGATGCAGAAGTATAAATCATGCTTTACTGATGATGTAAATTAATTTAAAAAGACTGTATGCATCTAAGGAGCAGAAACTGCACATTTCCTGTGAAAACAGGAGTGTACTTTGAAGGGACACAATGCATGTAACAAGCATAAACTGACATGGTGTCCCAGAACATCAACAACAGACGCAGGAGAATATCTAGCGCGTCATATGTGAACATGAAAGTCCACTGACCAAGTGGTGATATTTGACAAGTTGGGATGAGAACATGTTGGTATAGACACTGTTATTTTATGTTTGTGACCCATAACATATTTACCTGGAAGGACATTTGGAGAGCGCAGACTTTTGTCAAGGCCAAATGCTCTCTCTCACAACGTTAACGAAAGTGAAAAATAATTTATGATCCACCCCAGGATTTGGATCCGCTCCAGAGTTTCTTATTCATCCTTGGCCTGTGTTAAACCTTTCTACCATGTTTCATGAAATCAAGCCAGTAGTTTTTCTGTAATCCTGCTGACAGATAGACAAACAAACCGAAACAAAAACATAACTTCCTTGGTGGAGGTAATAAATTTGTCCACAGTGTAAAATAATTGTCGCCATTTAAATTATGCAACAAATCTCACAGCGGAATGAGTGGAAATAATTAAGTGTGAAGGATATTATTATTTGTTTTTCTCAAGGCACTCGGTTATATAATGGAAACCATGGCAACATTCCACTGGCCATGGGGCGTAAATAATGGCGACACAAGATGTTAACATTTAGACAAAAACACATTACTCACAAACATCAAGTCATTACAGTACAAATATTTCTCAGTAATTTATTCAGCTAATCAGTCACGTTGTGATGCCATGAACAGCCTCCTTGTTGTAACCTGTAATAAGTCACTGTGGTAAAGATGACTTACCTAATAATGGCTCCTTATTAAAATACATATTGATTAAAGTATATTTATGTTTGCCATCAATGCCAGTCATTTTAATACCTAAATAAATGTATTTTACCTGAAGTGTTTACTTAAGTGAGCTCCTGTCATTGCTGTGTAATTATCAGGCTCCAGTTTTAAATGATTAGAGTAACCTGATTTAATGCAGTATCTATTATACACTCATTTAGGTTCAATTAAAAGTACACTGTACCGTGGTGTTTTTTTACAACAGATCAAAAACCTCCTGGTTTTGTGTCCTGAACCTGCCTCTCTTCTTTGAGGTGTGATTTAAGTATTCTGGGAGCTCAATCAGGATTCAACCTCTTCTCTTCTGCCTTCTCATCGATGGAAAACAGAAGCAGCACTCATCCACTCAGGATGACGATCATGAACCCCCTTCAGCTGAGTCCCATGCATCAGCCAGGTCAAACTACCAGAGAGCTTTTACTCTCTTTACTTCTGTAGCCAATCAGAGTTTCTCTCGCAGTCAAGGGACCAATTACAGAAGCACTGGCCCGCTCGGTAAGAGCTCTTTCACGGAAAGGCCTGTAAATCAAGGAGATGGCTTTTTTAAAGGTATACGTTACAGGGTTTTACAAAGTATAGACTCATACAAAAGAAATCCCTCTGTATCATCACTAATGACCCACTAGAAATGTGTAGCAATGTATTCATCTGCAAAGACTCTGCCCTCTTATGTTTTCCTCTTTTCTTTTGCTGATTTTGGGACATTCCTGGGCTTCAACCTTTGGGCAGTGGTGCGCAGAACTGTGATCACCTTTAACTTAATGCGTTGTTCAATGTATTTTGTATTTTTCTACTTGTGTATTGTATATATGTATCTGTGTATTGCTACTTGTAATGTTTCTGTTTTTGGTAGCCTACCTGCCCAGGGACTATGAATGTAAATTAGCATTTATTGCTACCTCTGATATGTTTGCATCTCTTATTTCTAAACGGATACCGTTAATCATCGTGCTCTGTCCCTATCAGATAAACAATTCAGTAAGTAAATCAGTAAACAGCCTGCAGCCAATAACAGTTTGCAGGTGAGGTTGGGACTTGAAAATGTAGTGACCGGACTGTAAGCAGCATGCATCGGAGCAACCTGGTGTAACTCTGAAGTCATCAAAGTCCAGCACTTGGCCACTGACAAAAAACAGCCATCAGCATGAAAGGGGGAGAAACGCAGTGGGACAAGAACTAAAGTTAAGGCAGCGAAAGTGAAATAAATGTCAAAAAGTCAAATAATGGTGGATGGAAACCGTGTTCTTTTTTCTTAAACCTAAACACATGCTTTTGTTGCCTAAACCTAACCAGGTGTTTTTGTTGCCTAAACCACTTGCGTTAGTTGTTAAAGGAAGAAAACATCAATTCGCGTTGTTGTACTGATGTAGTGCATTCATTTTGAAAGAGAGTGAATGAAAAAGAGAGTGAACCTAGGGTTGGCTTTCACTTTCACCTTTTCTGGCAAGGACTAAAGGAGAGGATGGGGATGAGGAGCGAAGTGAAGCTGGCCTGTTTTCTGTTGGACAGGTAGGTGCCAGTTTTATATCAAAATTTGTTCCCCTGTCAAACAGTTTCCCTCCTGTTAGTGCGTAGCACCCCCCTTAGTCATTAGGGTTAAGGCTTATAGTTTGGTTGAGGTTTAGGTAACAGGAAACACATATCGACCAGGAGACAATCTTCAACACAATGCCTGCGGTTAATATAGTTAGCTTGATAAAGTATCAGCCTTTTCTTTGCAACAAATGTAATGCTCCTACAATAGTAGCTTGCAGTGTACATAGGCTACTAGCAGAGTGAAGAGGAGAGGCCAAGTTGTGATAGTTCCTGCATACCTTTAAATACCAACATCACATCACTACGACCCCCAGTAGTAAACCAGTTGGCACAGTCAACATCTATCAAAGCCACTGGACCAAATATTTTGTTACATCTCTGAGCAGCCTGCAGCAGCTGTCTGCAGCAGTGCTCACTCCTGTTAACAGCCACCAGTCATTTCCCAAACACCTGTGAGCCAAAGACAATGGTCCTGCCACAGACTCAGCCAGTGGCATTAGATTTTAAAATAAGAAATTATAATTCAATCATATATGTATTTTTTATTCCATTTAATTGTCCGATTTAAATGTCCACTGGCAATATAAAGATCAATGAGACTGAAATCAGCTGTTAATGATTTCCTACATACAGTATATTCTTACTCATATTATATTCATCACAATAAACCACTACTGCTGCATGATATGATGCATATATATCGTATGCATAGGGAAAGGTTCAATTTGTGCATTCAGACCGCAACACTGATACTCATACTCTCTTTGCAGTTGAAACATTAACATTTTTGCCTTTGTCATGTATAAATATTTATGAAGCAGGTTGTGCATTCAGAAAATGTGTCAGGAGGTTTTCATTTATGTATGGAGGTTACACGGGGAATTCATTTATAGACACAGTGATATTGATTTTCACAAAATGTTGTCTGATCCACATTTGGCTTTGTCTGACTACTAATGCAGTGCAGGTGTTTGTATCAGTGCATGCATAAGATAATTCGGCCTTGAGACGTAGCGTCACGCAAAACATTTGGTAGTTGTAAATTCAATCCTCATCATTTGAACTGCGAGTGCTTTTATCCAAGGTCCACAACCCACTGTGTCTTTGCATTTATGTAATACTCAGAACTAGTACATCAGATTTATGTATTAATAAATCTTGTCTAAATTCCATTTGACTCCTCACTTTGAGGTAATTTATATTTGGACATATAGTAAAACTATTACAGTGGGTGAAGTAAAGTAAGACAAGTTTAGATCTCCCTTTTGTCTTTTCCAAAATTCCTCACCCACTTAAAAAATCTCAATACTCCTTTTGTATGTTGCCAAAGTAACACACCCCCTTCCTCCCTCCACGACTCCTTTGAAGCAACTTCAGAGCATCAATATTTAACCTGACATTGTCAAAATCTAAAAAAAGAAATGATGCTGAAAGGAAAACAGATCTTTGAAGCATGTTTGCCTGTAGACCTGCGCTGAACACATGACTGATTTTCTCTCTGAGTTTGATGACACCAAGATGCACAGTGTGGATCACACAGTGATGGCACACACATTACATTATGCTCTTGATTACTGTACATAGGAATTGATGAGATGAGGCAGTGACCTGAGCAAGGCCTTAACATGCAAAATCCTATTAAAATTAACAGGAACCAAGAAAGAGTCTCAAAATGACCGCCAGGGACAATAAAGAGACAGAAAAACACCACAGAGGAAGCGCAAAGGAACTGCAAAGGGACACTTTACTACAAAAAAGACATGCATACAGATGACAAAGAGATGTAGAATATCAAGAAAATATGAGGCAAAACCACAAAAAAGTCTGTCTTGCTTCTTTGCAGTGGTGGGGCCTTTTGCATATTTTTTCCCAGGGTTCCAGGGCCTCATAAAGAAAGGCATTAGGAAAGAAAACTCACAAGTGCTTATTTCAGGTAAGTGGACCGTTGTTGTCTCGGTTACAAAAAATTACCACTTGGTTAAGGTAAGGGATCATATTGGTCATGTTTTAAAAAAACAAAAATTGACTGTTGGTAAGACGGCCACCTAGAGGGCTGAGTGTGAGGTCATCTGCATAGTGGTAAACGCATGGTTGTAGCCTTCCTGGTCTGCTGGGTGCTATCAAAGACAGTGAAAAAAAAGTGGACATAGTCACCTTGGTGTCACCTTGGTTTGTGGACTTCTGTTTTGAAGCCTCTAGTTTGGCATTTTGGCCGTTGCCATTTTGTTTTTTGTAGCCAGATGTGACCATATTTGGACAAGGTGGTGAAGCTCTGGAGGACGAGGGGTGGATCTGACTGAGAACCCTAATGCTAACGCTAGTGCTACCTAGCTAGGTTAGCAAGGTGCATCCCTATAACTGTGATATCGATTAGGATGCTAATTTTGGCTATGAAAAATAGAAGCTTAAAACGAAATGTAACCTTACTGAAAAAAATTAACAGCTATCTCCTTAAAGTGGAAAAAAAAAAGTGAACTGAAAACACACTGTCAGAGGGTCAACGGACAACACCCAGAAATAAATTCATGGCTATTTAAGTATATTTATCTGTATTTATTCACAGTGTCATAAATATGCATTGCTATGCCTCTGTCCTGATTGACTGATTGCCTTGTAAGCGACTTGTCAATCACAATGTCGCCATGCTCTAAAGCATAACCTGCTTTATTGTCTATTTAACTGTAAATGGGACCATAATTGACAAAATGAACATGCTGTATTGAAGAAGACTTCAAACAAGCGACTGAGACCATAAACTCATGAGGAAAATGTTTACTGAGGTAATAAATCAAGTGAGAAGTAGGGTCATTTTCTCATAGACATCTACATAATGAGACTTCTTTTTGCAACCAGTGGTGCCGCCCTCTGCTGGCCATTAGAGAGAATGCAAGTTTCATTTGCTCCCTCTGTAAGAGTGAGAGTGAGTAATCCTTAGAACAGAACAAGGACATTGCAGAGTTTCTACATTATTGGAAGAACTGAAGGTTTTTCGTTTTGTTTGAAAAAGGTTAGAATACAAAACATTGATCAAAGGTTCTGGATACTATCTCGGTCTTGGAGTAGCCATGACCAAACGGCCTCACACAAAGTTTGAAATGAATCATTCAACGGTGCAACAGGCAAAGGTGATCCTACGGCATGCATTTCTTATGACAGTATAACTATTTCATTGGTTCAGTACATGGCAGCTTTCAGAGTGCCATTTCTTTTCTAAGATAGCATGAGTCACTCTTAAAACAGCATTATTCTTACCATGAGGTGTGCTGTAATTTGCCTTTGATCAGGAGCACCGTATGCATGAAACGGGATCAAGGATTAAGTTGTTGAGACCTGATGAGAAGAAAAACACATCAATCTGCACACCACACACTGCACAAGTAGGGATTTGCTTCTTCACTCGTTAGACACGCATACATGAACACATTTTAACAGAGAAGGGAAGCCAGGAGTGACACACCTCAGGGGCAGGCAAAAGTTCAGCGTCTTGACGTCTCTAAAGGAGTGGCTGTGGCAGGCATTGTGGGGACATAAACCCTCCACTTAAAGAGCCACCTCTGGAGCTTAGATCAAGTCACAATTCACCTTTGGTTGACCTAAACTGTAACTAAGGGACTACTACTGAATGTGACTTGCCTCTGGCGCATGCTTGAAATAAAATATCTGATTTTTCCATTTAAGAAGGTCAAATATATTTTGCAACTCACCAAGCATTTAGCTGCACAGTCCATGGATCCACTTCTTTTCAAATAAACCGCAATACTTACTCGTGTTTACAGTTACTGTCCTTAGACCTGCATTTACTGTCTGTTTTAATGAGGAGATTTTAGCATGACATAGTCAGAAATGCACAGGTGTAAATGATAAAATTAATGATCAGGTGTTCTGGTGTTGTGCATGCTGGCTCATTGTCATGGCTTATTTGGTAACATGAATAGAACAGAGCCTTTGTTGATGTTATTAGTAACACCTGCGGCTTTCCTACTGTCACTAGTAAAAGTGTCTGCTGTGACAAGCAGCAACAAGCTGTAGGACCCATCATTAATATTGCAAACATGCAACAAAGAAGAGTCTATTTATACATCCTGCAGACATGGAGTACCGTATGTAACAATAGCAAACATGTGGAGGTGTGTTTTTGGCCACCTGATGAATATATATCCAGTAGTCCCTCATCTTTTGGCCTCCACTGTGAAATATCAGTCTATTAGCTGCTAAATGCTCCACTGTCATCATTCATTCATTCATTTTCTATAACTGCTTATTCTGTTAGGGGTCGCAGGGGGGCTGGAGCCTATCCCAGCTGACATTGGGTGAGAGGCGGGGAACACCCTGGACATGTCCCCAGACTATCACAGGGCTGACACATAGAGACAACCGTTCACACTCACACTCACACTCATACCTACGGCCAGTTTAGAGTCACCAATTAACCTGCATGTCTTTGGACTGTGGGAGGAAACCGGAGTACCTAGAGAAAACCCACGCTGACACAGGGAGAACATGCAAACTCTAAACAGAAAGGCTGAAAACCAACCACTGCACCACCATGTCATTATCAGCAGCTAGTTGCTGATGTTGTTTGCCTGCTGTTTGTTGCTGGCCAGGGATCGTACAGTTGGTTAATTATATCTTTTTAAACCAAAAGCAGCTGCCTGCTGCGACCAAGCAAAAAACTTGCTTGCTAAAAGATGCAAAACCACTCTTTAATAGCCTATTGAGAGAAATAAACATTGGTTAATAACCCTATGGCATTGTCACTATGAGTAACCCCAGTACAAGAATTTTTTTATTGATATAAAAAAACACAAGTATAGAGAATGATAATGCAAGTCTACAGCCACTTTAGCAGACTATTCATGGGCAGTGACAAAATGATAATGTTGTATTGAAGAAGACTTGAAACAACCAACTGAAACCATAATGTTTTTTTCCGGGTACTCTGGCTTCCTCCCACAGTCCAAAGACATGCAGGTTAATTGGTGACTCTAAAATTGTCTGTAGGTGTGAATGTGAGTATGAATGGTTGTCTGTCTCTATGTGTCAGCCCTGTGATAGTCTGGCGACCTGTCCAGGGTGTACCCTGCCTCTCACCCAGTGTCAGGTGGGATAGGCTCCAGCCCCCCTGCGACCCTCAAGAGGATAAGCGGTTAGAAAATGGATGGATGGATCGATTCCATATCCAGAAATGTAAGTTCACAGGTAAGAAAGCATGCTTTATTTTCTGTAGCAATAAGTTCAAATAATGGCCAACATTCTCTCAGTGTAACACCTCCTAAACAAAAAGCATTTCAAAACGCTTTGAGCAAAATAGCTTGCAGCCTCCTGTGAAGAGTTTTCATATGGATCCTTATCCCTGCCTATCACTGACTTTAGAGTTAAAAGTGTGTGGGTTCTTTTCTTCCTTTTCTTTATTTTGAGTTTCCTTTTGTACATGTTATGCACTTGATGCCAGAGAGCATTCAAGGACCTTTCTTGTGAAATGGGTTTGCTGGTAAATACCCTTGAAAATGTAAGATATCTTTTTATAAGAGATAAAGGTTTGGATTTTATGAAAGACAGGTATTATACATCTATGGCATAACCATGCTGACATTGTCATGGACATCATGAATGGCTGAAGTGAAGTGATGGCAATCTAACCTGAAGTTGCTGACATATCTTTTAGAACCAAGAAATATTAACCTGACAGCAGAACAAAAGAAAAAAGTCAGTAGAGTGATTTCAATTCATCCTCTGAATGCTGAAATATTCACAACATGTTTTACAGCAATCCATTCAGTAGCTGTCAAGATATTTCACTCAGAACCAAAGATGACAACCTCATGGTGGTGGTAGAGTAGAGGTCAGGGGATCACCAAAGTCAGCAGGCCAGTTGTCTGTGCACACATTCACAGCAATCCATCCAGTAGTTGAGATATTTCAGACTGAACCAATGACTGTATTTAAAGATGGATGACGGGTCTCCACTTCTTCCCACTGTACAAAAGTGAAGCCAGATATCAAAGATACAGTCAGTGCCGTCTTCCACTGGTGATGTCATTTGGAGTCAGAGTCTGTGGAGCGCAGTGATTGACCGGTGGAAGCTGTGGTATGCAGTTCCTGCCCATACACCCGCCCAACCCAATCCAAGCAGCACCACTGATAGTGAGCCATGATAGTGATAGTCAACCATGACATCACACCCTCTTTCTGTGGCACAAATAACTCATTGCCATCAAAGTTAACAAAAAAAAAAAACACTTGAACAATCAACAACCTGATAAGAATTTCGCAAAGTGACCATCTTTGGTTTGGCTCACATCCCCTCCGCTAACATGGAAGGGGCGGGGTTTATGACCTTTACCACGGCCAGCCACCAGGGGGCGATCAAAATGTTTTAGCTTCACATTTAGGGAGCTATCATGTCCTCCATCTTTATAAAGAGCCTACGGTCAAAACGAAGGTGGTGCACCAACTGACAGGCTGACATCGCCGTCCACTGAATGGCGCTGCTATCATGACTGATTAGTGCAGCTTCAAAAAAAGAAGCCTACCCTCAAGGTGAATGCGCCATCTAGTGTCCGGAGGTGTAAACACAAATAGACACAAATAAATGTACAAGAGCTCTAACATGAGTTTTAGGTAAGATGTCTCTTATTTATTTAATCTGAGGGAATTTGAATCAAGCACAAAAAAACTACAGGCTGTTAAGACAAAATAAAACAATCAAGTTCTTTGGGGATCATTGCTTTTCCAAAGATATCGACCAAGTTAGCACTGGGATAAAATATAAATCTGGATGGCTTCGACTGAAGACAGAAAAGGCACATTTTAATTAAAAACGACTGACTCTAATCTTATGGGGCACAGCGTCTGCGGATTTCCTTCTAACAGCTGCTGATTGATGAGTGTGACAACTGCAAGAGGCTGCAGTCATTTCTCTACTTAATAAAACCATCCACCACAACAGCCTCAAGCGTTGCATGTACATGCACCATATCCTATTAGGTGCTGTTACTGTAACTATGATAGGAAAAACACACACTACATGAAATGCCCCTTGAGCAGCCCCAACACATTCCTCCACCACGCCTCTCTCCACGAGAAGGCCGATTTCCGTGCACAGCCGAGCGTGAGACAGATACACTATTAGGACAAAGAACAGCAACTACCTGGCAGCAGCGTGGATGTCCGTAACATGACAGCATTGGGAACTTACACAGGCTTGTTCTATAGGATGCTGAGCTTCCTCTGAGAAAAGTAACTTCAGGATTTAGAAACTTTCTCTCTCGAGTGAAAGCATCTTGAGCACACAGCCCAAAATAACCCTGCACCCTTGTTTTCTTTTCATTTACTTTTCTCCCTCAGCCTTGTTTACGCATCTACAACTCTTGTCTGCTCCAGTCAGCTTGAGGAGAGAGCCCGTTGCATCGGTGTTTCCATGGCAACAGGGGAGCAGAGGGTCTCCAAGGTCGGAGCGAGAGCACCTGGAGCCGAGCTGATGGGAGAATGGAGGCTTGACCCTGCGGGCTTGTCGCCGCGCTGGGCTGTAGGCATGTTGTTATTGGACTTTTCATTACCGTCTCTTCCTCCTGCCTGGCACTGACATGATGAATTGTCACCAGACACGGGCTGTTAATCATTTCTGGGGTCGCGCAAGCAATAAAACATGGAGCTCTGTTCCTGCATTTGATGATGAGAAGGAGTGGAGTGTGTCCTGTTAAAGATGGAGAGAGAGATTTAAAGAGAGGGGAGGAGAGTGTTTCGCTGCTGGAAAGTGGATTGCATCCATTATTTAGGAGCTGCCTCCCCTTCACTGTATGAGAGGGGAGAGAAAGGAGAAGTGTTTGCAGGGTACAAACATCTCCTTTATGTCTCTTTGTGGACGACAGTATGTCCTGAATAAGACCTCATTCTTTCACAAATAAAAAATTGACCTAATTGTGATAAAAATAATACAAAATTTGAATTATACACAGTTATTGGTATTAATTCACAATTAAATTTACTAATTACTAACTAAAAATAAATTGCAATGCATGAGTCCCGTATAGGGCAGGATTCCAGATCTATAAATGTACGCATGTAAAAACACTTTCAGATCATTGCATCAAAAGGAGTAAAATGCATTGAGGCCCTGTTGAATTGCAGAGAAACTGGGCCAAAAAAAGCTCTGATATGTAACTGTTTGATCGTGATGCTTCATCTCTGCTTCCCATTTCCTCTTATGAGCTGCACAGATTGTGTCCACGGGGTAATCTTGAATGCATACTTTTGAACATATGGTATTAAGTACCTTGGCATGTGTTGTAGAAACTGGGAGAAACTTCATATGATGAAAGCTCTGAAAATATTCACAGCTCTCTGCATGTTAAAGCAGGAAGGTAAATACAACCTCAGCAGATATTATAATACAATTATTAGACATAGGTGCCATCCTGAATATCTCCATGGCAGTATTTCAAAACTGCGTGTCAGTAAATATGATGATAAAAGCCAAAATGACAGCGCTTTTCTCGTGTATCTTAGACTGAATGCAACAGCTGCAAAAACATGCTGTGCCTCATCTGTCTCAGTAGCTCAGCATCAAGCACTGCCAGACAACATATTTCATTTATCTGCAGTAGTAAATCCCTGCTGGCATTCACAGGTCACCAGGAGTGACCACTCTGTTCTCTGCTGTTTCCTCTCTTATCTCCCCCCATTGTTGTTACTGGGGGGGAAAAAAGGGACACGGCACAGCCTTCCCCTGGCGTCATCATCCACCTACTGTCACTGTCCTGACATAAGGATGCAGCTTCTCCGCTGTCTGTTCTCTATCAGATGAAGAATCTTTGAGTGGATACAGGAAGAGGAGGAAGGAGTGTTGAGGACAACGGGAGAAATGGGGCATAGAAAAGACACAAATCAAAGTAAGCAGTGAGAGGAGGAGTGCAGGAACATTATTCAAGACCGGTCTATCCAGGCTTTGATGTTGTGAAAGGATGGAAGCTCTTTGCTTTACTTTTCTTCAAAGACTTTATTTCCACACACACACACACACACACACACACACACACACACTTTTGGGAGGCCTTAGATAACAATGTCAGCTTCCCCACTCTTTTGTTTGCCCAAATGATGACAGCTCAGTACTCTACAGACTCTTTGGATACGCTTTCTACCTGCCACCCAATATCTGCCTTTCTTTGGCACTTAAGTGGCATCCACACCAAGAACGATATCTTTAACGATGTGAGCATCCACACTGATGAACAATAACTACCTGCAAACAGTGGCGCCAAGCATGCGCTGCACGCTCTACTGGCAGCTAAGAAAAAGGTTAATGATAGTTTGTGTTGCTCATGAAATTGCTCTGAAAGTGATCACAACGTTGTCTGCAACTGTTGTTGTCCTTATAGTTGTGGTGTGGGCTCCACTATTTACTTCAGTTATAACGCTTTTTAGAGGTCCAGTGTGCAGGATTTAGGGGGATATATTGGCAGGAATATAATAAGCATGTTTCTTTAGTGTGTAATCACCTTTTTCTCTACCTTAGAATGAGCTGTTTATACCTCTATAGGGAGCGGCCCTTCATTTACAGAGACAACCATGTTGCACTGCTACAGTGCCCTCCAAAAGTATTGGAACAGTGAGGCCAATTCCTTTATTTTTGTTGTAGACTGAAAATATTTGGGTTTGACATCAAAAGATGAATATGGGACAAGAGATCAACATTTCAGCTTTCATTTCCAGGTATTTACATCTGGATCTGATACACAACTTAGAAGACAGCACCTTTTGTTTGAACCCACCGATTTTTCATGAGAGCAAAAGTATTGGAACATGTGACTGACAGGTGTGTTTTGTTGCCCAGGTGTCTCCCAATTACATTGATTATTCAAACAATAAATAGCACTGGATGTCTGAGCTCAGTTTCAGATTGGGTACGATAGGTTTTGCCTGTGCAGACTGCATTTAGAAGTGGAACCAACATGAAAACCAGAGAGCTGTCTATGGGTGAAAAAGAAGCAATTGTGAATCTGAGGGAAGATGGACAATCAATCAGAGCCATTGCACAAACATTGCCCATAGCCAGTACAACCATTTGGAATGTCCTGAAGAAGAAAGAAACCAGTGGTGTACTAAGCAACAGACGTCAAACAGGTAGACCAAGGAAAACATCAGCAGTTGATGACAGAAACATTGTGAGAGCTGTAAAGAAAGACCCTAAAACAACTGTTAGTGACATCAGCAACAACCTCCAGAGGGCAGGAGTCAAGGTATCACAATCTACTGTTCGCAGAAGACTTCATGAACAAAAGTACAGAGGCTACACCAGATGATGCAAACCACTCATTAGCAAGAAGAATAGGAAGGCCAGGCTGGAATTTGCCAAAAGGTACAGAGATGAGCCTCAAAAATTCTGGGAAAAAGTTTTATGGACTGATGAGACAAAGATTAACTTTTTCCAAAGTGATGGAAAGGCGAAAGTTTGGAGAAAGAAAGGATCTGCTCATGATCCCAAACATACAAGCTCATCTGTGAAACACGGTGGAGGGAATGTCATGGCTTGGGCTTGCATGGCTTCTTCTGGGACGGGCTCTTTCATCTTCATTGATGACATGATAGCAGCAGCAAAATGAACTCAGAAGTCTACAGAAACATTTTGTCTGCTAATTTAAAGAAAGATGCAACCAAACTGATTGGGAGATCCTTCATCATGCAGCAAGATAACGACCCAAAACACACTGCCAAAACAACAAAGGAGTTCATCAGGGGCAAGAAGTGGAAGGTTTTAGACTGGCCAAGTCAGTCTCCAGACTTAAACCCAATAGAGCATGCATTTTACCTGCTGAAGAGGAGACTGAAGGGAGTAACCCCCCAAAACAAACAACAACTGAAAGAGGCTGCGGTGAAAGCCTGGAAAAGCATCACAAAAGAAGAATGCAAAAGTTTGGTGATGTCAATGGGTCACAGGCTTGATGCAGTTATTGAAAGCAAAGGATTTGCAACTAAATATTAAGTCTCATTCACTTTAATCTATTTTAAGTTTATATGTTCCAATACTTTTGCTCACCTAAAAATTTTGTGTTCCATTACAAATAATGCTATCTTCTAAGCTGTGTATCAGATCCAGATGTAAATACCTGGAAATAAAAGCTGAAATGTTGATCTCTTGTCTCATATTCATCTTTTGATGTCAAACCCAAATGTTTTCAGTCTACAACAAAAGTAAACGAATTGGACTCACTGTTTCAATACTTTTGGAGGGCACTGTATGTTTCTACAGTAGCCCAGAATGGACAAACCAAACACTGGCTCTGGATAGGGCTAGTCAGTGTTTTTACTGGTTTATATCACTGGGTCTCTTTGTGAGAGGAGACCTCTGCAGATAATTCAGCCCCTGGTAAAAACCTCCTTAACGTCTGTATCTTACGCTTTAGAGAAAAGGTGAGCACACATTAGCAGGTGCTAGGTTAACGGCCTGTCTCTGACATGCCAAACAGCATTGAAGAAACACTGATTTATAACGTGAAACTCCATTAATTAGTATTGTTAACTGGTTTTAATCACCTGGTGCATTTGTTTTGGAGAAGAGGAGACCTCTGCAGATAATTCAGCCCCTAGTAAAAACCTCCTTAATGTCTATATCTTAGAAACACTGATTTGTAACATGAAACTGCTTTATTCAGTGTTGTTACCAGTTTAAATCACCTGGTGTGTTTATTTTGGAGAGGAAGAGACCTCTGAGGATAATTCAGCTCCCAGTAAAAACCTCCTCCGTCTAAATCTTAAGTCTTAAATAAAAGGTCAACACACATTAGCAGGTGCTAAGCTAACGGCCGGACTCCAGCCTGCCAAACAGCATTGGAGACACACTGATTTATATCATGAAACTGCTTTATTCAGTGTTGTTACCGGTTTTAATCACCTGGTGTGTTTATATTGGAGAGGAGGAGACCTCTGAGGATAATTCGGCTCCTGTTAAAAACCTCCTCCGTCTAAATCAAGTCTTAAATAAAAGGTCAACACACATTAGCAGGTGCTGGGTTAACGGCCCATCTTTGACATGCCAAACAGCATTGGAGAAGCACTGATTTGTACCATGAAACTGCTTTATTCAGTGTTGTTACTGGCTTTAATCACCTAGTGTGTTTATTTTGGAGAGGAAGAGACCTCTGAAGATAATTCGACTCCCAGTAAAAACCTCCTGAACAATAAACACTGGAAGAAATTCTACCATGGAGAAGTTTAAGCTGGTTGCAACACTGTTTGAACACTGTTTCTTTCACACAATGTATTTGTAGTTTGTAGTTACCCTTTACACTCAGTGTTTGTATTGTTAAAATACCTTAATGATTAAAATCAAATCCCAAAATGATTCAAATGGCTGTGAGACTGAACCAAAACAACCACACACTTGTTTATTCATTGAATATATTATTTTATTTTAACATCATCATCATCATCATCATCATCATAGTTTAACTTTTAATTTTCCCTTCATTCATTTAAAATGATCACCTCTGAATGTACACATACTGCAAACTGTCAAAAATATACAAACAAATGCAGGCTTGTGCTATAGTCTGGTCAAATGTCTAAAAAACAGTGGCACTGGGGAGAGAGAGAGACAGAGAGAGAGAGAATGAAGGCGTGAGGGAGAAGAAGAATAAGAGAGAATAAGAGAGAGAGAGAGAGAAAGAGAGAGAGAGAGAGAGAGAGAGAGAGAGAGAGAGAGAGAGCGAGAGAGAGAGAGAGAGAGAGAAGAGACATTGAAACCGGTTAAAGACATGCACAGCATCATTGTGAGCACCGGTTACAGTGATCCAGGTGCGCGGTACTTCCATGGGATCCTCGTGGAAAAGTACATACATTTCATCATCTGACAGTGCGGCACAAAATGCCCGTCACTTATCAAATCAAAAACAAAATGTTGCTCGTTAATGGAACTGTTAGGCACATCATTGTTTTTTATGGTTTTACATTTTCTGGAAAAGTCTGAGTTACTGTAAATGTAGAATGCTTAAACAAAAAACAAACAAAAAAAAAAAACAAGAAAAAAACACAATTAAAAAAGAAAAAAAAAACAGCTTTCAAAAGTCATTTTGGAATCACTGTCTTGTTAGTAACTCAACATTGTTACATAATGGTGTGTGTGTGTGTGTGTGAGTGTGAGTGTGTGTGTCTTGTCTGGTGTGTGTATCTATGCATGTGTGTGTTCACAACTGGGTGCGTCTGTGTAGAACCAAGTGGTAATGTGAGTGAGTACTTGAGGTGTTTGTGAGTAGTGGCTGTGACTGGCTGACAGCCGTCCATTCAGATGCTCAGGTCTTTGGGGCTGTCCTTGTAGGTCTTCTTGGGCTCAGGGATGGTGGATGTGCGACTGGTGTTGGTCTTAAGCGTGCTGTAGTACTCTCTCACCTTAGCCGCAACAAAATTGTCATCGTCCTCTTCGTCCTCCGAGTCTTCCCTTCTGGAGCTCCTGTATGGGGAGATGTCTCGACCCAGGCTGCGGGCTCGGTAAGGTGGCTCGGGGGAACTATCTCGGCTGTAGCGCCCACGCCTGTCCGTCCTCTCAGGTGAACGCCCCCTCAGCAGCGAGCTGTACCTCTTGTAGGCTGAATCTGAGTCGGGGGTGCGCACTCTGGGTAAGGTGGTGTCTCCGAAGACGTCTCTCTGGCCGCGGGATGCCACATCCCTCAGCAGGCTGTCCCCCCTGTAGGCTCTCTCCATGGAGGAGGCTCTCGCCAGCAGACTGTCCTCCCCGTACAGGCGCTCATCCCTGCGCAGCGGTGGTAGCGCGACCTCCTTATTCAGGCGATCCAGGGCTGGGGGCTCACGGAGGATGCTGTCCTCAAAAGGGAAGCTGGGTTCAGGAGTCTTGGGTGGCTCCTTCAATACGGCCTCTTCAACATTAGGCTTCTCGTTGTTGCGGCTTGGTCTGTCTGGGGAGGCGTACCGGCGGTAGGGTTCAGAGGAGTGGGCGTGGCGTCTGGTGGGGGAGTGGTGCCGAGAGTGGTGGGGGGACCTGTGGCGGCGAGGCGAGTGGCGGCGAGGCGAGCGGTATGGAGAGCGGTATGGAGAGCGATAGGGCGAGCGGTGGCGGTGATGAGAGGAGGAGTGGTGACCGTGGCGTCTGTCGGGGGAGCGGTGGCGGTGTCCCCCGTGGCGGCTATCCAAGGTGTTGTCTGCACTGCGTGACCGGCTGTGCCCCTTGTCAGGTGAACGATGGCGACTACGGTGGTGCCCGCTGGAATGGTGGCGGTGGCCATCACTTCCCTTATCATCCTTCTTTTTGAACAGCTTGTACACGCCCTTCCCCTTGGACTTTTTCCCCTTGCTGGTTCTCTTGTTGGGGGAGCGGTGGCGGTGGTTGGAATGGTGGTGCTTGCCGGTGCCGGTAGAGTGGCCGGTCGGCTCCTTCTTGCTCCGGGATGATTGTTGGGGTTCTGGTGGGTTGCTTGACTCCGATGGCGCATTGGTTGGGGGCAGGGTGCTCACTTCCGCAGCGTTTTGTAACCCTGAGGCTGGGTTGGCTGCGACGCTGTCGTTGGGGCTGCCGTCTGTAACACAGTGTGAGATACAGACGAGGGCACGGGGATCAAACATGCATCTAGACTCTGAAATCTCCTGTCTGCTTTCACATTAACCATGCTAAATCACTCAGACATGAAGCTGAGAACATTTCCAATGGAAGCCATTCTGATGTTATAATGCCAGCAAAGATGGCTCGTTGTTAGATGGCACAGCGACAGCCAATGGTACAACATTAGTGTAGCTTACTCATGAGAATAAAAGGCAGTGACACAAAGGCAGCCAGTGCTCGAAGAGACTTATTACCCACAACAAACCTGTTCCCAGGTCAACCTGGGGTCACCTCTCTGAAGCAGAATGGGACTGGGCCGGTTGGCGGCTGGACTGGAGGCTGGTTACGGTCAATGTGCTGCATGTTGATGATGCTGCTTGACTGTACTGATTAGCCATGCTCTTTCATGCGCTGTCATGATACCTTAGACACTTGTAAACCAAGTAAAATGCTCAAAATGATATCAGAAATCTACTGCTTGTCTTGGTAAAATGCCACCTAAAATGCAGAATAAGCATCTGCAGTTTAGGCAGCATTTTATCAAGACAAGAACAATTACATATTCTACACAATTTTACATCAATTTTGCCTGTGTTACCTTAAAGGGACAGTTCACCCCACAATCATACTTTTCCTCTTACCTGAAGCGCTATTAATCAGTGAAGATTAATTCGGTGTGAGTTGCCAAGTGTTGGAGAAAGCAGCTGTAGAGATGTCTGCCTTCTTTCCAATCAAATCGAACTAGATGGCACTCAGCTTGTGGTGCTCAAGCGCCAAAAAATGTATTTGAAAAATTCAGCAGCAATGTCTTTTTGAAGAAATTATGATGAGTTAATCAAGGTGACCCACAGACCTTTGTTAGCATTTTCATGTAGGAGCTATTTTCTTTCTACACCTGCCAACCGTATCACTGTGCAGCAGGAAGCATGCATCTACTCATGGATTAGAGATTTACGACAGCATGAGAGATAAACATTAATGGGGTCCTCCTCGGATGTGCTGTGATGTTAGCTAGATCAGTTGTGCTAGGTGAGCTAGCAGTAGATGCACGCTTCCTTCTGCGCAGTGATGTGGTTGGTGGGTGTAGTTTGTTAGAAAGAAACTGCTCACAACAAGGTCTGTGGATTATCTTGAGTAACCTGGTCATGATTTCTGGAATGAGACATTGCTGTTGAGTTTTTACTTTTTGTGTGTGTGTGCTTTGAGCACCACAAGCCAAGTGCCATCAATTTCCACTATCTGTGATAGCAGGCAGACATCTCTGCGGCTGATATCTCCAACACTTGGCAACTCACACTGAACCAATCTTGATTGATAAATAGCACCACAGGTAAGAAGAAAATGTGTTTGTGATTTTGGGATGAGTTGTCCCTTTAAGGAAACTCATCCAATTAATCTCACTAAATCCTCGACATATGCAGCCACCACATTGCTTTGTTTATCAGAATCTTAAGATTAAACCTTACAGTAATTCTACCCACTTCTACTAGTAAATACATACTAAAGTTGATCTTGGATGGTCTAAATTAGTGTGAATATCTAAACTAACTGACAAGAACAAACTCATACTCTTTCACCTCCAGACGTGATAGCCAAAGGTTAAATGTCACTGGTGCATACATTTGCATAAAGTATCCATAACAGCGGTTACGGCAGCGGCGGCACTGGCAATGTATTTTGGGTGGATGGATTTGTATGTATGGAGTAGAGCATGGGCATGGGTGAGTTGAGGCCACACCACACAAATTTCAGGATGGAGAAAAGAGCAAGACAGAGCGAAAGAAGGACAGGAAGTAGGAGGGAAAGCCAGACGACAGGGGAGGACAGTTACAAACCGTGGTCTGATTTTGGAGGACAGAGGCCTCCCCCATCTTGTCATTTCTCATACATGCAGTGAGAATGGGAGCGACCATCCCTGAAGGAAGACAAGAGCCCAGCGCAATACGGGAAGAAGGAAAGATAAAACAAACAAACAAAAAAAAAGACAGAAAGACAAGAGCACAGGGTTTAGATCTCTTGGAGCCAACTTGAAGGAAGAAAAGGAGAATTATTGTGTTGATTTTTCAATGAAAAAAAAAAGTGTTTATTTGATCATTGAGTCATTCAGAATAAAGAGACAGTCCAGGAAATTGCCCAAACCCTTCAGTGGAACCCATCAGTTACAGAGAAAAGTCCACACACACACACACACACACACACACACACACGCTCTTACACACTAAACCCACACACACTTGAACATGTGGACACAGAAGCAGCAGAAACCCAAAACCCAAAATAATAAAGACAGTGAGGCTCGCACACCCACAACAACAGCGTATGAAGCAGTTTTACATTGCTGACAGAAATCAAAAAGAAATACTGGCAAGACTGTCGAAGGTGGTGCCAACTAAAAAGTACAAACAATGATCCAAAATATACAAGTTCACATGATGTCATATCGGTGCAGGTTAAGACAGCACATTCTTGGCGCAAATAAAATTACATTGACGAACTTTTCAAGAAGACAGGCAAATGTATCTCCACTCAAAAACAAATTATAAAAAAAAAACAAAAAACAAAAACAAAGCATTTATGATGACTCGTGACTATCAATCAAAACTGTCAATACGGTAAAAAAAAGAAACGTTCCATAAATATTATGGAAAATAGACAAAAGGAAGAAAAAAAAAATCCAATGTACACTTTCGACAAGTTTCATGCAGCAATAGACTTTTATCCATTAATATGTGGCTTCGATCATGGCTCTGTACACGGAACAAAAATACTTGTAAAAATGCCTCTATTCTTTTCATTACTGTACAAAACGTCTATATAATTGGAGCGACTCTTTTTCTTTTCGAATGGGGATGGGTGGAGTTCCTATCGTCACAGCTTTTCAATGACATTAACAGTGGGTGCAAATAAAATCCATGGATTAGTGAATAATGTCAAGCACAGTATAGTGAGATTTTCCTCTTGGAAATGGCAACAAAAAAAGCATCAGACTGCCTTTTCTTCTGAATACAGTTCTCACTTAAAACCCTTAAGAGTTCAGTAGCTTACATTCACCTTCAATAAATATCATAAATAAGTTTGTGTCACGTCCTAACCAAAGCTGCGAGATGTCCCATTGTTACCATGGGATGCACTGGATCAAGTTTCTTTTCCTCTTAGCGCTAAATTAGAGTTTAATGAGGATTTGGAGCCCTCAGTAACACTTCTTACTCACAACCAACACTGATTTTTCACTACTCTGGTCATTCAAACCCTGTAAACAGTTTCTGTTTTCATGTAACACTGAAATCAGACCCACTACCTTTCTGTAAAGTCCCAGCAGAGTGCTTTTGCTCAGTGGCCAGAAGGTGAAAAGTGACAGCGGGATGACATGGAAACTGAGAGCAGGTGACAGCAGGAGGGGGGCAACAGCACCAAGAGGAGCAACCGCCACCCCTGCTTCTTCCCCCAAAAATCCCAAAGCCCAGTAGTGACCTCCACCAGAAAGAGACCCAAGACCAACCAACCCCTTCCCCCTCCCTGATGGGTTTGCCCCAGGGATGGGTGAAGGGTCCTGGGAGGGTTATATAGTTCTTTCCCCTTCGACCCACCAACCGTCCACTGGGTGTCCCGTGGCTCAGGGCGTGAAGATGGGGGAGAAGGGAATGTTTTCGTAGATTGACCCACCATATTCAGGCACAGAGCCATCACCCCTCTTGAGCACCAGATGGACGCGCCGGCCTCCACTCTTGATGAGCTCGATGGCTCGCGCGTGCTTCATGCCCTTGGTGCTCTCGCCATTGATCTCCAAGATTTCATCGCCGACCTACGAGAGAGGAAGGAGACCGGGAAGGAGAGGAGAAGAGAGGGAGGAGGTGACAGGTGGGAGGCACAGAAGAGTGACAGAGTGACAGGTGAAGGTGGAGGAGAGAGGAGGTAAATCAGAGGGGAGAAAAGGAGAGGCAGCAAAAGCCAGAAGAAGGAGAGGAGACAGCAGTGCAAGACAGAATGCAGAAAACAAGTGACAGTGGGGGAGAGAGTACACAAGAGGAAAGATGAGAGGCACGGAGGTTCAAAGGGACACGGTGACAGCAGAAGGGAAGGAAAAGGGAGGACAGATTAAGGAGAAGTTATATATTGAATCCTCCAAATGGTAAACCGCATAACAGTATCTTTTTTTTTTTTTTTTAAATCAACAGTTTCCAGAGAGGGCAAATTGCGTCAAAAAGCAGCAACTGTGACGCCGAGAGAGGAAAACGAGAGAGAAGGGGAAAAACAGGAGTCAGAAGAAACACTTTTTGCTTCCCGATTCTTTGCCTCCACGCCTCAAGTTATCTGACAGTGCTGTCTGCGCCGAGGGAATTCCTCTCTGGCAGAATATGGATCTCTCACTGACACCTCTCTCTGCCTCACAGGGCTTCTGCTAATAATAGCTCTGCTAATAGGGTGCATAAACACAAATGTATATATTCATATATGCACGTAGGAATGTGCTAATACATGCACAACCACACACTTCCCAACTGTAGCATAGGAACATTAACTCCCTATAGCTCACATACATACAGTATTTGCCAACAGGCTCTCTGCATATGTCTTACATGCAAACACATAGGGGAGAACCAATTAACCCTACATTGTATATTCAATCAGGCAGCCCAGGGGAAGTTCTACTAACTGTGCAATTAATCAAATTAAAGGTTAAATGTAACAGTTTCCTGACAGCTTTTGCAGCACGTATGAATGCCACGCTATTAGCTATTTAATTAATTAAAATGGAACATCTTCTGTTCACAGACATGCTCCATGACTCTGCAGCGTTTTCCTCGTGTTTTGATATTGCACTCACACAATGAACCTTTTACGTGCCCAAGCCTGGAGGCGACTGTGTTTATATTCAGCGAAGCATAGCTTACAGTAATTGGGGGTGTACACTATGCACAAGCAATTATATTGATAGATAATATTATTCTGATGTCTGTTAAGTCTATGAGGCACTATCATCAGCCCCCCTTTGGTAATCAACACAGGCTTAGACTGCACCTGGAAGTAGGAAATGATCATATCAGAATTGGCACACAACAACAGTCGAAACATAATGGCTTTTGAGGAAATTGTGTGGAAATCTGCAGCGCTGTCCAAACCCCATATTTTCAATTTTGGTGATTTTTCGGGCAAACTGGAGGATTAAGTGTTCCTTTGTAGGTTGAGAGAATTCTCCGGCTTCTTAAATGAAATAAACAATTTAAAAACCCCTTTGGATTATCTGAAAAATGTACTGTTACAAAGCTGGAGACAAGACAGTTTTTCTGAGCTTATAAAAAGTTGACATCTTGGAGACACATGCAAACGGCTCTCACACAGCTCATTCATACTGTAATACTGGAGTCCTATTATTCCCCACTATCTCCTTCTTACTGTCTGTTGACATTTACAGAGATCACAAGCAAGTAATGTCCTGATCGAGAAATCCCTTGGGTATGTTGCTCAGCCAAAACAGCCCAAGTGGACAAAAAAACCCAGGGGTTATTTTGGGTGGATGGAAGAATGCAGCTTAATATTGCTATAACTCATTTGCAAATAGTCCAGTTACATAACGATTACTGCTATCAGACCTGCATATAACCTTTGTTTAATAAAGTCCCATCGAGACTAAGGTCTCATTTTCAAGGGACACAAGAGTACACAGAGAAATATAAAATATTTATAAGTCAATATAATGTTAAAGCAGCAAATTAGCACTGCGCTTCCACAAAGTTGTGAGACGTGTGAGAGACACATTCAAAAAGAGTTCCTGACTTCTACATGCTCAAGCTCCAAAAACACTGGATCCTACAATGCTCATAATTGCGAGTCATTAGCTCCTTTCATTAGACTTTCAAACTCTACAGCCCAAGTTTGTAAAGCAGACTTTGTGTTTTAAATTTGCAGTCTCCGAACCCAAGCAGAGCTAACCCTGATGACACCATCTGAGGTTATTTTCTCAAACCTCGGCAAACTCCTCCAGAGGCACATTAATACAACTGTTTTCAGAGGCGGGGTAGTGGTATTACTTCCTAAGACAAGTAAACTGAAATGTGCAAACTGAAAGTGCTGCTTTAAAGGGACAGATTGGATTTTTTGAATTGGGGTTGTATGAGGTACTTCTCTATAGTCAGTGTGTTTCCTACAGTAGATGACAGTGAGTGAGCCCTGAGTTTGGAGAAGCAGACAGGAGTACCAAAATGGAAGCTAAGCAATTTACTGCTGTGGACAGGGGCATGAGCAAAACGTATTCTAACCATTTAAAAAAAATCACTGTTGGTTACCTTGCTGTCAGACAGCCCTCTCTGATAGGAAACTGAAGCTCTTATATTGCTCTTTTCAAAGCTACCAGAGTCTGTTGACGAAAACAGTAATTTTACCCCATAGAACTGGTCTAGTGCTGCCTCCATCAGTTAGATTGTGTAATTGTGTGGCTCTGATGAATTCAAACAAACTTTTTAAAACACCAAAGTCACACAATAACACAAACTAATTAACCGATCTAGGCAGCGAAAGACTAGCAGCTCCCGTGTTCAGTGAGGTAAAATTACTGTTTTTATCAATGGAGTCTGGCTTTGAAGAGAGAATAGATAAGTTTCAGTTCAATTCTCCGCCAGAAAAGGTATTCTGACAGCAAGGTAAAGCAGTGAAAATAATCTAAATATAGCGTACACTTCAACTAATATTGATTTTCTTTAAGTGGGACTGCTTCTGTCTACAGCAGTGTATTACTTAGCTTGTGTGTCGGTACTCGTGTCTGCCTCTAAACTGGGGGCATGACGACCGTCCTCTACTGTATATACTACCCCAACAATGGATACAACCTCACTTCCAAAAGATTCAATCTATCCTTTAACAACAAAACTCTTCTGATATGAAAGTTCCTGAGAAAAAAAGACATAACAAGCCAAGCCTGTGGCATCTTCTGTGTGTCTAGACAGCTCTTTATATTTGGAAACATTGATGATGTTTCGGTGTGTGTATGCTGTTAGTACACTGTGTCCATACCCTCATCTTTCCGTTGCGGACGGCCGCTCCGTCCTCAGCTAGCCTCAGCACGTACAGGTCCATGTTGTATTCTCTGCCTCCCCGCAGGCTGAAGCCAAAGCCTTTGTTGTCTCGCTCCAGGTCCACTGAGTAGAACTCAGCATCCTGATGGAGATGGACCACACACACACACACACACACACACACACACACACACATAGAAAGAGAGGGAGGGAGGGAGACATTTGCATCAAGGTTTGTGATTCAGATTTGAAGTGTGTGTGTGTCCTTTGAAGTGGGCTCCTATTTCGGGAGCATGGGACAAATGCCACCTTCAGGAAAGTCACACCTATTTAAAAGGTGTGCCAGACTGTGTGTATGTGTGTGTGCCTGCGTGTGTGTGTATGTGTGTACATGCATATGCTCAGGTGTAAGGATGCTGAATTATTGATGCCTTGGGCTCTAGGTGGACAAAGAGAGAGGGCACAGATAGAGAGAGACAGAGAGAAGGAGAGAGGGGCCGGGCACCACAAGGACAGGCAGACAGCCACAGCAGCTCCTGTCTTCACGCCCTCCTAATCTCCTCTGCTGAGGGATCAATGCTATCTGTGCGAGCCATCACCACACCGCCAGATTAATTCAGCAGTGAACACAGTGGACTGAGGGGTTACTTTGAAAGCAAACAGGCTTTCCTTAATGCAGGGACTCCGATAACGCCAGCAGGCGGACGAAAACGGAATAATAAATAAATAAAAATGCACTTTGCTTGTCCTTGGGAAGGTGGGTGGGTGGGTGTGGATAGGTTGATGCATGAAGGGACAGAGGAGGAATGGGTGCAATAACCAGCCGGATGGATGTATGAAAAGACAAATGTGGATGTGGGGAGGAAGTTGACAGGACGGATGGATAGATTGCTGGGTTGTTTGATGGAGACGTGCGACGGACGGATGTATGAATGAAGTGACTGGTGAAATGATGACTGGAGCGTCCTTCCTTACCTGAGCTGAGACTTGTGTCGGGGGTTGGGGAGGAGGGCCTTGTGGTGCTTTGAATTCAAATGATTCCTGTTTTGGTTTGGTGTTGTTCCTGCGGCAGAGAGATAGCAGCAGTCTGTGAGCCTGTTTACACCTGGTATTAACATGTATCTTAGGTGATCGGTTCACAAGTGGACAAAGCTGGCAGTAGGCACGCATGCACCCAGTATGTCCCGGATGCATCTTTACATCTGGTGGCTAGGCCTCATATGGCTACATCTGGGCCGCATATGGCTACATTCTTTTAGAAGTGTGCTAATGTGTCCTGGGCCACATAGGCGGAAGTATATACTCATTTGTGCCTCAATGGCCTTGTTTTAAAGTGTGAAAGAACAAGAAGAAGCCGTAACAGAAAAGCGACAACACTGAAGAAGAAGAAGCAACGACAATAGGCAAAATGGATTCCTGTGGGCGGAGTACACATGGAATATGCTGCCTGATTTCAATTTGGGCCGAAGAGTCAGAACAGCAGAAACTGGATGCTTCAAAAAAGCAACACTTCACCTGCTGAAACCCAGGGCAACGACAGCAATAGTGACAGTATGTACCTAGTCTGAGAATCAAACTTGAATTGTATCAAAAGCAGCAACGCAATTTCTTTGCCACTTGTGATCCGATCACCCAAGACCCATTTAAAAACTAGGTGTAAACCCAGTCAGAGCTAAATATAATAAAATCACTTATGGAACACGTTTCAGAAAGTTAAGTATGACTTTAATCTAAATATTTTTGACACTTGGTCTAAAAAACAACATTTTACTGCCATTTTAAAGGACTTTATTTCCCAATGTGCCCCTTACCTGGCCTCAGGTGCAGCCTGTTGCTGAGGTGTGTGAGTGGTGGTTATAGTGGCGATCTTCTCCGCATTGGTCAACAAAGACGCATTTGACGACTCTGAGAAGGGAGAGAAAAGTAATTTCTTTTCATGTTAACCAGTGTAAGGCTTTGATTTTTCACACAGCCTGAGAACCTCTCTTCCTCATGCAAATACAAAAACCCTCCTCGCTACACTGAGCACATTTTATTGACATGTGCTTTTTTTTTTTCATACAGCCTCTAATCTAATACATTCTAATTTCTATAGAAATACTCCAATAGAAGTGTCTCTGGAGTCCTGGAAGACTCTTTGTAATGGGATTAAATTCATATTTCACACATGGAACACTTCTCATTTTTCAATGTGAACAGTGGTGCAGATTTAGCAGCTGTCAGCTACAAACATTAGCTGACCCACAGGGACCATCGCCAGCCTCCAGGCCTCCTCCATCACTAAGCCAAGATCAGGGGCACCAGAATAATACAGCAGTTCACATTTGTGAAATCAGTCATTTCTGTTGTGGTGAAACTGTGTTTCTTTTCCAAAAGGTGTTCATCTCACTGTAGACTGAAGGGTCTTCTGTCTGCCTGTGAATTGTCAGACAGGAAACATGCACACTTGCAGCCACTGGGGACGTAAAAGCTCCTGGTTATTCTTTCTTTTATCTCAACACTGATTCACTCATTTTGTGTTATCAATGAATCATGCTGGGCTGCAACAACAAAAACAGAACGTTATATTCCTCTTGCTGCATAAAGAAACCTCTCTTCTCCTTAACAACCTTATCTTTCTCAGCTATTTACAGGTATCCTTGATTCGATTACAACTCTCCACTCTCTTCTAAGTCCCCCACTCACTATTCCTCTCACGGTCAGTTCCCCTCTCATCTATTCATCTCCTCCACCTCCACCAGTCCCCTTAGAGCCTGTTGGCTTAACTCTTCGATTGCCCGTTGCCCACGAGGCACAAAGTCAACCAGTCAAGCTGCAGTGTGGGTGGAGCGAGAACCTTCTGGTTCTGGATGTATGCGAGTGTGTGATGATCGTTTCAGCTTGGCGCTCGGCATGACGCCCATGCTGAAAAAAAAAACCACCCGTAAGAATTTCTGGCATCAACCGCGAACTGTGTTGCAATCTCACATATTTTCGGTTGCTCATTTTTCACTTTCACAGCCTCAAATTTGTCCCCGTAAACCCTGATTCGCCCCTCCATCTGCTCATTTGCATAACCCACTCCTTCCATTCTGGTGCCTCTCTCCATTTATCTCTCCTCCAACTGTTTTCTGTCTGGAAATTAAATCGAATAAGCTCTGTTTCTCTCTGTCTTTCCGTTCCGCTCGCGACCCACCGCCTCTTTTCTCCCCACTCGCTTAAAAACATTCACATAGCAAAGAAAAAGCACTGAGCTGTTTCTGTAATTTGTCTCTGGCCCTGGCAATATGCCCTCCCAGACCGGGCTGGGAGGGAGAGCAGGTACAATCAAAATGAGAAATTCAGGAGAGGGAAAGAGAAAGAGGAGTGGACGGGGAGAGAAAGGGAGAACAGATAAGAGAGGTGGGAGGGCTGTACTACACAATATACCCCAGCTTTTGCAATAAAAAAAAGGCACATCATATCACCTCAGGCACGTCTGTCTCCCTTCTCATACACAATAGGAAGCAATGAGGTGAGCTTGGTCTGCGCGCCTCAAGTCTATGCTGCAGAGACATAAGCTTTGATAAAGGCATTAGCTGTCTGTGCATGCATTACTGTGCAGCAGCAGGAAGAGTTCCTGTTTTCCTTGTCACTGCAGAAGTGTTGAGCATCAGTCGCTACAAAACTCCATCTGTGTTCCCACACGGGGGAGAGGTGAGCTCAATGGAAAGGAGCTGAACCTGACTTCACCTTGGAAGAACCTCTTGTGATGTATTCATGTCAGAAAGTTTAGACAAGATTGATCCACACAAAAATAGGCATGCTCAGTCATGTGTAAACAGAGGCTGAGAGAACAGTCACTCAGAGACACAACTTAGAAACACAAGCCACAATCTTTTCCTGTCACTCTCTCTGTCTCCGTGTCAGACGGCATCTGTTTGTTTGACACATGCACATAAACACAAACCAGAACTTTCCGATAAAGCATATCCAGTTATTTCTCTCCGACGCCTTCTCTCTTACTCTCTGTGTCTTCTTGGCAGAGCAATTTTGGCTCACTGTTCTCATCAAGCGCTTCGCGGTGGAAAAAAAAAAAACCTCTTCATCCATAAGAAGTGAGCCGGAAAAAGCAACGAGCGGCGGACAAATAGCTCCAATTTCTAGCAGTGCGCAGGTTGACAGCGAGTATCGCCTTCCTCGCACACACACATACACTTAATTAAACAGCGTTTGTGAAGCATGCCAGGGTGATCTGTCAGCACAATGTAGTGAGAGCTCTCAGCTGCACTGCACAACATACAGTGTGCACAAACTTTTCCTTAAAACCACTTTGACAAAAAAGATACACCCACATATACAGAGGAAGGTTTGCATCTCTCTCCCTCCCTCTCTCTCCCTCTCTCTCTCACACACACACACACACACACACGCACACACCTATCTATCAGTTAAAAGTGCGGGCATGCCAAAGGCAGAAACGCAAAAACTAGGAAAGTTCCCAAATACCCCAAAGAAGCAGTTCTGTCAACACTGCGGGGGTGTTCCAGTCACTTTGAAAGCAAGTGAAGAAACTGCAAGCTTTATATAACACTACAGTGCATACATAATAACCACTCAGGAAAGTGATGACTTGTCCTGCTCCTCAGATACACTCAGACTACGAAATAAAACTAACAATAGTTGATGATTGTGTGGTTGCAAAATTTGGCAGTCCTACTTGGACAACCTTCATGAACAAGCTCTTAATATTTTGGTGAGATATGAATTTTTGGCTGAGAGCCACCGACTGAGTGGGATACTGTCAGAATGTGCTGGCTGGCAATATCCCACGCTGTTGCAAGGACCTTGAAGGCACCTTTAAGGACCCTGAGGTTGCTGGGTGCCCACTCTGGCAACAGTTCATCAAGTAAATCGAGGCTATTAAACAAATAAAATCTCAAATGATATTAAACCACTCTGTAAAGTGGAGTCCTTGACTGTCATTATCTACTCACCGTCTCCAGGGATGATGCGTAGTGTGACGGTGTTCCCGGCCTCCTTGATGAGGTTGACGATGTCAGAGTGGGACTTGTTGGTGATGGAGCATGAGTTCACGGCCAGGATGCGGTCGCCGACTTTCAGCTTCCCGCAGCGGTCTGCCGGGCTCCCCTCGATGATGCGCCCTATTTTGTGGGGCATGGCCACACATGCATTGCCAGCTATGGTCACCATCGACATGTTGGAATGTGTGATTTTGTGTGTGTATGTGTGTGTTTGGAGAGAGAGAGAGAGGAGGGAAAGGAAATGGGAAAGGGGGAAAAGGAGTAGAAAAAGAGGATCAGAAAGTTAAGGGTTAATTCACCGACAGCCAACAGCCAGCCGAGCCGCAGTCACTGAGAGAAGCTGATCAGAAAAACGGCAGAACGTAATGCAAGCGTTGGCAAAGAAGGGCAAATGTGCTCTGCGAAGAAATAAGAGAATCTGTTATACCGTCATTCTGAAAGCTTTCCTGTATTTCTTTAAGAAATCATTGAAAAAACTATTTCCAATGTGTTCATCCGCCTCCCCCCTCTCTGCCTAAAATGGGTATCATTATTATATTTGCATGAGAATCTCTCAGCAGCAGAAAGCTAATAATGAAAAAAACTGTGTTGTGTCGTCTGCAACCCAAACACCTGCACCTGCAGAAAGTTGGGGACGACAAACATACATCAGAGCTGACATCTCACCAACTACCCTGAGGTCTCTCTGTTTCTCCTCCTCCCTCGCGCCCTCCCTCTCCCCCTCTGTCTGCAGTCTGACATCAGTCACTGCAGAGAAAAAGAGCGTGCAATCACTCCTTCCTTTCAAACTCTTCCAATTTCTCCCCTTCAACGGCCTTCCTCTCTTTTTATTCCACTACAAACTTGTCTAACCCTGACCTCCTCCTGTCTTTCTAACTGAATCTAGCTGTAAAATATTGAGTGGAACAGTAAATGACAGAGAGAAGAAAAGAATGACTAGGTTGCTGTAGCATTTCTGAGCGATATAAAGTGCTTTTTCAAATACTAACAGTATGTGTGGACTTGGTTTCATGTAACCAATGGGTTTCCATTAGAGTTTATGTGTCAGGTCAAATCAAATAAAGCGTATCTGCAGGCCCATGCGTTCGACTCTGGCCTGTGAAAAAGGCGCATTGCCACTTTGTAAGCCAACCTGGAAAGTTGAGTATTTTTCAGGCCTTTTGAGTCCACCCACACTGACAGAGATAAGAGCACAGAGAAGAGTGGAATGCCATAGTGGTGTAGGCAGAGAGCCATGGCAGTAGGGCAAAGAGTGCGCCGCATAAAGAAGACACTACTAGTTTGAAAAAAAAAAGCAAAGTGGAGTCAATTTGAACGGCTTTATATGGGGATGTGCGAGATCAAACAGTAAACACTGTCACATCTGAGTTTCAATGATACAATTATGCCGCTATGAGCTAAGTGATGCAAAATAACCAAAAATGTAGACAAGGGGATATTGAGTCTCTGATGCTGCGTTGTAAAATAAATAAATATTATTCACACCGATCACTTCCCCTATTTATCCTGCTCGCAGAGCTCATTCTCATTATGTTGTCATTAGGCTTTTAGTGCCAACCTGCTCAGCAGAAGCCATTTAAGTTCAGCTGAATAATACAAATGCCTTATGTAAGACCCACTTCACTTGTGATCAATTATGAAAGCCTTGTGCGAGTGTAGCAGCAGCTGCGGGCGAAGAAAGGGTTTCAGTGTCTTGGTCTGACAGGCTCAGACGAAAATGAGAAAGAAGAACCACTTCTTTGAAGAGTGTTGGTATTGATCCGGTGGGACTGTAAATAGCCAGAATCGGTGCTGGTTGTCAGGCTATTTAGTGTTTGGTGGTTTTATGGATGATACAAAAGCAGCCCATAAAGGAGATAGGAAGATAAAAGGCCCCAGTGATGAGGAGAAGCCAAGAGTGTGTTTCATGTTGTGCTGAGTGGAACTGATTTTGCCAATATTTGTATGTGCAATCAACAACTGTGTGCCTGAGGGTATTTTGTAATTTAAAACACTCATAACAGAAAAGGGTGGCACGTCTTACCGAAGGTGGTGCCAGCTTCGGGCCGCGACACCGAAGAGACGATGACAAAACCGAATCCTTCGTTCTCGCCGCGGCGGATCTCCACGTCGTAGGGCTGCAAGGCGGAGGAGGCGTTGGAGATGACATTGGGGGGCTGAGAGGCGGTGGTGGGGACTGCTGTAGCGACCACAGTGTTACCGCTGCCTCCTGCCCCTCCGCCCCCTCCCCCGCTGCCAATGCCCGAGGTGGAGCCGCTGCCGGAGCTGACAGTGTTGAGGGAGTTCTGGCTGCCCTGTGGGGTGCGCTTCCCTATCTCCTCCGTCAGGCTGGGCGCCTGGGTGCTGCTGTGGTGGGAGGATGCCGGCGATGGAGGCACATCTCCCTCTGCTTTAACTAGAGGTGGCAGGAGGAGGACAAGGTGAGAAAGACGCAGATATACAGTGAAGGTGGGAGAGGAAACGGTGTGAATCACAAGAGAGGAGAAAGATTTATGGACGGAATAAAGAGGAACAAATTGTGGACAGGGAGGTGAGACAGAACAGATTCAGGAGATGACACGAGAGAAGATCAGCAAGAGAATGAAGGGAAACAGATAAGTATTAGGCCGGACAGTGTTACACAGCAACTTCAGGAGATAATAGAACAGAAAAAGCAGAGTAAGAGATTGCTGCATAATAAGGCAAGATACGACAACACAGCAAAATATTACATCATCTGCACAATCTAAAAAGAATAAAAAAGATTGTAAATAAACACGAGCACTTTTCTCTCTGAACACAGCGAGTTTACGCTGATATGATAAAAAGACAAGCTGGCAAGACAGCTTGGGCAGAAGAGCCTCTCCAACAATCGCTCCTCTGATCTGTTTTGAACAAAAGATGGACTAAGGACGCGGCCTGCCTGTTGTATCTGGACATTTCATTCCATATTTCATTTCCTGTGCAGCTGCTCACGGAAGGCGCCTCATATTGTCAATGCTCTGAGGCAGACGGGGAGCAGCAATGCACTAATGTCTGGCCGCTGTCATCGGGCCGAAGGTTGACCACCCTCTCCATCATATTTATGGCCCTTTCTTTATCGCCTGCTGAGGAGCAGGGTGGAGCTGAGCAGAACGGTGAAATGGGTGGGGGCGTTTGCTCACAGTAGCGACTGAGCTCTTCCAACCATTACACACCCAGACTATTACAGAGGAAGGCAAGCCCATAGCACATAGCAAGCACGTCCCCAGGCCCCTGATGGAATAGCGCTAAATATAAATGGGGCCCTTGGCAATGTAAAGTGCTTCTCGACAACTGAAAACTGCAACATATAACTGTAATCATATAACAGAGTCAGATACAAATGAGGAAATATGATACTGGTTAGAAAATGGATTCACTGAATCATTAAATACATTGCTGATAAAATATGAAACAATTTCTGACATGCTCAAATATGTTAACAGCAACCTCGAGAAAATGTTTTATTAAATCAATTTATATTTATCCATCTATGTATAGAGGGATTTGTTGAACATCGACTTTTCTGAACCTGTCAGCAGGTCTCTGATACCCCTTTTCTACTATTGCAACTAGTTTTTTGGTTCGCTAGATACCAGAGCTACTTTGGTGGCAAAGGGGTTTGACAGGCTAAGCTGCTCCCTCATCTCCATCCCTCTCCCTTCTTACCGGCATAGTTGGTTTTGCGTCGCACAGTGAGGTTGACGTGGCCCTGCTTGGCAGCCTGCTGCATCAGTTGCACCACCAGTTGGTGAGACTTGCCCACCACTGCTGTGCCGTCCACGCATATCAGTTCATCGCCGGATCGCAGGCGTCCGTCCTCGTCTGCCGCACCATACTTCACTATGTGTCCGATGTAGATCTGAAAAACAAAGCAGATGGAGACTTGTGAGACTGTGTGAACACATGTAGATGATAAACACATAGAGATAGATACTCTGCTGTATTCATATATATATATATATCAAATAATAAAAAGATGTCCTGGCTGTTACAGCAGGCATAGAGTTGGCATGATACGCAGGTCTGCTCCAATTTAAACCTTTACTCTTTCTCCCAGCCTGCTACAGTAGTCGCCCCAGCTCTAAGGTAAATCATTATTTCTTTTTCCTTCAAAAAACGCACTGCAGGCCAGTGAACAAGAACAAACAATTTTGCCTCTTTAAGAAAGGGAAGAAAAAAGTGGTGTGTTTGCGAGATGGGTGGTTTTCTTCTTGCGTTGGCCAGATCAAAGAGAAACTGTGCTGTAAAAATCACTGATATGAAGCTGATAAGAAACTCAGCACAGGAGACGGAGAAATAGAAAAACAGACCCTATAGACGCTGCGAAGAAAGCAGCCATTTCATCAATCAGGTTACTGAATCCTGTCAGTTCTACTTTATACATTTCACATAAATATTGAAATTGATAAGCAAACTAGAGACAATAGGCTGTGAAAGACAAAAGAGTGCGAGAGAGACTCACCGGCTCTCCTGGCTCATTGCCTCCGAGGATCCTGAAGCCGAACCCTGTGTCCTTCCTCCACAGGAAAATGTCCTGCTCTTGGAAGTCTGGAACTGTAAAATCAACAGAGCACCATTAATATCTCTGCATTAAAACAAACAGCCAGCCCAAGGGGACTTCCTGTGCCCTGCACCAGCACAGGAAGAGCTCAGCACCAGCATGCCGTCAGCCATATAGTAGAGTCCCTCAATATCACCCTACGTAGTCACAATTTCATGCTCAAGCTTTATCATAAAAAGGGCTGCAGACAAAGGTATGGCAATAATGGATGCACCCATTGTTCTCGGGGAATCAAACCACCCGACTGCTTATGTCAACATGCAAATATTCATCCTCCCAACTGTTCCAAGCTTTGTCACTAAGATAGCACTTTGCACAAACAATCTGTCTGGAGGCTTTGGGAAAAGAACAAACAAGTGATCCATCAAAAGATAAAAAGGATCTATTTTGGGTAAAGAGCATAGGTATAGAGCTTAAATAAACTGTCAGAAGCCAGACAGGCTGCCAAAACAATTCAGAGCACCCTCAATCACTGCTGCCATAATTAGAAATGATCAGGGTGAAATTCCACTCTGATGTCTGAAATAGCTCAGTTTTATGTTCTCTGAGCTTTTTAGAGCGTTCTCAGTGACGTTCCCACAGACTGGACGTTACTATTTGAATGAACTCCACTGTTTCTTTTATAAAGTGACATGGAACTCCATTTCTACTCCTCCATATGTTGAAGAGCTCTTCCCACCCAACACAGGTGCTAATACATGCTCCAATAAGCTATATATTATTGAGTATGGCTAGTTCACACTCCAGTCCTATGCACAAGAGAGAAAAGCAAGTGTGTGCAAGTCACCATAAAAGGTGCTGTTCTATGAAACAACAAATGACAGCTCATGGTTAATGTATCAGTAGAGATGTGAGGGGGGTTATCTTAGTGTACACATTAGCTTCTTTTGAGTTAAGTGTGACAGGGCTGTATGATTGATCATTGAAAGATCTTAATTTGATTCAGGCATGTACACAATCTCATTACTTACGGAGAGCGATTTTGATATATTTCCTTTGGAGAGTTGCGTATTCAGAATGATATGTATATGATACATATAATATTATGTCTCTACTGCAGCACACACAAATGCACTTCAAGCCTGACAGACTCTTAGGGTGCATTCACACCAGGATGGTTTGGGGGACTCGGTTCGACTGGGCAGGGAAAGCCGAAAAATTTCACACCTTCATTTGGTTCGGTTCCCTTTCACAATGCACTTTTAAAAGCGGACCAAACCGCCTGGACAGCTGCTCGTTTGGAGTCTGTATTGCCTGAAACGACCACTGACCAGGAAGAAAAAAAGCATGAGGAAGAAGAAAACCTGGCTCATCAACTGGCCAGGACCGGAAACGGAAATTCTTCCCCTTCAGCCAGCTTGGTCACCACAAAATCACCAAAGACCAAAATGCACCGTGCTCTACGTCACTTCCTCTCTTTGGTTCACTGGATAGTCCATTTGCATTGCACCAGGGTTCACTTGCAAGTGAACCGAGACCCCCAGTTTTCAAGTGGACCAGGGTTTGCTCGTTTGATCGGCACTAGAGTTTGAGTGAGCGGTCACACCACTTCAAAACGAACCGAACTATCCGTGGAAGCGGACCATGGTTTGTTTAAAGCGGACCAAATAGTGCCGGTGTGAATGCGTCCTTAGTGAATCTATTGCTCAATGAACACTCAACCTATTAAATTTGCCACAAATTTATCTGCGAAGTTGGGCTGGGTAGCCGCAAAGAGTGTAGGCCAGAAGTGTCCAAACTTTTTTGAATAAGGGCCAGATGAACGTGAAAATACCTGGGGGCCAACTGATTCTTGCATCAAATGGGTTTTTTAAAAAAAAGTGAGACAAATGCAACCTTTTTATCTTTTAATGAACTGTTACTACTTGATACCTGTCTACAAACTGTATGATAGTCCTATCATTGTGAGGTGAAGGGTAAAAATGCAAAGTGATCTTGCTCGATTGAACAATATTGTGTCAGAGGTTTCCCCGCCATTACAGCTTAGACACCATTTGTCCAAATGTAAACACAATGTGGAGAGTACTGTTAGCTATTGAGCTGGCTAACTGGCATAATTCACGCCAACATATTTAAGCATATCTGGCAGTTGCTACACCTCATTGCTGTCCCACTCCTCACAACCTTCTTCCAACTAGCATCCCAGCTAATGTTAGCTAGCCACATGACCCGTCCTTCACTCCCTCTGACTGGCTAGTACTTGTTGCTTTGGTTGGTTGAGTTGGTTCGGATTAGGTGAGACAAGTGAGATTGGTTAGGGTCAGGGTGGGAATGACAGGATTAGCCTGTTCTCGGAACCCATCGGCTGTATTCGGCGCCTGACTTCTGGCAGACAGTGATACACCCTCTGGGGGCAGACCCCCGATTTTTTGGCATTCCGGTTTGATTTGGGCGGAGGAGGCGAATTTCCATTTCTGACTTTCGTTTATATATAAGTAAATATGCTGAACCATTGCAATGGATTCAGAGTTTGCAGTGACGGCAATTATGTTCCGCCTCGTTGGTTCACCGCACGGACCTTTTAACCTTGCAACAACTGCAGCTGGCTCAAACGTGATTGGTGAATATCACGCGGACTACAAACAGCCTACAACCGGAAACCAGGGCTCTTCCGCTCTTCTTCTGGAGGCAAGATCTCCGGGGTTTGCCTACAGACTCTACATTCACTGAATGTAGAGTCTGTATATAGAGACTGCCTGTTCTAGGCAGAGTAAAGCAGAGGGTCATGCCTTTGCCAACAGAGGTTAAAAACAAAACTCTCCTCCACTAGCATCTCAGCTAACAACACTGTTTTTATGATACATGCATGCACTGCGCGACAACAGAGCAACTGGTTAACACTAGAGAGAGACAAAAAGTCTAAATGTTTGCTTTGTTTCTTTGTAGAAAACTTTTACTGACAAGACATTCGATAGTGTAAATAGCAATGATTTGTTTTGGCTATAGAAGAAAAAAGCGCTTTCACTGAGAATCATGACCCCACTCTCTTTCTCAAGTGTGTGTATACCTTATCCACACATTCATGTTATGTTTATGCATTTGTATGGTCGCAGCTGTGTTGTACGGGCTGACAAACATGCACCTCTGAGTAAACTCCCGGGGAGATTTCCTTTTGCTCCAACAAAGGCCACCGCTGCCAAGGCCACTAAAGCCACTAAGAGGCAGTGGGGTGGCAGAAGGCAAAAACAGCCTGCTCCCAATCTGTTCCTTCAGTCAACAGTTTAAAATCCCTGAGGAATGAAGCTATCCCTTCCAATCTATCACAGTGTAACTGTGGAGGAACTGGGGGAGGAAAAGTCATAGGGTAACTGTCACATTCCGCACCTGCACTCTGTGGGGTCAACTGCACAGTTACGCCCTGCTCCTGTCGATTAATAGATCCATAAGTGATCCCCGCAGTGGGCATGAATCAATCAATATTTTACAAAGATGGACAGACCTGTGCAGAGCTATGAGCATGGACTGCAAATAACGAGCGCGGACGTTTCAAACAGTGAGGAAATTAAATTGGGAACAAATCAAAATGAAGGCCAATAAAGCGCAAGCGAGTTTCCTATCCTCTCTGGCCCAGATATTTTAGAGCAGGTAAATGCTGTGCGAGTTTTTGGGGGGGGATTTTTCTGCAAATGGAAATCGCTCACCACATGGTGTGTTTAAAGACCTTGATCTTGGCAGAACTTTTCATTACAGCGAATGTTGCGTAAAGAAATGTCTCTGCTGTAGCCGAGGCCTGAGCCCTATGGGGTGCACAGAGCAGGATTTTAGGCTGAGAGCTCAATACGGCGTGAGGAAGTGGAGGATTTACACCTGCTGGTACAGGTCAGCTGTCCCCCTTGTCATTTTCTCTGCGCTACTCTCTGCTTTTCTATTCCTCGGAATCCCTTGATCTCCCAAAGCTTGACCTTTCTCTTAACGTTTCTCTTTTACGTCCCATTTCGATGTTTCTGTCACATCTCTCATCGTTATCCTTTGTGCTGTCTTTGTAGCCTCCCCATTTGCACAGAGCAAACTGGCTCAGGCAATTTAGCAAACCCCTGTTGAGACTCCATCACTTTACGACAGGTGTGTCGACATAATCCCCCCTTCCTCTTGGTTTCTTCCACTCTTTATCACTATTTCCTTTTCAAATCAAACACTATTGTCCTCTCAGCCCTTCGCGGCAGCTTGCCAACAGGCGTCTGCACTACTAGCCCACGCTCAGCCCTTCTCTTCACAGTCTTTTTCATAGGCATCTAAATAATGAAAATCCCTGACAAGTGGCGCCTGGGAAAGTGATTAGATGTTAAGGTTTCTCAGCCCTTACAGACTCCTGTTTTTTCTCTTCCTCTCCTGTTTTTTTTTTTACTTGACAGCCGATCTGAGGGTTATTCTTTTTAATTGGAGCTATCCCCTCGCTTTGGCAAGGCTAGACAAGGAGGGGGGGGGATATGCAATCCACTGACATCCACTCCACTATTGCTGCTAATTATACGCCTGCGTGTCTCTTATGGGAAGTGTAGTGTAAAAGTGTGTCAATGGTGGCAGCGTCGACAATTGGACCATGGTGGCATCTACAGTAGTAGCTTTTAAACGACTGGACAAAGAACATGTGGGAGACTAGTACCCCTTGGATGCTTGTCGGAAATCAATGCTAACTTTGTAGCTTTGAAGAGCTGCTTTAAAGGGAATAACTCAACATTTTGGGAAATACATTTATTCACTTTCTTCTTGCAGCGAGTTAGATGAGAAGATTGATATCACTCTCATGTGTGTACGTTAAAGTTGCAGTGTGCAGTTATGGACAAAGATGGTTGATTGTTGAGTCTCATCCCCCTCTCCGCGCCAACCCAAAGCATAATGTGGTAATGATACTCAAAAATCAACTCCAGAATTGCAAACTCTGCCTTTAAATATAAAGAAAGAACCAGCGGGCAATTAGCTTAGCCTAGCACACATACACAAAGCAAATAAAATTTGCTAACCTGCCCTACAGAGTAAAACAAATCTGCCAACCATGTCTTGTTTGTTTAATTCGCACACGTACAGAAATGTAAAAACTTCTTTGAACAAAGCCAGGTTGACTGTTTCCGTCTGCTTCCTGTGTGCTAAGCTAAGCTAAGCTAACTGCCTTCTGATTCTAGCTTTACATTCAGTGCACAGATATGCGAGTGGTATCGATCTTCTCAAGACAATGAATGAGCTGATTTCAGAAAATGCTGAACTACTCTTTTAATTAAACATTTAAAAGAAACAACCACATCTCGTTAACTTAAATGTGTATCAAACAGTTCTGTTTCCATTCTTACCTCGATGTGAATACTTGGGAATATTAACCTGTTCTTACATGCACAAGACTTATCTCTTATCCCAAATCTTGCTCCAAAATGTGCAGTACCATTTAAACACACCAAGGGTCTCCACTGAGCCACCAGCCCCATGCAGCCCCTTATCCAACCGCCACCAAAAATGTATATACTTACGCCTACTTTCATACATGCTCCTGGACTGCGCCCAGATCTTAAAGGGGTCCGGTTTTCTTTGGATGGTCCCGTCTGCTGGGGAGTCCTGGGGCGGCAGGCCTGGCAGGGGCTGAGAGGGGGGCGGGGGAGCGATGCTCTCGCTGAGGGGGGGTGCCAGGGACGGGTGCACGGGCGAGTCTGTGTGGGTGCTCCGGTGGCTGGAGACACTATGCTGGGAGCTGTTCTGACTGTCCTTCCTCGACAATTGCTGTTGAAGAAGCAGATGGATATCATTTGACAATTGAAAGTCAGCTGTGTTGTACACCTGTGAACACGGAGGCTGAACTGAGCACTGACAGACTGGTAGAGACAAAAAAAAATTACTGCATGCTCAGCAGCGTAGAAGACACGAGGGATGAAGATTAAAGAAGAATACGGAAGAACTTTGGATTAAAGATCAGACAGATTAAAGATTGCTGCTCCTTAGGGTAAAAGGGAGCAGAACCTAAAGTGTATAATGTCAACCATTGTTGTGTTACCATTCAGCACAAAGAATAATCAACCTATTTTATTCAGGGAATTATTTTAGCAAAGGGAGAAAAAAAAAAAGACCTCAATGGTTTCTCATGATTAAGTCATTCAGCTGTGGGAGAAACAACTGTAGCTCAGCTTACGAGGTTACATTGCCTATTCCTTTTGTTTAACAGAGTGGAATGTATTAACAAGGAACTGCATCCCCTGCTGCATATGGAGAGATATTCACAGTGAATAAAGCACTCGTGGGGTTTGAAATGAAGGGAGGGTTTTACTGGTGAAGCCAGAAATGTAAAACTCCCCATAAATTGCCACTGGCCCCTCAATAACATGGGCACTTAAGCACCTGCTCGAGGATTTGAAGGGAGTGGTGCTTGAGCAGGGTAAAGCACATACAATCCTGAGCTCAAGTACAAGTAAAAATCCTTTCCATGACCCTTGTCACACTATCATTCTTTACTGTCTCGTCTTCACTATTACTCTGCAGATTTTCAAAGAAAGAAACCAGCGCAGGGAAAGGGTTACAGGCCGAGAACAAAAACCAAGATATTTTGAGACATTAAGAGAAAATGATAGCAGTTCTGTCTCTTCACGTCACGTGACCTCCCAGTACTTCAGATGTGGTGGACTAAAATACACCAGGAAGGGGCGGAGGCAAGCGGCTCATCTGTTCTCATATCAAAGTGTTTGGCCTTCAAAGTGCAGCAGTGTCTTCGATAAATTCAAGACTCATTACTCCCTGAATCAGCCTGATACACCTCTGCAATTCATGTTTATATTCATCATCCTTGTTAGACATAAAAGAAGCTTGACGCTTTGGCAAATAACCGTGGATCCAGCTGGAATGCTTACTCTACCCAGTGTAACCTCACAGGCTTGCGCGGTGAAATAAAAATCAATGCATTCCTATAATTAGTCACAAATGCAGGCCGCGTTAGGTGCTAAAGTCAGACCTCAGGACTGATGCTTCCTCCTGACCGCAAAATGATTTTTTCGGTCACTTTCATTCCATCAAACAAAATGGTGCCTCCATTAGCCAATGAGGCAGCATGTTTTTTTGTTTGTTTGTTTCTCTCTCTCAGTTAGATGTATACAAATTCCAAATGCTATTCCCCAATCAAATGAAAACAAATCTCTTGCTCTTGATGGATCTATTAGATTTGACCTTCTGCAGTCATTGTGTTCTCCCTGTGTGCTCCGGGACTGGTCTAATACATTGGTTTCTGCTGCTCCAATAACTTATTAAGGAGACAGGAGATGGGAAGGAGGGAGGCAGGGAGGGCTGAGGCAATGAAAACAAATCCTTGCTGCTTCCTCAGACTCAGCTCAATCCTTGCTTTGCCACCATCAGGCCACACTTAGGTTCATTGCCTCGATGCATCACAGCATGAGCGGTCATCTTTCACATGTTTTGTTGCACATTAACAACCAAACCTTATTTTAAAGCATCATGCATTAACTCTATTATCATCCTCAATTTATCTGCTATGAGAATGCTATACCATCACCACTATTACCAAACTCATTACACACCCAGCACCAATACCACCACACCTCATTCCCCAAAACTTTCACCCCATCTCAACAACATCACATACCCTCCTAGTGTAATCACTGTATGGAGGAGCCAGCTCAAAATCATCCTGCAAAACAAAAATTGACAAACACATGTTCAGTCAGACACAGTCAATGGGGTCCCTCCGTTAATGCAGCAGATATCACAGGATGAGGCCGACGCTCAGCTGTGATCCCACATTCAACTCTCACACTGCAAGCTTAGCACCCTGCACGATGCGATCATCAGCGCGTTAGCAACCCAGCTCACGCTGTGCATCAAAGCCCCTTGTCCCAGCCCCTGCCAGAGAGGAGGAGGAGGAGGGAGGGGGGGCTGATGTGAAGCTACAGGGATCCACCCCCGCACAGCACAGCATCCCATGTCTACAAACAGACCCACAACATCAGCACAAGTTACACCTTGGAGGGAGAGAGAGATGAGGTAGGAGAGGAGAGGCGGGGAAAGTGAGCCAAATATCCATCTGACAGATACACCATGGAGGACAGGAGCGTGAAGGATGGATGAGAGAGCTTATAGCTTATAGAAATAAAAAAACAACTACTTACCAGTTTGGGGCTCTTCTTTGCAGGTGCCACCCCTGTGAAGCCAGACAGAAATGGGAAAAAAAGAAAAAAGGAGAAGGTTATAAATGTAGTTTTAGTGTATCATCCATGTTTAGAAAAAAGGAGAATACAAAAAAAAGGAAGGAAAAAAACAACAACGCAGACTCCAAAACAATATCACAACAGTGCTCATCTAGCCCTCGTCTCCTTCTCCCTCCTTTCCTCTCTTTCCCTGCTTGGTTCCTTTGCTTGCCCATCCACGGCTGGGGTTTGAGGAGGAAGGGAGGGGAGGTGGGTGGAGGTGGGGGGGCAGGCAGCGTGATCTATCTGCATCACTGCCGCGGCCAGCGCTTGGCTTGACTGGTGCAGCGGAAGACTGGGGCCAGCCCCAAGGGCTAACCCTGCGCTTGCCAGAGCCTGGCTACCCGACGGTGGCACACGCATGTGAGTGAGTGTGTGTTTGAGGCAGGAAAGTGAGAGTTTAAGAGGAGAGGACAGAATCCTGGAGAGCAACTAAGCCAGAGAATAAAGAGAGATGAGTAGAGAGGAGAAAAGCGAGCTGTGCTCTGGAGTTCCTGTCCGTAGCATTACCCATGGAGAAGGAGTCCAAGATACTGAACATTAAATTATAGGCAACCGTCAGTTCCCCTCTTACTGAGACCATCTTCCTGTGTCCGCTGAGCGCCGCGCTCCGCTGTCGAAGGCTCCAGCATCTATAGGCAGTTGCAGCGTCCTCCCCGTCTCTCCCTTTCCTGCTGCCTTTTCCTTTTTTTCCCTTTCTCTCGCTCTCTCTCTCTCTCTCTCACCTCACTGCACACTGTCCTCCCTCCCTTTTCTTCCCTCAGCATCATCACCCACCCTCCCTCCCTCTTCCTCTTTCTCTCTCCCCTCCATCTCAGTCTCCCTCCCACCCCCACATGCTGGTAAACATCCACGCAGCTGCACACACACGCACACACACACACACACACACACACACAACACACGGGCATCAGGCGGCTCTGCGCGGCGCTCCCCGACACAAATCGAAGTGTGCTTAAAAGGTATGACAGACGGGGTTCTGCCTGAGTGAGCAGTGACCAGAAATATCATCACGGAAATATCATTATCGCGTAGAAGCACACAAAGAAAAGACTGACGGGTGACTAAAATGCTAACACAGCCTGGATCTAGCCAGGGAAATTTGCTCCTTGAGCACATCACTGCCCTCTCCCCCTCCCTCAGTCCCTAGCTCCCTCGACTCTGCATGGAATAAACAGTTGTGTGAAGTTATGGAAATGAGAGCTGGAGAGGGAATGGATGAAACAAAGAGGAAATGCAAGACTTGGGGTGCGTATTTACCTCTATAAGATTCAAAATTCAACAAAGGGTGGAGCAGGAACCACACACACCTCTGACATACAATAGGGGCGTGTAACACATGTAAAGCATGAGTGAGGCTAGGCGGCGTCTGATCTAAGAAAATGGGCCACTATTGTGTGTCAATCCTTTAGGGAAACAGAGAGGATAAGATCTTACACACAAATACACACACATACGCGCTCGTGTCTTTATCTCTCAGACATCTGGGTTAATTCACAACTGACAGCTCCAACTGTCTGCAGCTTTTTTTCCTCCTCTCCTTCCTTTCCTCCCCCACCATCCTTCCCCTCGTCTCTCTCCCCTTTTCACCCCCCCTTTTTTTTCAATCAATAGGAATCATTCATTCAGGAGCACATAAATCACGACGCGGACGCAGATGCACACTGTCAATCCCGAGGTATTCTCTCCGGGCTAAGCATGCTGTCAGTCAAAGTGTCAGGCTGCCGTTTGATTATCCTTCATCTATCCACTGCAAGTGATCTGCTGCTGCCGTCCGTCAGTGTCTCTCAGCGCGCACTCTCTCCAAGCTTTTCGATCAGACACACCCGTGGAAACGAAAAACAGACCCAGGTCGATTCAGGTCTTCAAAACGCACTGTGCCTGCTTCCAAATTTCTTAGATCTTACTGTAAATGTAATATCACTAAATGAGATTTTCATTTAAAGGTACTGAGCTCAATCTCACTGCGAGGCCTTGATGCCCTTTGATAAATATCTATAAACAAATTAAAGTCAAGGAAGACGAAGCCGTGCAGGTTAACACTCCACTGGTAGGCAGAAGCAGTTCTTTTTTTCCCCTCATCTGTGTGTAATGCACCACAGTGTGTTTGAAGCCCCCAGATCAAAAGGTATTGTGAGTGTTTGGGCCAACCTCCAGTGCTAATTACATACAAAAGGGAGGAAACAGCGGTTTTGGACAGGTGGGCGATCTCGGCTGGCCTGCGCACTGAAAGCCTGAGTGAGAGAGTGTCGACTGAATTCTCCGCGCCTCCAGCTCTCGAATAATGGACCAGGACTGCTGTGGGCTCCCCCTACATCTCATTTCATTCTGCTCACTAAATTTTAAAATGTGTGGCAGAAAATGCATTATCAACAGTAAGAAATGAAGGGCTGCTCAACCTACGGGGCACCGAATTTGTGAGAAGTGTAGTTTTTATGATTAATGATATATTAACTGATTATTGTGAATTTCAATGAAGCCAAAATAATGAAGTGTCCAGTGTATTTGAGGGTTGCAGTAGAAAAGTTTTTATCGAGCTTGACAGAATAACTGTTGTGTTGTTTCACTGCCTAAGGAAAAACTCAGCGAACACAACTTGTTTTCCTCCATGTGACAGCTCCACACAGCTGATTAAGGTCCAACAGTTTGGGTGCAAGACGACAGTGCAAATGCGCGGTGGAGTCTTTTGTAAACACGGGGAAATAAAGTGTGGTGGAAGCACTGACACACAGAGTTAAAGAGCTGCGCACCGTAGAGATGAATTCTGCAAAAATAGCTCCCAGAGGAGGTTTGGATTAATTGCGTTTAGCTGAACTGGGTTCAGGCTGACAAGAGGGACTGTACCCTCGACTGTATGTCTCCCTTCAGCAAATGGGAGCTGTTGCAACAACCTGGCAGCACAGCAGTCACTAAACGGAAGCCATTATTAAGCAGATTATGTTGTCTGTCCACGGTGTGCGAGCGTATGTGTGTGTGTGTTAGACGTGTTGGTAGATCTCGGCTAGGAGTGATGGCTTCCAACAGGCAGGTCCATCTGTCACTGTGGCGACAGTGCCTGGTGACCGTGGGGAACTGACAGACAGTCTCCAAGGAGTGAAAGGCTCACATCAGCTGTGTACATCAGCAGCCAGGATGTGACAGCCCTGCAGAGTACAGCTTTATTTAGCTTTCTCTATGTGTGTGTGTGTAAACAGTGAAATTAAATGTGACAAGAGCGTACCAATGTGACTAAATGGAAAGTAAAGATGACCTGGAGAGCATGTATGCATAAGTTTAAAAAAAAAAACAAAAAAAAAAACTGGATGGAACATTTTTCTTGCGAGTAAGCCTGTGGTGCTTGTGACAAAAAAATAGCAACACCTAGGAGTGTGTTTCCACTGTATCGAGCCTTCTATGGCTTTTAAAAAGCAGAGGTGAAATCCCCTCCTCCCACAGCTGCACACATCCATCCAGAGGAGACCCCGGTGCAGATTATGTGCAAGAGCATTGTCATAGAAACAAAGGATGGTGCTCTGGTGGAGATTTACAACTCGCCCAGTAGCTATGGAGGTGTGAAGACATGGGAGATAGGTGGGGGCTGAGGGAGACTGAGGCTCACCTTGTCCCTGTGCAACAAGCAGTGATTCACAGGCACAAGCCTCCAGCAAACCGGTGTGAGCCAAGGTGAATCGTGGGCACCTAGCGGGCAGACCGCTCCCCCCCCATCATTGCTTTTCAGGACTGCAATGCTGTTCGTTATGGTGCCAGTCAGCAGAATTTTTAATGCGAAGCGGGCAAAAATACGACGCTTCCTGCCCATACAGTGAATTGATTTCCTGCTTTGGTCTGCGCTGGGACCCATCATCAACGTTTATCTCTTTCTAATGGGTGTGCACAAGACTGTCCACATTATGCCGGCCTTGTGAATGTACATGCCGGTAACTGCGAGTTTGTTTATGTGGGTTATGTAAATTCACGTAATTGCGTTTGTGCCTATCAGCGTGTGTCCTCAAAGAACACTAGTCTGTGGAGTGCTTTTTGACAGGAGGCATTTACAAGCTGTCTGCTCACTTGCCTGACATTATGCCAATAGGAGCTATCTACCGTGGCAGAGATCCTCTCGGTGCTTTTACCCTCTTTAAGCCGCACGCCCATGGAAAAAACAAAGGAAAACACACATTTCAACCCTCTGTCTGTCTTCAAGGGGACAATAAATCCCCTTCAAAGTGCACTTAAAGGCAATGAGAGGAAAGGCAAACAAACCTAAACAAGAGGAAACACACCCTTTTGTGCTTTAACACCATGGATGCTCTCAGGTGTTTTTCAAGTAGCCATGCAGATAATCTAAGGTCTCTGACATTTGTTTGGGTGTTTAGATTCTCATTTATCCAAAGGAGATAAGGCAAGCGAGTGCGCAGCGGTTCATCAAATACACTGACATTTGCAAAATAGTTTAACACCTCTTGCCTGTGTTATTCCCTCAACCTGCCATTTGTCCGTACGCTGGCTACGTGGGAGGAGAGAAAAGGTCCATCTCTCATTCTGAGGAGAAGAGGAGTGCGAGGCCTGATTGCCCAGCGGGGACTAATGTGTCACTATTGATTGATGATTCACGAGGTGGGGCGAGGGAGGAAAAGAGAGAGAGGGCAGAGCATCATGGGGGTTTCCGTGCTGCTCCTTCTTCACCTGTGATCCTCTGACATGCTTCCATCCACCGTTCTCCTCCTTCCTCTTCACCCATTCATTGCGGCTGTCTTTCCTTCCATTTCCTTTACATGGCTACAGTTACTGCAACCAAGCACAAATTACCTTTGCATTCAGTGCAGCACCTGCCAGGCCTTACAAACAGGTAAGAAAACATGGGGTATAGCTCGATGGGACAAATGGGCTTCATTTTTCCATAGCTGACTAATGACACGAGCTGCTTGACTACTGAAAGCCTGTGTTTCAGAATTTCGACACCCAAACAGGTTTTCGCTGACAAAAGGCTGTACGGCAGGTGTGTGCGTCCCGATAGACCCTGTAACATTTACACCTTTTTAAAGGGAACAGGGGAGAGGAAATTAGCGTCTGTGCTACAGCAAGACATTAGGGGCCAAAATGAATTATGTCAGCGCATCAGCGAGGGCAGGAGAAGACAGGCAGGGGAAAATGAGCACATTAGAGGAGTGTAATTAGACAAATGAAAGAACAATGTATCACGAAACACAGAGCTGATTGAAGCAATAAATCATGCCCCATGTGCTTATAGGCTGTATATCTCCGTGCAAAATGCCTGTAAAACCTCTGTGGCTTGTGGGCATAGTTTATGAGACACCGTCAAAGTCTCACAACCTGATACTCTGACCTGTGGGTGGGTCTTTCCTCTGCATGTATCAAGAGCACCAAAAATGGTAAGTCATCGTAGACAAAGAGGATGAAAGCAAATGAGATTCACACTGCCAGGTTTTTCCATACTGAGATCCATGAATCACAGTCTCGTCCCCCCCAACGTTCAGCACACTGTGGCTTAAAAACACATGCTCACATTCTCACGCCAGCTGACTCGTGCACCTGTTAATGCACAGTGAGAAAGACAGTGGGAGAGAGGTGATGGGGGCACGCTGTTGCGCACGGCCGCCTTAACAAGTGCGTATCTCTGTGCGCTGGTCCTCAGGGATTGGTTCCCCATCTTCATGTGGGCGAGTGGGTATGAATCTATACACTGACAGTGGGGGAATGGAAACAGAAACGGGTGATGGAGGTTTGGAGGAGGGGTGGATCTCCACCAATTAACACTGTACCAGGCTCGCTCTGCCTCGAATCCATAATTGTATGCATGACTGTTGGAGTAGAGACTGACAGCCAGTGTGTGTGTGTGGATGTGTGTGTGTACACGCACAAGTGCTGTTTGCTCAGGGAGGAACAGATTCTTGATAGATGGAAAGAGAGTGAGAGTAAAAGAGTGCACAGGAGAGAAAAAGATGTATGTGTATGATAAGCAAAGCTGACATCAGGACCCCAATTAGAGACCAGTGTGCCTCGCTGCTACTGGTGGAGCGAGCCGGAGTGAGGAAGCAGCGAGGAGAGCAAGAGCAGGAGAGTAATTAAGGCACCGTATCGAGAACCTTGGTTTATGTTCTCATGAGTGCAAGTGTGTGTGTGTATATATGTCAGACACGTATGACACGTGAATGGTGCAGTGTGGGTGAGGCACTGACGTGGAAAAAGAAATATGTGATGTAAACAGATTCATCAGTCAACATGGGGAAATCTGAAGGACAGAAAATGTGTGGGAATTCAGTGGGAGGAAGAAATACACGGCAATGCGCTCAGAGTGTATGTGTCCATGAAGCTTTGATGGTGTAGAGGTAACCATGGTATCTGATCTCTTTAGCCCTATTAGCATGGGACCAATATTACCTGGGGACCTCTGGTAATGTGTAATAATTGCAGAGGTCATCTGTGATCCTAGTGCATGGGAATCTGCCATATCCGTAATTTGTCGAGTCAAATTATCTCGTATATTTCTACAAACACGGAGGTCACGTGATGATATTAGTCCCATGCGAAACGCCAACACGGTTATTTGTAGTTGTATTTAGGTTTTTTAGTTTCCTCTGCGCCTCATTTCTACTTCTTTCTCAGGTTTTTGAATTATGGAGGCTGTGCTGGCAATTATAAATAAAAGTTTTGACAGCACTCTGGGTGCAGTAGGCTCATCTCACTGCACAGCATGGAGACCCATTCGCAGAGCAAGCAAGCAAGCTCAAAGCCATCAGAAGAGCAATATCTTGAATATGGTGAGATGGATAAGACATGACATTGTATGGCAGAATCGTCTCTCTTCGTTTAACCCACATTTAAAAAAAGAAAAAAACTGTACATCTCTGTTAGTGCTGTTACAATATGACTGTGTGCATCATATCTGGGAACTGATGTCAGTAAATTTGAGTAAAATACAGACCACAGACTTCATTTATCCTGTGCTAATGCGCCGCACAAAACAGACGTGGGAGGGGATCTCCCAATCACATGATAGCAGGTCACCTGGTAATACTAGTCCCCTGAAAATACAGCTTTTAACTAATTTATTCCCTAAATTCATTCTCGTGTATTATATTTGTAGCACCACCTATGGTCTACATAAATCAATTTTATTTGCATATACTACACTGTATTAGCCATCAGATTTTGATAAAAGCCCAGTTCACACAGGACCAGTGTTACCTGGGGACCTCTTGTAATGTATAACAACTGCAGAGGATGTCTGTGATCTTAATCCTGTGTCATGTATGCCATGTTGGTAATTTGTCAAGTAAAATTCAACTGCAATTACCTGCCATATTTCCACAACTACAGAAGTCATATATTAGTCCTGTGTGAATCAGCATCTGTGTGATTTGAGGTTGTATTATTTTTGTTACTCAGAGTCATATCTGAGGGGTAATGCGGGGTTAAAGATTGTATTAAAATATGAATAGTCCAATCGATTGTCGAGAGGTCCTTTGTCTGAAAATCTTTAACAATTCTGATGATTACCCTCATCATTGCGGTCATTTATCAAGCAGATATACCAATCATTATCTGGTCCCTGTTTCTCCCATGTGAAAAATAATCTGCTCCTTTATGTCTGTTTTCTATTATTGGAAACCCGAACACTGATTGGATAAAACAAAACATTTAAAGACGTCGTCCTTCACTCTGGAAACTTGTAAGGTCATTTTTTTTCTAACATTTTAAAAACAAAGCAATTAATCAATTTATAGAAAAAACAAATGAATCAGTAACAGAGAATACTTGCAGCCCTGGATCAATATCATTTTCGTTACTCATAACGACAAGAAATTCTCACACTTGCACACAATTCACATGCTTGTCCAAATTCTAGATAGGGCTGGGTATTATTCAAAAATGTTCAATACTGGTATCAGTGTGATGGAGCTTTGCTACTTTCCTACAAAAGCCTTTTGTTCGTTTTACAAAGAAGCCAAACGAGTGTTGTGGAAACACAAGCAGCTGTAAAAGCCTCATAAAATAGAGTTTTAAATAGCAACCGTATTTATATCTAAGGTGTCTGGTTTAAAAAAATAAATAAATAAAAAAAAGAGAGAGTATGAATCTGACCGAGGCTTCAATGCCAGGCTTTGGGACTTGACAGCTTTTGATATGTAAAGTGCTACGGACACAGTTTCAATTGGTACCAAAAAATAGGGAGGTTTGATACCCAGCTCTGGTAAGGGACAAATTAAAAGCTAGTCTAATTTGTAACTGGGCTCACTAACTACTGTCTGTGTTGAGATGGTGGGGCCATTAGGCTCTTTATCAGAAAGGATCTCTGTAAAACATACAGTAGGCAGCACTCGATACTTAAATGTGCAAATGGGAGAAGTGCAGTGAGCAAACTTCTGTTGCACTATTCCTCTGCATGAAGCAGCAGAAGGGCAGGACTGTCTCTGAGAAACTGTAAATCAAACTGGATTTCATATTTGTTTCCTGTGTTTGTGTGTTTCTCCACTGACTGGCATCCTTTGTAGCAAACATAAAAGCCATTTAGCGATGATGGTTCAATTACAAAGCCCCTTATGCATTATCATTATCCATACCTTTGTCTTTAGCTCAGTGCCATTCCCTCTATCACAGTCATATCAGTCTGTCTGCGGCCATCAAAGCCCGTCACAGCGTTTACACAAGCCCAGCTAAACTGCCTTCTGTTTTATTGACAGCACATTAAGCACCCTGGCGATGATGAGGCCGTATCACTTTATGGGCTTGTGTTCACTTGCATGATGAAGAAATGCTCCTCATTAGTGAAAAGCCAGCGAGGGGAGGGTGGTGGAACGGTTTGGGCTGTGTGGGTGTGTGTCGAGAAGCGAGACAAAGAGAGAGTGTGACAACATGGAGAGAGAGACGCAGATACAAATTGAGACGGAGTCGCACATGTAAAGAGCGAGACAGAGAAAGACGGGGAGTCAATGTGAGACTACAGTGTGACTTGGCCACCATTCATTGGACCAATTTCCCTCGACAGTTCTGAGCACTTAACCCTACAGAGGAGATAAACTGCGCGTGTGCAAAACACACAAAAAAACCTTTCAGTGACTTGAATTAATAAGCCCCAATGCAAGCTATGGACAGTCTGACAGAGAAAATAGTCCAATTACTTGTATCACACAGTGCGTTTAGAGCTCCGGAGGTCTGTGAGTCTGAGGGGGATTGGAGGGAAAATACCAAAATTCAATCATTTCAGTTTTATCCTCCATTCACAGTTGCTTTGTTTCCATTTAGTGCTTCTGTGCGACAGTGATTTTCAATCAGAAACCACGACAAAGGCTGGGTGGTGCATGGTGAATGGAGGCATGCAGGTGCACTTTGTTCGCAGCATTGGCACTGACCAACTAACACTGAAAATGTATATTAGCAAGCAAAATGATTTCAGCTCATACCAAGCCAGATCGCCTGGTGGGCGGATAAAAGGCGCGCCAGCACAATTTCGGTGGCATCTTTAAAGCGACTCACTTAACATGGGAATACACTAAAAGCCTAAAATAAACTAGACGTGTTTGACAACCAACAAACACAGCAGACAGAAACAGAGGGGAGTGCATAAGAACCTGGGCATAGAGACGGAGAGTGTTCAGACTCTCTGACCTGAAACACCATCTAAATCTCACTCGCCCATGTTTACCCTTCTTATCAGAGATTCTTCATCTTGCCTTTTAACTTTTCCTTCCCTCTGCCTCCTTTCCATTTCAAGACAGCTATAATGTTCTGACTGTCAATGCTATTCAGTGTAAACACCTCACTCTGTCTTCCCACTTCTCTTTCAGAGCCACGTCCTCAAATGATATTTCAACCTTCTCTGTGGCTCCTTTTCTCCTTCCAAATAGTCCCTCTATCTTTGCTTTTTTTTTTGCAATTTCTTCTTTGCTTCCCACCCCTATTTACATGAATAAATAAATATGCGTGTCAATAAAAGAGCTCTCTGTGAGCTGGGACAGCCTGTAAGGCAGAAGCCTATTATTTTTTGTCAACAGCATTGAGCAGATTCACGGGAAAGGTTTGTTTTGTTCTGCAATTCTTCAACATATGGGCACATAAATCAGAAACCGCCGTATGACTTGACACCTGTTCGCTCCATCTTCCTCATGTCCATCTGCTCTCATCAGATACAATACCGGCGACAGATTCACTGAGACAATGTAAGCATGCACGAGGAAGGATCAGCCTCCACTCACCTCTCTGCACCAGCATGGTGACCTCGCTGCCTTTAGGACACTTGCTGAGCAGGTCGACCACCTGGTTGTGAGACATGCTCTGCACGTTTCTCTTGTTCACCTCCACGATGATGTCGCCCTCTTTGAGGCCGCGGCAGCGCGGGTAGTCCACGATCTGCTTCACTCTCTGCCCTCCGCCTCCGGGACTGTCGGCAATGGTGAAGCCGAAGCCCTTGTCTCCTTTCTCCATGTGTACAGTGATGAGCTCTGGTTGTGTTGCGATGGATGAGGCCAGGGTGACCACGTCGCTGGGGTAGCCGTGCTGGGAAGAGGTATCGGAGGCCACCTCCGCTGAGGGGCTGTGGGGTCGCGGGAGGCCGTTGAGGGGTACCCCTCCATTGGTTGAGCCGTTGTTGTTGTTCTGACTGCCATGGCTGGACGGCGAGTCGTAGCTGTTGGAGGCCTCCTGCCCGTTGACGATGATGGGCTCTTTGTTGTCGAGAATGGCCACTGAGGTAACCAGGCTAGTGTTAGGGTCATCGGGGTCAAATGGCAGCGGGTAGCCGCGGCACAGCTCCAAGTTGACCATGGAGCCAATTGGGATGGACTGGAAGATCTTCACAACTTGGGCATGGGTGTAGCCGAGCACACATGTGTCGTTGACGCTTACGATCACGTCACCTTAGAGTTGGAGAAGAGGGAGAGGTTAGTTTATTTAGCATGTAAGGTACGGTTTGATAAAAGTTTTGGATCCTTAATTATACACAATCAGCATTCAGAAAATTAAATTAATCACAATTCAAAAGCAGCAGTCCTGGATCAATTTAATACACCAACCTGTCTCCATTTTGCCGTCGAGGGCAGCGGGTCCATCTAGCACCAGGCTCTTGATCTGCAGGAACTCGTCTGGCTCGTCGCCTCCCACAACAGTGAAACCGAACCCCCGACGACTCTTTTTCAGCTTGGTATTGATGAAAGTCCCCTTCAGCTCGGATCGGTTCCGAGTAAAGAAAGGCTTCCCTCCTGTACACACAAACACAGACAATTAAATTAAGATCTTTCTGACACATTGATGAAACAGCACAAACTCAAAAAATCAGCTTTGGCTTCCTGTTTGCACATCACCAAAAATGCTAAAACTGTTCTCTGTCTGGCGATATATTGAATCGGTATATTCCAGTAAAACCTTTCTTCCTCTTTCTTTGCTTACTGGCAAAGGAAAGTTCTCTTCAAAAGACCTGGAACTAACCTTGACAGTAAACGAGTTTGCCTTTTCTTTCTGGTGTGTCACGTTTGACATCATGAATGTGCCAATAAATAGGCTAGTAAACAGTAGAGAGCAGCATGGAGGCCAGTGAAAATACTATGGTGTTTATTATTCTTTTATATCTGTTACTTACTCAGTCTCTCTTTCAAATGCTATGCTGACTAATTTGGAACGATGTTAAAGTGCTGCTTGGATGCAGACAGTCAGAATGCGCTGATGGTTGGGCAAGAAAAGGGCCAAAAATTAGCGCGTCCACCATGTTTCCGTCACTGCCAATCGGAGCTGGACCTGATAAATACCTGCAGCTCCTACAGCCTTTTATCCCAGGAGTGAATGCTGATTGCAACCCCGCTAAAGACAAAAGCCTGATGTTAGTGAGCTTTTGGTCCAGTGGGAAAGGGGCTTTAGTGTAATGGTTATTGACTATGGTTTGGTGATGACAAAATGTCAATTAAAACAAGCTGATTATAATTTATTGATTAATTAGGTCAAAAGGAAATCGAAAAAACAGGATGCATGTGTTAGAAAACGTAGGTAATTTCCAGTGTAAAATCCCAGTCAGTTCAAACCACGCTCCTGGTACCATCTGCTCTAGGTTTCCACCATCCTCAAAAGACAAAACACCTTGATTCTGGGATTAAATGTGGTGCTACATACGACAACATATATTAAATTTAACATGGTGCAAATCAAATGATGCTACTTTGCATTGTTCGCATTTACTGGTGGTTTTGTGATAAAGACTTAACAGAGAGGCGCCTGATTTTTTATGTAACGAAATCAAATGCAAGTGAGATCCTCAAACGTGTGAAGATCACATGACAAAAGCATTTGTATGAAAGAGCGCTCTGCCTCGGTGAACAGCTCCTGCAAACAAGATATCTCCATCATTCAACAGTGGCTGTGAGGCTTTAATTAACACAGATATCCACGAAACACATTTCACAGTGGTCTTAAGTCATGAGAACAATCTAAACCCAATTACTCAGCCATCCTTGTTCTTCCTGCTTTCTCTACCTCATTATCAGGCATTAAGGAGAAAATGAAGAAAGATATGAAATGGAATCAGTCTAAATCAAAAACTTGAGTGAGGCAGTCATCCGCAGTGGTCATTGTCGAGAATGCGAGGAACGAGGAACAACAGGGACGGGCCGAGCTCTAACTGTCTATTAACAGACATGATGTGAGCCACGTACGGCAGAAAATGGCTTCACACAAATGAGTATGGAAATGATGGCAGAGGTGAAGGAAGGAATGAAAGTGAACAGGGAGAAAGAGATGGAGAAGTGTGCATTAAAGAGAAGGGATCACAGAGGAATTTGTGCTTGGTGACCAGCAGTACCACATTAGGTTATGCTTCTGGTACAGTTTATGTATTCAATGAAAAATGCATTACCCTTGGAGTCAGTTAGTGTCCTTGTGTTTGTGTTTTTTTTTTACTCTGGCGCGTGTGTCTGTGTGTGCAGCGCCTTTGAATAGCATTTTTCAGAACAGGAAAGATGTAACAAAACTGTGAACATAGATGGCAGCTTTATCCACAAGGGATCCAGAGATGTAAGAACAGACCAGGAAGCAGGAGAAACATGAAAGCGGGGAGTTGGATAAAGAGATATGAAATGACGCCTTTCTCTGGAGGAATGTCAAGGCCTAGGACAGTACAGTACAGAGTAGCGGAGAGACAGAGAGTGAGACAGAATGACGGAAAGATGGACGTAAACAACAACAGAACCAAATCAGAGAGTGGCAGGAGACAAAACAATAGCCAGCGAGGCGAATGTGAGCTATAACATAAAGAGATTGATGAGGCAAAAAGGAAAAGACGTCCCACAGAGCGGCAAGGGAGAGTAAGAGGGAGAGACAGGGTGAGGCAGTTAATTCTCCGCCATGGCTGCGCTAATTAGACAAGCTGCTAGTGGGAGGCTGGTATAAAAGGAGCTGGCAACCAGGAGAAGGAAACACACAGTAGCGGCGAGACACTGTCTGTAGGTGTGTGTATCACTAAATGGTGGGTGAAATCAGGCCATTATTTGATCCGAAAAATGGAGCGACATAACTGAGGCTCCAAGAGAAGCAACATGTGGCTGCGTTAAACACAGAGGGAAAATGTATATAAAATAAAACTGTACTTAGCGGAGTCGTATTCAGTTTGTCGGTTGGGAATATACAAACACTGCCTGGAGTGCTCTATTGGACAAATGTAATCTACTGTACATACCAGATGAATAGAAATTAATTTTACTTATTAAGGACATATGATGAAATGAATACAGAGAGCAGATTTACAGTGTCAGTTCATTTCTGGTCCTCCATCATTAAAACTCAAACGCAGCCTGAGGCACTGGCTCAGGAAAACAGACTACACTGTACGAGCTGAATTTGGTTTAACTCATAATAAGTCGCTGTGGGTAACGCAGCATAGACAACAGGGAAGTAACGAGTTATGCTGTTTTTAATGACTTCAGGTCTTTAACAGGAACTTACGTTTCTGTCCCATGGCATTGGGCACTGGAGGTCCTGTCCCAGGGTCCCTGTAGGTCTCCTGGTGGTTGGCAGCGTAGCTGGCCAGCGGGGCCCCTGCCAATGCCGAGTCCTCGATCCATTCTGCAACAGCAAGAGGCAAATGTTCTCTAGATGGGGTCTAGACAGGTGCACAGCTGCCCTACTTGTGGAGGAAACTGGGGCTAAGGGCTCTGGGACGACATGGCCTACTGTGCTGTGTGTTTGGGAAAAAAGCCATTTTGCTTTCTATGACGCAAGAGGAACTTGTGAAGGAATAGTTTCTCAGTGAATATGATACATCTCCTGGTATGATGTCTGCCTGGTATTCAGTTACAAAACTCAAACTCTTTCCACAGAGCAACAGGGGAATGGAAGTGGTTAAAAATACTGACTTCCAAGGAAGCCTGCTAAAGGGACAGATCTCCCAAAAATCAAAAATACATTTATTTTTTCCCTTAAAATGTAGTGCTATTTATCAGTCTAGACTGTTTTGGTGTGAGTTGCCAAGTGTTAGAGATATTGGCCATAGAGAAGTCTGCCTTCTCTCGAATATAATGGAACTAAATGGCAGTCAGCTTGTGGTGCTTAGAGCGCCAAGGAGCCATTTTCTTTCTACCAAACAACTGTGCAGACGGAAGCACGCACTTACTCATGGACGTCAGGCTCATGTGCATGACAGCCCGACATTAACAGCATCCTCCTCGGTCGAGCTGTAACATTAGCTTGCTTAGTGGTTTAACGCTACCTCCTGTGCAGTGATACGGTTGGCGGGTGTATTTGGGTAGACAGAACATAGTTCCTTCAAGAAACTGCCCACGATAAGGTCTGTGGATTATCTTAAGTAACCAGGTCAGGATTTCTGGAAAGAGACATTGCTGTCAAGGTTTTTTAAATGTATTTTTTTTTTCTTTCTTTTGTTTGGCGCTTTGAGCACCACAAGCCGAGTGCCATTTAGTCCCATTATATTCAAAAGACAGCACACATCTCTACAACCAATATCTCCAACATTCAGCAACCACCAGCAAAACAACCCAGACTGACAAATTACATCACAGGTAGGTGGACAAATATGTGCTTTTGATTTTGGGGTGGACTGTCCCTTTAAACCTACATTACAGTTTCAGATAACACGTTAACTTGGGTGAAACGGGTCACACAAACTTCATGAAGCACTGTCTCACATCTCCCTACTGAATAAAAAAGGGAGATGTGTGAAAACAGAGTGGCCCATTTCCTCATACTGGCTACCATCTCTGATTAATCACCTTGTTACGGCATCACAGCACCGATCAGACTACAACCTTCATTAATATTCTTAACAGTGAGGTAGGATCAATGCAGAAGTGAAAAGAATAGGTAAAAACCCGGCTTGACGGTCCTGAGGTTTTTTTTTGAAGAGAGACTGAGCTTTCAGACGAAGGAAAAATCAGCAGGTAATTGAATGGAATCGAATGATTTCTGCTGACTGAGCAGAAGGTGCAGCGGGATAGGAGAGCTCCCATGTGGGCCGGCCTGCATTTACAATTAATCTCTCTGCGGGGCGTCCTGTGAATGCATAAGGTTGAAGACAGGAAGCAGGAGCAACCAAAGGTTCCCAATTAGTTGTGTTTTGGCAGCAGTGCGAGCTACATCATCACTGTTATTACTGGTAGCATTAAGTGCTTTATTAAGTGACAGAAATTAGGGAAGAAGCTCTCTTAAGCAAGCAGATCGACAAACTTACCTGTGTTCATCCAAGAGAAAAAAAAAGCTTTCAGGTTATTACCACAAACAAGCGTCAGAACGCCACACAGAAAACAGAAATTAACTTCAAAAAGGCTGCACGACACAGCCGCAAATAATAGTTATGTCTTTATGGAAGAGCACTTAGCAAATCATAAAGCAGCAGCAACACCAAGTAATACTGTAGCAATAGTTGCCATAAAGACACAATCTCACACACACGCACACACAGATATATGCAGACGACTCAGTCACTCACATGAATAGAAAGAAAGGAAATGACGCCCTTGGTGGGGGCTTGTGAACGAACCTCGGATGTAGCGCTCACCTTCGGGTGGCTGCTGGCTTTGGGGCTGAGGCTGCTGAGGCTGCTGCTGTTCCAGCTGCCTGCGCCTCTTAGCCTCCAACACTGGGTTCTCATACTGGGTCTTCCTGTTGATATGACTTTGGGACGGTGGGTGGAGGGAGGATCGAGCAGATGGAGGTTGAGGGAATAAGAAATGAAGGACGGGAGGAATGAGTAACAGGAGCAGAAAATAAGAATAGAAAACAGGATGTAGGACAAGAGGTAAATATCAGCAGGGAAAGTGGAGCGTAGCAGGGAGGGAAAACATACATACAGGAGAGGGTAAGGTAATAGAAGAGAGAGATAGGGTCAGGACAGGGAGGGGAACACATGGCGATAAGCTTTGATTAATACACAGTGGCACAATATGCATGCATCCATCTATACTCACAGCCCCCCCCCCGACACACGCGTGACACAATCACACCCACAAATCACATCAAATAAATCTCACTTTGATGACGGCTTAATTCACAGGGGCTACAAACAGACTTCCACATCTTCCACACCAGCCCTGGGAGGTTTTCCCACTAACCTACCAGCACCGAGAAATTACACCTGAAAGCACCACATTGTACGGCAAATGAAGGAAACAGTGAATAATGTATATTAGGAAAAAAAAGCCTAAATATTGCAGAGACAAAGAGGGGGGAAAAAATTGAAATGCCACAGCCTTGAGCCCCCAGGTGCTGCTTTGAACAACATCAAAAACGCATGAAACATATTCGTATTAATGCTGAGGCCCAGGGGCACACACAAGATGAGATGCACACATATGCACACACACACCCACACGCACATGCACACACCCACACACAAACACACACACACACACACACACGCACACACACACACACACACTCGCCGCATGTTTTCCCAAATGATAATGACACAAACAAAATGGCCTACATTTTCCAGTACACAAAAGACCAAAATAGCTGCAGCAAAATCTGTCTGTGATGTCTTAAAGCAGAACTGTACATACATTACATTTGCTCATATTTACAGTAAGGTCAAGAGTTGCTTTTGACAAAATGAAAATGTGTGAAAGCATTTCAATTCATGTGCAAGACGACAAACGCAAGGCCACTTCCTGTCTGCGTGAAGCCTGTGCATTTGCATTGGAGTGTGCTTGTGTGGGTGCTGGGTGCCTTTACATACTGTGCGCTACTTACTCAACATAGTAGACCCCATACACTGGATCGTCTATTTTCTCCCATCCTGGTGGAAGTTCTATGAAAAGAGAAGGAGAGAGAGAAGTGAGCGAGAAAGAGGAAAAGCAGGAAAACTGGAGGCTGTGAAGTTGCTGGGGGCCATGTATTGAGCCATTAGAGGCACGGCCAGTGGAGACCTTTTGCCTCTCCATTGTGTCTGCCTGTCAGTCAGTCTCCAGGGCCAGAGTGACTCAACAGCTTCACAGGCTGTCTGCATCACCCCCCCACCCCCTCTCCTTGTCCCCTCACACTGCTGACATTTCCACACATCAGATAAGAACAGAGCAAGACCCCCCTGGGCAGAGATGGATGGATGAATGGAGAGATGCAGAGATGAAAGGAGGTGGGACAAAGGAGTGGCAACGGGGTCAGAGAGAGGACGGGAGGGGAAAAGCAAGGGAGGAAACACAGGTAAGAGAAAGGAGGAGAGGCAAACTGGGGGGGAGCAGGAAGTTGGAGTAATCCAGGCTTTGAAACCATTGTTTAAAAACACACAATTAAAAGGAGCCTGAAAATGTGCAGAGAAAATTTTTTGACTTTAACCTTTTTTTTCCCCTCATAACAGAGACAAACAGTCACAAAGACAGGATCTGAAATTAGCAACTGCCAAATGCATGCAAACTGTTGGCAGCGGCAGGAAAAATAAACAAGCCTTCTGCTCCGTTGGTGGAGCACACAGCAGAAAGACCCATTTTTGAAAAGTCACCTGTAACTGCTATATAAAAACAAAGCTACAGGCTGTAAAATGTTTTTCATTTTGATTGACGGTTGAAGTTCACCGAATTCTAACCCATAACCTTCAAAAGAAGACACACGAAAACATACACGCATGCCCACTGGCTACTGTATCAACTTCACTACCTCACGCATCCATCACTTTTGTCTGAAGGAATAGCTCAATGTGTAGTGAGAGTGTAGTCTTGTGAGATATAAAGACAGAGGTATGGTGAGGGTGCGATGGATGCGCTCAGAGCAGACAGGAAGTAAATGTACAGTATGGGTTTCAGTTGGCCATGTAAGGTGCCTTCTACCCCCCCAAACCCCACCCATGAAAAATAAGCAAAGAAGCACATTTCCTCTTAATCTGATGGCTATATAGTGAAGAGATTCCTGTCCTTGGCTAAACCCAGTGTGGCTGTGGTCTCCTTGTTTGAGTGTGTGTCCTTACATAGGTCACTTATCGTGGACCCAGACTGCACCTCGACTTGACTGACAACCTTCTTCATTTGAGGAAGTGGCAGTCAAAGTGGCTGCCTTCCCAAAGCGGTGCCACCACGCATGTGCAGACACTCAACAAACTTTCACATAAGTAAAAGTGAAATTCATCGTAATCAGTGCTGATGAGGCAAAGATATGAATATGACTGGGCCCACTTCAACAGAGTGTAATCGCCCGATGGTGCAATCTTGCTGAATTTCTACAGTTGTTGCCAGAGAAAGTGATGCTGTTATCTCCAACAGAGCCATTTGATTACAGCGGCATTGATTATTGGCTGGCCTCCACATAGATAATGTCAGAGTCTTCTAATTGGCTACAAACACAGATTGTCCAATAATCCTCTCCTGTGATGTATCAGTTTTACATATCATTACCCTCAGCCAATTAAGCCTTGCCCTGTGTGCAAGTAGATGGTAATTACAATCATCCAACTTGGAGAGCCTCCCTCTGCTTTCAAATGAGGAGGGCACTTGGTCGGAGTGGAGTCAGCAGCAGATGCAAAGAAATATAAGCCAGATGGGAATGTTTAAATTGTACGTACGTGACAGCTACAGATTACAGTCTGTCCGACCAGGTATCCAGCAACTGCAGACAAATCTGCAATCAGAGTCATTCTGATGCTCGCCAGCAGCTCCAGTTGCCATACTTCCATATATTCTGCACCTGCTAAATGCAGCTAACACAAAAAGCACATGCAGCTAAAAGGTACTGCAAGGTTACAGCGTTAGCGCTGTTGCACAGGGTGAACCCACAAAGCGGGCATGGTGAATTATCATTCAGATTTTTGAACTGGAACGTTAAATGGAATGCAGTCCCGCATCGCCTCGCGCAAAATTTTAATCACCCACTTGATTTCACACTGCACTAGTTCCGCTCCTGGAGGAGCACCTGTATGTCGGTGTGTGTGTGAAGTGAGTGTGTGTGTGTGTGTGTGTGTGTGTGTGTGTGTATGTGTGTGTGTGAGAGAGAGAGCAGAGAGAAAATTTGGTGTTGCAACCATCTCAACAATGTGGCATACATTTCAGTGGGTGGAAAAGCAAATGAGAAAGACAAAGAGTAAGAAATCTGTCACTCAATAAGCTGTGTTTTCTCCTCACGCTGTGTCCCTCTTCCCACATCCCACCTTGCTGAACATATTGTGAATTCAACGGGGAGTCAAGCATGATGAATTACATGTTTAACTATTTGCATCTCATTCTCTTGATACAGTGCTGTGATTGATTTCTCTTGAGTAAGCATGTATTACAGAGGCACTTTGTGTATGTGTATGTGTATGTGTGTGTGTGTGTGTGTGTGTGTGAGTGTGTGCTGCGCATTCACAAAGTGCTTGAGTCTGCTCCCTCTCAGAGAACTGAAGTTAATTGCGTTCCTTTGCCCACCTGTATTGGATCATGGTGATCAATAATTATTGAACATGCTCATCCAGTCGAGAGCTGTCTTCTGGACTTGTGTGATCTGATGATTACAGCGTGGCAGCTGTTTAAGATGCTTAACGAAGGGAGCTGCTAACAAAACTGAGGCCCTGAAGACGGCTGGTTTGCCTTTCAGCGTGGCATCAACGTTCTTTAGTATGCAAGTTCTGCTTTTGTCCTGCTTTTATTGTTGTTCGCTGCAAACAGCTGCCTGGCACTGCTGGAAAATACAAGCTTGAAAGAGGCTAAAAGTAGTGATATTGTTCTGCAGGTGACTCCTTCACAGACATTAAGTCATCTGACTCAATGTTAATATAAAAACATATTGATTAATGCAGCTTTAGCAGATGATGAAAAAACATACTTGACTCTGATGCTCAAATAGAGTTCCCGAGTAAGTCTGTGACCCTGAAGCGATTGAAAACCTTTCAAATCTCATTTTACAAAACTGAAACTGGTAACAATCAAGCTAAAAGAAGTTTCATTCTTTCACTTGTCAGCAGCAATACAGCACGGTGTTACTCAAGAAACTCTACAAAAAGACATGAGAATAGAGAGGCAAAGTCCGTCCCCTTCCGATGTTCCCCACGGGACCTTATTGTGTGTTCCACTTGCACAAGGAAGTCGGAATTTCCAAGTTCCCAGTTGGAAGTTTCAACTGAAATGCCCCCTGAAGTTGGATTTCCGACTTGGAAAGTCAGCCTAATCTCACCGACCTTGACCTCAAGATCAAAGATGGCTGTTCCACACATCAACAGCAGTGAAAGTTGTGGTAATCTACTGCTTATTGGCACCTTTGTCTCATTTGTGTCTCATTAAATCAGTCACACACACAGTCCTGTCCACCTTCTAACTGCGCACAATGTGTTGTTATCAACTGGTACTGCTGACAACATCTGCTTTTCCAACTTTGTTGCACAAGAACATGATCAGCTGAGGTATGACGTCATTCCCAGCTCTGATCTCTGACTTCCAAGGTAAACGGAAGGCAGCATCAGGTCCCATGGAGGTCCAGCAGAAGGGGAGGGACTTCAACTCTCTATATGTCAAATGTGTATTTATGATTTTTGTCCCTCTATGTCATTGTACCTTCAGGTCATCTCAAAACATGCTCATCATAAAGGGTTACTACAATCATTAATCAGATAGCTCCCTTGATAGAATGACATCATTCATTACTGGTGCATAACGGTGCAGGGCACAGTCTCCAGACATCATTTATCCTGCACAAGTGGCCACGCTGCTGTGTCTGATAGGCTAGTTAGTGCACTGATGGGCCTCAGGAAAAAAAAAGCGTCTGTTGCCGTCTGGCTCAGACAGACACCCATTAGGAAATCATCATTATAACAATCTTCCTTGGATCAGCCCTCGCCTCTTATGTATGAAATGACGTCCTGCCCGTGTGCGAGTGTGTCTGGTTCACCGGTGGCATGTGGGTAAGTTGACAGTTGTGTTGAAGAGCGGTTTTCTGATCACACACAGTGTGTTTGTTAAAAATCAAAGCTACATACAGAGAACAGGCAAGGTAAAGGTCAGATCTCTGTCAGCGTGGTGGCATGATGTGTCATTTCTAGATGATTAGAGTCATTTTCATGGCATCGCTCGCCAACTGTCAAATGACACCATGAGCCACTGGTGGTGGCTGCTGTGCATGTCATTATGTAGATGCGCACTATTAACTGTCGTGACTTCATTTTCTGTTTTTATAAATTCATCTGAAACTTTCTGAATTGCAACAATGAATCAGATGTGTGCAAAACCAAGGTGACACCAATGATGGAATGCTGAGTGTGAGGTTACACTATATATAGTATCTCTGAGATGAGAGAGAAGAACCTACCTAGATCATTGTCCAGCTCCTCTGTGTGTACCCCTTCTGCTCAGCAGGACCAACATGGCAGCACAGGATCGTTGTTAGAGGGAGAGAGGAGGAGGGCAGAGGGGAGAAAAGGTGCACATCTGTGAGTCAGTCAACTACATCTGAGAGTTAATCAACACCAGAGCCTCAGCGTCGTGTGACAAGAATCTCAAGGCATGTTCTCCCCCTAATAACTAGATCTCTGAGCGTGGTTTGAGACGGCAGCGCTGCAGAGGAATTTTAGCCTTAATACTGTTATCGCAGTTCATTTTGTGAGTAGTAATGTGCCTTAAAAAAGGGAAAGACGTGACTGTAAAAATGACGCACACGACCTCATGAGCAAAATGGATCGCATTTTTTTCCTGTTTTTGCATTTCATGGTTAAAAATCAGTGTTAAATATCCGTGAGCAGGCGCGATGCCTCAGTGTAGGTCAGCGAGGGCATTACTTATTTGAGCTACATGATGCAAATGATGCAGTGAATTCCTTGAAGCTGTGGGGCATCTTGCTCTGACAAACAGCTGAGAGAAAGAGCATAGCAGAGCAGTACTACCCAATGACTGTGGCCATTTTACGTGACCCAACACTGACACCTAAAGGCTGCTGGGGGAACAGCTACTCTTGTATAAACATCTGTGGTTATCAAAAGAAGACATTTGGTGTTTCCTAACTCATGTTTTTGGTCTAATCTAGCCGGGAAACTTGAATTTAAATACAGGGATAATTGACTGGGATCTAACACCAGTTACCTTTAATTTACTCATGAACTAAAAGTCATTTAATAATGCAAGACACACGTTTCATATCTCGTAAAAAAACAAAAAAGAGAGATGTTGAAGTCAAGGACTGCCTAAAGCCCTGTTCAATATATATACATATTTTACAAAAACACACATAATTTGATAGGTGATCATGCTCAAACACGAACGTACCATCATCCTCACATTCTTCCAGGGGTTTCTGAGGCTTGTCCAGGCACCGAGGGTCTATCCACGAGGTGGTCTTTGTATTGTGGCTAAAAAAGAAAAATACACACAGTTAAAACTACCTTGAGTTGATAGAAATAATGGGAAAGTCCTTCAATATCCTCAAATCTGGCAAGTAGCAAGAAAGACTTGCTGGTTTATCGTGAACTGAGGGACAGTTTCGTCAAACTGCATTTGTCGAGAGATGTTGGAGTCAGAGGTTGAGGCTGATTCACACAAAAAAAAAACCCTAGTACGGTCTGTTAGAAGAAAAGCTCTTGCACTGCTGACTTTGATAACAGACAGCAGCTTTCGGATGGACAAAAGCTGCTGTCTGTGAAGCAGAGAATAAGAGTCTTCTATAAACCACTGAACTGGGACTATCCTTTAGGAAACTTTATAAATGGACAACAGAGCCTGACAAGGTCACTTATTACAGACTCACCTCATTGTGCTCAGTACAGTACTGTGGGACTTTCATGTCTCTTACAATTTCACATTTTCTAAAGCTTTTAATTGATGTCCACAACAACATACTGTGTATCGTATTGAGTAGAAACATGGAGCTAAAACTACAAACTGAATGGGTAATCGTATGAAAGCCTAAAAAAAAAAAAAAAAACTGTTTCTATACCTGATGTCCAATTACAAACTGGAAACTGTTGTGAGCAAACTGCATAATATTTCTGTCTAATTAAAAATGTAAGTTAAATATTAGGCTGTTAATACAGATGAATATGTGCAAATGCATGTAAATAAATTGTAAAATAATAGCTTTCTGGGACTCTCAAGACATTTAAGTGGAGCTTGCACAATGACTAAAGCCCCTTTCACACATGCAGGCTAGCCCTGAAATGCTCAGGAACATTTCCTGCATGGCGACATGTTTGAATTGGAGCAGGAATCGATATTCAGGGAAATCTGTACCGCCAATTTCCCTCCTCAAGACTTAGTAACATTTCAGGGACAATGTCAGTATAGCTGTGTTGTGAATGAATGTAGCAACATTGCAGGGACAAGCATGTAAAGGTTATGTCCGTCTGACGAAAGATGGTTTCACGAGGAATGAGTGAACCAAATCATAAGACTCCTCTCTGATGCCTATTTCTGCATTAAGTAGATCACGAAAAAATTATTTATTCTATGGTCTAAAACAGTCCAAACACATTAGTAAGCATGAACAACTCCCAAATCCAAAAACTAGAGTGCTAAAAACTCAAACTTGTGAAGTATGAAGTCTGGAGCTGCTCTATAGACAGTGAATGGTCAAAGATGTTCTTGATGACACTGAGCTCACCCAGGGGAACCTTTTGAGTATATGGGTACATTTTCTGTTTCAAACATGGAGCAGCTCCAGACTTTATATTCTACAACATCACAAGTTGAAGACTAACTCCTCTGGTTTCTGGCTTTGAGAGAGAGCAGCTCATATTCACAAATATTGTTTGAACTTTCCTAGACTATTAAAATAACATACTGGAATTCTTGACTTGGGTAATGTTCCCCCTTAAATACACCACAAGAACATTGGCACTGGACAATAGCAGCTTCTTGTTTGCCATACTCCTGAAAATAATAAGAGAAGTCTTCTTAGCCCAAATTAGTCTTCTTCTGTTAAGCTTTTTGGTGGTTGGCATCCATAAGTGTTGCATTACCACCATTAACTGGACCGTCCTTTGCCCCATCTATTTTGTGTTGAAGGGCGAAAATATTCTTTAACGTAGTGTGGGTGTGTGTATGGTGAAAATCTCTAACATTGTCCGAACGGTGATCCAAATAATTTACAGAAAACTATGTGTGTCAGAGGCTTTAGTCCAGCTACAGTATTGTCCACCCAGAAGTGAACACTGGCATACTGCATTGTGAGTATAAATGCCTTGAGTTACTTACTCTATAAAGTAGACCTCTCCGTTCTCGGTGTAGGCCATCTCCCAGTTATCAGGCAGAGGTCCCAGCGGATCCTCCGGGGGAGGATGGCTCAGGTGAGAGTGTGTCTGCTGAGTGCTCTCCGTGGTGGCCGATGGTGAGGGGGTTCTCTCAACGTAGGGCGGATCACTCTGGCGGGCGGGGAAGGGGCGCAGTGAGTGATGAAGCTCGTCGAATTCACTAGAATCTCCTGAAGGGTGTGAGGCAAACACAGCTTGGTGTTAACAACACTTCGGTTAGATGGCGCTGAAGACACATTCAGGAACAAAAAGAGGCTGTGGAAACAATTTGGCTGCCACGAGAGGAGACTCAAGACATGGTCAACCAAAAAAAATGGTTTTCGATTGCTACAGTCGCTTGCGCTGCTTCAACACCTCCCTGGATGAGATTGGTTTATTTCTAAGGAGCATGACATCCCTGGATACAGCACAGGTTTCAGCCAGAACATGGGCGACTGTGATGTATGAAGAAAAACACGCTTGACGAAAAGGAATTACAATTTTGCTGTCAGTGTTTTTCCAAAATGTTCCACATTAATGAAAAATCTCTTCTGACTCTGCGGTCCAAATATTTCCATGATGAGTGTGGTTCAGTAGTTTTTAGAAAGCCTCAGCCCGGAGCTTTCACATTTAGTTTTTGACTAAAATCACAGTTACTCTGCGGTGTTACAGCTTCAGCCACAGAGACATTTACTTCAGTTAAAGGCTGCTGAGTGGGCAGTTCACACCTAAAACTACGGCCTCTGAAGTGCTATCACCTAGTTTCCTGTTATCTCATTTTCACACTCACACTTGACTGGCACCCTCGTAGCTCGTACAATCACAGACGGCGAATAAACAACTTTTGGTCCCACCTTCTAAAAACACATGGCAGAAACAGCTTTAGAGTTGAGTCAACCTCCTCACAATGCCTACTGATCTACTAACACACAAGAAGAGATAAAAAAAGAGTAATATAATTCAAAATCATCACTGAGAGAAACCCTTTTAAAAAGCTGTGCTGGTGTCAGTATCATGCTTCCAAACATTTATAATTAATCACATAAAACCTCCCACTAATTCACAAACACAAATGACCGAGCAGTACTAATGATATCATTAAGGATCGTCTCAAAAATGGAGGTTGTTCAGTCATCCACCCTCTGCCGCTCGCAGCCAGATGGCACTATTTTACATTTTTGGACGCATAGATACAGGCAGATGTAGTCAAACCCAGAGACCACTTACTCACCAATCAAAGAAGCTCTTGTATTCTGCAACCTCTCACCACACCAAAACGCTCTCTCTGCCGCTCTCTCTCCACCTCCTTTGTGCTCTTTCTCCTACTACTTCATTTTCTGAGCTTATCCTCCTTCACAGAATACAATCCTCCGTCGCTTCTCCTCCTCACTCTGTCCAAACCTTTTCAGACTTGCCCACTTTGCCCCTTTCCCAGCCACTCCCTCTTTCTATTTAACATCCTGCTACCTTCTCTCTCCACTTGCATCCCCTCCCTCTTTGTCCATCGCAACTTAAGATTCGGTTTTTCTCTCTGTCCAAACAGAGCTGCAGAAAGCAGGATCGCATTCTAGTGTTATACTCCAAAATAAACAGAACACAGCATGTTCTCAGGCTGCTGTAGGAGGCGGCTCCGCAAGCAGCTGCCTGGGTGTTCACTGGCTTCAGGTCTGTTTGTATTAAAGGTGTCCACGCCAGCTGAAGGAGCATGTGAGTCATGATCTAAGTTCTGCAAAACAAGGATAAGCTAATAAATGACAATGAAAATAAACCAACAATAAGTGTCATGCAGCCTGTTGAATAACTGCTGTCGATTAGTTACAGGCAAATTTGTGAGAGGGTGGAAAAACCTGTGTGGAAATGTTGAAGCAAGCTAACCTGTGCGCACTGTGTTGACCAAAGCCAAATGTGGCACTTCACATCGGCTGTTGCCTGTGCGAAAAAGCCAAATTTAATTTAGTTTGGAGAGTAGCACCAGCCTTGAGGTCTGTTCCGGCCTGGTATTTTGTATCTAAATAAATGAAAATTGCGCCTAAATCCATTTGAGACGAAATGCTGTTTACACCTGGTGTCAAAATGAGTTTCAAATGTGCCTCGAGTTTGCCGCTTGTTATTGGATTTCACCTCCGTACTCACCGTGTGAAGCTGCTCGACAGAAAAAATGCACATCTGTGCTCAACTGAACAGCAAGAGAAAAGGACTGTGGAGGCTTTTTCAGAGCCCAGTCTGAGGGCAGACTTTAAACAACTGTATCTGGGAGGTTTAGCATTCACACTGCATTTCACTATTGCATGGTCTGAGTGATACATTTTCAGTGTATTTTTAATATGTTTTGAGTGTGGTGGGTTGCTTTAATTATCATAATTCAAGTATCAAATATCATATTAGTCAGTTGATATCAAAAACAAGAACAAATGGCCACCATAAGACACAACAGTCTTATGTGATGTCTTCAAATTACTTTTGTCTAACCAAAACCCAATGGTACTGGAGTAAAGGGGAATTCCAGCTATTTAGTACTTAGATTTTTATACAGGGTGCAAAATTAACTTTTTTGTCCAATAGCCAAACAGCAAGCGAGTGCCCAAATTTTACCAGCCACCTCATAGATTATAATTGTTTTAGGGTTTTTTTTGCCTGGTGAGTGAAACAAATCTACTAGCCACTTGCATATTTTTTGGCTAATTGATGGTGCTAATTTCGTACCCTGACTTTGGTCTCTTTCATGAGTCAAAACTCCAAAAACACTGGATCCTACATTTCCCATAATGCAACTGGGTAATGTATATCATTAAACCTTACTTGATTAGTAAATGTCCGTGCCTTTTAAGCTTCACAGTTTTGTAAACGCAAGCTTTCTGTTACATCATCATCTGGGTTATTTTCTCAGACTTGAGCTCCTTTGAGAGTCGCTGAATACATTAAATAACTGTTTGCACAAGCTGAGCAGTACTCTGCATTAAAAGTAAACCAAACATAATGTGTAAAGGAGAAGAGTGCCTCTTAAATATATGACTTTAAAAGGAGACAACCAAGCAAATCTTCACTTCTGAGAAGTTTCAATAAATATTCTGCTTTTTGCCTCCTCCTAACTTAAATCATGTTACACAGCATGCCTGGTCACTTAATTCCACAACTGACATCCTCACTTTGGAGGCTTTCGTCTGTCAGACTCACAAACTGGGCTCTCCCAGTGTTCCTTGTGACACAAGTATTAGCCAAAACCTGTGAGAACATCCATCTATTCCTCTGTTCTCTCATTACCCATCCACATACCACGCCTTCTCCCCTCTCCTCTGCCTCCTGTTAGCTGTACATACCTGTAAAGCTACTATTCATGTCAGGGAGGTCCTCGTCGTCCTCCTGCTGCTGCTCTCCAGGCACTATTCCAGCATTGTGCATGTCATTGTAGGACTTCGTGCGTCGGGGAGTGGAGTGCTGCGAGCCCGGCAGGCTACTGCTGAGCCCGTCTGGCAGTGGGGCATCACCGCCGCTACCGCTACTGCTAATCACTTTCCCACCGGGGGGCTGCACCGGTGGCTTGGGCGTCCCATAATAGTTACCTAGGCAACGAGAGAAGGAGGCAGGGGTTGGAGGGATTAAAAAAAGACGGAGAAAAGAAGGGCATTTCAGTAGGAGGGGTCAAAGGGTGTGTGTGAGTGAGTGTGTGTGTGTGTGTGTGTGTGTGTGTGTGTGTGTAGCCTTTGTATGCAAATAGAGAGACTGGGTTTGTCTGTGGGAAAATGTGAATGTCTGAAGCAAAGCTAAATTTCTTTCTTGTTTGACCCACTGAAGTTCAGACCACTTTGTTTTAACTTACCACAAATTAAAGCATGTTTTACACAAATGATGTTACATCTCACTATTACAACTCCAGTAATTTGAGTCAGAGTTGATACCATGGAGTGTTTTTTTTATTCGGACACACAAGTACAGTGGTAGCTTTCTTCCAAGTAGTTCACAAAATTGTCTGAAGACATTTTGTGAAGCAGTTTGCAGCCAAACTGTCCTCCAGTGCCAGTACCACATTTCAGATAAACTGACAGTTTCAAAGGCGAGAGAACAAAACACGCAGAACTGAATTTTTTTGACAGACCAACTCATTCTCATCCAAAGTTAGACCAGGCGGACCTAAGGAGACTGTACCATCTGAAGACCAGAGTATAAAGCCAACATCTTAATGTGACAGGATGGCACTGGCATCCAAAAAATAAAGGGAATGGAAAAAAATGTTCCCATCCAGGTGGTGAAATTACAGTCAAAAGATAAATTGGCAAACTACAACTTCAAATGGAAAAAAGGCCTTTTTCACAGCAGACATTTTTGGCATTTCATAGCAGGAAAAGCACAGGTGTAACTGATAACATTAATAAAAACTGCCATGTCTTCCATGAAAAGGATTTATTAGCAGCTTTCAAAATAGTCTTTGAATAATAAATTCTGCCTAAACCTTCAACATGAGTCTTAAGTACCAACAAAAAAAGGTATTATTAAAATCCTTGATGAAAACATAAGATATCTTTTTACTGGTAGATAGGCTTGTGTACTAATGATTCTTAGTTTGAAGTTTACAGTTTCAGTTGGAGAGGTATTACAGCAGAGCATAAAACCTACAGTCCAACATGGTGATGGAAATATCCAGGTGTGGGGATGCTTTTGTCCATCTGTCATTTACACACCACCAGAGTTTATTCCACATATAAAGTGGAAGCTGGTTCGAACAATCTGTTTGGTAATTTCAGTTATTTTTCAGTTTCAACCTCATATAGTCAAAAACAACATTTTGTGTTCGCCAAACATAGTGTTGTCTCAGATTACAAACTGAACTGCAACTAGCTGATGCTGCAGAAAAACTTTGAGCCGACCACACCTGACTGAAATGTTACCCAGAATCCAGCCTCCTTATTATTTGTAGTGGTTGGCTGACAATGAAATGGAGCACTGTCCTCCCTCTAATCCCTTGTATCATCACTCCCCTCTCTATAGCCCTTTCTATACAGCCTGTTTAAGGTGGGAATGTTGCACCGTCATGCCGCCTCAGTTCTGTGTAAAATGTACGATTGTGGAATGGAGGGACATAGCTGTCTTGCCTTTAAGCTGGCAGCAGAGGTAGTAGCAGAGCCCAATTTATGTCTGTATAAAGTGTGAGCTGGCAGGATGGAATCGATGTAATATTTTGACAATGTGTTATGTGTACGACCCATCACAGGGAAATTTAGGGTGCTTTCAGACCTAGAGTTGTCTCGCTTTGGTCCGAATCAGGGACTAATTTTGTTACTAAGTTGCATAATTGCCTAGAGTTGGTTCGTTCACACAAACTTGATTTCAATTGAACCGAACCAAACAGTACAGGTGTGAAAGCACCCTTAAAAAGCAGCTAGAAGCAGTTAGCAGCTAACTCAAAGAGGAAAGGATAGGAGCAGAAAATGTCCAAAAATTGGAGAGACAGTGATGTGCAGGAGCTCCTTACCCTCCCAGCAGAGGACAAGATCAACTGCCATATTACAGGGATGGTAAATAATTGTCATTGCCATGTTAATGCTGTTGTTATTGTTTAGAAAATGCTGCCCAACTTTTGCGTTTTTTTGAGTTTAGCTGGTTTGGCTGGCTGTCTAAAACTAACTTGTTAAAAGCATATCGAAAGAAGATATTTTAAAGTTTCTGATTTCCTTTATATGGTCATCAGTGGCAGTGAGTGAGCTAGTTGCCAATCAGAAGCCCATTGGCCTTGTTTGCTCCTCCTGGCTTGTCGTCAGACGGAAATCCATTGTTATGGAACAGTGAACAAGCTAAGTGAACACAGCAGACACTTAATTAAACATTATCTGACTGAATGGAAGTGTCACGTTGTGGTGTTGTTGTTTACAGTCCTTCCAGTGTGTCAGTGGTGACTTTTGTTTATCACCACAGTGTTGTGTGCTATATGTAACACGTTCTTTGTGTCATGATCACTGAAATTCATTTTTAGCTTTGTTGTAAAGAGAAGGTGACTATTTTTCCACAACTTTCTCACTTCATTATGAAAGAGACTCTTTAAGCTTTCGTCTTTTTGGATAACCAGCATGTGGGAATATTTTTTTCTCCAACAAGTAGGAAATGGAAGATGCATCTGTTTAGATGCTGCAGTTTATCCCGCTGTGCAATAAACTGCAGCATCTAAACAAATGTATTTTCACTGGGGGAAACTTGTTTAATACAGAATAATAATTTTGCTTTGATTAACATGTCCACTGTTCAGAGAATGCTTACAGAAGCATCAGCAACAATCTCTGAATGCAGTTTATACACTGTGTGAACTCAAATGTTAGCAGGCAGGGTGATCATCACGCTGGGGTCAGACAACCCACACATGACAACTTATTCCACCATCACACACAGATTTTAGGCTGGGATTACAGCCATGTCGCAATCGCTTATTAGGACCCAAAGACTTTCGACCTGACCTTTATGTGTGTCTGTATCACTGTCGACACTGCCCAGTCCAACTCCAACACCCACCAGCATCAATTTTTCATGAATACACCTTTGTGATGTTGCTTACATGAAAGACAAAGCATATCAAGATGTTGACAGCAACCTTTTCAACTTTAAAAACAAACCTTCCCCGGCTACTTCTACTTCAGCTGGTGTTTTCCAGTATGTCCCAGAGCTTCTTCTGAAAATGCCCAGGGATGGGAGGTAAACATGTTGCATAGGGCTGGCTAACAATACATATATGGTGGACACAGTGATAGCAATCATGGTGCATACGATTCAAATACAATCCGACTGATGAGCTGAGGAGACAATCTGCTCCGACATTAGTACATCTGCTGTTCTGTGATAGATTTCTTCCAGTGTGATTGTTGAATGACAGCGCAAACATAATCTAGAGTGAAGAGTGCGCTCTTTGACTCAAAGGGACTGACACCAAAACTTGGCCGTAGCGGGGGCGGGCATGTTTTGAGCGCCAGCTGGAGGCAGAGAGGAGACATGCTTCCCTCCTGCTGTGCTAGCAGGTGCACCTGTCCAAAAGCAGGCTGATCAGCCTGGACAGGGACACAACATGCCTGCTTGCTGACGATGTACCATAGCTGGGTGAGTTTATGCGCTGGCTGGAGGGACAGAGGGATTTGGTTATTTTCTGCCGTACAAGCTGGCACACCTGTCCAAAGTCAGGTTCAATGCCATTTGACAATTCAAGCAACACGGAGAGAACAAAAGGGAAAGTCGCGTCTGAGAACGCCTACGCACAACCACAACTGTCCAGTACATTTGTGTTATTGAAGGATTATGTGAGTTTGAATTAAAATATGTAACTGTGTCCTACTGTATCTTTATGCCAACAACAGGACTGCAACTAACGATTATTTTCATTGTCAAGTAATCTGTTGGTTATTCCCTCCATCACTCCATTAGTTGTTTACTCTAAATAACGCCCAAAAAATGCTGAAAATTTCTATTAGTGTTTCCCAAAGCCCACGATGACTTCCTCAAGTATCTTGTTTTGTCCACAAGTCATAGATAGTGAGTCTACTGTCATAAAGGAGTAAAGAAACCAGAATATTGAAGAAGCTGGAAACAGAGAATTTACTGAAACCGATTTATCAACTGCGAAACTAGTTGGCGTTTAATTTAATGGCTAACACCTAACTGATTAAATTGCTGCAGCTCTAGTCGGCAAACTTCGTTTAAATCACCACTGAGGTTTACTGTTGATGTTCTGGAAATCCGAAACCTGTAAAAAACAATCCCTACAAGTTCCTATCTGTGCACACAATACATCGAACCAAATGTGTCATTTTTTAACTTACCGTCATACGTTCCTATCTCCAACAGGGTCCCACTCTTCTCTAACTCCAGGAAGTCCTCCACTGAGAGGAAGTTGTAGTCCACACCAGGAACTTCTCCTTCACGTGGGGCGCGAGTTGTACCTGGACAACAAAACAGAGACAGGGTGGGAGTTAGCAAACAAGAATGGATAACAAATAATCCAGCTGAAATTCATCGTGGCAGCTGGTGTGTAATAATTTACTGGAAGCGTTGCTTTCATCAAGCTGCTTTTTTAAGAAACAGATTTATCTGCCATTTATTCTGACTTTTACTTTCCAAATGTTCACTGTTTAAGGTAAATGAGACAGAGGATGTACAGTGTCTGGGAGAGTTACAATGCTGTGAGTGATTTTAACACTGGTAAAAATCACATGTAACACGATAGCAATCTGAAAAGACTCCACTCCATTGTTTATTGTGATCTTCTTTCACACTGAGGTAGAGTGTGAGGTACAGTAGTAGCACCTCAGTGGGATCCTGCCATATGTGGGGGGAAATGGGAGTATGTGTGTGTGAATATGTGCGTGTGTGTGTGTGTGTGTGTGTGTGTGTGTGTGTGTGAATATGTGCGTGTGTGTGTGTGTGTGTGTGTGTGTGTGTGTGGTTTGGCATGTGGCCTGTGAGATTCTAGCACTTGTCTTAAATGACTGCTGACAGTTGGCCAGTGTGGCATCAATGGTAAACAGCTATACAACTGAGACAACAGTGAGATGACAACACTGCAAATGTAACTGTTGATACAAGCCGCACTGTCTTCTTTTTTTAATATATGCAAATTTTCAGGTTCATAAATGTATTTTGGGTTTCTACTAGAACATGTTTACATGCTTTAATGGTCAAAAACACTTTATTGTCCTCATACTGTCTGTGCTGGATCACCTGTATTCACCCTCTGCATGAGATGCTCCTTTTAGCATCTGTCTCTGTAAGCCCCCCTCCCAAAAAAGCCCAGTCTGCTCTGATTAGTCGGTGTTACAATGTCTTGCAGCCGGAGCATGACGGTAACAGGGAATAGTAGCACTTCATACCATTAAAAATCCACAATAAAAGCCTCAAAATACAATCAGACTTGTTCCAGCAACAATATGATCTGGCACTGGAAAGAAATTTACAACATCAGCAACCAAGATTAGCCTACATGGTTTCCTGATGTTAGCATGTAGCTACATGTAGCAGTGTAAGCTACATAATGTAAACACCTGCAGTGTGCCTGGAGCAGATGACCTTATAAAGAAATATGTCACAAGCTCAGCGTGTCTCGAAAATAAAAAACAACATTGGAAACAGACTATTCAGAACGACCTGAGGCCTGAGGTTTTTGCTCACAGGGGTTACATTTACATATGTTTGCCTCATCATTTGAAACTTTGACAGAAAATAAAGAAAAGCATAATAGGTCCCCTTTAAACAGTCTGCTTTCTTTGCTATCTTCAATCATTCAGACTTTGCCTCACTGGTGCACATTTCCACTCTACTGTCTGACTAAGTTTTCTTGCTAGCTGTTTCACTCTCCACTGCATTCACTGTATCCCATTACAACAAGAAAACTATTCTGTCAGTGACTCGAAAAATGGAATAAACGTAAGTATCCAGACAGAGCTCATGGCAAATAATCTTTCTCATCTTGCCCTGACAGACATCTGTTTGCCGACAACCGAGGGCTTTCCCTCCTTTGCTACCTACCCTTCCCCTCTCTTCCATCTCTTGATCTATCCGTCTTATCTCCCAATCACTCTGTCTCCAGTGGGTTGGTAAGCAATAAGCTGGTAAAAATAGATGTGTGGGGATAGGGGGGAGAGGCTCCCACTGCAGCCACGTTCAGTGACACTGGTGATAAATCACAGATGTGCGGATCCTAACTCAAGCAAGCATGCATTACACTCACGCAAGCATACAGTGCATGTAGAAGGGCATGGTATGTTTGAAGTAGGGCTGCTCAGTTATGGTTAAAATCATAATCACAATTATTTGGGTCAATATTGAGATCAGGATTGTTTTAGACAATTACTTATGGACTTTGGAAACATCATGCATTTACTGAAGTGAATTACTCTGAGCAGCACGCACAGGAAAGAATGAGAATATCATATATTTGAATATATTTCTCACTTATACCTGGATGGTCTGATTAGGTCGCTAAATTTGTCCCTAGTCCACTAGTCCCCTTTTAGAAATAAAGTCACTAAGAGGATCTGAAAAGGGTCTTGGAAGCCAGCCTCTAAAGACACTGAATCTCTCACACAAAATATTCTCGACATGCATCTATTCGTTCACCCAGCCTCCACAACCCCTGCACTATGTGTTCCTTTAGGTTATCTCTACTGTAAAGGGCACAGACAGAGGGCAAATCTTCCTGTACATCACTAGCATTCATACTTCAACGCACACAAACTTTCAAACTCCACTATTTGTGACCAGACACTCGAGCAGCAAGAAGAAATTGATCTAAAGTCAAACAAATCCCCTCTGAAGTCTATCAAACAAACAGTCAGTCCGCTCATTCCCAGGCACCGAGTCTTTTACAGAACGTCAACCTTGGAGAGTCCTCAGCCGAGCCCGCGCGTTCAGCCGACTGTCAGTTCACTTCCCACACAAAAGTGGCCATTGATTGGACTCTATTTAGATGCTGCTGCTCTTAGAAAACCAAATAGGAAGTGGAATTGTGACCAGTGTTTCAAAAGGGATAGAAAAGCACAGCCTTGGCTCTGACCCAGGGGTGAGACACTGTCATCGCTATAGGCCTAATTAATTCAATACCCCCTCCTCACAATAGCTCCATTGACCAAGCTGTGAAATAGAGTGAGAAGGAAAGACAGGTTGGGACTGAGAGTCGGGTATGGAGACTGCTGCCTAGAGTTAGGTGTGGATGCACCCAACAACAACTAAACTGAAGAAAAAGAAGTGAGACTACCAAAGCTAAGAGTTAGCATAATCCGGCTACTGGCACATACAATGAAGCCTTGGTGATTTGCTGTGAGAGTGTTCGTCTAGCGCTGGCTGGCTCATGGCTTAACAGCTTCAACATCTTCACCAGCTGAGATGGGTGGGTGGGCGTTGTCAAAAAAAAAAACAAAAAAAACCCCTCATCATTAGCAATTCAAGGAGATGATCAAGCAAACAAGTGCTGAGATATTGGCAGTCGTACTGAAGCGCAGGGAGCTAAGAGCCACTACTGCTGCATCAAAACACATGCACGCGTGGCCCAAAAAAACACACAACAAAAAATGTACTGTAGCCCATAACTGTATAACACACAAAAATAAATGCTCTAGGACTGAATGTTCTTCAAAAAGAACAACAAAGAAAAAGAAAAAGGGAGGTAATTTTTGTGTTTTCATACATCATGCCACTGGGGCTTTGCTGTTGCTAGGGACAACCCAGGAAGGATACGATAGTAGAGAGGGAGATGTGGGGAGGTAATGTGGGGAAGTTTGTCCTCCACTGATGATGCAGTCCTCTACACGGTCTGCTCCGGCTTCACAACTCCCTTTTCAGTTCCATGACAGAAATACAAAGTACCACAGCGGTATGACTCAAAGGCCTGGGCTGTATGAGAAAGCATAAATGATGCATGCGCAAGAAAAATGAGAGTGGGAGAAGGCTGGAGAGAACGGAGAGATATTGACAGAGAATAAAATCGTAGAGTGAGAAAAACACTTCCATGAACTGCAATGACCTCACTCTAAATAAGTTGGTATACTTATTAAACTGTTTACATAGGTTGGTGTACAGGGCTGGGCATTATTAAAAGGCAATACTTAGGAAGCAGCAACCAAATTCTTTACCATTAGTTTACCTTGAGTAGTCAACCTTAAACCTTGTCTTTCTTTCACGTTGCATTGGTAGTATATACTCCCAGCTAACTTTGTGCAAATTCTGTAAAACACTGTCCTTCAAGTCATTCGTCTTTCAAATGTCAGCCATCTGTTTCCTTTGTCAACACGTTCTCAACCACTCCAAGGTAGAGCAGGAGTCAACAAGCAGAAAGGTATAAGAATCGAACAAATAAGGCATAAACATTATTTACATTACACATTTTAGTGCAGTGCCTCTAAAAATACCAGTTCTGAGAACAGACCAAAATTAAAGCCTCTGCTTCCTTATCTAATACTCCACATTTCCCTTCAATCCCTTCATCAAACCACTGTTGGACTAAACGCAGCAACACCTCAACAAGCAGCAAACATTCACAGAGGCAGTAAGGCTTCACTTTATATTAGATCACGATGCATTTTGCAGGTGTTCACATTATTGTGTCCACCCCCTTTTACACAGCACAGGGAAATATTCAAAGCTCATGTTTGCTGTCAGTGCTGCTGCAAATGTTAACTAGCAAGCCAATTAGTCGGGCATTATTTGATTCTCTATAGAGGGGAAACAGACAGTTGGGAGCCAGAGTGCAATATCTCTACTGCTGAACAAAAGAGAGCATTATGGGAAACCGTCATGTATGTGGAATACTAATTTGGGATATTTGAAAAGTTAAGATTTAATACTGCGTAGTGTGCTGGCTACAGACCAGAATGCTTTTGGGTTGAACTCTCAAAACACCAGAAGAAGACACTAGTGCTATGTGTAAAATCTCTTAATACTAGGTGAGGGTTGACTACATGAATGTAAAGTTGGGTGTTGCTGCAAAAATAGCACGTACGGACTGCTTAATTTCCACAGATGACGCTTAACTGCTTTGTGTGCAAGATCTTTGTAGTATCATGTTCCAACATACGGAGCTCTAAATAACCACAAATAATCATTGGTTCTGTTCCCCTCTCTGTATGTCTATGATCTTGCCTATCCCTTCACACAACGCTGAGCCACCTCTTCCCTCTGGCAATCCAGCAGAGGGTTGACTCAGATACCAACAGTCACAGAGGGGTGCTACGGCTCGTGTGTATGTGAATGGCAAACATGCTTTGGCTTGTAATGGTACAAAAAGGGGCTGGAAAGGAAACACCTTCTGTTATAATCAGCAACTGTTCCACCCCCTGCCTGCCAGCACATACACATGTACACACACACATGCACACACACGCACACACACACACACACACACACACGCTTAACACTGGGGAGGAGGTGCGTGGCCAACAAATGGCATGGTCTGGGGCTAAACGAGAGCTGTGGGTGGAGGGTAATCACTTAATGGAGCTTTATACACCCATCTCCCCTGACAAACACACACACACACACACACACAAAGTTTCATTACCATAACAGCCACAGTGGGAGAACTGTCCTGTCCATGCTGTGAACCACCTATGGTGTCCAGATTAGAACCCCACAATGAGAGGAGCAACTTAAGGCTGAATTATAGTTGTGCGTGGGCTCTACGCAGAGCCTATAGTGTAGCCTACGCAAGTGTCATAAGCCGTTGTGAGCATCTGTGCTTGTGCGCTGGTGTGTCTGTGTCACCTTGAAATTACACCACCAAAACTCTAGTTGGCGGTGAGGTTTCTTTGCCACTGTGTAGAGTGTCTCTGAGGTGCAGTAAAGTTTAACATTTACAAAAGAACAAATTTCGGCTCAGATATAGCTCACAAAGTTCACAGACAAAACAACTGTCTTTTGCTTAATACTTTTTTCCCACAAATACAACATGCTGACGTTACTGGTATAAGTCTATGGCATCTTGTATAAATTAGCCTAGTAGCTAGCAGACTTTTCCCCTACTCATATAAAGCCAGGGTAAATCACACACAAGACTTCAAATGCTTCTTTGTGGGGGGGGGGGGGGGGGGGGGGTTAGAGTCTTCCCAATTTGTCCATAAAAGTAAATAAAAGCTTTGTTTCCATTGATGAAAAAGATTTTTAGTGAACAAAAATAAACAGGAGGTCTGTGTTGACGCGACGTGTAGTTACATGTCTTGGGAGGTGCACATCAGGTTACAGCATCTGTGCCAAGCCTACACCATAGGTTTGACACAGATTCCATGCAGAAGTATAAACTGTGCTTTGGTGTTCAGCACCTCTACTCTGTATCTACAGTAACTCAACCCTGTGTTGTAGTAAGGGTTAACCACATCACAGCCATGCCACAAAATGGAACCGCGGGGCAGAACCTGTTATCACTACTACTCCTCAAAAACACTGTTTCTCCCTATCTTCTGAGAGAGTTGCCATCCTGATGTTATTCATGTAATTTCATGTTAAAACTGTTATCAGTGCATTTTCTTTGTTCTCTAAACGTCTGTGATTGTTTGGTCTGACATTTAGATTTTCAAGCATCAATGTGGCCAAAACAGACACTCGGCCAGTGAGAAATAGCTTTGAATGAGACTCCAGCGATACAGCGAGAGTGAGAGCACTTTCAAACTGACCACAGCACTATGGCAAAACAACACAAGCATTCTTGTGGGTGTGTTGCAACAGAGTACTTAGAAAAGTTCATCACAGCAACAGACATTTTCTCCTATGTCTCAAAGCTTGCAAGGCAAAATTAGCACAATGCTCCAAGTATTTAGGGACATTTTTAATGTGTGGTGTTTTTCCCTATGATTATTCCTGTGTTAAAGAAGTCAACAGGATTACAGTCTCAAGAATTACTGCATTGTGTTTCTCACAGTGGTCATAATGAACTGCTTGAAGCGACAAGTCATGGACCACATGAAATTCAGTCTGTCCTTCTCATTAGATCTCTACAATTGTGTTACTGCTCCAGCTTTCTGAGCTAAGTCTTAGCACTTAACAGTCAAGTTGGAGTCCCCATAAGCATCTCTGATATCAACACATTGAGGGCAGGAATGCGTGCTGGGCCCATGGCTATCTATGCTGCTCTGTGGAAGGGTAGCTCTTGGACAGGTGCAAAGATAATCTGTTTCTTATGGTGATTTTTCAGCAAGGCCTATCCTGATCAAACCCCATTAGAAACCAGCACTTCTGTTGTTGGAAAACTCAAGAATATGAAGTTTCTATATCACTGAGGATCTTACCTGGACCCATACATCTCATCCTCCCTGGCAAACAAATGTCACTGGCTCCACTTCTTGCAGCAACTAAGATAGCCAAGACTCCCACCATGATCTTGTCTAAATTCTACAGAGGCACCATTAACAATGTACTGAGTCACTACCTTGTTAACTGGTACTGTATGGGTCCTGCAACACTTCAGAACTCAACTCACACCAGCATATAATGAGGACAACAGAAACATAATTCATACTGCTCTGCATCCACATATCATCAAGGATTCCTTTCATCCATCAACAATGCATCTGTCCCTCTACCATCTGGTAGGAGCTTCCATAGCCCCCCAGCAGGAACAGCAAGGCAGAGAGACAGCGTCTATCCCCAAGCTGTTAAGCTTTTGAACTCACTGACCTCCCAATCAACTACTTTCCAGGCTAAAATAAAACCCAGCCCTTTTCACTGCCCCCCTCTACCTCCATATAGCTACTCCTATCCTCTGTACTGTAAGATAGAGTAGTGATACCCCTTTTCCACCAGATCAGCTCTAGTTCTTGAAGCGTCTCCATTCAGGATTCTCGGAACCTCGGTGCTATCTAGCAAACCAGTCCTGGTTTCCATCAGATTTGAGCAGAACCATTGTAATCAAGGATGTTTAATCAATGGAGGGTATTGCGTAGTGCACAGCATAAGCAAACAGTATTAGCAAGATGGCGGATCACATTGAATACCTGCAAGATATTTGTTTTTATCCAAACAACAACCATGGACCAACTATTTATGAGACCACTGCATGCCTTTTTTGGACAGTTTCTGACTTGTCTTCACCAGAATATGTTGTTGGAAAAGGGGGTATGAAAGGACTTATAATTTCACATGAAGCACTATTAGGCACTTAGTATGAATGCTGCAATGTTTCATGTATACATGACGGTATGCATTGGTATTTATTACAGTTATTTAACTGATGTTTTTAGCATTTTTCTTGTTTTTATCCTTGATGTTTTAACATGACACATATCTGTTGATTTTAACCGGTCTCTTTTTAAAGAAAAAAAAAAAAAGACTCAGTTTCACTGTAAAAAGGCTCTTATCTAATAGTAGATGTAAATCATTTGCATAGGTTTTCTATGGTTCTTTACTGATGCAAGCTTCTGTATGCAGATCTAATCTTTCAGCCAGTATCACTGGAAATGAAAAACTAAAAGTTCTGAAAGAGAACAATCTGTGCTGTCTAGTTCAATCTGTCCCTCATTCACTGGTATCTCTACTACCCTTTTGTTGAATTGTAAAAGTAACCACCGATTGTAAGGGAAGCTTTGTATAGCTTACTTCCTCCCTGTTTCATTTTGAGCAATGGTTATCAGTCCTGAAAGGATTTCTTGGCCACACTGACTCCCATTTATCTGAACTTAAGTCCAAAGCATAATGTTGCTTTATATGGCTGACATTAGTGCATATTCACACACATTCAAAGCTCCATTCAGTGATATTATCAATGAATATGTTCAATCGAGTAACTTCTTTTGCTGTGAAAAGGTTTACTAGTACTCATCATCCCAATGAAAATCAGCACACAACCATGCAGCTCTCTGCAGCTCATTGTTGTTTATTTGGTCAGTATTTAGACTGTAAAGTTGCTCTCCATTCACTGTACTCAGATGTTCCAAGAAAACAAGATCAAGCAGGCAGAGTGTACACAACCTGTCCAGCACGAAACAGCACAGAGCCAAAGTAAATCAGCCCTTGGTGAGGCTAGTCAAATATCCTGAGAGCGCAAGATAGCCACATAGGTGGAATAAACCAGAGCTTAAATCAAAGTGAATAGTAGAGTTACATTTATAGCTGAGCTAGAAAGAAGTTTCCAGTGGGATGCTCATGTTACCCTGTGTCTTCAAAGAGGTAACTGTTTGCTAACACTTAAGCCATTAGCGCTTGGCAAATAGGTTGTATTTCAGGGCTTTGATTGTGCGAGTTGTTTTCAGAGTTTTCTGACACGTAGTGGTCAAAAATTTGATTAATGCACCTTGAAATACACTAATTAGATTGAACGTATTTCAGAATTACACATGTAGTGTTTCTGTTTAAAGGTATAAATGCTTGCCAAACTATTGTACCATTTCAAAAGCCTAATAGGGGCCACTTTGGTGTCACTGTGACCTTGGCACTGTCAATCAAAAACGTCATCCCCTCCACACAGCTTCTCTGGACTGGGCTTATCAACGACAGAGAGCATCCAGTTACACCGTGATGTCTTTCAAACCACAATCAATACATGACAGCAACTGGTCACAACCCTTGCTGTGACCTTGGCCTTTCCCTGTGTGTCTCTACACTGTCACTCAGCTTACACAGGATCAATATCAAATTGTCTCCTTCCCATCATCTCAACAGAATCGACTCAACTTTGGCATTAAGGGTTCATATTTTGGTTCAAAAACATCAATGAGGACAATAGCATCTTGGCTTGTTTTTTTGGTTGTGTTGCCATATTGAATGCCACATGCAAACATCAATAGTTAATTGCTAGTTATTCCAGTCAGTTATCAAGATAAAAGATAATTTAAAAAAAATCAATATCTATAAATAGTGTTTGGCAACATGACAATATGAACCATCCAATGGTAGAAATGTCCACCAGTAGAGATTTAGTAACATCATTTTAATCTTTGGGAGCTATTTTGGGTGGGCTATGTAGCAAATCAGGGCTGGATTCTCGTGTGATCTCACAATCTGCCTCAGAAGATAACTTGATTTGGGTGGACATCGAGAAGAAGAGTGAAGTCGTAGATACAGAAGCCTGTAACAATTGAAACCTTAAAGCTTCCATTTGAAAGAATTTTTGTTTTAGGCCAGAGCAGGGATGAAAGTATAACTTGAGTATTTCCCTCTTTGCTAAGAGATACATTTATTTAGAGTAACTGTTTTTTACTGTCAACAACATACAGGTTGTTAACCAAGACCCACCCTTTTTTTAAAACTTTTGGATCATGGGTCAGACGTAATCAGACTGGGAACTGACACTGCATATTGTTACTTTTGCACCTCTCTGCTGGGACAAGAGAAACACAGGTGATGGACAAAAGTAACGGCTGGATAAATCTACCACAAAACAAGAACGTATTTAATATTTCTGACATATAAAACACTTCTATGCTTCAGTTAGTCCTCTAAACACATGACTATGTTACTCTCAAATCAATTTATCATGTTTAGTGTTGCAGTTGTATGAAAATGGTCCAATGTGTCAAACTAATCTTTGTGTATAATCACCATTTTCTTTTATGAATAATACTGGATTGGAATAAGATGTTTAAACCATCACATATCCTTACCCATCACATGAACTCAATCCCCAAATTATGCACGTTCCTCTCTTTTCCATTAACAGCAGAGACAGTCCAAGCAAACCAACCAGCAACTTCACCCTAGCTAGCATGACAATTTAAACCTTCACTGACACTTAAGTTATGAATGGATCTAACATATGATATACATTTACCATTTTTAACAAACCAAAATACCTTTCTTTTTTGACTTAATGAGTGAAAATCTACTGTAACTGACAAAACTGAAACGATCGGGCTGATTTTTCGCTGTGTACTCAAGAGTAGGAGGTACCTCCTGTGGACCTCCAGGTAAGTTCAAGATTTTTAATTACCAAAGAAAAGGTCTGTGTTGCAACTGCCCCCCTTATACTTTTGTCCCTGTATTGTCTCATGAAGTTTTTCTGTTTGTATGGAAGGTCTAAATAATCAAATAATCAAATGTAGAAAGAAAATAATCAAATGTGATGAAGTACAATCTGGCTATGTTAAACCATTTCTTAACTACATAAACAGAACAATTACCCCATTGTGATATTACCATGATATAAAGTAACACATACTGTGATAGAGGATTTTGGCCATATTGCCCACCCTTATCTATCACTAGCTCTCCTAGAAATCCTCCGCCTAAGACTTTACATACAGCCCAGACATCAATTTCCTTCTTTCACTGTGTATTGTATCAATGGGTCACCTCTCTACCCTATGCAGAACAGTAGTGAGGCTCTTACTCTACCTTTATGGGAATGAATTAGACATAAAAGTGTTTGTATGTCTTGCAAACCACCCACATGCAAATCCTGACATATACCCCATGTTTTTAACACTGTAAAACAAAACGGATTGCTCTAATGCACTTAATATATGGAAGATCTTCACCCCTTCTCTCTCTAAGCACAACTAACACTCACTGGCAGACAAATCCAAGCACCTCATCTATATTTAATTGATGTCAGACTATTTTAAGGGAGCATCTGCCCTTCTAGTGGCAGGATAGACTCAGACTAAGGTTGCTGACATTTGTGAGGGCAGAGGATGACACTAAGATTAGATTTGAGAGTACAATGACATTATATGAAAGACCAAAATGACTACATTATTCAATTATGCATCACTGAAACATCTTCCACAACACGCTGTAAGCTTGAGAGGTAAATTATGATCACTTCAAGCGTGCTAGATTTGTCTGGAGGAGGACAGAACAGAAATGCTAGCAGGCGAGAGGAAAATGTGCTCAGCTTGGCAACAACTGAGTTTAAATGACAGAGGAAAACACATGGTATTAAAATTAGCTATCTTTTTTTAACGCAACGGCATCAAAACACATGAAAAACGCAAAAGGAGGCTGTACAGGCATGCACACAGCCACAACCCAGCTTCTAAAAATAACCATGTGTGAAAAATCTGTTTATTTCCTACGCTTGCGTTCCCCCAGAGCAATAGAGCACCCTGGGCCTGCATATCCCCCAGGCCTGGCCTTGCATTTTAGCTGTGACCTACATTGAATTCCCTCCACAAGGACAATGTCGGGCTTGACTCCTTGGACGACTTTGGGATTCGAGCTTGGAGGTGAGAAGCTGTCTTGCTTGAGCTCATCATCGTATCCAGTTTGGTGGCGTAGTTCGACAGTTTTTATAAGTCTTTCTTCATCTTGCTTAAATCTCACCGATTTTTTTAGTTTGAAAGACGCAAGCGAACCAGACTGAAATACTTCTTTCATATTAGTGCCACGTTTCTTTCTCTTTTTGTGCACTCCGAAACATCCACAAAGCTTTAGAAAAGAAAGAGGGAACATATAAGCTGGTTGTACCAAATAAAATAGAGATCCAAGTGAATGTGTCCAAATATCCTTGAGTGTCAATGTTCAGACAGCGAAAACTAGCTCCACATTAGCCAGCTGTAGCCGCAAAATATCCATGGTATAAAGTTTTTTTTTTTCTACTTTTTGTTTGCTAGGCAAACAAGAAGGAGGACCTTGCTCTGACCCCAAGGCTTGAAGACTATGGGAGGTGTATCACTGAAAAATTGCTCCACCCAAAACTAAATTTGGTCAATATGCATGAGCAGAGAAAATGCAGACAGATATGTCTACAAAACTTGGATGAGGCCTCGAAGGGGATAATATTATTACACTAATATTTTCAAACACTAGTCCCACGGGTCAAAAAGCACCTGAAATTTGGTGGCTAAAGTACATTTTTGGTGGCCCAAATGTGAATGCAAAAACAACAGAGGCAGTTTAATGCATGAATAGAACAAAATATGTTTTTTAAATTGATAACTCAAGTTTTTTGTAAACATATGGTACATATTCTCACAGTCTCCTTACGGCTCTCAGTCTCAATCTTTTTTGGCCCCCACATGACTCACCCACGCTCTTCCTGTCTGCATTAAAACAACACAAAAAGCATGAGAAGCCTATAATACATACTTCCAACTGTTTGGTTGCTGTCCAATTTTTTCATTTACCACAATAAATGGTAAATGGACTGGCACTTGTATAGTGCCTTCCTAGTCTTCCAACCACTTAAAGCATTTTTACACTACAGAGTCACATTCACCCATTCGTTCACACACTGATGGCCGAGGCTACCACAGGACCATACATACTGCTACTCAGTTTAAACACACTCACACCAGGCGAGGAGCAATTAGGGGTTCAGTATATTCCCCAAAGATACTTCGACATGCAGACAGAAGGAGCCAGGGATCGATTACTGGACGATCTGCTCTACTTACTGAGCCACAGCGACCGCCCATGGTCTGCCTTTTGTGTTTCTGGTTCTTCTGTAAGGATTGCTTTAGTAGTTTTAGTAGGCTTAGTAAACCTATACTTCAGTAGCCCAAACATATCTGTAGCTAGCCGCTGTTTTGGTTTAACAAGTGACCGTGTCAAGTGGTGACTTTCAGCCGAATGTGTCCGTGGCTGCTTGTAGTATAACTTGCGTAAATGGTTGCCATGGAATAGATAAATTAACACGTGTGTACTTCTTCAAATTGATTAAAATGATAGCACAGTAGTGCAGTGGTTAGCATTGTCGCCTCACAGCAAGACGGTTCCTGGTTCGAACCCAGGGCTTTGCATTTTCTCCCCCATGTCAACGTGGGTTTTCTCCAGGTACTCCAGCATCCTCCCACAGTCCAAAGACATGCAGGTTAATTGGTGACTCTAAATGGGCTGTAGGTGTGAAAGTGAGCATGAACGGTTGTCTGTCTCTATGTGTCAGCCCTGTGATAGTCTGGTGACCTGTCCAAGGTATACCCTGCCTCTCGCCTAATGTCAGCTGGGATAGGCCGCAGCACACTCATAAATCAATTCATTCAATAATTTATTAAAGTTTAATTGAAGGCTTTTACAACGACACCTACGGGGGCAGCTGTTGTTGAGTATATTGACCACTGATCCGAAGATAGGCGAGTCAGTCTCTGGCTCCTCCAGTCCGCATGCAGAGGTGTCCTTGGACAAGACACCATAACCCTAAATTGCTCCCAATGAGATAAGCGTGTGTAATGGTTGACGGAGTAACAGGTGGCACCTTTTGTGAATGGGTGAATGCGATAATGTGAGAGCCCTTTGAGTGGCTGAGACTACCAAGGCACTATGCCATTGCAGGTTCATTTACTATCAATTTCCATGTTCTGTTTGTGTTTTCAACAGCCGCCATCACTACGAGCATCATGACACATTCGGCTAGGAGTCACCAGGTTACACGGTCACTTGTTAAACCGAAACACTGGTGACGAGTACTGTTTTTCTGTTTATATAGGATGTTGACCTAAAAGGTGTGAATGAATCGGGATGTTTGTGGAACTGGAGGCGTGCAGTACAGGGATTTGTTTTTGTTTTAACCTTTTTTTAGACATGTAATCTCATTGAGAAACACAGTGTCATTCTCATGAGCGGCCTGATGGGGGCCACAAAGGGGCTACCTACAGGGGATTTTTGGTGGTCACAGAGTAAATATTTTGCGGCCATGTTAATGGTTAAATCCTGAATTGAAAAGAGGATCCATACTGAGATATTAAGAAAACACAAACAGTGTCTGAGAGCTTGGGCACAATGATTGCTTTTAATAACCATACCAAGGATCCAAAGTAAACCTGAGGATAAAATGGTTCAGAGGTCTGTTTATAACCAGCTTAGATTCCTCTGGAAAACCTCTTTGCCTGAAACTGACAGTGATCAATGCTCACCTACTCTGCACCACTCACTCTGACCGCCTCACACATGTGGTGTGCTGCTGCTGATGACATAACCGCATCATCAGTTAGAAAAGCAAGACCAATTGGGTTAATGCACACATACCCTGGATTTCACACTGTAAGGTTATGTTTTGCAATTCTGAGCACACTGCAGCTATTTCTGTGCATGGATTAGCACAGTTTTGCAGCGTCTATCCAGCATAATGATGTTTATGACAGGTTACAAGTAGTCTTAAAACTTCTAGAGTCAAAAATGACTGTTATTGAATCTGATCATTGCAGCAGATTACACTTTATTCCTCATCATGAACCACTTAAGATAAGGTACTTTTTGCCCTGCAGCCCAGCCAGTTAAACCTTGAATTACCTGACATAAGGAAGTCAGGTGATTTGACAAAACGAGTTAGTCAGGCTCTCAAGAAAACACACCTTCCCAAACAGTGACATTAAGGATGTACCTGAAAGCTCTGTTTTATAAAAACATGTCTACATGTGCTAAGAGGACTAAGATAATTCAGTTTAAGTGTAAGATTCTGATCATTTTAATCACAATGAGATGCAAAAGACACATATTTTGACTCTGGACTGAAAACTTCACAGTATCTCCAACACCAAGTAAGTCTTTTCCATCACAATCCATCTTTCCATTTGAGGCAGGCCTTCAGAGTATGCCCACACTACACCAACAGATACACAGACTTCAGTATGACCTAGATACAAATTGTCTTCAAAAGTCAGAGGGTTCAGAGAAACGACGTGCACGGTAAGGTGGAAAACGCCTATAAATCAGATCATTGTCGATTCATTTCTTGGGCAATTTGAAATGCAGGGTTAAAAATAGCACGTAAACAAATCAAGTGGGGAAAAAAAAGATTATTTGCTTCAATGTATTCACCGCGGTGAACTGATCACTGCCATGAGTGAAAAGTAGGCCATCATAAATGTGTTTGGCAATGATTCATTATCATAATTGTTCTATTAATAGGCTCAGCTATTCTTACTCGGCTTGTGTGCTGCCATTCAGGTCAGTCAGGACAGGATTTATTTGAAAGAGTGCATTTTAAGCAGTTTGCGACTGACATGGGAACAATGGCAGCACTCACAAACTCTGACAGTGTTTTGGGGGGTTTTTTGATTTTTTTTCTACAATGGATATAACGCATGAATCATTGACAAACACAGAGTTAAATGTATGTGCTAGGTTAGAGGAGAAGCTGTTATCTGCAAAGCTTGATTAAAATTTTCATGAGCATGACCCAGTGGATGGCACAGGCAACTTGTGGTGCTCCCTCCCCTCCATCTCTCCTTCCCTTCTCCACTCCTTCCTCTCTGTCCATGTTTTCTTTGTTCCCTCTGTCAGTGCTCCTCTCATTTGTTCCAGTCCTTCAAATCCGTAACACCAGCAACTCTCCCTTTTAATCTTTAAGCCACTATTCATCTCCTCTCGTCTTTCATACAAAGAATATTAAGGAAGTTAATACCACAGACTCCTCCACCCAGCCTCTGATCTGCTCATTTGTGTTTTTACTCTGTCTCCAGTACGCTTGGCAGATGTGACGGCTGCCTGTGTGGCCGGGCAAAACTGTTTCTGCTTTGGGGTTTGACTGGAGGACAACTGTGGTTTTTCTCAAGCCGCCGACTCAGTCCATTCCAAAAAGCCCAAACTCCATTTTGCCGATGATGTTGATGATGTCATGTAATCCAGAAGTACACAAAATAACTGCTGCTTCATTCCTCTTGGCTGCCACACTCATTTAAGTGACCAGCGATACTAAAATCCAGATGTGAAGAATAATGAGGATTCTTTGGTATTCTACATAGTTAAAGAGGAATCAAATGTTTTGGGGGAGTTACTAATAAGAAAACACTGAATATACTGTACACTACTGTGAATATTATTATGTCCTATCAACCACTGATCACCTGAATAAACCCTTAAATGCCACATTGATTATGATCTAAGTAACAATGCGCTCTTATCAGGGTCCGACATAACCAATGGGCTGATGGCCTGGGCCAAGTAACAGCCAATCAGGGTCTGCAATGTGTATGTTGTAGGAGATCTCATCGTTTTCAAGACACGTGACCGATGAAATGCATCACGATTCACTGAAATATACGTGGGGAAGGCAAAATGCAGGATGGGATGCACTCTTTGCCCGCCTTAGCCTTTTACTAGTCCTCAAGAAAATGTCAGCAACAGAAACTTAAAAGGGCTTTCCACTTCCAACAATACTCCTGAGTGGAAAACAGCGACTGTGGTATGTTTGGTATAGTTTTCTATTTTAACATTGTGTATCAATAATGAAAGGAAAAACAAAGCTAAAAGGGAATTTGACTTCTGTACATATTATGTATAAAATAAAATCATATATAAAAATCACCAAAATTAAGGGAAATTAAGGGTTTTTTGAGTGGCAGGCCAATGAAAATATACAGAGAGCCAGTAAGACTCTGATCTACTGGCCAAGTGGACCAGTGGGGAAAATGTCCTTTGGACACTGCGCCTTGTAACATTGTCATGATGAACTCATGATGGATCAATGGATCAAAGAACTAGAAATATCATCTTCTTTATTCCATTCATTGCTCCTGGAAACAGTTTGGTTGGAGATTCAGGTGTGTTGTGCTAATGTAGCCTGGAGCTCAAACAGAGATGAGGAGCAGGCCACAGAGGTCTGGTAAGGTCACTTCTTTCTCACTCCACACTCCTGTAAACAGACCTTTCCCCTTTAAAAGGTATACTAAGCAGGAACTGTGTTGGTTAGTAAACAATGTCCCCAGCAAAAAGGAAAGCACAAAGCAAACACTAGATTCACTCAAGTTTGCTATATTTACATTTTTTTGGCGCTGTGTCTGCAGTTCTCGTAATTCTCGTAGCAATTCTCGTAGCGTCCTCTTGGATGCCTGCTGCTCACAGTGTGTCAGCTGGTCACTAGTGTTTTATGAAGTCCCGACCTCACCTGTTGACTGTGCCCATTAACGTCCCGACCATGGCAAAATAAAAATAAAGTAAGAAAATACAGGCAGAGGCAGAGTCTCTGCAGATGAATCCAACACCACACACTGCAAATTGGTTATAAGTGTTGATTAAGAGGGATTTCTTTTGTATGAGTCTGTACATTGTTTTTAAGGAAATCAGAAATCAGTCAAAGAAGTCAAAAAAAGGTTACAGTCTGGCTTATTCTGCTTCACTATAACTGAGGCACGACGTCTGCATCCCTCATTTCCCTACTGTCCGTAGTCTGTGCACGTCTCACGTGAGAAAGTGGAGCGAAGGGGTGAAGCAGTGGGCCAATGTGATATGCAGGCTAACAGCGCTGGCTCCATCTCTAATAAAGATGGGTGCCTCGACGTATAGCGAGCAAATTCTTTCCCTTAGTCTTGCCTGTATTAAGTGAAAACGAAATTGCCCCGTGCACTGAATCATGCTGCTTTGAAATGAAATGTGATGACTGTGTTACATTAAAGGCAGACCTAGTAGTGGATTGAATTAGCCCGCTGTATGTCTTTCAAAGAGTCCAGTCATTTCACTTCCAAGTCAAACTCGTTGCATGTATGCCATCTATTATATTTTCTACACAGAGAGCACGCCACAGAGCTGTGCAAAATCACAATGTGCCACAGTTTCTCAGTAAATTATACATAAATATGTTTACTCTGCATGGTTTTCTGCTTATGGCTGTCAGGGTAAACGCAGGAGGACATTAATGGAGGCAACACACTTTAAGCATGTAGGTGAATACCACACAATCACATCTAATTTTTCTTCTGCAATCTGGCAGACACAGCTTGTCAAACTGACTGTATTTGGCTGGGTACACTGGGTTTACTGTAGCATCTGCCTCACTGAAATAAGTGGCCATATAAAGAATATTGTATGTAGCTGGTGGATGTTAACAGATACAAACCATGGATGATGGCCCTGCCTTGAAAAATCTGGCAACATTTACAGACCCAACTGTTGTGCAGAAGCTATTACAGAAGCATTCCTCTAAATCTCCACAATAAACATGCTCTGGTGTCAAGCTAGCCAGCTAGTCCACATTTTCCAAGAAGATACTGAGGCATGTCTTCATGGATAATTTTCAAGACACACGCGACTGTATGCACGTGCACACACACACACATACACACACACACAAGGGGAGGGCTAGCAGACTGCCGTCATATTCCAAAACCAAAACAGATCCATCCACCATCTTCGCCACAGCTTGTCTGCCAGTGCTTTTTTTTTGGTGAAATACACACACAGACACACACTCACACATGCAGGAGGGGTGACGAGCTGACTGGGGTTTGTCAGCTCGGCAGGGGGATGGAGCCATCTGTCCCAGTAAAGGGTTAATCCAACCAAAAGCACAGGCCGCAGATACCAGCATTTTCCAGTCTTCACATTTCTAGCTACATTCTGCCTTTTTTTTTTTTTTTTTTTTTTTTTTTAAATTTTTGCGTTTTAGTAGTGTGGCGGAGGAGGAGGTGTTACAGTCTATCATATAGTCTCACGGACACCCCAGCCATCCCACCTGATTCTTCAAGCCCCCCAAAAATCTCAGTCCTCCCCATGTGATTGTGGCGGGGAATTAGATGTTGAAGGGGTGCAGTTTTAGAGATGGTTTTTCAACGATAGGAACGGATTCCTTTCATTTGGTATGGAGTGTTTTGTGTTTGGGGGGGGGGGGGGGGGGGGGGTGTTTTCACTGTTCCGGCTGGCAGAAAGAGGCTCGCAATGAAGAGACGGCTCACACACACACACACACACACACACACACACACACACACCACAATGAGATCAAAACAGGCCTTTCTCTGGACCTGTGACGTGCTCCATTTTTTCCCCTTCATAACCAATGCTTTCAGCTCTAAATGATTCCCATACAGAGGTCTGAGGGCCGGGGGAAGGGAAGAGGGGGAGAGATTAGAATAAGAAACAAAAAACCTGAAGGGCCAGTATTGCAGTGTGAAGCTAAATCAGCCAGAAACCTGCCTGAAAATGCCCCCCCCCGCACACACACAGAGCCGGCCTTTGTCTTTCTTATTCCACCCAGAAAAAAGCACCATGGGCAAGCTACCTACAGCAACATGGAAATGGAAAAGAGGGGCTTTAAAGCGATACATTTAGAGGGGCGGGGAGGGAGTAGGGATGGAGGGATAGAGATGGGGGGGGGGGGGGGTCATCCAGACACGAGATGGATCGAGAGGGAGAGGAAGAAAGAAAGAGGGAGGATGAAGGAGAGGCAGAAGCTAATCTTAGCATCCTGGAAGCTCCAGACAGACAAACAGACAGGCAGCAGTTTGCTGCTGGAGGTAATGGCTTCCAATATGATCAAGCATGTCAACAGATCACACAGCCTTAATACAGCCATCGCAGAGCTGGAGCGCTTCCACCACAAACACACATACTGTACATACACACACCCGGGAAGTGACACTTTGCACACACACACACACACACACGGGCATCAAACCGGGGCACAGACAAAACACACACAGACGCCACGCATACCTGAGACAGACAGACACAGACAGACACACACAGCTTCCGTTTGACCACAACACATCAGCCTCCATTACTGCCAGCCAGCGATGTGCCTCGTCTCCCTCGCTCTGCTCCTGATGTCTTCCGCCTGATGCACAGCCATCCTCACCGCCTGCCTCTCCATCTCTCTCCATCCCAACCCCCTCAAACCATTAAATCACAGCAGCCCTCAGCGTCCCTTCTCAAAATGAAACAAAACAAAATACCTCAGTTGGGGAGCCTGTGTGAGGGGGGCTTCTTCTCTTTCCCCTTACAGTCCACAGAACAACACCACGTCGACAGGAGACAGAGGGAGCATAGGAAAAAAATAAAAAATCCAATCAGGTGTAGATGAGTGGAAGAAAAACCAGTGCAGATTCACATTCCCTTCTCCTTTCCACCCTCTCCTTCCTTCTCCCATGCGTCTGTCCTCTGTCCAGCTTTGGCTTTGTGATGCTAAGCTAATGGCAGCTAAGCTAAGCAGCATCCACACATTGGCTTATAATGCGCTCCGTCTCATACTCTCACACACACACACACACCAATGTTGGGCTTCTGTCTCTCTCTCTCTCTCACTGACTGAGCCCCGCTGTCTCCCGTCTCGCAGGCACCCACATGCACCCGCCCACCTCCCCCTTCTCGCTCTCTCTCTCTCTCTCTCTCTCTCTCCCTCCCCTCCTCTTGGCTGTTCACCTCATTCTTTCTTGTTCTCGCAGATCCCAACTCCTCTTTTTCTCTCCCCACACCTCGTTTTTTTTTGTGCTTCCCCAGACGCTGATATCCTTACACACACAAACTCGTACACATGCTCTGGGTGTTTAACAAGTTCCAGACAACTCATCCTTGACCAGCATGTGAGGGGGACAGGAGTCAGGGGAAGAAGCCTGAAGGTGGAATAGACAAGAGCTGAGATCTGTGACAAGAGGGCAGGAAGGCATGGAGTGGAATAACGCTGGAGCTGTATAAATTTACATGACAGACTCAACAGTTCTGCACAATTTCTACAGTATTAAAAGTGTTACAACTGGTAGATAAAGGCTATACAAGGGATAGTAATACAAACCCACTGCAGTGTCAGAGCGAGTGAGCCAACTATGGAAGAATCCCAAAAGATGGAGATGACAGGTTTTAGGACAAAAAACTGATTATGCTGAGTCAAACTGACCAACTGGTACACATCTGTGCATGCACACGTTAAAAGAAAAGGAAACTCTCCATGTGCAGGATTCTTTTGTTATGCTCTATGGTCAAAGGAGGGGGTTGGGGAACAGCGGTGAGAAAATGCAAAAAGGGAGGAGGGTCAAAGGTCATGTGATGTGCCTTTCTCTTTCAGATACCCCTTAAATGCATCCCAAATCCATACTTTGTATTAGGTCTCAGCAGGAATGCACAGGGAAACTAAGAAGACTCAAAGAAGTTGGTATGCATACTAAATATACTTGACGTCTTAGTTTGGATTTGATGGACACTTTTGTTCCACAATGCAACATGCATATGAAATAGAGGAGGATCTCGCAGCTGGAAAATAATCAGCTAATAGTGGGCGGTGGTGAGAAATTCCCAGAAACATCAAGAATGAAGTGTTAAATCTGTGGACAAAATTTAGCTTCCTCTTTGCTATTTTTTTTTTCAAATTTTACATTGGTAGTAGCTTTTAAACGTCACAATTTAGGCTAACAGATACGCTGCAGTGCACGTCTTGCATAAAACAGATGAAGTCCAACACAACAACCCTGTAATAAACATTTCATTAAATACATGGATGGAGGTTATGATGTTTAGTGTGACTTGAAATTGTTTTTGAGACGTGTTGTTTCAACTTTATGATCATTAAGGAGGGTTTAGTCTATGCAGTTTTACTGTATTGCTTTATACTAAGAGGCATTTCTGATATTTTGTCTACCCTCATTGATATAAACTAGTGCAGTGCCCATTTACAACATCAGTGTTTCCCACAGGATTTTGGGAAACCCCCGGAAGAAAATTTTGAACATTGTAAATTGAAATTGAAATGAATTTGTATACAAAATGTACAGAAAGGTAAAATAATCAAGTTTTGAAAAATTATTGCAATTTCATTTTGTCTTTAATGTTATTATCTTATATTATCTTTGTAATATGATTATCTTATATAATGTTATTACTATCCTAAAACATTCTCCAGGTCCTCTGTAACTCTGCAGGACTTATTGCCACCCTGCCCAGCAGCAGTACCATGGCGAACGGTCCCTAACTGCGGGGAGAACGGAGCAGGCTTCCCCGGAGGTCCGCTGCTTTTCCTGGTCCCTCTTCTCCACACTTTGGGCTCTAGTTTTGCAGACCGGGCGATGCGGGGGCGCAGTGCACCTGCGCTTCGCCAACTGGGTGCGGCCAGGCGGATTTTGCAAGTTTGGCACACCGTGTACGCTGGCGCAGCTACTCGTCTGTCCCACCTCCGTCCCTCCTACCTGCGCAAGTCAGAAAGAGGGAGGAGAGAAGGCGTGGAGTGGGTTTTACACACATCACACCAATCAAATGAGCCCCTCTCCTCGCCCTTAAATGTGCCGCACGAAGGCGTAATGAGAGTTTACTCAATTCGCCATGGCAGAAGAGAGCAGCAGCGTCAGACGGCCAAACTTCTCCCAGGAGGAAACTGATGTTTTGGTCCGGGAGGTCTGCTCGCAGTGTCCGAATATACGGAACTGCGAGCAGACCTCCACGGGCTGATGATGCAAAGGTAGCCTGGGAGAAGGTCACCACAATTGTAAATCAATGATGCGTTTCTCTCGTGCGCGCGCGCTCTCTCTCTTTCTCTCTCGCAGTCTCACTCTGTTTCTTTTCTTTTGACTTTTCTAAGATGACAGATGCTGAATATATACTCCCTATCTGATGCTGTGGCTGTTTGTGGTTGGCTGAGAGGGATGTGAACTCATTAGTTTGCAGTTGTGCTAATCAGATCAGGTTGGGTTTCCATTATGCGTGCCAAACGTGCCAAACGGTGCCAATCCCCTTTGATCTGACATCAGATGTGACGGGACAGTCGATATAGAGATACATTTATGTGCTGATTGCAGGTAGTTGCATTGAATAGTGGTTTTGTGGCTATTTATTGCATCGTTAATGTGCCTGACATTCTGGAAACCTGCCTGTGAGGTTTTGGTGACGTGTGCGCACTGTCCGCCGGTCAGCCAAACTTCGGCTTACACCGGCTGCGCTCCCCCTGCGCTGACAGTAGACCTGGTTTCAGATGGCGAGCTTTTAGCGCACCTTCGGTGAAGCCTTTTGGCACGAAACTGTCACTGCGCCAAGCTGGATCTGTCGACACCTCCCCCTGCTGCGCCACCACACCCATCTCAGTGCACCTCGGTCTGCCAAACTACCAAACTGAGCGCGCCTCGGGTTGCGCTGCTCGAAACTAGCTCTGCGCGGGGTTCGCCACCCTGTGCTGCGCCAGGAAACTAGAGCCCTTTGACTTATTTCCACCCAGCCGACAGTGGGACTTATATTCATTGTGCCGACAGTGGCTTGGAAAACCGCCCATAACCGTGTCACATGGGGAAGAGGGAAGAGGGAAGGCGGCTGGAGTTCCTCCAACATTTGCGGTTAGATTGTCATATATTTTTATTGACAAAAATATAGGCTGCTTCGGCTGATTTTTTTTTATGCACACATGTGCCCCTAAATATTTTTTACAGTTCGCACACACGTATTTTTAGTTGAGTGAAACGCTCGCACTGTCGAGCGCTGGATCTGACAGCCTGAGCACATCGGCACAAAACGCTATGGCGTTCGAGATATTATTTATATCATGAGAAGTCAATACTTTCGGCAGCCTAAATCTTTTATTTAGAAACTATGGCGGGTCAAATTAAACTATGGCGGGTCGCCATAGTTTCGTTAATTAATGGGAAACACTGAACATGCCTGTTCGGTACAGGTTAACAGACCTGTTACTGCAGCTCGCAGCTTTCTCAAGAACTGCTCGTCCAAACAACTTTACACTCCACACTGAGGTTCCTTGGGTCATGAGCAGTGCAACTGCCACAACGTAGTTGCGCCCCAGTAGTAATGCCAGAGTATTATGCAGGGTTAGTTAACGGCTAGCAGTTTGGGACAATTTTGGGGACAAGGGTGTTCATTTTGAAAGTTACATCTCTAATCTAGAGTTTGTGACAATGTAACAGCCCCGGTCTCTCTGGATCTGTTCTTGAATGTACTGTAGCCACGGATGTATACAGAGAACTGGATACAACAACGGAGGCAGTGCTCATTCATTTTGATGTACTGTAAGTTGCTCAGTGGCACATGAAGCCAAAAAATTTTGAGGTCGTTGCACGAAATTTCCCAGATCATCCGCATTGTGGGACCCATAATGCAAGCACACTGCAGACTCCCTCCGGCTAAGCGGCTTACTTCTAGTTCTTCTAGCTCTTGATTTCTACGGAATAGGAGTCAATTTTACTATCATCACGTGACTGGGACGGGACAGGAATCCTAGTGGTAATATTGAGCCAGCAGCTATTGCCAAGGAATTGTGTTGTTATTTGGTGCATACAGTAACATCATAAAAACAAATGAAATAAGGGCAAAGTCCCCCATCAGTCAAGAACATAAAAATAGAAAAATTACAATAGAAATTTAAAAAAGATCCTTGCTATACTGAATAGTTGATTGAGTATGCTTATTTGTAATAGGCCAACATAAATATGCACTTCTGATATAAATAAGTGCTATGTTCTATATTTTTTAAGAACACAACACAGTATCGGGAAGGGACAGGATTTTTTGTTTTAGTCGCTCATGAGATTGGGACTGGACAGGAGATTTTTTTTGTGGGAGTGGGATTGGACAGAAGTAAAAATCTCCCATGTCCCTCTCTATAATGCACTACTATTAAATATGTCTTGAAGATCTCAAAAGCTTGCACTTCGCACTGCACTTTCTTGGGTCCTCAGCAACACACTCCCCAAGTCTGAAGTTGTTGGATGAACAGTTGTTGGAAAAATCAAAGGACAGACATACAAAAGAAGACTCATTTCATTTCAGTTAGATGGGAAACAAACTATTAGTCATACTTCTTGTTTATAACTATTTACTTTGTTTGTTTCAAGTAAAGGTTCAGTCCTGTGGTACTGCCAAAGTGTATATCTATTGTTAAAATTATGTAATATCTAATATATTGACATTATACACAGTTAATTGTGCCCTCGTCAGACTAAAAGGTGTCATTATCTGCAAACTCCCGTAACAGGTGAGGAAACACAGTATGAGCCACCATTTCTATAAATGGAAATGAACTTTCTCCCATTTGTCCAAACAGACTCAGACGCAGAGAGGCACAAATAAACATCCACATTTAGAAAAACATCCTATACTGCCTGTTCTGAGGCAAAGGCATAATTTGCTCAAACTACCTCCATGCCTACCGTCCTGCATTTGTGTGCAACAGTGTCAGTGATTGAGTGAGTGTGAGTGGGTGGGGCAGCGGAGGCTATGAATTTGGGGGTCTCCACCCATCCTTCACTCTCTGGTTGACAGCATTCCTTTGAATCGTCCTAATGCTGTTAGCTATACAAAAAAAAATCCCCACCAGCATCAGTTCAACTTCTATTGTTTCCTCACAGCCTCCCACTGATCAACCTGCAGCATGCTGGGATCCCCTTAACAAAATGTAATTAAACTGATACGGGTGTGGCCTTTGGTTTCTCGTCCCTTCTCAGTGGTCATGCATATAAACAGGAACTGAAAGACTTTAAACTCAAGATTTTAAACACATATAAAGGGGAAGGACAGCAAAAATGGGAGGGAAGATTTCAACGTATATCACAATATATCTTAAGTTAATGTAGCCTGTCCAACATGCACAAAATAACACATAAGCCTTACAGAAATTTAACATTGGTGATATACACTTAGTCATGACGCTCCTGGCTCTAGCTCAGGCTTACCTAGGTGTAGAGTCTTTGTTTACTTTGGGGCATGCCGAAGAAATTAAGAGAGACGATTTGGACCAGGTGTGGAACCGCAGTTCAGGAAAGATGTTTCTGAGTGCTGTGAGGAAGACGTATGATGGAGTTTTCTACTTTTCCCTCTGAGGTTTTGGTTCAAGTTATTATCAACGTGTTTAATGTCTATAAATGAACTGTCAATGGAGTACCAATGCTAAGCAGTGTCGAACCATGGACAGCGAGCTGACCAAGTGGCAGTCTTCTGATTTGTTTTGGAGCAGCAAGGCAACAGGTAGGCTCAAATCCCTAACCTTTAGCCTGGCAGCCAAACATTCACTCTAACATATACAGTACAGGCCAAAAGTTTGGACACACCTTCTCATTCAATGCGTTTTCTTTATTTTCATGACTATTTACATTGTAGATTCTCACTGAAGGCATCAAAACTATGAATGAACACATGTGGAGTTATGTACTTAACAAAAGAAGGTGAAATAACTGAAAACATGTTTTATATTCTAGTTTCTCCAAAATAGCCACCCTTTGCTCTGATTACTGCTTTGCACACTCTTGGCATTCTCTCGATGAGCTTCAAGAGGTAGTCACCTGAAATGGTTTCCACTTCACAGGTGTGCCTTATCAGGGTTAATTAGTGGAATTTCTTGCTTTATCAATGGGGTTGGGACCATCAGTTGTGTTGTGCAGAAGTCAGGTTAATACACAGCCGACAGCCCTATTGGACAACTGTTAAAATTCATATTATGGCAAGAACCAATCAGCTAACTAAAGAAAAACCAGTGGCCATCATTACTTTAAGAAATGAAGGTCAGTCAGTCCGGAAAATTGCAAAAACTTTAAATGTGTCCCCAAGTGGAGTCGCAAAAACCATCAAGCGCTACAACAAAACTGGCACACATGAGGACCGACCCAGGAAAGGAAGACCAAGAGTCACCTCTGCTTCTGAGGATAAGTTCATCCGAGTCACCAGCCTCAGAAATCGCAAGTTAACAGCAGCTCAGATCAGAGACCAGATGAATGCCACACAGAGTTCTAGCAGCAGACCCATCTCTAGAACAACTGTTAAGAGGAGACTGCGCCAATCAGGCCTTCATGGTCAAATAGCTGCTAGGAAACCACTGCTAAGGAGAGGCAACAAGCAGAAGAGATTTGTTTGGGCCAAGAAACACAAGGAATGGACATTAGACCAGTGGAAATCTGTGCTTTGGTCTGATGAGTCCAAATTTGAGATCTTTGGTTCCAACCGCCGTGTCTTTGTGAGACGCAGAAAAGGTGAACGGATGGATTCCACACGCCTGGTTCCCACTGTGAAGCATGGAGGAGGAGGTGTGATGGTGTGGGGGTGTTTTGCTGGTGACACTGTTGGGGATTTATTCAAAATTGAAGGCACACTGAACCAGCATGGCTACCACAGCATCCTGCAGCGACATGCCATCCCATCCGGTTTGCTTTTAGTTGGACGATCATTTATTTTTCAACAGGACAATGACCCCAAACACACCTCCAGGCTGTGTAAGGGCTATTTGACCAAGAAGGAGAGTGATGGAGTGCTGCGGCAGATGACCTGGCCTCCACAGTCACCGGACCTGAACCCAATCGAGATGGTTTGGGGTGAGCTGGACCGCAGAGTGAAGGCAAAGGGGCCAACAAGTGCTAAACACCTCTGGGAACTCCTTCAAGACTGTTGGAAAACCATTTCAGGTGACTACCTCTTGAAGCTCATGGAGAGAATGCCAAGAGTGTGCAAAGCAGTAATCAGAGCAAAGGGTGGCTATTTTGAAGAAACTAGAATATAAAACATGTTTTCAGTTATTTCACCTTTTTTTGTTAAGTACATAACTCCACATGTGTTCATTCATAGTTTTGATGCCTTCAGTGAGAATCTACAATGTAAATAGTCATGAAAACAAAGAAAACGCATTGAATGAGAAGGTGTGTCCAAACTTTTGGCCTGTACTGTATATGTATGGGCAGCCAATATCTGGAAGCCCGAAAAGAGAGCAGGGTTCAACGCTAAGGTTTTTTTTTTCACTTGCCTGATCAGGCAAGTTGGTCAGAGATCTACTTGCCCGAAGTCAGTTTTTACTTGCCCTATAAAAATTGTTTAATTTAAGCGGCTATCAAATAACAAAGACTGCAGTTATTTTTATGTTATGTAATCTTTATTCACACTGTATTTATTAATTAAATCAACATATGTCATGTATTGTAGCTTCATTCCTACACAAAAATGACAGTGTCAGGGCTTAAAGTGAAAAATTTGTCAATCGTTCTCCGTCTATAATTTTGCGCCCTACTTGAGCCATGCCCACCTCTATTTATTTTTCACCCCTCTCTCCAGTTCTGCTTTATTAACACCGGGTTTAATATATTTTGCTTCCATCTCTCTGCCCTGCTCTACTCTACTTCAACGCTACTTAGCTCTCTCTCTCTACTCTACCGGTAGACTACCACATCCACTTGTTGCACAAAACGCACATAGCAGTGTTTCCCCTAGGATGGAGTTGTAGCAGCGGAGGTGAAGCACACGCATGAAAAATAATTTTCACATGCGTGAAACTTTTTTGTATGCTTGCAAAGCACAGCCTGCTGGGATGTTTCTATGTATCTACTGGCACCAGAAGGGCTCTTTAGGACTAAGTACATACAGTACATTTGTGCACAGTAATGAGCAGGTGAAATGTCTGTCTAGCTTACATATGAGGTGTCTCAAGATTTGGGAACATACAATTTTATTGAATATAATAAAAGTTAAAAGTCACATGACATGCTGCTGTTTTGTGCTATGACCTATTTAAGTGTTGGAAGTTGTTATTTACGTGACAACGCCTGAACGCAACACAAGCTCAGCACGTGTGCCGTGCTACGCTGCTGTGCGAGCAGCGTAACAGCAGTCTGTTGGTTATTTACACACTGTCCATTTCAATAACTTTGTCAGCTGACAAACTGCACCGGGCTCGGGGTCAGGTTTGGTCAGGAAAATGCGGCCCGAGCCGCTCTAGCGTGCTCACCTGTGTGTGTGGTGGAACTCCGCCATGCGCGATACAGAGACCAGAGGAGAATTGTTAACGCGTGACCATGTAGAGACAGAAATGACACGATGGCATAACACCATAAATAGTATATTGTTATGTTATTATATGAAGCGTCCATCGCGCAAAATAATATCAATGGGGGCTGTGGGCAGGACATTGTTACACAGCTGTGCCTGTGACTTCAGGCAGAGAGACCGCTGTATCAGAGCAGAAGAGCACGTTTTAAAATACATTTATTTTATCAATTAGTTATTAACTTTTGCTATTTTTAGCAACTTGCCCGATCGGGCAAGTGAGTTGTTAGTTTACATGCCCGACCTTGAGTTTTACTTGCCCCGGGCAATCGGACAATCTTTATTGTTGAGCCCTGGAGAGTAAGCTGGAAGTAATAGTACTAAGCACCCAGGGGTGTGTTTGCCATGACAATATACTAGATATTATATCTTCTTCTTGTCTTTCAGCTGCTCCCTTCAGGGGTCGCCACAGCGGATCATCTGCCTCCTGATGGTCTTCGACCAACAGTCGTCCAATTTCCACCGGTACACTGCTGGTCAACAGCACTGGAGGCGGTCGTTGTTAACCCGGGCCTCGACCGATCTGGTATGGCAGACATGTTTGTTTTCGGCATCATTGTTTTGGCACAAGTTAAACACTGGATGCCCTTCCTGACACAACCCTCACCATTTAACCGTGCTTGGGACCAGCATCAGGAGTACACAGAAAGTGGCCCCCAATGGCTAGAATAGAGTAGATATTGATAATCTACCAGCTAATAACAACAGTGTAATAATACATACTTAACCATTTATGAAGAAAAACAAGTCCACGCCACTAAGTATTAGTAGCCTAACAAGAGTTAGCAAGAAGCTAATAAAGTTGCCTTACAAAGAGTGTCTCCTTACTTTTACAGTGTCCACTCAGGTCAACAGAGAGTCAATCCTTGTATTTATCAGCCACTCCCAATCCTGGATTTACTGTTTCAATATAAAGGTTGCAGCCAACTGTGGCCATCATGTCAGCTGTAAGGTGAAGTTCAGTGTGGAGTAAAGCAAACTTGGCTTTGGGATGGTGTCATTCAACTGAGAACTGGTATGACAGGAAGGATCTGTCATTACAAAGACATGTGCAAATGTGCTTACCTAGCCTTGACAAAAACAACATCCCTTGTGTATTGCATGGCAAACAGCGGACACCGGCAGAGTATTTGACTGACATGCATCATCTCCCTGCCTGATGAAAGTCAACAAAGCCAAAAGAGTCTCAAGTTCTAAATCTTCCTTTCGCTTTGTTTCCCTTGTCTCCATTTACCACCTTCTGCTGTTCAGGAATGGCACAGGGAGTGAGAGCATTTCTTTTGTTCAGGTGACACAACGTGATTCCATCTGTGGATACAACCGAACCAGCCCCAGAGATGCTGCTTTTGTTTAAACTGTAGACACACACACGCACAGGCAGGAATCTGCCCAAATCAGATGGCACAGTGAAGTCCCGAACAATCACAAGTCATACATGTATGTTTATGTTAGCATTACTGGCTAGCTAGAGCCAGCCTTCATTTGAGTGTGAGAGGGTGTTTTTGCATCTCTCCGTTCCCTCTCTCTCTCCTTTCCACCCATCCCCCCTTCTTGTCCCCCCTCCCACACCCAAACTCCACCCCACCCCCATCTCCATCCCCGCGGCTTCAGCCCCCACCTCCCTCCGAGCCGTCCTCTTAGCCTATATACGGGTCGTCAAATCGTCTATGCTGCTAGCCCCACAATTCATCACACACACGCATGTGAGCACGACCCCTCTGCAGACCCCTCGCTCATTTGAGAAGCGAACGCCAAGCCATCAGCATCACAACAACCACAGCAGACAACACTGCTACTTGCCTAGGTGCAGGAGAGAACAGAGCTCCCTTTTCAAGGCTCGTAGACACAGACTGCTGAGCTTTAAAATCAGGCACAAGTCTCTTCTTCTTCTTGCCACTGCTCCGATCAACTGGCAGGGAAAATGAGCAGAGAGAGGGAGGAAAAGCTGTACAGAGGGAAAGAGGGAGCAGCAGTGGCGGCGAGAGGACGAGAGGCAGCGGTGCCATGAGTTGGGGGGGTCAGGAATGAGAGCAGGATAGAGAGGGGGGGTGGATGGAGGGTTGGTGGGGATAATGGGAGATTGGGAATGCTGAACGCGCGGATGGGGTGACCACAAGGGAAGCCGACGGACGCCTCAGCAGATGGGGGAGGGTGAGAGTGCTGTGCTTCAAAATTTAACAGGGTTATGGGAACAACTGGCTTTTTGGAGATGTGAATGAGGAGACTCGTGTGTGTTTACAGCACATCTCATGAAACTGGTACATGTTGAGAGAACAACCTAAAGGTGGGCAGCTCTGGTGAACTTCACTGGCATATGTAGACTGATTCTTCAGTGTAGCGTTGTCAGCAATATTCATTTATCCATACATTTCGATTCTGAATATTTCAGTCCCCTCTTGTTTCGTTGTTGTGGTCTGAATTGCCTGATCCATGGTAGCTTTTCTAAAAAAAAAACTGCAACGTGAGGTAGTCATTTCTCTGACTGTCTATTTATGACCAGCATATAGTATACATGTTTTGGAAGGGTGGCATGGATGTGGAACAGTGTGATAATTCACTCACTACCACGGTGAACTGTGTACAATCCCTGCTGTGGTGCTTACAGCATGGCAGTCCAACAACCAAAACTGGCAGTGCTCAAAAGTGGGAAGCCAGTGAGGGATAATGTCCATTGCTTCCTTTGTTACTCCTATTGGTTGTTTAGGGCACTAAGTGAAAATAAACAACAGCTAGATTATGATGCACTGAATCAGAGAAGCCCAGGCCGACACCTGAGTTAGCCGAGACGATGACTGCATGAGGAATCTGCCACTCAAGAAAAGTGGAAAAATGTCAAAGCTTTTGTGTCTTCCATTACCACCCAACTGAAATGAATCTATCACTGACATATTAATTAAAATAATATTTCACATACAAGCTTTCAATTTGGAAAAATGTTTTTAGAATTCAAATATGTGTACATATTTTTTACTGTTGCACAAATTTTTTCTCCAACTGCAGCTGTAACTAGGGCTGCCACGATTAGTCGACTAATCAATGACTAATCGACTATTAAAATAATCGGTGACTATTTTAGTAGTCGACTAATCAAGTTTGAGTCATTTTTCATAGAAAAGTACTATAAAAGTACCCCAAAATACTCTTACTGCAGCTTCTTAAGTTCAGATATTGGCAGCTTTACACACTCTCCCGTGACAGTGAACTAAAACCCTTTGGCGTGAATATGAAACAAGACATTAGATGACATAATTTTGGGGTTTGGGCGAGACAGACCAACATTTTCCAACATTTTAACGCATTTTTCGATGAAATGATTAGTCGACTAATCGAAGAAATAATCGACAGATTAGTCGACAATGAAAATAATCGTTAGTGGCAGCCCTAGCTGTAACACAGCTGAAAAACAATCAGTATTTTCAGGTATGACCTGTTGACCGAAGCCAAAAATGTAGGGCTCAAAACACGTTTTTTGCTTATACATGCGCTTGTGCATTCAGCTTTTAACAGTATGCACCAAAATGCTTTTACTGAACCATTTGGTGTATCTCTCCTTCTCCTCAGCACTACCACCACAACCACGGGTCATAGAAATCCAACACTGACCACTACAACAGTTTATTTTCCTTATGACAATTCAAATATGAGGAACTCTAAGAGCTATGAGCATTACACTGAAGATTTCAGGAAACCTCTGAGGAAAAACATTTATCTAATTCATAAAAGTTTGAAAATGACGACATTTATAACGTAATTAAATATCCTTTGCAACGACTTTCCATGAACAGTAATGTACAGTTTTGTATGCAATCGTATGTTGTTGTGGGGAAATTTTTGGCGTAAATCCACTGAGCTTCTCAGCAAACCTAATACAGAAACTGTTTCTATCATATTAGCACTTTGCTGATGACGTTACATATTCAGCGAGACTTATTTAATATATGATGTGTAATACATTGTTGCCATAATGCGAGTCTTTCTCTGTCCTTTTGGCTGCAAGTACCAGCAGGAACAGACGAAATCCAAGCAGCAGCCTACTGGACAACAGTGGTCAAGTGAGCCATAAAACACTGCAGTCAAATTAGTCACCGTTTGTGCTGCTACGTCCTGTCTGTCCGCGTGCTCCTAGTGTCCTCTTGTCCTGCCACAACAGTATCGGTTATAGATTTGTTTTCACTGTGTGAGAAAATGGACGAATAGTGTAAGAGTGTGTGACAAGTGTCACTTACATAAGTGGCTGCCCTGCACAACATATTGTCTGTACCAATTTACATGCACCGGCGCATGTAGAGCTGAGAATTATGTGCACAGCTCAAATTTTACGTGCACCACTGTGCATATGCATGTGATATTTTGAGCCCTGAAATGTTTCATTTTCTTATTTCAGCCAAACTTAACAATTACATTTGAATTTGGCTCAAATTAATGAAGTTTAATAGACCATTGTTTATAATATTGTGTACCAGAGTGGGTCACGTGAATGTACAGAAGAGCTGGTTGAGCCAAGTTACCACTTTGCCTGAATTAGAGGCAGGAAAAGCCCCAACATCCACACACTTCTCCATCTGTTTCCCCACCTGCTCGCTGTGCACTAATCACACCTACACATGCACACAGACCATGCTTCAAACAACCTTTGGGCATACGTTGACATGGACACACACTGACCTCTCACAATCACAGGCCAAAACAGTCACAGCAAATCCATCTCACTCATGCCTTACCTCTCAATACATAAAAATGCTTTCCTACACAGTTGCTGTGTTGGCCTTGTATTATTCTGTGAGTGTGAAGGGCAGAAGAGAGTACTTATTAATGGACTGTGCCGACTGTAACATGTCCTCCCATAACACCAAGTAAAAAATTAAGCCAAAGCACATTATTTGTAAATTTAATATTCCAGTGAGTCTCACACTCCTCTAAGAGTGCATGACAACAACAAAAATAACAGTCCTATAAAACATATGGCCTGGGGAACACCTTCATGCTTTGTTTACTGCAAACAACACCATGGTTTTTTACTACTGTGCCATGGACCACTCAGTGATTAAAATGGCCATTATGGCCAGACCCCCATCCTCCACCACTGTCTGGCTGACATATGGCAGTGGAGGTAATGCAGATAAAGTCCCTTAAACAAGCCCCCTGAATACAGATAGTAATTTGCGTGAGAGGGCCGCGAATAAACTAACTGAAAAGCCACCGGATGAGAACCATTAAAGGAAAAACATGGGTTTGGAGAAATGAGTGGGGCTCCACTTCGAGTCTGAAATTAACTGCAAAACAAACAAAAAAAATAATCCAATATGCTTTGGAAAATGTATGGTGATGGAGAAAGTGCAAAGTAATTACAGACACAAAAGCTGCTTTAAGTTTTGATCAAGTTTGTTTACACGGGATTTCATTTTGATACTACAAATATGTGTTTATTGTGGAATGTATGAAATATTGTTATAGGTCTAATGAGCAGTTGTGGAGTATATAGAGCCTCGTAAAAGACATGAAGCTGCTGTACCACAGCTGCAAATACTTGGATTCAGTAAATATTAAAATGCTGTAAAGAAAGTAGAAAAAAAAAGATACATGAACTTGCACACAGCCCAGTCACTTCTACTTGTTTTGTCTTTTTCCTCTGTCCATCTTCAAAAGTGTTATGACCATGATGAGCCTGGCTGTGACTGGTTCATGTAGACTTTTTGATTGGGGTTCTCTTGTTTACAAAGCTACTGTTGGCCTACTTCCCGCATACTTATGTGTGTACATTAAGCAAAAAATTGAAAATGGCTATGCTTGTTCAAAAAACATGTTTTTCTTGTCTGTACTAAGGGTATGTACACAGTTTGGCAAACGAGCATTTATGTATGCAGCTCCTTGTGGAATCTTCTGCAGAATTGGGTCCTCTCAGCTGTTTTAAAGCACTGTTGCAGGATTTTTGTGCACAATCTTATATGCCAATATCACAGTGTCTCTCAGCTGATCTTTGTAATCACGTGTAGTTGCCGTTTTTGTGTTTTTATGGTTCATACTTTTTGGCATTTCTTTGTGGTAATCTTATTTAGTGTTTTATATTGCTTGATTTAGAGCTTTACATTTTTATTCTGTATTTCTGTTCTATGTTGTCTGTAACTTATGTTGCTGCCTGTCTTGGCCAGGACACTCTTGAAAAGTTGATTTTAAATCTCAAGAGGTTTTTCTGGTTAAATAAAGGTTAAAAAAAAAAAAATACGGGATTGGTATCATGCAGTATGGTGTCTAACCATCTCCCTGTTTTATCTGTACCCCCACCCTCCCTCCTCCGCCCCCACCCTCTCCCTCACAAAGGGAGTTGCACAGTTTTCGCCTTTATCACTCCACTATTATGCTGTTACTGCTACAATGCCACATCCTTAGCACCGACGGCATCTTCAAGGGTTGCTTTTCATGGAGGAGAAGAATAAAACACTTCAAATATCTGCTTCAGCTTTTGAGCAGCAGCAGCTACAAGAGAAATATGCAGCATCAAAAAACAAATGTGCCTTTTAGATCTTTGCTATATCGACAGTCAGGAGGAAAAAAAAGTCAAAAGACGCGGGCCTCTATTCCTGGATTACACAGCAAGCTCTGGCAGAGGAGATACTGGTTACTGATAGAGGGTGAGGGACTGAGATGAAGCTGCAGCGCCCATAATTGCTGGTGCTATTGATCCCCTGGACATGAGATAACTACCAGCCTGCTCACTGTGGAGTCACCAGACGTTTCCTCTAACTGATCAGACAATATTAGTGAAGCAAACACCGTGCTGAGTGAATGGATGGAGGGTGGCCGATTTTGTATCAACTCACTGCTTGTTATCAGCTTGTGAAGCAGGCGGAGATGTCCGTTTTGGGATGAGAAGGGATGATGTGTGATAAAACTGATCAACATGAGGTTAGTTCCAAGGAGGATATGAAGTAATCAGTTTGGCTAACTGCACCGCCAATATTGGTCAAAATGCAACTGGAACCATCCGAGGATCTGACTGAAATAATCAGGCTTATTTAGATAACCATCCAAAATGTCTGTGTGAGGCAGTTACACTCACAATCATTACAAGGATCTAAAACTGATCATGCCCGGAGCCAAGACAGTGGCTTACACTGACCTCACCCAAGGGGGTTTTTCATGACGAAATTCACAAAATAAATTACTTTTTTTGGAGCCACAATGATGTTTAGTGGGAACTCACACAAACAAAGTGTGTAAAGCCAGCACATCAACAGCAACTGAAAGAATGGCTCATATAAAAGCCAGGAAATGGAGAAGACAGAAGAGCAGCAGATAAAAAACAGGAACAGGGAAGAACAGGATAAAATGGGACTCACAAGGCACGGCGTGACGGTAGAGGTTGTCTCGGATGGTCTGCTGCAGTTCGTGGTCGGGCGAGGATTTCTGGAAGCGCTGGCTCAAGTAATGCTTCAGGTCCTTGTTCAGCTTACTTCCTGTCATTGTGGACACAAACAGGGAAGCATGTGGTAACTACATCAAAACAATTTTTAAAAAAAGGTGAGCAGACATGAGAACGTAACAAGAGTGGAAAATGGCGCTTTAATAATTCACAGTGAAGTGTCAAACGGCCACACATTTTGGCTCCCACAGAAAGATATACACAAGTTTATCCTACAACCACGGCAAAGCTAGATGCTGAGTAGCATAGCCGTGAATTATACACTTGCCATTGTCACTCAGAGGGGTAGCTGGCTGCAGACTATCCCTCTCCAACCAGTCAGGGCTAGCCAAAACTAAGACTGCTAGCACTACGGCTAGCACTGTGAATCAGCCCTCCTACTGCTACGCCATCTGGACCTCAGACACACATTAGGCTACTGAAGGGCAGCGCGGCTGGAAAGTGTCCGTATGTGTGTGTTTCAATCTGAATGTGTGTCTTTGTGTGTGTGTTTGGTCGTTACAGTGAGTATCCACATTACAGGCGGTGCTATGTGTCTGCAAACGCAGCACCAACACTATGACAACATAACAGAAAGAATGAGTGGCAATGTACATTATGATGTCACACAAAAAGAAAAATGAGGGAATTTACCTGATGAATATGGCAAAACCATGATGTAAATCCAATAATAATACCCCTTCAGGCAACAACAAACATCTTATCACGTTCTATGTTAGGTAACGTGTTCAATTATTTATTATCCAAATGATTTATCTCCCATCTTTGCATAGCTGCTGCTGAGACCATTTTTAGTTGTCTTGGGCAAACAACCAGTCATAAAAGGCCCTGGATCCTGTTTCCATGGAAACTGTGTGTATGTGTCTGTAGGTGTGTGTGTGTGTGTGTGTGTGTGTGTTTAATAAGATGATTGAGATTGTTAGCATAGTACAGAAGAGCATTCTGCACTGGTTGGCAGAATGATTGTAGGTTTATACAATGAAAATACAATTAAATCACAACACGCACATCCCACAGACATGATATGACTGCTTTTTATTTTAATGTGACCCAAGATGTCTGTCATTCAATATCAACATTAGCAACAAGAGTGGGTGAGATGTAAAATGGTCACATTACTACTTATCAGATTGTCACCGTCTGGTTTGGAAGCTGTCAGGCTCGCACTGCAATTAAAATGTCAATATACAACCCTGGTGGAAATCCATCTCTACAAATGTTTTCAGAGAAAAACACCTACTGTGATACTTTTAACTTAAAGCGACAATTCCCGAAGATAAGTATTTAAATGCTTGAATATTGTGTCTTTATAAATATATATTTTTAATTTTAAAAATGGATCAATTGGATTTTCAGAGGCAAAGCTCTCAAATGAATTAATATTTTTTTTAATATAAACATTTCCAGGCTTGATACATTTTACTGTATTTTATTGTTAGAAAGTAAAATTTGTTTTATGCAAAGGAGTGGTCAGAAAGACGTTGGACTTTTATGTCAGACAGATGTTAAACTTTGGTTGAAATGAATATCGGGTTGATGATATTTTAAATGTCTAACAATGTTAAGATGTCACATTGTGTGCTAAAATGATGTTGTTTTGCAGAGGTTGGGTTTTGTTCTCCATACCTTACACCTAAATGTTGTTAATCTATGTCAAGCTAATGTTGGCATGAGACGTCAGCATTGTACGTCAAATTAACATTGGCATTAGATGTTGTCCTGACATTGAATATTGGTAACCAAACTTAAATTCGACCTAATATCAATGTCTAGCAACATTGGTGGCCAGCTGGGACAACTCGTGATAACTTTAGTGAACGCAGGCCCATGTCTACAACCATATTAGACTCATAGACACTGTGGCTGTTTGGTAAACAGTTTGAAAGGAAAGGCTGAATCTTCGCCCCACCGTCTAAGCTGCTCCTGGCCCTGTCCCATATCGCTGGTTTGTAATCCTCACAACAGGTCACAAGCCAACGCTCGAGCCAACAGAGAGCCTAATGCACGCCCTGAGGGGCTCCTGTACACAGAAGTTACTGGAGAGCAATGGGCATTCCTCGCAAGCAGACCCCCAGCTGGCATTGTGACCCTGTCTGAGTTTTGGATTTGGAAATCTGTAACATGATAAGCACTAAAGATCTACCAAGGGGGCCACAAAGGAAGAGATGAAAGTCCTGCTGAGGAGGATTCAGGCATCGACAACAACAGATAGGTCCTACACAGTCCATCCAAGTTCATCAACACCCAAGATTAACATTTGTCTCAATCCCCTGCAGAGTATTTCCCTTTATTCACATCTTCACCAATTCTAGCATCACCACAATGTCTCGTTACACATATTTTCCCTGGTATTGTTAAAGGGCCACTGCAGTGATCTTATTATTGCGCTTTCAGGAAATTGGGGGACTTGCAAGGAAAAGACTGTAAACAGAATTGTCAAAACTGATGATGAAGAGGCCAAAACATTCATTCTGTTACTCCATAGTGTGGGTCAAGCTCCAAAATTGCTGAATCATTTTTGGTCACAGAAGCATCTCTAGCATCTTTGGTCACAGACCGAGGGCTTTTTTTGTACTTTATGTTGATCAAACTGGCTTGTTTACGGGCAAGTAGTACTATGCCACATGGTACATGGGTTTACAATGGTGAGCTGTGTCATTTAGTCTGACCCTTGAGCCAATTATGACCTTGTAAAATGTTCGATAAAACGCCAAGTTAACTTATAAGACTGATTATTCTGAGTTGTGACAGAGATGAGTGAGCTTTATAGGTTGGGTCAAGTTAGATGAGTTTTGTCCATTAAAATAAAGGGATGCTGACGAATAAAAAAAGGCTGGCTATGTGCTATAATGACAAAAATAATGAAATAATGATACTATTTTGTTTGGTAAAATGTTCTTAGCACTTACAGATGAGCCACAACTTAAGAAAAAGGAAAGAGTAATAAAAAAAAGTTAATGTCGTACAGTGGAAAATGTGAACAGTGTTTAAGGAAGTTAACTCAGGCCTCCTGGGTGGTTGGTTGATCACTGGCATGCAAGCAACAGCACCTCAAGGAGCTATTACATAAGCTTTAATCCAGTTCTGTAGATTCTGTCTTCCCCTCACACTCTCTTTGTGTGTGTGCTTATCTTGATGAAAACAACATTGTTTTAATGAAAATGAGCAGAAATCCTTCAAAGGCACAGCAGTGTGAATGACGGGGCCTGGAAAAAAAAAAACGCTGCACTGATGAATGAGGGGAAGGTAATCACTTAGGGACGTGTTGATTCAGTAGATTGCGCTATCTGTCCTCCCACCGTTTTTGGCCACTTTGCAGTCATGAAGTGCTGACAGAGAATATCGGGATGCCTACTGATCAGCACCTGGTGTGAATGTATTTAACTGTAAGTGCCTGACATGGACCAGGTTGGGATCAACACCTGACATTACAGTGATGATGGATTTAGACATAGCATGAAGCAGTTTGTCCAGTGTCATAGTTCGTGGATTATTAGGTCACCCATAATGGACAGTTTAAGTATTTGCACACTGCATTTAACAGTGTCCTCAATGCCCTCACCAGGAGTGGAAGATAACTGACCACTAGCTTTTCACTGGCCTGTGCTTAGGTGTTGGCCAGGACCAAAGTATGCATGAGGTCTGGGAGTCAACTCAAACTCATTTTGCGGCTACCCAACACAATATGTTGTTTCTGGTCTGAGGTCAAATACCTTTCCACCACATTTCCTTTCTCTTTTCTTTTTCCTCTCCACTCGTTAAAATAACAGCAGACTGCTTTAAAACCACTCTCCTTAAGTGCACCCACAATGTGTGGATTTCAGTCTTTTGCTTGGCTCCGAACTGGGTCTGGCTTGATCCAACCAAAGTACAATTACAGTCCACTGTGTTGTCTTAGAGATCAATATTCTGTGGATGCTTTACCAGCAATCTGTCAGTCATCTGTTGTGCAAGAAGGTCAAGAAGATCACCACTCACCTACATTTAAGCCTATAAGGCAGCTAGTCAGCTCCGTCAAACCAATGGCGAGTATGTTAACACCATAAGCCCATTAACTGCTACTCTGGTGCCTCGCTTTGTTTTGATACTGCGATGACAAGGCATGCTGCCCCTGATGTTAAACAAAGGGAACTGTACTGATCCAAAAATTGGATGTAAGCTGACTTGATAAGATCAATCTAAAAACAATATAGACCCAAGATTAGGGGTGTAAGAAAATATCGATACACTTGAGTATTGCGATAATATGTTCTGTCATACTGTATTAATTCTCAAACCACTATCAATTCTTTCATTTTTAATTAATAGAGTGGTAACGTTGACTGTGGTGGTATATTCTTTATACTGTAACAGTTTTCCTGAAATTAGATTTAAAAATCTCAATATATAAACTTGCTAATAGTATTGCAATGCATCGCAATATCTAGAATCGTAACCCCGGTATCATGATACATATCATTGTGTCAGATACATGCTAATACAAAGCCATAGCCGAGATGCCTAAAACATAGATTGTTCCTTTTATAGCTGAGATTTATATTGGGTCTTATCGGTACAGGTGCCTCGTAGTGGACTCATTATTCCCTGTACTTGATATCAAATATTGTGTAGCACATTTTTGACGTACAATTCATGACCAGTTCCAGGTGGCTGATCATGTGTGTAGTTCATTTTTTAACTGGTTGATTATCTAAATACAGTTGACTCACGGGCAAGAATAGGAGGTACGCAGGCAGCAGGGCTTGGTTGGGAAAACATTTGGCCCAGCGGCCACACGCCCAAATCCCTCTGCAAACAGATAATTAGAAAAGACATATCCTTCAAACACAGCCCACCTGTTATAGATTTTCCATAAGCCCCCTAAAACAAGCAAGATTTTTAGAAGGAGACACGCAATCCATGGCAGAAGGGAAGTGGGGGAGAAGGGGTTTATGAAAGGGAGGGAGAGAGAGGCAGAGTGTGTCACACAGAAAGCACATCAGAATAAGCCACACAGCACATCAAAAGAGTTTTAGACACAGCCGAAATGTGAAAAGCTCCACTACTTTCCAAGCATCTCCCAGTGAGCCCACCCCTGCACCCCTCAGCTCTGATCAGCCAGCCAAGGCCCTGCTCAGACATGCAGAGCCAGACATGGCACCAGCCAGACCCTCCGCTAGCAGTTGACATCTGTATTCACAGCGTGGAAAAACCAAACTTCACTGAAACTCGATCCTCCTGCTCGTAGTGGGAAAGGAAAGGTTTGACCGATTTCTGCTCATTTGGAAATGGCAGGAGTCACGGAGTTGTGCAGGCCCTTTGCGCTCCAGACAAGCGGTGCCATTACATAGCGGAGCTTGCTTGCTTTCTTGCTTGATATTCAAAACCTACAGCTACATTACTGCTACATAGATTTCTTTATATGACCTGACTGCCATTCCTGAAATTAATCTTACTTGTGCGCACTGTAGAAACGTAGCCAGGGTTGTCGATTCAAGACCTGGGCTCAGGCCAGAATCTAAACTTACTCTCACTTCATTACTTCACTGGAAGAAGCCAAGTAATGGAAGTTTTGCATGCTGTATGTGTAGTTCCAAAGGAACATTCACATGAGAAAGAGGATCTGGGTTTCCCTCAAATAATAACTTACAAGCAGATTATGCATTTACAATTTTGGAGTTTGACATTTTGGTTTAGTAAAGGATCTGAACTACTGGATAGACTGCTGTGAAATTTGGAACAGGCATTCATGGTCCCCAGAGGAGGAATCCAGGTGGTTTTAATGATGCCCTGACTTTTTCTATCGAACCACAAGCAGGTCAAACTTTTTACTTATCCAATGATATATCAGAACATCTACTGGATGAAATGGCACGAACGCTTGTAAAGACATACATGTTTCCCAGTGGGTGTACACGACTGATTTTAGTGATCATCTGACCTTCCCCTGACTTTCAGATCTGGCTTTCCATCTGGCATGAGGGACCACAAATGTAAACCATGAGTTTGACATTTGTGGTTTTGAATGAAATGTCTCCACAAGTACTGGACAGATTGTGTAGACTGCCTTAACTTTCCAGCTAGTGCCATCATTAGGTAAACATTTGAAGATGTCCAATACTTTGTCTTAAAAGAAATCACACTCCCATCAACTATTCTTTGTGTTTACTGGCAACAACTGTCAGCACACTAACACACAAATAAGTAAACTTGGTTAACATTATACCTGCTAAGTATCAGCATGCTTTAAGTCCAAGCGTCATTACGATACCATGACCAATACCTGTATCCTTAAAATGGTACCAATACCAATGGAGTATTTCATTTGATATCTTTTTTTTTCTACTTAATTCAACACCCATCACGCGAATGAAAGCATTCAGTTGCGTAAAATGCCACCTGACGCCACAGGTGTGTAGTCTTCGGTGGCATTTTAGTGTAGTTTTAAACATCCATCCATCCATCTATCCATTTTCATCCACTTATCCAGGGCCGGGTTGCAGGGGCAGCAGGCTGAGCAAAGCACCCCAGACATCCCTCTCCGCGGCAACACTTTCCAGCTCCTCCTGGGGGACCCCAAGGCATTCCCAGGCCAGATGAGATATGTAATCCCTCCAGCGTGTTCTGGGTCTACCCTGGGGCCTCCTACCAGTGGGACGTGCCCGGGACACCTCCAGTGGGAGGCGCCCAGGAAGCATCATAGTCAGATGCCCAAACCACCTCATCTGACCCTTTTCGACGCGAAGGAGCAGCGGCTCTACTCCGAGCTCCCTCCGGATGTCTGAGCTCCTTACCCTATCTCTAAGGCTAAGCCCAGCCACCCCACGGAGGAAACTAATTTCCGCTGCTTGTATCCGCGATCTCATTCTTTCGGTCACTACCCAGAGCTCATGACCATAGGTGAGGGTTGGGACGTTGATGGACCAGTAAATCGAAAGCTTCGCTTTCCGGCTCAGCTCCCTCTTCACCACAATGGACCGACGCAGCGCCCGCATCACTGCAGTTTTAAACATGTTGGTGGCATCTTAGCATGTTGAACTGCCATCTCTGTCAAATACACCACGCTGGACTTCATCACACAACAATCTGTATGGCTTGTAGCAGCTGCAGTCGTGGGCCAGTCACACGATGCATTTAATCGAATAACACTTGCGATCATGGTGATTGGCCGTGAGGAAAGCATACAAATAGTCATTTTTTTCAAGATCTAGGTACAAAAAGGATCAAATGCAGGTATTGTTTGACTGGAGAAGTTTCAATACTACTTGGTACTGGCTTATTTCGGGTACCAACTGAGTACCAATACCCAGCCCAGGCATGTTTATATTGTCATTGTGAACATTCTAGCATACTGACTTAAGCATTTAGCTCAAAGCACATAAGCATCACAGCTGCTAGCATGGCTGTAGACTCTTAGTGTTGTTTAGCTTTATTTGAGACAGCCAAAAAAGCCTGTACAGTAAGGGTTGTAGAAAACACAGGGGAATGTCATGCTTACTAGTTTCTATTTAGAGGTAGCATTGGTAAAAATTACAGTGCATGACCTGCCCTGACATAAATCATCCCACTTGAAAAGCTCTTTATGCTGAGGCATCTAAGAAATGTTCTGACTTCAATCAGCACACTGGGCAATGGTAGACATAGTCACCCTCTTAACACAAAGCACCAGTCTAAGTGACAAAGCAGAAAACACAGTCATATGCCAGAGTGCCAGCCTGTTTTACACTTAGCCAAGTCAGATTTGGCAGCACCACCATGTTTGGCTGGGCACTGAGTGTTGTATCGATGTAGAATACACAAACAGTCTGGCATACAAGGTAACAAACAACTTTTTTTTTCCCTTCCTCTCTTCAATTGTCTTTTTAACATCAAAGGACATGTTGCCAGGCAGAGGCTATGATTAGAATAAAGTCTTCTTTCAGTGGGCTGTTTATTGCTAAATTTAGTTACTCCAAAGTGGGACATAGTAAAGAAGTGGGCTTTAAAGTCAAATGGATTTGTGCCATTCAAACATGACCTACTACGAGTTAAATTTAGCTGTGAGACATACAGAGGCTGTCCAAAGTCATGTCTTAAGTAATCAATTCTAAAGTGAGCAGTCCATCCGTGGCTCTAGTTAATCAGATAATCAGGGCTAATCACCATTTAATTGTTTTGACCAGCAGCAGCAATCTACAGTTAACATTTTCATCACCGCTGATCAGAGCTTAACCATATGTCATAATCATTAGGGGGCATGTAGAGAAGTAAATCTGACCCTTGACCAGTCATTAGGCATCTTATCTTTATCCTGAGCTTGTTAAGTGCAGGTCCAGGTGATGACTGATGACTAAACCTCCATAGTTGGATCTGTTGACACAAGCAAAGTTTATGTATGATGACTGACCCACACTGCAGCCAGGTGAAATGCAAAAAATACCTTTTCTATAAGCTCTTTTAAGTAAGGCAGCTGACAAACTACAAATTTAGTATCTCTTTGAATAAGAAGTCCCAAACCATACTGCAGAGATGTAGAGGCCAATCTCTCATATTCACTGAGCGGACAAGTGTGTGTGTCTGTGTGAACATCCCTGTCTCTGAGCTCAACACTACCCCCTATGTTCCTCTATTAGATGTGGCTTGCATCACGCAGCAATGGCCGGGCTCTGTATCCATAGCAACAGCTGCCAGATGAGTGTAGACTGTGGTGAGGGTGGTGATGGTCGCAGCCCGTCATAGTCTGCTGCCCCCATCTGGACAGAGAGGATATTACAAAAACAAAGGAAAGCTCTCTCTCACAGAAACACTGAGTTTTTAGGTTAAACGTGCTCCCCTGTGTAATGTGATGCACTTTACTTTGAGGATTTTAACGCCATAAAAACAACCACGTGCAGGGTGCCTAATGGTGTCAGATATTTACATTTAATACTTTTTAAGACTTTCTCAAGACAAGTTATAACCAAATTTACAACTGATTTTTTGATAAATCATCTTTTTTTTTTTTTTTTTTTTTTTTTTTTTTTTTAAGCATTGTATGTCAGTATGGAGATAAGTAGTATATATGTAGTAGTAATATATATGTAGTCCTGTGCAGAGGTAGGTTTTATGTAGGAATATGGTTATTAGAGTAAGAGAGATAAATCTGGATTTTGCCAACAGGGTAACATTGCAAGGACAAAGTAAAAAGACACTATTAGAGGCAGTGGTAGGTTTTAAAGATCTGTGACATAAGAAAAACTTTCACCCAGAGGAGCTTGATTTATTTTTACAAAAAGACATTTAGAGGCGGATAATTTCATTTAGATTGAATGTTTTTGGCAATAAAGTCCTTAGAAATTCAATTTTAAGACTGTTGTTTTTTTAACAACCTTTTTTATTGAGTTTTTAAACATTAAAAGTGAACAGTAACATTTCAACTAAGAAAATAAGTTTAATATCCCCAACCCTGGCAAGAAAAAAATAAATAAATACATACAGTACAGGCCAAAAGTTTGGACACACCTTCTCATTCAATGCGTTTTCTTTATTTTCATGACTATTTACATTGTAGATTCTCACTGAAGGCATCAAAACTATGAATGAACACATGTGGAGTTATGTACTTAACAAAAAAAGGTGAAATAACTGAAAACATGTTTTATATTCTAGTTTCTTCAAAATAGCCACCCTTTGCTCTGATTACTGCTTTGCACACTCTTGGCATTCTCTCCATGAGCTTCAAGAGGTAGTCACCTGAAATGGTTTTCCAACAGTCTTGAAGGAGTTCCCAGAGGTGTTTAGCACTTGTTGGCCCCTTTGCCTTCACTCTGCGGTCCAGCTCACCCCAAACCATCTCGATTGGGTTCAGGTCCGGTGACTGTGGAGGCCAGGTCATCTGCCGCAGCACTCCATCACTCTCCTTCTTGGTCAAATAGCCCTTACACAGCCTGGAGGTGTGTTTGGGGTCATTGTCCTGTTGAAAAATAAATGATCGTCCAACTAAACGCAAACCGGATGGGATGGCATGTCGCTGCAGGATGCTGTGGTAGCCATGCTGGTTCAGTGTGCCTTCAATTTTGAATAAATCCCCAACAGTGTCACCAGCAAAACACCCCCACACCATCACACCTCCTCCTCCATGCTTCACAGTGGGAACCAGGCATGTGGAATCCATCCGTTCACCTTTTCTGCGTCTCACAAAGACACGGCGGTTGGAACCAAAGATCTCAAATTTGGACTCATCAGACCAAAGCACAGATTTCCACTGGTCTAATGTCCATTCCTTGTGTTTCTTGGCCCAAACAAATCTCTTCTGCTTGTTGCCTCTCCTTAGCAGTGGTTTCCTAGCAGCTATTTGACCATGAAGGCCTGATTGGCGCAGTCTCCTCTTAACAGTTGTTCTAGAGATGGGTCTGCTGCTAGAACTCTGTGTGGCATTCATCTGGTCTCTGATCTGAGCTGCTGTTAACTTGCCATTTCTGAGGCTGGTGACTCGGATGAACTTATCCTCAGAAGCAGAGGTGACTCTTGGTCTTCCTTTCCTGGGTCGGTCCTCATGTGTGCCAGTTTCGTTGTAGCGCTTGATGGTTTTTGCGACTCCACTTGGGGACACATTTAAAGTTTTTGCAATTTTCCAGACTGACTGACCTTCATTTCTTAAAGTAATGATGGCCACTGGTTTTTCTTTAGTTAGCTGATTGGTTCTTGCCATAATATGCATTTTAACAGTTGTCCAATAGGGCTGTCGGCTGTGTATTAACCTGACTTCTGCACAACACAACTGATGGTCCCAACCCCATTGATAAAGCAAGAAATTCCACTAATTAACCCTGATAAGGCACACCTGTGAAGTGGAAACCATTTCAGGTGACTACCTCTTGAAGCTAGTAGTAGTAGTAGTAGTAATAATAATAATAATAATACATAAATTAATAAATAAAATAAATAACAACATAAAATTATAATCATAGCAGTGCATAATTTGCAAAAAGCTTCAAATTACTCAAAATAATGAGTTTCCAAGAAGTCCATATTAGGGCTCCACAAACAAACAAAGTGTCCTTCTTTTTTAGAATATACGTCAAATTTAAGACTTTGTAATAATTCTTAAGGCCTAATATTCAGTAAAATTGAATTAAAGACATTTAAAAAAAAATTCCAAACCTGCAGACATCCTTACACGGCACCAAGTCATAGGTCATATAAGTCAAAGGCTTAAAAAAAGGCCTGAATATCATCATAGGTCCTAATATCCTACTTGTTTCGAGATCTGTTTGAGCTGACAGCTTCTCCAGCATCCTGGATTATGTGATGGTTTCTCTATGCTGTTGCATGTGAGGGATGATTTCCAGTGGCCTCAGATACACCAATATTGTTCTGTCATGGGGCAATATAGATACTGCCATACATGCTCTGTCTTGCAAATGCACACGTGAATGATTTTTTTTCCTGGCCCCTTGTGACAGGCACAAGCAGCTTTTCAATAAATGCTTGTATTAGGCTGAGAAGCTCTCAACTGAGAAGGAAATGCACTCAGACACTGAAATTATGTATCTGGATATGGCTTTAAAGGCATGAGGTATTATCTCCAATACTGCAAATAAAAACACCAAATAAAGACATCATGAACCATATCCACTCCTGATCGTGTCATAAACAGGACCTGAGATTGTTACAGAATTCTTCAGAAATCATTATCAGCCCAAAGACAGAGGGAATACATGAAGAATTCAATATCTTAGCTGTTCAATATGTGTTTCTTTAAATTCCCTAAGCTGCCGGTATGTGTGGGCCTTACATTAAGCACATGACCAATGGCAATCACACTGGAGTCGAGGCTGCGGAGACACAGAACCTTGTAGACTCTTGTCAACACAGCTGTGGAACAACAAAAACTCATTTTTATCCTTTGACATCTGCTCCTTGTTGAGTCGAGATAGAAAAACACCAAGATGGTCAGGGTTAAATCTCTGACGCGCTGTCAATCCTGTCTATATGGTTGTGAGTGTAGAGCCGCTTGCCTGTTTACTATGTTCCAGATTGCTTTCATTGATCGTGGTCCTCCACACGGGGAAAAAAGAAATCCTCTGAGGATTCATTTCAGCACGTAGAGCAGAAAAAGGGCTGCAGCAGAGGCGTCAGTGTCTCTGCTGCAATCTGACGGTGGATTGAGAGGAGCACATGCATGTGACTTTTACATGGGTACATGTGTGTACAGTAGTTTCACATGTATTTCTTTTTGTACAGGTATTTGTAAAGGCCATTATTTGCAAAACACTAGCACCAATGCAATTTGGCAAACATCAGCACCCGCTAGCCAAAGTCTCCGACACTATAAACAATAATTCAGCACCTGCATTATGATTTGCTGGTGCTGCATGGAATAATATAAGTTCTCTGTGTTATTAATATTCTTGTGATGATACCTACATACAGTGTGAGCCTCTCCAATTCCTCCAGAGAGGCTCATGAATTAGAGGATCCATCATCCCCTGACACACAGGAAGGTTTTGCATTCATTGTCAACAAGTATTGCAGTCGACGAGATTGTCAGCACTAATAATCAAAGTCCAGAAATATGAAAAACAAATGATCCAACCGCTATGAGCTCCTTTACACCCAGCTGCATCTTTACAAAACTTGAAAAATAAAGTGAATTCGAGTTCTCCTTGATGCAAAAATCCTCTAAGGCCGAGATTTGCCCCGCTAATGATGTGATTATTGACCGACTGATGCATAAGCCAGTGAGACACAAGTATTTTGGAGGTAATTATCTCTCCATCACAGCCACTCCTCATTGACAGGCGGCATTTCAAGACCAATGGTAGTATTAGTCTCCTGTGACAGGACACCTGATTGGCTCCCAGATTTAAAACAGGCCCCCGGCGAAGAGGGCAGATCAGCACTTTTACACAAAGACGGTAAACATATGACAAAGGTACAGCAGAGAATTTTGAAGGAATGACTCTTTAATGGTTCAAACAACCAAAAATTAATGTTTACAGTCAGTGAGAGATGTAACAGTAAGACCACAGTGAGTGTGTGTACAGGGAAGACATTCAGACGCTGATAAGAGGATCCTGGGACATCGCGAGATTAAACCGTCACACACTTTAGCTGTCATTTAGCAAAGTGCTCTTCATGTTCAAACACAAGCAAAGAGGCGTGTGTCAGCAAAAAGGAAAAGCCAGTCACGAGAAATCGACCATAAATGAAAGCAGCAGGGCAGCGCTCCTGCATGAATTTGATTAAAGCATCAAATCCATTTGGAAAATAGAGTAACTCCTTCTCGGTTTAATGATTTAAATGAAGTAGGGCTGTGATGATTAATCGATTAGCTGTCAACTATTAAATTAATATTCAACTAATTTGATAATTGTTTAATGAGTCGGAGTAACTCTCTGATCCCAGCCTCTGAAATGTGAATATTTTATTTATTTATTTATTTATTTTGCTCTTTTACTCCTCTGTAACAGTGAACTGAATATATTTGGGTTTTGGACAAAACAAGACAACTCAGGACGTCGTCTGGGGCTTTAGGAAACACTGATGGACAATTTATACTATTGTCTGACATTGTATAGACCAAATAACTAATTTTTTAATAATTTATAATAATAATTAAAATAATATTTTTAGTACAGGGTTCAATGTAAATCTTTTTTAAATTTTATTTTATTTAATTTACTTTTTTATACTTGCCCAGTCAAGCCAGTGGGTCTGAAAGCCCAGAGTCATATTTTACTCGCCTCTAAACAAGTTGCTTTATGTATTAATGGTTACAAAATAACAACAAATACTAAGGTTGATTGTCATGTTTCATCTTGAAGAGAATTTTACAATTTCCCCTCGGGATCATTTAAGTATTTCTGATTCTGAATCAGAACTATCATACAATATGTCATAGATGCAAAGGATAAAAACAGTGTGTTTAATTCTTCTTTACCACTTGCCTCCTTGTACAAGTGAGTCGCTAGATCTAGAAGCCTGATGTGATGCTTGCCACTGTACTGTATGATTTAAATACAAAGAAATGTAACTTAAGAAAGCAATCAAGAGGACATGCTGTCTTCCTTGAAATGTGATAATCCAGACCAATTTGTCAAAAATGCCGTATTTTGATCTAAAATTATAGCCGCTGCTGCAATGTAATATACTGGATATATAGTCAAATATATGTTTATATATACTTAGTATATATCAAATCATGTCTGCAATGTGTGTCTTACAAACATATAAAACATGAAGAAAACTTACACAACAGAAAATGCTTTTACGTAAACATACTGCACTCGTTTAAAAGGCCTCTTCCACCAATTTATCTTGCGTAAAATTGAGGGACTGTTGAAAGAGACATTAGGGGAAAAAAGTCTATGATATTCTGAAATTTAGTCTGTAGTATTGGTCAAGCTCCAAAAATGCTGGGTCCTACATTTCCCATCATGCAACTCAAGTACTTTCATTGGACAGTTAAAGCCATCTTTTAAACTCTAAACCCACCCACAACATGAGATAACCTCAGTGAGACATTATCAGGATTATATTTTCAAACTTTGGACACCTCCTCCAGAGCCGTGTCTGAAGTTGGCGAGGTTCACCTCAGACGTAACACGATGTATAAATCTAAATGTCATGTCCTAGTTTTAAAACTGTTTCTGTCATTAAAATCAATTTATAGAGCGAGATAACAGACGACAGATCCTCTGTACAGACACTTCAAATGATCAGAGTTAAAATACAGCTACAATAAAACAAAGCAATCCAGTACAAATATGTCACACTAAAATAAAAGTCAAGGAAAGACCATCAGCAAATTACTACCACGGCTACAAATGAACAACTATATAAACGTATGACTAAGCTGAAAATTTCCAAGTTTATTAGGCCTTTTACAGTGGTGAGATGTATTACCATAATATCTCCTGGCCCCTCTCCACCCCCGATTCCATTTCACAGCAAGATAAATGGGCGACTGCTGGGGTGTAATCAGAGGCAGTGTGCTAAGTCACCCCAGGCCCACAGTGGGTGAACACAGTACTGACAGACCAACCACTGGTCACAGCCGGGAAGGGAGGGCGGGGCGGGAGAGGGTGAGGGAGGGAGGAGTAACATAAACAACAGGAGGGGAGATGGAGAAATTAAAGGCAGACGAGATGTACATAAAAGCAAGGGGGCGTATGGACGGAGACCTGAGAGGTTAAACAAAAGAGGAAGAAACAGGAAAATAGACGGTAATAAAGAATAAATGAAAGATTAAAGTGGAGACAGGCGACGTGGGAGGTTTCCTGTAGGTATATTCATATTCGAGACAGACCCGGAGTGAGGCACGCTCCTCCTGTGTATCTACAACTGTACAACCAGCTGTTGGGACTCTGTGTCTTCATCACAGATTTCCTGGCTTCTAATTGGCCACATGGGGAAGAGTCAGTTATTCTCTATGATTAACCAGGACAAGCTTATTAACTCTGCCACCAGGGGGCATATGTCACTCAGGATCATTAAGTATGAGGGACTGTGTGTGTGTGTGTGTGTGTGTGTGTGTGTGTGTGTGCTTATACTGATTACTACTTGCTGATGTAGCTGTAGGTGTGTGTAATTTTTGAGATGATCTAAACACAGATCCTGCATCAAGGTAACCACAGGTGTAGATTTCATCCGCCTCGATATTTAGAGCATGTGCCTTTGTCCCCGCAACCACGCCCCCACCCCAAAACAACATTAAGGTAGCAGAGGACCTTTAATTTGACTAAATTAAGGACATTTAAATCATGAGTTGCTGCAGAAAAGGCACAAATTGTTGCATAAAAATGGAAGACTGCAGGAAATTAAGTGTTTGGCGTTCAAAATAATCAGGCAAAGGACCCCCAAACCTTCTGTTTCAAATGTGCACCCCCAAATGTTGAAAGGAACCTACACATTTTAAGGTTAGATAAAAGCTTTACAGGGGAAAAGTGACTTTATTCAAACTTTATTGCACATGATAGTTTCAACACATGCATGTTTTTTTCCAATTAATTGATTTTTAAAGGCCCATCACAATTTCCCACAGCCCAAAATATTGTCTTCGAAGTGCCTGTTTTGTCTAAACAACAACCCAGATCCCCAAAATATTCAGTTCAAATGACATTAAATGTAAAAAAAAAAAATCATTTAAAAAATTGCTGGTGAATCATTTCTGTTGATTTACTAAAAAATGTCCTGACTAATCATGTTGGCATCCCAGACATAATTAGTGTTATAAAACTGCTGTATGAAACACCTACGCATTATTTTGATATACTTAATAATCTGTCTTAATATGAGTTTACATTACGGCAACATCTAACAGTTTTTCTTGGCTAATCGTCAGCTCAAGGCTGCATTTTTACCGCTCCCTGTACATTTCCACCACTGATCTCAGCCTTGAGTTGACTACTTTACATTCCAGTATTTTCCACCACTTTTTGCTTCTCTCATTTTCATCCCAAGGTCTAAAGTCTCTCTCATCCCTTTCCTTTGCTTCCTCCCTTCTTACGTAACTCCGCACTTAACCCCCCCTTACATCCTTCAAATCCTTATTTCCTTCCCTCGTCCACACCCCTTGAGCTGCTGTCATCTCCTTCAATCCATCCATCCGTCCGTCCGTCTCCCTCATGCCTGGAGAGGGCATGACTGACCCACTTTCCTGCCCCGCGTCACCCTGTTTCACTGCTGACTCAAGACGCGCTCAAGATGTTGTGTGAACACGCCGCCACAGACGTACAGCCTCGCTAATGTGGATGAATACATTTGGCAACACATGCATACAAAAGGGACGCTCAAACGCACCACATCTGCTCACCGGTCTAATTTTAGAAACAGGATGGGAAGGCACAAACACACACATGTGCACACTAACACAGGAAACAAGCAGAGATGGAGGTAAAGGGAAGACAACACTTAAAGGTGCTTCTATTCATCATGTGTGACAGGAATAAATGAACACTACATCCAAAGGCACGTATCGTTTCCAACTTTGTCCATCATCGTCGCCAGCCCTGTGGGTCATGGGAAGTCAGGAGACACTTTCGACAGTACTTTCAATGCACATCAGCAGCAGCAACAATTAGATTCAAGGTTGTTTGCCTACTATGTGTGCCCAATATCTTGTTTTTGGCCATAGTATCAAAAGAGTTTCTTATACTATTACTGTAAGGACTTTTAAAAGTCTGGTACTGTGACAATATCAGAGAGCAACTTGTAAAATCCCAGATCACAGCCTGGAGGCTGAAGCAGGAACAGTTAAAAACATGTTTACAACACGGCTTTGAGTTATCTAAATATGTTTAGACTGGTGGAGCCTGTCAGTGTGAACTTGAATTTGTGCGGTTTGTTACTGTAACTGATTAGTATTTTTCATATATTAATGTTCACACCAGTTCTGTTGTTCTTTTTTCAGATTTCATTATGGTTATACGGGTTGGGTATACAGCTATACAAAGATACATTGTTCATTTTAATTTAATCATTATTACATCTATTGTCATCATAACACATAGGCCTGGCCTACACAACAGTTGTATAGTGAATAATACAGAAGATAAGGAACTTTTTAGTCTTTAAAAAATTGCATTTAGATTATTTTTCCATATTGCTTAGCCCTACACCACACACACTTACATTCAGAGCTGTGTGTGATTCAGGGTTGTGGGCTAATGGGGCAGCAGTCACTGCTGCTTACGTCTACAGTCGTTTCTGGGTCAGCATCAGGCAACGCTCATCCAGCGCTGCATCCCTTAGCGGCTGACTCCAGGCCAGACACACACACAGGGTCACACACAGTTGTAACACTAACTTACAACCAGCAGGGGCAGATAAATACAAATGGTGCACTTGGTATGAACAAGACAAAACTCCCAACCTCATGCATAGTAAAGACATATAAATGAATAAATACAAATCTATCCAAGATAAACCTCCCTCTCCACACCTCAACACAATGAGATGCATCTGACATGTGAATAAGTCGCATGCACCCAGTCACCCACAAGCCATGTTGTAAGCAAACCTCATACACACACATACTTGATGAACCTGGAAACAGCTACACAGAGATGATTTAATGTAACAATTACTCCACACTGTCCTCCTGTCTTTACATTCATGCATTGCAAGTGCATATGAGGTTGTATGCGTGTATTGTGCCATGTGCTGTGTGTGTGTTCACAGCCTGTGACCACAAGCACACGCATATTCAAATATAAGCTATAGTTATCCACAGTGTCCTAGCATAGCATGATGAGCGAGATGAAGCCCAGTGAACCGTGAGAAGAGCTTTGTGTGAGTTGGAGGGCAATAATTGTGTGTGTGTTGCTGGGTTGCTCAGCTCGCTCATATAAAGCCGACCCAAGTGAACACACCCATACGCACACGCAGGAGAATGTGCAGAATCTGCTCGCAAACATGCTTGACTCTTTCTCAAACGCACTGTCGCCATCGTATTATGACGGAGGCTGATGTTGGAGAGCGCCCAGGTCTGAGGACTCTGGGCCGCCAGTTCACAGCCTTAATCCACCACAGAGGTCTCCTTCCAAACCGTGATGACAACTCGCTGACGGGCAGACACACCCCCCTCTGGACTCCCAAACAGTGTCACAGCGTGCAAAGCAGTGCTTCTTTAGAGATTAATGGGAAAGAAAAGACTGTCTTTTCTGTGGGGTGATGCAAAATCATGACATAATACATATTTAGATTTGAAAGATATGTTTGAATCTTAATTTAAAGGAATAGTTACACCTTTTTGGCACTCCTCATATCTGCAAGGTAAACATGAAAGTCTTACTACTATCAAACTATTGCTATTGAGGGGAATATTGCCAGTTTGAATATGAAAATGTAAAGTCCATTTCACACTGAATTTCATTACAAGTAAAAAGTAGTCAAATTTTTATTTAAATATTGGTAGTTAAGGACTCATACAGGTTTTGATTACTTTGTATTTTTTTAGTCTGTCATACTATGGAAGATTTAAAACAATAAAGTGAAATACAATAAACATCATGTGTTTCCTTTTTATTTTGGCTTTTTAAAATTGTTGTATATGACATTCAGGCCCTTCTTTAATAGTACGGTCTGCCACTTTTGTTACTGTTTGGTGCAAAATCAGCAAAGAGAATTGGAGCAAATGATCTACCACAGATCCACGGATGATGGATGATGGATGTTCACAAGGGGGAAAATCCAACTAAAGTCAAACTGTGCCATTATATTGTCTGAACATATATTTGGGCCGGATGACACATTCGTACTCAGCCTGGTAAGAGCAGAGAGAAGCACAGAGCAGTGTTGCCACTAAGCCATGGGAGAATTTCAGCCAAAGATGAGGCTGAGGCAGAGAGTGGAGCAGGGCAGGCCTATTCTCCAGACAGACAGACAGACAGACAGACAGACAGACAAACAGACAGGGGATCAGCTGGCTGGGAACCGGCAGCCAGTAATCACTGTCAGCAGCTCACACTGTACATGATCATGTGCCTGAACATGGCCATGCGCAACTGTATCCAAACTCACAACCATGCGGCTGAAACACCAGGGGCCAGATGTATAAACAATGTGTACACACAAAAAACATTCAAACGCACATAAACTGGTATTAATTGAGTGGGAATGTGTGTGCCTCGTGTGTACTGCACATCATGCCTACAAATTAAATATAAGGTGGAATTTAACATTTAACAAAACAGTCAATTTCACATCATTTCTGCCTCTGTGCCTAAACACAGTTTCAGTTCTGGATCTACACAGTTTCATGCCCCAGGTCGTACGCCGCTGGGACAAACCAACACAGACAAAGAAAGTAAAGAGCTCCATCTTTCACTGTGACATCTAATACTCAGCAGAACAAAGAGGTAAACACGCAGTGAACAAACGTTGCCCACTACATGACAACGGACTCACTCTCTCCAGCAGACAGACTATTGAACCACTCCTCCGTGCAGACAGTCAGACAGTCTATTACATTTTGTGTGTGTGTGTGTGTGTGTGTGTGTGTGTGTGTGTGTGTGTGTGTGTGACAGTTGCAAGTGATAATGGAGGTCAAGTCGGAAGTCTTTTTCCATTTGTGTCTACTTTTACCAACCTTTCCCACAGCTGCTGAGTCTCATCACGCCGCAGTTTTACTCCACTTAGACCAGCTTACTCCCCAAACTGTTTTAAACACAGACACATTATCTACAAACTTCATGTTTTTGGTGCCTGATTAAAGGCTGTCATCAACACTTACAGTACATCTGTATGTTATTTAAATATAAAGGGAAATGATGTGGGAAAAGTGTTTTGAATCCTTATGTGCCAACCAGTCGCCACTCCTGTTGTGTCACGACCAGATGTGACAAAAATGAGGATGCTGGACGAGAAGAGAAATGAAGAGAGATTTGGTCATTTGATCAACTGCAAGTGCAGGGAGGCATGGAGTTCACCGTCTTAGCTGTAACTTTGAGAGCACCAGTCTGAGTTTAAGTTTTACTTTGTGACTTGCAATGGGTGGAAGAGCTCTGTTGGAGGTAGATAGAGGCAGGTGGAGATGACAGGTGAGGAAGAAACAGGCAACAGGGAAAGCTGTAGTGATAGAAGGAGGGCTGTAGGAGCACAAAAGAAAAGACGTAATAAGTAGGCCAAATTCAAGACACAAAAGCATTGATTTATATCAATAACTTGTAACTACAAAAAGATCTGAAGCTAAATTTGGGCTATTGATTGTTCTATATTTATGAGGGACTCCACTGATTTTACAGATGAAGGTTGATTTTTAGTTACTTATCATGAGGTGATGCTACTTAGCCTGGGAAAACAGTTGTGTAATGTCTTCCATGGCTCAGACGGGAGCTTTCACAAGTCTGAGAAAATAACCCTGATGATGTCATGTGGATAATTTTGGTTTGAGCTTCTGTTTTTAACAGAGAGCCTGAATTTCAGACTGGTATCCAACATTTTTGGAGTTTGATTCAGTCTTCTGAGTCTTCCAATTTCATGTAAGAAACGTTTATTGTATGTTGAATGTAATTTTGATAAAACATCAGAACCACGTTCACATTCTGGAAAAGACAGGGAGTAGGACAGAGCAACAGAAAGATCTGGAAAGAGGGAGCCTGGCAGGATGATGGCATAAGAGGAGAGGGGAAACACAGAGGATGGTGAGGGAAACGTACATGCAGGAGAAAACAAGGCGGACACAGCAACAAAGAGGGGAGGGACAAGCAAAAACAGAGGAAAGGAAAAGGGAGTGAGGGGAGGAGGAAGGCACAGAGGCCTGGCGGGGCGCCAGGGCAGGGAGTGTGCCACAGATGTGCCCCCACCACCCAGGGGGGGAATGTGCTGAGTGGACAGGAACGCCCTCCTCACACACACACACACACACACATACATGCACCAGCTCACACTTAGCCAAAGTCACTGAATGAACAGGACCACCCAGGCAACTTCATAAGAGACTGTAGATGTCAATCACACTGTCAAGTGTTTCTCAGGCTTCACTTAGAGGATTGATTTAAATTCATTCACTCTGAATGGGAACTCTCTTTTTGACTCCGGATCTATTGGTAACACCATTCATTACAGACGACAAAGACAAGAGCTGCCACCGGTAATTATAAGACATGGAGGGGTGCAGTTACTGAAATAAAAATGATGTGATTACAGGAATAGATGAGGTCGGTTAAGGCAACATGGCACCACGTCAATACTGTGCTGGCCATACTGGATCATAGATCAATGGTATGGAAGAGTATCAAGGGATGGATTTTTCCCTTTTTACAGAGTTACATAAGACTGACATTGATTGACATTTAACTACCTGTCGGTCCTGTATAGCAATGCACAACCAATGCCAGGCACCTACATCTGCATACACTTTATAAGCATGTCAATGTACTTTATTCGCCTTCAATTCAAGTGTCAAACAGATGTCAGCTGTATGTGCCTTTCTGTCTGCTCTCCTCACCCCTATGAGTACAGACGACAGGTGTCTCACTGGGGTCTTCCATGGTAAAAACGTATGCATTCAAAGCACTATAGATATGTCCACAAGTGGCAAATCCATGAGTGAAAATAGATGAAAATATCATCTCTTCCCTCAGAAGACCTCCCCCTGTGAGCTTTATCATGCTGCCGTTTCACGTTAGCTTTATTATCTACGGTCCTTTGGTGAGCTGTGAAGGCTGGATCCTCACCATGGCTCTGGATTTTTAGAAGATCAGAGGGATGGAATGGAAAATGTACTAAACGTCAGTAACAGTGACACAGCGAGCCTGGTTGCAGTGGAGGCTCGGGGCTCAAGGGATTGTGGGCCGTTAAACGGGTGAGGGTGAAAAAAAGATGTCGTCATTTTTACATTGGCAAAAAAGAGAAAAATTCCATCCGGCTTAAGCCTCTGTGATTTTATATGTGTGTGATACTGAAGACTCTCCACCTGTCCGCCTCGACACCTTGCTGTATCACTGCTTCCACTGCTATCAGGCTTCTGGTATGCAGACAGATACAGACATCCACTGTTTAAATGTTATTTTAAACCCCTGCTGAACAGACAGCAACGCGGAAATATCTGCCTCATTCCTCATTTTCACAACTTCCTCTGCTCTTTGGTTTACAATTTGTGGAATGATGGAAATTCTACATTTTTACTGCTGTCATGGCAGGTGGGTGAAGAGAAGTGTCCTTTGCTGTAAAGCAACAATTTTTATGATGCGAGAGACAGAGGTTACACACTCTTCACATTACACGTGTACCAAGTTTCTTACCTGATGGAGTGATGGAGGAACAGTCATCATCATTGTCACGCAACATGAAGAAAACCAGGACCATAGAGGAGAGAGAAGAAAGAGAAGAAAGGGAAACACGTTAGAAACTCTGCTGTGAATATCAGCTTAAAATTAAAACTGTTTGAGGCATTTCTAAGTGACACATTTTAATAAAAGGAGTCTATTGACTTGCTAGCATTAACGATGTTTTGAGCTAAATAAGTGCTAACTTGCTATTACAATGTTAACATGCAGATGTTTAGCAGGTATAATGTTTACGATTGTTCACCGTCTTAGTTTAGCATGTTAGTATCCTAATATTTGCAGTTTAGAAATCACGAGTCAGGTATTTCTTCATAAACCATTAAAATTTTGGCGCTGCATGTAAAGTTTAAAGTTCTGTACGCAACATTCACAGCAGAAAATCACTATTTGCTATGTACAGACACACTGGAGTGATGGCGTGCAGACTCAGAGTACAGAATGAAGGCATGCTTCCTCTGTGTGTGTTTTATTCCAATCTGCTCTGTTCTTTGTTGTGTTCAACGGTCCATTCAGGAGTGCATGTCAGTGAATGTGAGTCCCTGTGTGTGTGTGTGTATTCCACTGCCTAGCTCATCAGCGCCTTTCCACACTGCGCTTATCAGCAGTTAAGGGCAGTTACCACTGATAACGGAAACAGCATTGCAACCAGGTTAACATCGTCAGCGCTGTCAGCACTGTTGCTGTTGTTAGCACTGTTTATTGAGTTAGCACCATTAGCTGCTAGCAACTGGCTCAGTCACCTCCATGTTAAGAGCCATGTGCAGACAATCCCGGCTGAGTCTCACAGATAAGAATGTCTGATAAAGCTCCTTTAAGGAGTCACTGAGTTGTTACTATTCATCCTGGGACATATATTGATGTCTGTACCAAATTTCACTACCAAACCATTCATCCAAAAGTTGCTGTGACATATCATTTAAAACCATAAATTCCAATCTCATGGTGCTAGTTGTGGTGTCAGGAAATCACTTAAATGTTAGGACTCGTCTATTTCATCTATTATCATTTTTACTTGTTTTGTGCCTGCATCCATCACTTAATAAATAAATAAATAAATAAATAAAATGACCCATAAAAAAGACTCATCCTCTGGGCTTTAAATGTCAAGACAATTCATCCAATAGTTATTAAGACAGACCAACTATCTAAATTTGAGGGACCGACTGACCAACACTGCCATCACTAGAGCCATGTGGCTACTGCCGCTTAAAGTTAAATACACACAAAAAATATATATATTAAAGGCTGCATAGGGAAAATAAACCGCCCAAGAGCTGATCAAGGAAATGACTAACTGGATCTGAAACAAGATGAAATTGAGATCAGTTGTGCAGCGTATTGATCCAGAGTTTCCTGAAATTCAGGATCGATACACTGCACAATCTACATGCATTTTTCCCAAACACACTGATTTGCTGACTTTGACAAATGGAGCCTCATAGGAACTTTCACAGACAACATCGACTACTTTAAGACTGCTTGCATCTCCATAAGCTCTTGTAAAATCCCCAGAAAAGGCCACCTTCAGCAAATCTGCTCAAGTAAACAAAGGTTACACTGAGACGACGCACATGGGCACAACTAAAGCGTCCACTGTTTTCACAGCACAATTTCTTTTAGAATTTAAAATGGAATAGGTGTTTAGGATCCTATTACAAATCCTCACAGTGTGTGAGAAACTAGCCAAGGTAACCCAAGACAAATACTTAACCGGTTCTGCACTAAACACCATCACAACATCCCGTCACTGCAGGTCCTGGCAAGCCTCGGGAGTCGCAGATGAAAATGTGGGTCGCGGGTGGAAATTGACTTTGTTTTAATGAGGTGGTAAGGGCTCATGGTGTTGATGTTAGTGCTCATGCTAAGTCTCGGGCAGCAGTCAGAAGCCTTAGCGTTAACTCAAGAAATGTGCGAGAGCCAGACCCAAAGCTAACATTACACAGAGCTGAGGCTGCTGAGGCTCACAGACGTGTTTACCTTAGAGGCTGGCTGGGCAAATGGAGAGGTGTAACTCAGCAATACTCTGCGCTCATAAAAGCTAAAGAAAGACACCAAGACGCACCCGCACTAATAAAAGACATGCACACCCAAGGTTACATTTAAAAAACAGGGGAAGGGGGATACACATATGCTCATGTGCAAAAGAATGTTGAGCTGCACAGAGTAGGTGCATCACATACTGTATGCAAATGTCAGCTGCCACATACTTTGGTAAACAAAACTTAAGGAAAGCAGCCTTTCTCACACATCTCTCCTCTTGAATTTCCATATAAAAAGTCAAGAAATAAAATGCAATTATTCTGCTTTTCAAAGGCGTTCACATGACGCATGTTTCTGTGGGATTATTTCAACCAAAAGCTTGAAACAAGTGCTTGTCTGTTTATGTAGCGCTGCAATCTGTTTGGGTAAGAGGGCATGTGTGCAAACGTGACAGGTGTCTACGAGATAATGAGAAAAATAAATGTCGCAGTGTTTTCCACATTGAAAAATCAGTACAGTCATTTGATGCTGAAACAAACGTATGCATGCTAAGAAAAGGTGTGTGAAAAATGGAGCCATTCCCTCCACGACACCCACATCCTATCCACCCTGCCTCTGTCTGTGCGTTCACTTAGAGGGCTCAACATAAAGGGGGACCGAACCAGTTAGCTTGGAGTGGAGGGGGGATTTTAACACACATTGACAGCAAGAGTGCACCAGTGCTGACCTCTCAAACTCCACTACCACTAAACAAAAGCGAACATGCCAGAAAAAGCAAGACAATGTCAAATATAGTCAAATTCTGGCTAAGAACTTTAACATTTTTTCTCACATTGCCTTTTCCTGATGTGGTTTCAGTGAGTTAGTATGCATCACTGTGAGCCTATTAATTGTTAATTTTACTTATTAACATACATCCACACACCATTTTAAAAACAGATCTACTGCATAGTACATGCTCATTATTCGTCAGGATGTTGAACCCGATTTTTTTGGCCAGTGACATAAGCTGTAAACACAACACTTACATATTATCACCCTAAGGTGAAAACGTTAGCAAACAGTTGCCTATTTACACATCCAGCAGACATTCACAGAAGTGTTATAGCCACTTGAGTTGGTCTCCACTGACTTTTGCAGCAAGTATCGGTCTCTTTAGCTGCTAAATGCTCCACTGTGTTCACCAACTAGTCACTTACTTTGTGTGCCTGTCGTTAGATGCTGGGCAGGTAGTGGCTTTATCAGAGTTTTATAGCTGAAAACAGCTGGTGGAAACAGTGCTGATGAGAGCTGTGAGACTGAACCAGAACAGTCAAGCTGTGGGTCGTAAAACCAAAACAATGAGCTTAAAGACGCTAAAAACCTAAGTGATGACTTTCAGTATGAGCAACCCCTTTCACATTACACAGTCATTTGACCCATTATTCACGCCCAAATATTGATTAGTGGAGCTTTAAATACAGAAAGTGAACAGCACATAATGTAATTTGGACAGCTGGATGAGCAAGGCGTCTATAAGTATCCACTGTGACAGTGTCTGGCGAGTCCGTCTCCCTGTTTACCAATTTATTTATAACGTCCCCCTTAACAAAAAGCACCCTCCACAGCTCTGTGTATGATTTCAGGTGGAGTGACACTTGGGAAAAGTCTACAGACAATGGGCAATGATTTTAGCAGCACGCTCAATCTGTCAACATAACTCTTCCGAAAAAGCAGACAGCTGACACGTCTCACACATCACATCCGCTGAGACAGAGCGAATAAAAAAGACCAGAGAGAAACATCCGACAGGTAAAGCCCAGAGCCTTGTCGATGAGAGGAGGTAATGGGTGTTTGTGAGTGAACGCTTGTTAATGCAATTAATATTCTTCAAAACTGGGGCGTGCTTGCCATTTCTGCCTACTCAGAAACTGTGTATCATTAATCATTGTTTTGGAGGGGAAAGCCACCTCCTGCCTTAGGAAAACTGAATCCCCCCAGCAACTGTGGGCAGGTAAAGCCCAGATAATGATGCTGACTCGTAATGAGAGAGACGAACTGAGAGAGAGGAGATGGAGATGGAGAAGCGAGAAAGAGGAGTAGACGTTAGGAGAGTAAGGGGGCGGGTGACACTGATGAGCTAATCTAGAGGAATAATCAAACGGACGGAGAGAGCGCTGAAGGAAAGATGAGAGACAACCAGAAACGGTGAGGGGTCAGTTATGAGACTGTTCACCACACGCTGTCAGACACACGGCCTCTTCTGTCTCACTGAGCTGGTCAGTCAGTGGTTTGGAGTCTTATTGAAATGCTGCATTAAAGTGAAGGGCTTCCCACACACGAGAACAGTACAGATCATGTTACATAAATGTTCAATAAAACAAACTACAGTATTATTGTTTTATCACAACAGGCCAGCCACGGTCAGGTACTCAGCCACTGAGAGAATGTGGAGAGTGTGTTTTCTAAGGCCACACTGCTATTTTTGAAAAAGAGGCGTTATGTCCTCAGCTCACCTTAACTACCATCTACAGTGTGGTCGGTGTAGAACATAGAAATAGAATTATAGTAGAACGGAAACTGAAGTGTTTGTTTGGTCATTTGTCAAAGCTGGTGTTAGTTGTCATGGTGACAACAAGTCAGCGGGGCCATTAAATGTGTCACACACACTAGTTTGAGAACTCCATTTTGGCCGACTGTACCCAATAAGTCGGTGGTCTCTTGTTGATGCTCATCATGTAGCCTGGGCCTATAATCACTAGGGTTGGGTACCGTTCATAATTGAACTGATACGGTACCAGTACCGGTACCTGGAATTCGGTACCAGTACCAAACGGTACCTTATTTCGGTACTTTTTAAAGTCTAAACTTCTCAGTTTCAACATTTTATTGAGAACATTTAGGAACAGTGCTGCATGTTAACTTTTGTCTGCACATTTTTTTTGTCACCATTGTTGCTGAGTCTGAGGTGCGAATCATGCGCTCTCGCTCCGCCTCCACCTCAGGTACCAAAATTTGGCACCGATTCATTTTAAGTGAATCGGTACTCGGTAGTACCAACGTGAATCGGTACCAAGTACAAAAAGTACCGAGTTTCGGTACCCAACCCTAATAATCACATAATTATATTACAGAGAATTATCTCTATCTGTGTGTCCTGGTGTGTTACCAAGCCAATGGTCAAAACTCAACTGAAATCTCATCGACATTGGACATTATAGACATGGAAAACGTAGACAAACATGACCAAAAGTTGTGATTCACTTACTGGTCTAGTATTATCAAACTACAGACAAAACAAACTGTCGCAGATTGACTTTGACATTAGTGGACAATAAAAGGCTCACCAAGTGTCCAACGGATAGCAGCTGAAACTGAGATGAACATCTATAGCCTGTTGTAACCAACTATTATTAATACATATCACTGCGCAAAGATGTTAATACTTTTGGTCAATTAAAGTCAAGATGAAATTGAAAATGCCTTTTTAACCCTTTTAGATCACATCCCACTCATACTGTGTGCCTATTTAAAAGTATATGCCAAAAAACAAATCCACATATCAATTTCTTCATATCCTTCTATCAAAATCCAATCATGTTTTCTTCCTGTAAAAAAAACATGCTTACATAACCTAGTACCTACCAATATTAACCAATAATATCATGACATCAATCAATCAATCTACAACTTTTAGCTGCACAGAGCTACGATTCAGTTAGCTAGCTAGCAACAGCATGCTATGTTGATGTGTCTTTGTTTCCCCAAAACATCATGATTAAGGGTCTTCTGGTTAGAATTGATTAACTTTGAGGAAAGTGGTATCTGTGAAAAATTCAGATTATACTTAAGGCAAATTAGCGTGGGCTGCTTCAGCAGCTGGAGCATTCCATGGACTCCATCTCTCTTTCACTGGCAGATGCTACTATTCCGTTGGCGTTACACCTATGGATGTATTAAGAGACCCGGAAACAGCATTGGTGGCGGGGTTCCGTTCATTGCTATAAAAGTTGCTCGGTGGCACATGAAACCAAAATCACTCTATGTTCGTGGTATGAAATTACTCGTTAGATCAGTGCTGCTTCCACATCATTGGATCCATGGAGCAGGCGCACTAGAGACTTAGGGCCATCAAGCATCGCATGAGTGGATTAAATCTTGAGTTGGAACTAATCATTTCACGGGGGTTGTGTAAGTCTATGGAAAAAAGTCTTTTTGGGGCCCAGTGGCATCACTTGACAGACTCCTGAAATTGCAGTACCACTGTTTGGCCACTATGAAAATTGGCTTCAAAGCCCAGCACACTTCTCGGGGGTCTAGTTACACTGCCTGGGCCTCACTGTTATGACACGCACACTTCAATGGTCAAATCAAATTCCTTCCAATATTATATCCTATTTCACTCTGAAATACTCCACATACTAAAACTAGATACTCTCGAAATGCCATTTCACCTGGACTTTAAAGGGCAGCAGCAACCAGTAGAAAACCACCACCAAGTGGCGGCAGTTTAAGTTCAGGTATTCATGTAAATGCTCGTTTGGTCATTACTGCACTCACCTCAGTGAGTTCACGATTTGATGCAAGTCAGTTTATAATAAAGGTAGCCTGCTACAACAGTCACAGTGCTTTACGATTTTCAATGCTAGACATAAAAATGGCTGCCATCCTGACCACCCTGCTGTGTTTAACTGAATATGAATATCTGTTCTACTCTATTTCTGTTCTGTAGATTCTACACAGACAGGTCAGACTCAGTACACAGCACAGCCCTCCACTCAAAGGGAGCTACAACCATCAGACCACAGGAATAACACCACCCCTTTCTTTCTCTCTAAAACACACACATACACCCCCCCCCCCCCCACACACACACACACACACACACACACACACACACACACACATTCAGCTTCTGCCTCAGTTTTTTTAGTCTTGCTGATGCAGCTGAAAATGTGGTAATGAGAAGTTGTGGGATTCTAGCCGTGTTTAAAGTGTGTGTAAGAGGCAGAGAGAGAGAGAGGCTCTGTTGTTAGTACCAGTGTCAGCTCCAGCTGCTAGCTGACAGGACAGGGGCAGAGTGAACGGTCAGCCTTTATGCAACTCCGTCATCCCATGCTTTCTCCCTCTATCGCTCTCTCCCTCACTGGAATAACACAGTGATGTAGCGAAGAACATCAGGATCCGGCTGCACCAGCTGTTCACAAGTTCAAACTTAGCCTGGTTATAATTTAAGTGTTTACAAAGTGGAGATTTCCTCATTACTAAATTAAAAAGAGGTTTTTATGTAGAGGTTGTTGTTATTAAAAATGTGTACTGACCGCAAGGTGTAACCGTTACGTCGCTAATTAAACCAACTGATAAATCTAGCGATAGCTTCCTAATATAATACATGTTCAGAGTAAAGAATATTTGACCTGACACTTCATTTAAATGCAATTAAATAATTATGTAATTCAATTCAATTCAATTCAATAGAACTTTATTCATCCTAAGGGAAATTTTTGTGCCAGAGAATGCTTCAAATTACAGTAACACTAAGTGCAGTAATCACAATTCTAACGACTCACAACAACCAGACCACCAGTGGGTTCCCCACATCAGGGTCACTCATTGGGCCCAGTTTTAGAACAATAGAGTATTAAATATCTGACAGAGTATACACATATATAAGCTCAAAGTGTTTTCTGGGAGCAAAAGCAAAAACAGTGCCTGATAGAGTAACAATAGGAGTATGATACGTACAAATGATATTACACTACACTGACAAGTGATCATGATACTGAAGAATAATGTGAGAAATATTCACAGTAATGTGCATAATATGAAGTAATAGTGCTCCTAATGTCTGTGAATATTGCTGTCAGTGTCCTTTGTTTCAGCTCTCCTCCCCACAGAAGGGGGAGGAGTTATACAGTTTGATGGCCACAGTTAGAAATGATCTCCTTTGGCGTTCCATAGTGCTCCTCAGTGGTCTCAGTCTATGGCTGAATGTGCTCTGATAGGACACTAGGGTGGCATACAGGGGTTGTAAGATGTGAGGAAGATCTTAAATTTCCCCCCAAATTAACGTACTAACTAAATTACCCAAAAGTGATGGGTGGTTGTTATAATCAGATATGTCCTTCTTATTCTAAACTGCATGAACACTACTGACTCTGAAACACTGTATTTGGATGTTATGTTCCCGCTTGTGATTCTACAGTGACTTATTTGTAACACCACTGATTGCTTTTGATTGGCACCACAGATGTCTCCTAGCAACTGATTTACACATTACTTAAGGCTTTACCAGCAAAGACAGTCCATACGTTTTAATGGTGTCGAACTCTGCTGCTGTTCCCAGTGTTCTTATAACTCGCCTTCTGTTTGCTTCACAATGTGGTCATCATCAGTTTCCTCCGGTATCACTTGGGCCCGGTTCTCCCAGTCTATAAAGTCTAGTATCTGTTCCTCATACTCTCTTGCTCTCTCTTCCTGCAGGCTTCCCTCTAGTTATGTGGCAGTGTTGGTTCCTCCTGGGTTAGGCTCCCTGTTATTTATTTTATGCACAACATTCACACACTATTCTCACCCACTATACACACCCTACACTGCTGCCGCCACTGATAAACACATCCCTTTAGATGATCTGTTATGAGCATAATTTAGCTATTTTTGTTAAATAAATTAAGCAATCTAATCTCTGAAATGGTGAGTCTCCCATTTTTTTGGCCTTAAGAGCCAGGTTGTGACCACGATGCAACCTGATTTAATAAATCCCTAGTTTGAAACTAGCTAGTACTTACTAAAAAGTTATTTAGGGATTTACGAAGAGCTGCGGTGATGGGCAGCTACTTTAAATAGGCTTACAAGCTCCCGTTCTCCAAAGTTGTGTTATTTATAATGTATAAGTAGTTCAGCTTACTTTGGCAAATTATATGTACATTAGCAATGTCATAAGAAGTATTAGTACTGCAAAAATATAAATATATATATGGATCAAAGTGCAAAAGTTGGCTAATGAGAAGAACTTGAACATGAACATGTCTCTGAATGAATGATCCATCACTATAGAAGCAGCATGTTTTTGTATGTGGCAAATGTCTGTACCCATAAATAGCTGATACATGCAGGTAGCCATCCCTCACAATTATAAATGAGTTCAGAAACACTACTACAATGTTTGGAATTTAGTAAAAATGGCGCTATACATGTAGGGAAAGGACTTCTAACACTGTTTACAAGAAACAAAAATAGTTTGGACAGAGACCCAGAGGATATTGGGTGAGGAACAAGAGGAGGAAAGAGAAGAAGGAATGTGGGGAGGATATGACTCAGAGAGGAGGGGAGGGAGGATGTCAGGGAAAGGGGAGGGTGGTGAGAGGAGAGGAGAGGAGAGGAGAGGAGAGGAGAGGAGAGGAGAGGAGAGGATCATATGTTTGCCAAAGTCTTGTGGTTCTCCTCCTTTACCAGCCTCCATTTACTGTACCCCTTGCCCCCTTGTAAAAAGGGAGATCCATCTGTCCCCAAATGAGATCTTTGCCGTGCACTTTGGAGGAGAGAGATGGAGAAAGACAGAAATACCCAGTAAACACAAACAGAGATAGCACCCCAAACGAGGATGGCCTGCCTGGACTCCCTCCATTACTGCAATCACATTATCTGCATTATCAGACAGAGATGCAGACCCAAGGACAGGCACTTTTTAAAGTTTAGGTAAAAAAAAAAAAAAGACTTTAATTTGAGGTCAAATGTGGAGATGTGTCTAAAACTTTGCAAAAGCTGTTTTCTTTTGTGTTCAAATCTTTCAACCAAGCACGATTAAGGAGGAGAGAATTAGTTGTCCATTTATATGCAAATGAGCTTCAATCAGTGACAGCTCATTGAAAGGGGTGAATGCAGCGAGGTGTGGCTAACCCCTAAATCCACTAAAGGACTTGTGTGGGAGATGGCAGTGTGAGTGATGGGAGGTGAAGCAGAGAGTACGGTGAGGCAGTGTGCTCTCTGCTATCAGAGAGAATAGGAGATCCTCAGCAGCTTGGTTAATTCAGCCCTCACGTGACCAACAAAGACAAAGCGTAACGTATGGCTACAGTTAAGAGAATGGAGGGCCAATGAGGTGAGTACATGAAGGCATGGATGAGTTCAGTTTTAAGTGGATAAGCTCAAAGAATGCACCAACATAGTTGTGATAATTTTGATAATTATTATGATGATTTTTTTCCATACACAATCCACATGAACTCACTTTCCAGTGATGGTAGGGTCTATTTTCTGGTGTTTTGTTCTTGGAATTACTGTAATCAACCCTCTTCAAAGGTTCAATTAGTGATAACCGTTGTATAATGCTGCTACTCAGTTTGATTGTTGGATTGGAAGGCATTTGTAGAAGATAATCTGTGGCAATTAAAAATGTATTTCTATAAAAATGAAAACACTGGCTACAGGTACTCACAGTATTCGAAGGTATGTCTGTAATGTTTGAAGAAATCCCAATGAGACAAATCATTAAAAAAAAACACTAATCACTAATAAGCTATCTAAACAAACCCTTAGCCTCTAAGCTACTTAACCTGTCTGCTTAAATCATGCAATCATTGCAGCTGATACTCACGAGCCTGCGACTTTTTATTTGGTTTATCTCTCTCAGATTAGTTTCCCCAATCTTTCAGGTAATGCTTACCACCTTAAGTGTGATCAAAATTGATGTACCTGTGAAGCGCCAAGGAAAATGTCAGTGGACACCAGAAAGCACTTAAGAGAGCACAGAACTCCACGAGAGCCTACAGGATTAGTAAACTGACAGAAAATTCACCAGCAACTATTTTGACAATCTAATAACAGCTCTTCCAGTTCTCATCGTCCAAGTAATTACAAGTAATTTGAAGGTGTCATTTTGGGTTCTGGGAAACTGTGATGGTCATAATCATAATCATTAACTGCAACAAGGCAGATCAATGTCCTAAAACTATTATTTTACGAACAAAAAAATGTTTTCAGATCTGCATCGAACACACACAGTGATAAGCAGTCACGGGATACATGTATCAGGTTTGATCATTCAAGGAAGCAGCAGTTCATGAGAAAATAAAGATGTTTCAGCAATGCACCATCTCAGTGCTATGAAAGCCTTTTCAACCAGTCCTGGATCCAAACCAAAACTAACAATGGCCCACGGCCAAACTTTCCACCAAACGTCATTACAGTGAAACTGGACGGAAAACTAAACTCTCACTGGTTAATTAGAGGAGGTATTACTTCCTTTTACACTGAAATTTATACAGGCTTTTTATAATCGCACCCCTGCAATGACACGGAAATCTGGACTTGGAGAAAACTTGGAGATTGCATTATAATCCTTTCTAGTCAACAATAGAGACTGAACCTCTACAACAGTGCCCTAATCATTAAGATTGCTCTTCTATTCCTGGCCAGCTCCCAAACATCTGCATAAATTAACATACAGGGTTCCACTACTAATATACTGATGACCAAAAATATCACAAATATAAGCAAAACATCTTTATTAGCTAACTGAATTATCAAGATAAAGTATTGAGGGTGGTTTCAAAGGGCCTAATGTGCTGAATATCAGGAGTTCATCTGATATGCTCCATCCAACCCAAACAGCTCCGTCATGTGCTGACGTAAGTCATAAATACTCTGTATAACATCTGTAAAAACTTAAATATCAATGTAAATAAACAACATTCTTATAACCCTGTGATGTTTACACACAAAAACACTGTGATCCACTGATTACAGTTTCAAAACAGTGACGTACGCTATGTTCATATTATGACTAATTCAAAGCAGATCAATCAGTATAAAGAATGCAGATAGTGTCCAACTATGAACCACCAACTGCATACCTCCTGGCTTTTCTCACAGTGGCCATATTCTGAGTTTTCAACAATACCAGATGGGCAAAAAGCTTCCAGCCAACAGCTAATTAAAGCAATACCCTCACAGGACAGTAGGCATACAGTGCTATATTATATTAAGAGATACCAGTGTTCCTATAACCCAACATATTGTCAAATATTCATGGAAACACAAAACTGCAAGGCCAGCACATTGCGAACCCTGGGCAGGAAACTCATCCATTTTTTACAGCGGGCACCCTGTGAGAGAATCAACCTCCCTAACCATTACAAAAGTTCTCACCATTTCTTTTTAGTGAGCCATGCAGGACCGCAGGACACACAGAGGATTCCATAACCTCACAGCGTGCAGTCCCCCCATTACAGCTAACCAGGGCTGAAGTCAACAGCAGCGCTTTACGGAGGAAGACTGCAGGGGACTCTGAGGGGAAATCGCGCCTGATGACATAAATGTAGGAAAAGCAAACACTAAGAGGGGAGCGGATAAACTTAATGATTTGGGTTTGACTCCCCTGGGAGGTGAAAGAGGTGTGGGTACATGTGTGTGCGTGTGTGTGGATAACTCCTTCTGCAGCGCTCATTTGTGCATGCGTGCATGACAAAGTGTGCATTCCAGACGACTGGGGAGAGAAGCACTCTGAGGCAAGTTGACGCACAATGACAGAGCTGGGGAGAGTGAGAGTCGTGCACTGACAATTAGTCAAATGCAGACCCCCACCTCTTATAATACCCAACCCCTCCCTGTCGCTGTTCTCACTCCCCCTGCAGGGGAGTCTGTACGCAAGGCTGCTGAACTAGAAACAGCTCTCCAAACAAGTGAATGAACGTCCAACTTAACCCCTCGCCTACAAACTCCAGCTGACAATAGTCAGTCATCCAAAGCAATCATGTTGTCAGCTTTAGCAACACGGCTGCAGCATATTTGCTTTCACCTTCGCAAAATATGCTCAAGTACTTCTTCTGGGTCTACTGAAAGTGGAGGAAAATATGCCCTTACACAGTAGGTCCCAATCTGGTTATCAGCAGATGATTACTGGGATAATGACAGCTACTAATACTTATTATTCTCCCTAATCCTTGCTTGTTTTCTTGTGAAATGTGGTCTCAAAAATTTCTTCAAAGGAAACAATCTCAAATGCAACATGTGATAGGGTTCACAATAAGACATGGCCTCATATAAAAGGCTCTAAATGTGACATTCAGAGCATTAATGTAGCAGCAAACTACTATTTGCTGTGTAAAGATATTGTGGAGTAATGGCATCCTGAGCTGAGAATTAAGTCATGCTACTACTGTGTGTTGTAATCTGGGCTTCTCTGTTTTTTTATTGTGGTGAGCCGGTCCGGCTGCACATGCATGTTAGTGCATGTGTCTATCCCACTGGCCAGCTCATTCCCGGCGCTTTGCACTGTGCTGATACAGCAGTTATAGCCGATATCGAGGTAGCTTTGTTGCAGAAGCATAGCACCCACTCTCCAGTTACACCCTGGTTAGCACCATTAGCTCTGTCAGCATTGTTGCCATTCAGCACTTTTATAGCAGAGTTTCCCACACATTGATTGATTTCTGGCAGCCTGCCACAATACTGACATCTGGCACCACATAATGATTTTCTATCTTAAGCTGGACCATTCATTAGGAGTGCCATTCAGTTAATTATTGCACCACTATTGTGGTACGGAGTGTACTCTGGGCACAGGCGGAGCAGCAGAGCAGGCGCATTACATTGGTTCTAAAAATTTGCTTTTACTCGCCTCTGCAGTAGCTGCTCTTCTCGTCCATTCATCTGATCTGATCAGCTGAGGTAGGATCGACTGATCAATTATCAACCTCTCTGATCAAACTCCCAAAAGTACTGCTGAGGAATAAATAAACTCATGAAGAGCTTGACGTGCGCTGCGTTCACAGATTCGCAAAAAACTTTAGAGAGGGGACACAGAATGATATGATACAACAGGACACACACACACAAAAATTAAAAGTTTGCTGACTAGGTTCACAGGTTCTAATTCTGTAGGAAACACTACATGGAGTTGGCAACGTTAGCTGCTGGCCACTGCCTTAGCCACCTCCATGTTGAGAACCATGTGCTGATAACTCTCACGCTCTGAATTCCGCATAGAGCCTCTTCAAAGGGTCCCTAATTTAAAAAGTTTGGGAACCACTGGGCTGATACACCACAGTGGGACTCTGTTCTTAAAAGAAAAGAAGCAACATGGTGATAAAACAAAAATCCATTCAGCCATTTGGAGGAATTTCCGTGAGCAATTTCCCTAAAGAGTTATAAAGACCAAGAACTTTTAAAGGAATACGAAGGAGTGTCTCCTGGCACATCATGTGAGGAATAGTTGAAATTAATAACATCAGGAGGAGTGTATATGTTTGACCTTGTCCCAGTGAAATACACTGGACGAACAGAGGAATTATTGTGTTTCAAGAACTCATTCAAACTCAAAGCAGGTCCCTATGCAGTCAAATTAATGACTAAAGTCAGCTCCTCACACATACCTGAAAATCCATTTTTAATTACTCATACAGTATATCCCCTTTATGGCATTCTTCAAAAGCAGCTTCCTGCCATTAAAAGGACATTTGGCCTATTGATAATCATTTAGCTAAAACCTTGTAGCGTATCTGTAATGACATAAATGAGTTCTTGAACTGGCGACGACTTGGAGTGTTTAACAGCCCACAGCAGCAGCAGCAGCAGCAGCAGCTCAGTAACTCAGAGATAGACTGATAAATGGATCGACAAGTCAGAGTGAACACAGCATGGTTTGTGGGAGTGTGCAGGAATCTTGGTGGGTGATTAATTAAGTATTAGCAAGACAACAGCGCGATGGCCTCTGTGCCCCCTGCCCACCTCCAGATTCCCACAAAATCTTCAGAGCTAGAAGAACTCAAGATAAAGTTTTTTTTGGGATAAGGGAGCGGAGTGTGGGTGTGTTGTTGAGAGAAAAGAGGTCAGACTGGAGAGTCTGCATGGAAGAGGGCAGAGTTCAACAAGGATTACAAGACAGAGAAACTGAGCAGGTACATGGAGACACTCTTTGAGTATCAAAGAAAGAACGTTTGAGTTCTAATTCCATGAGAACATTAATCTGTGACAAATGGACCAGGGCGCTAAAAGGTCTACACCAAACTGCAGTTTCCATAACATTTTCAGCTCAGCAGACAAATCGATTAAATAATTTCTTCAACCTGAGCCTGAGAAGAATATTTAAACATTTAAGAAAACCGTGTTCAAACTCACAGTCTGGCGAACACCGAAATGGGCAGACGAGGGTCAAGGACTCAGGATTAGTAACAGTAACGCTAAATACCCCCTGTACAAACTGATAGAAGTTCATACAGCATCGTCTCCCTGTACTGGTGCGGTTTATTTTCCATGTTAACAGAAAGATAAACATGATAACTTCCAGTCAGCTGCAGCAGAGTTTCCAGCAGACACAGCCTTCTAATTAATTTGAATGGAGCAGTCTGGGGTGCCGGCGCAGAGGAGCTCGGACATTAATCTGTTCCTCTAACTGGACTTGTGTTTCATCGTCTCAGTGGTACCTTACACCTTACAGCTAGTTAACTTTGATTACATCCTATACAACTGACACAACCACAAGGCTTCACCACCGGTGACACATGAACCAGTCACAACTGCCTGTGGAGTGCGGCTCCAAAATGATGTCATTCTCACATCTCCAGGTTTTGGGGGGGAAGTTTTATTAAAAAAGGACAAGTCGACGGCTGACATTTTTATTCAGAACACATGCAGAGAGAATCTCACAGATATTTTGGCAAAAGGCCCCACTGTTAATGTACAGTACTGTACACCGATCCCTCACTGCACACAGCACAAGCTCAGTTAAGGCTGTAATGTAGTATAATGGTTTAACATGAAAGTCTGTTGTAAAATGACCCAAACACTGGTGCTCGGATAAATAGTGTCATATATCATGCTTATGCTTAAACGTCAGGAGTTAGAAGAGGGTATTTACTTCACATATTAAATTAAAGTTATACACTGCAGTGAAACAAACGCTGTGTTTTAAGCACAGTGTGATTTTCCCTGCATTAACCAAGATCATACAGCTAAAGCCCGTAGCTTGAGACATCCTATACAGTATGAATCTACCTTGTGTTTAAAAAAGGTGAATACCCTTCACATAGTAACATGAGAAAGACACACTGTAGTAATTCAGGAATAACACACAACTGCTTTTAATAAAACACCGGGTAAAATTAAAATCATATAATGTATACAGCGGAAGGTTGGAGCATGTGGTCATAATTTGCATGTGTACTCTACGAGCACGTAGCGATGCATACCATGAGAGCTATGTTATACCTACTCCATCTCTCTGTGCCTTCCCCTCTTCACCAAACCTCCAATTCCATGACGTCAACAAATGGCAATGCCTGAATTTATCAAAATGTCTTGTTAAATCAGACTTTAATATTGTAAAGATGAAATGCTTCAGATCCTGTCTTATTTGGCAACATTAAAGTCTGTCGATGCTTTATTATTTCTGCGCTGCACTTCCAAGAAGTCACTTTGCAATTAAACTTTAGTCCCCATTTCCTTTTCCTCAGACTTGTTTTCTTGGGCTGTCTAGCCTTGGTCGTACCAGACTAAATACTTATTTTTTCTTTGTCATTGCTTTGCTTCTTGCACTCTAAAGTATATTTCCGAGGAAAGACCAACAACACACCAATTTCTAATCAGTAAACATAAAAGCTTTCATTATCTGGGTGTAGATTGAATCATTACACAGAGACATTAGAGACAACTCCTTAATGAAAAAGATGAAGATACTTGATGCAAATGTATATTGACCAAGTTTAATTTGGTGGAAGTTCCACTTTTAAGGACAACATCCGTTGTTTTTGGATATTGCTACCTCAATCATTTCAAACCACAGCTGACCAGAATGCAAAAACATAAAGTTACACCAAATTACATGAAATGCATCATTTTCAGTAAGTGGTCCTCAGCATGGAAAAACCCTGATGTCGTCCTTTAAACTACAGCTGGGGAAATAAAACCTGCAGTCCTGTGGTCTCCATCATTGCTCCACTCCAAAGAAAAAAGGCAGCGCACAGGTCTTAATGTTAGTCATCACTCAGCGCCGACCACATTAGGCCATCAGCCTCATACTTGGCTAGCAGATCTATGCTAACAATGTAGCTGCGGGGGCTTCGCCGAGGTAAAAAGGTCATCAGAGAACGTAAATTAGGCTGGAGCCAACAGATGTGCAGTGGAAAAAAATCAATGACTAATCGAGATGTATAAGGAGAGAGGTCAGGCTGGCATGCTGTGGGGGCTCGTCGCTGGGGGAAAGGGTATTATGGAGGGAGATGAAAAATGAACTGGGAGTTGGAAGAAGCAGAAATCATAATGTTCAATGGACAAGAATGCATGTAAGTGGAGTGCATCTTTGGCTATTAAACATGAGGCCTTACAAGAGGCAGGCATGTCACGATACCTGAAAGTCAAATGCGATACCACGAGGGTAGGGATTCTTCTTCTTCCTTTGGCCTTTAAGACCAGAAAACTTGTAAGCCTTTATGCTGCCCCATCAGGTGCAGAAGAACTAAATCCTTCATGTTTTCAAACCTTAGTGTTGGTCCTCATGACATGCCTGAATATGTGTGGAAACTGTCATGGAGAGTCAAATGAGGAAAGCCAAAGAAAAAATAGAGGAAAAACATACTGAATATGAATAAATGGCATGCTGAATTAATCTCAGTCATCACTGCTGCTGCCTTTTTCAAAAGTCACCCAGCGGGCCATTTAATGCTGCCTCAGGAGCCTCAATTACAGAGTCAGAGAGACCTAACACCTTTGGAATCTGAATCATGAGCAACACCACAACACTGCATTCTAATCTTGTAAGCTATTAACTTATATGTACCATCCATAAAAGCACTTTCATGTACCAGAGGACGGGAAATTTAAAAAGCAGATGCATTTTTAAGTTCCAGAAAAGTGCATGCATGGTTTTACTCTGAGATTTACAAGCATGAAATAATGTGAATCTTAGCATCATTATGTGGCCACAGTGAAACTGCATGCTGACAGATAGGCTACACATCAGCCTGTGGAGTCTCGATGATGCTTGACCAATGAAAAGCTGGTGTTGGCCTTTTGAGCTGTGGTTGTAGCCAGGTTGAGCCAATACAAACACCAACTGGCTGGTGGTGGTGTTGTGAAAGAACAGATGGACCAATAGGTGATGGAACATTTATTTTTGCTTTGGCTTAGGACTTCTTTTTGGTCTGCTCCATTAGAATATCAGCTCCCCAGTATAACCAACTCCAGTTTTGATAGAGTGGAGAATATCTCTGACCAAACAGTCTTTTCAGTAAATATTCTCTGCTGTTTCCTGACCACCTGTGGCCCCATCAAACTCTAAACAAGGCTTCTTTGTGATCGAAAGAAAGAACATAGTTACTGTTCCACTCACTGTAAAGTTATTTAATTACTGAACTTGGAAAAATGTGGAAAGACTTGGAACCCCAGGCTATTTAATTAGTATTCTCAACTCGCTATTGGTGCTATCACGTCCCATTATTTGGGATGCTCAAAGAGGTCTACCAAGATGAACACCGGCATCGTTTGCAATTAAGGAAACAATAATGACAAAGACGGCGATAAAGCTCTCCATTACAGTCGGTGCCGGAGGAATCTGTCTCCTGATAACCTCCATTTGATTGGACACTTTAATCAAAGGACCAAATGACTGTGTTCCAATCTTATTACGCACCAGAGCAGAGGAGAACACACTATTGAATTAACTTCAAAGTCAGCCTGGAGCCTCCGAGCCCTCGCGCGACATTCTGCCTGCATCTGCAGAGCTGCACTGCAATGCCTCTCGCTTGTTAGTGAGTAATATCTGGCGCAAAAGGGGGAAGGAGATGGACCTGCATCTGGGAAACCTTAGCTGAGATGCATTTTGCCTCCTCTATGTCTCCTCATCTTGACCGGCCCACCTCAGCAGTTGGATAACCATGTACTCCTTTCTGAAGTTTTGAGTACACACAACTGTAAAAAAAAAAAAAAAAAAAGAAATGCATCTCCTCAGGAGCACAGATGAATCAGTTTATAAAACCTGGGTCGTTATTGCAAGCTTTTAGGTGCTGGTGTTACCATAAAAACACCTCAGGCACCTGGAACACTCTGCAGCTGTAAACACAGAACTGATTGAAAGGTGAGGTAGAGAAAGTGCTGTGAGGACAAAAAAAAAGTTGCTGTCAAAGTTTGAAAGCTGGGCAGTAAATAAAGTTAGCTTTGATTTCAGTCCACCCTGCCAGGAAGCTGACCTGCAAACAGTCTCGCAGATAGATTTGTGAGGTAAAAAGTTGGAAAATCAATAGCGAGTGAGTGCTAACTCAGGTGCTGCTTGGATAACATTTGTCACTCTGACGTCTCACTCTGGATGTTCTCTACATCCTAAGACAGCAAAAAAAGTTGCTTAAAAATTAATAACAGTGCAATGCCTTAATATTAAAAGCACAACACACTGACAAAGCTGTTGTTTATATTCCTGCTGGCTCTGTGCAGCCCTCTGCATGCTAACACTATCTATTTCCAGATGCCTAGATAACAGAAGACTCCTTTATTGTCACCTTATTGCTTATTTGCATAAATCGCAAGCGTGAGAGGCCGCATTTGATTGGCTAAGACAGGAAGGTGGGAAGCACACAAAATTGCTCAGTGGTGAGGACGGCTGGCAACTGACTAATCACGACTCACAGCGCCAGGGCAGCACAAGAGCCCACTGCAACACAATGCGGCATGTGCCTGCATCATTGCTCTGTGACCTCCGTTAAAGCTCCAAATCTGATACAGATGTATTGCTTTTGCAACCTTCTGAACGCAGCCTTATTACTTGCTCTGATGAAATATTATTTTCTTCTGCCACAGCATACAGAGGTCTCCTGATAATTTAGCACAGATATAGCAAAGAAAATGAAAAGTAACAAACTGTTTCATAGTTTTTAAAGCGATGCATTTTAAATCATTTCATGGAATTCCAGTTTTTCCGAGTAAATAAACACACAGCGCAATCAGATTGCATATGTGTTGGCTGAGCTATGTGAACAGATAACGCCCTATAAACAAGTCATTACACTAACCGTCCCTTAATGATGTGAGAAGCTGCTTGTCTGTCTGGGCAATCTCAAGAGAAATCTAAATGCTCTAAGGGGGGCACTGCAGGACAGCCAGCCAAATAAGCTGGATGGTCACATGATCTAAATAAAAAATACTAGTAAAAAAAAGACAGTTTGTCAGGAATCAAGAGCTGAGGGAGTTGAAGACGGAGCAAAACAAATCCAACGACGGCCTTAAAGGAGAAGGATCCATGTCAAGATGAGAGATGACAAGTTTGGCCGACATTCATTCTCCCAGAAAATGCATGCAAAGTCAAGACTCCTGATCCCCTGCTTCAAGATTGCACAGGGATTCGCAGCTCACAAACGAGTGTAAGTCGATACAAGCTTGTAAACACACAGCTATAAACTCAAAAGTATGCTCCTTTGTGTTTCTGTGTCTCTAAGTTAACCTGCTGCTGACCAGAGAGTTCTCCGCGCCAGCTGCTGACATGCTCGTTCGCCTCTACGCAAATCCCTCACATTCCACAAATGAGTGCAGCGCTCCGCTCTGGGCCAGATGACCGGGGCTGGACTCGTCTCTGCCCTGCAGACAATCAACCCCCAGCCCCTGCCCCTCCTAATGAGGCCCTTTAATTAGTCGTTAAACATGGGGACCGGCCAGTGCTTTTTTGCCCCCGCTCTCTCTGATCAATAGCCATGACATTTCTGCTCTCAACTCCTCTAATTACATTTTGGAGAGGAGGAGAGATGGAGTTTTAATTCTGCTGCTGTTCCAATTTCGCTGCAGTGTAAATATCACGCATAAGAACAAACAACATAAAAACTCACTGACCTTAAAAATGAATAATATAATTTATAATGTAGTGCAATCCAATGTAACAGCTGTGCAATACTAGCTTTGTAAAACTTTTTAAGTTTCATTTTTTGTGTCGTCTCAACCCTGGGTCGTGATGGCCTTGTATTGGATTGTATTGTACTTAAATGTGTTTCCAATAGTTTTTCACCCACATTTGCACGCATGGGAGATGTTAGAAACACCTTCAAATACAAGGCAATTCATCACAACACCACCACATACTGCAGCCACTGTCCGTAGAGTTGAGTCCACACAATTTATACCATAGTTTCTCATTGTGTGGTCACTGAATATATTCAAAGATAAACAAACGTGGACGCAGATGCTGGTGAATGATGTAGGGTTAGCGATTGATTTGTTATTTGTTTGTGCTGTGACATCCGTTGTGTGTACATGTGTGTGTTGATAGCGTGCAGTGGCCCCCGGCTGCTGAGCTCCCCATGTCATCAATTACACATGGAGCCACCTCCAAGATCGGTAACATCTATCCCGGCCCGAGCCCTGCCTCTCCGTATCATAGCAACCAGAACTCTGGGGGACACAGCTGAGAGGCGGGTCGCCGGCCTTGTGGTTTCAGCGTGGGTATAGGTGTAGATGATCCATCTGTGGTGTGTTGTAGCGCCGTGGACTCACACTCTCATTCATCAACGCATATACAAACACGTCCAGTTTTAAAATGAGCTTCAGTGGGACACATTAACACAAAGTTAATGATAACTCAACCCTTTCCTTATTGCTTCTGACAACGCGCACTGTGGCACAATCAACCTCCATAATGACCACATCTCTCTTTGCATTACATCACTCCTCTCTTGTGCCTCTGAAGTAATCATGTCTCCATAAAGCAAAGAGGAGTGGGATCAATTACTGGATCATCTTACAGTGGGACACACACCACACACACCACCTCTGAGTTTTATACATGGTGGTGGTAACCCACTCCTGACCTCAGCCTGACTGAATGCCTCGAGCCGCTGCCAGCACTGCAGCTAAAGCACAGCTGGAATAATATGCCATGCACTGCCGATGACACAGTCGTCAAAAAGAATGCGTGGAAGTGCAGCGAAGGGAAAGAAGAGTTCAATATGCGGCGATAAAAAAATTATATGTGGAGACTAAAGTGTGTATGGCCCTTTTCACTGCAGTTCAGTCAACCAGTCTGGAGATCTTTCAAAACATGAATTGGAATTGACAGAAACATTACGCCGACATGCCCGCCGACTCTTTCTCACAGTCCTTTTTCCATCCTCGTCTCCTCCACTGGTCCAGTGATTACAGAGAGGCTGAGGCACCATATGGCTGCATGCTGCTGCAGCCACCACTGGGACAAAGCAGCTGGCCAGCCTCTGCCGCCCCCCACACTGAGAAAAGCTCAGCAAGAAGTGTGTTCTAACTTTCAGCTTCCTACGTGTGGCAATTTAACATTAAACTGTTAAATTATCTAGGAGGCATTAGCATGATGAGCATAAAAAAAGAAAGACCATTAGCGATAAAAGTGGCAGATTATTACTAGCCTTTGAACTGCTTTTAAATATTCTGTGCTCCCAGTTTAGATTTTGTGAGGAAATGTGCAGAGTTACTTATGACAAAAAAAGGGAGCTCACTTTATGCTACATGGCAAGAAAGCTGCTGGTTTGGCACAAACAACAAAAACTGCTTTCTTCTTACGTTAAACAATAAAACTCATGTGGCAGGGAGAAAGATGAGGCAAAAGTAGCAACATCATCTTTGCAAGAAAAAGCAACTGGCTTTATGGGGAATGTGGTCTGAGTTTTACGAGCGCAACAAAATACCACTGTTGTGAGATAGAGGCTACCACTCATCCAGGCCATGGTTTACACCTCTGTTTCTTTCTTTCATTTTCAGTTTTCCTTTCAGAGCAGAAAAAGACCCAGTGGACTGAGAAACATCAGGTTAGGTTAACTGGTGACTCTAAAGTGATGTGAATGTGAGTATGAATGGTTGTCATTCTGTGATAGTCTCGCAACCTGTCCAGGGGGTAGGGCTGCCCACTAATAATCGCGCAAATGTCAAACAGGAAGGTCATTAGTCGGCAAGATTTCATTGATCCCTTAGTTGCAGACAACAAAAAACGAACAACCATGTGAAACTCTAGTCAGACAGGACTCAGGAGTCACGTTAATTTCCAGGGCTGGTACTTGCGGTTATCACACAGGCTAGTTAATAACATGTCAGGCAGGAAATCCAAAGTGTGGGATCATTTTGAGAAGGTGAAGGACGAACCCAAGGTGATATGTAAGCTCATCTTCATTGGTCGATTACAAATGTGACGTATCATCTGAAACATGCAAGTAGCTACATGCCCATTAGCCACTTCAACTCAAACCATTGTGTTGCCCCGCCTAAAATATATAACTTAATAATTAAATTAATATCGTAAACATGCAGGTGACTAACGTTAACTAGCTCTCATCCTGTCGCTGTCAACACGGATTTGTTGGTCACAATGTAGCATTATCAGGGAAACGTTAGGGTGTGTGCCCTGACGGGTCAAAAGTGAGTTTTATGCGTCCTTTCGTCCCAAATATGTTTCCCTGCTGTCCATGAAACAACAGAACATACAATAATCTGGAACCCTGCTTTTCAGATTACGCAAAATTGCTGTTAAAAATGGCCACTGCCATCAGTGAACGCCATCTTATTTGCCAATAGAGCAATGTCAGTCAAGAAGGCGAACATCGGCCGATACCAATGTGCCACTGATAAAGCAGTGCATCCCTAGTTTCCTCCTCTTATCCCCTCCCCCCATTCATATAATACAATAAAAGAGGTACAGGCTATGGGACATGATAAGTACATGCTGTACTCACTGTTCCTGTACATCTACATTTCCACATGACATATTACAGATCTAGACATACACAGTGAAACGAGCTTACTGAGCAGAGGTGCAGAAAATGCATGCAACATTCACATAAGAAAAAACTCAACTATCATCTGCACCATAAATATAGGATGGTGAAGCAGAAGTTTCTCTACCTTTCAGCACTCCTTCAGCCCACTCCAACAATTACATCAACTTCAGCAAAATGACTAGCAATAAAGCCCTCATAAAGAATATATTACAGTGAAGCCTTTATTTCTGAAACGTTCCCACACTGCCTTGAATCGTGTAATAACAGCAAAGTGGAAAGATTGCTCTTAGCAGAGTGGTGCTTGTCCCCGCACAATACTTAGAAAGCATCATAAGCAGCAAGTGAAAAACATGCCCTACCTGAGGCCGGCTATTAAAACTGTGATTGTTAGAGGATGACAAATGAAACTTTTAAGAGTTCTTATTCAGCTGAGACGACATTTTCATCGGGAAAGAGCCAACGGAAGGTTCTTACCTTCACACGATCTTGTCCAGAAAAGATTGTTTGTTTCAGTGCAGTGTGGGAATACAGGTGGACATCAGGCACTTTTTCTGTCGCCTCAGCAAGTCTACTGTGACTGAACCTGTATGGGATACTTGCTGGTGGCTGGGAGTGTGTACAAGCATTCATACACAAACATATGCCAGCTCAGTGGGAAGGGCTATAGGCATGATCCTGCGACAAGAGTCAAAAACCTGAGGGGTGATTTGTGATGGGAAGTTTCCATCAGCACTTTGACACATGAAGGAGAGCTGATAACCAGCAGCTGAACAAAAGACCACCAGTGCTCTTTCAGGATATCTCCTTTTTGTGTCAAAGGGTTGGGAACATGCCATTCCTTTAAAATGGAAGTGGTGGCCTGGGATCAGAGCGCACATCTGTTGTTTGTACAGCTATTTTTCCCAGAGTCCTGAGGAGTAGAAGAGAAAAAGGGGCCTTGAAAGCGCTCTCCAAGTGCCTTAACAGTAGATGTGATGGAAGATCAAAGAACAATCAGATAGGGAATTAAATACTGTGTATGTGCACTAAAACTGGCCGTGCAACATGAAAGCAGTAACTGGCTGCATGTGTGAAAGATGACATCAGACCACCCACAATCCAACTGAGCAGGTCCAACCACATATGTAGCATTCAGTAAGTGTGTCTCTCGTCATCATACACATACACACACTCGTTTTCTCTTCATCATCCTCTCTGTTTCACTCTGCCAACCCGGACCTGACTGGCCTCTTTTTACATCAAAGTTAACAAAAACGTATCTTGTTCTATTCCCCAGCGGTCGTACATGAAGCCTCGGGTCATGCCTGTCTTCCACAGAAATGAAAACACACAGTATATTAAGGCCATGAGTACACCTTATTTAGGCTCTTATTTAGGTTAGGTGTTGTCTGCAGCAAAACAAAACCTACTTTATTGATAGACAGTGAAAAAATCACATTTGTCAAATCAACCAGCGGGGGTGATGAATGCAAAGCTATCGGCCCAGCACAAACAATCCATCACGGCCTCGGAAGACAAAGCAGAGGAAAAGTGTGAAACGTCAGGCAGACGTGAGCGATTGAGCGCCAGCGAATAGACGACAGGAGAAGACCAACCGGAAAACTAGGGTAGATAAAAGAGAGCGTGGATGGGAGGGAGGGAGGGAGAGAATGATTATTCATAAGACACAGGTAGTGTCAGATGAGACAAACACACACCAAGTCACCATCTGCCTGCCGCAGTGGTGTGTTGCTTTGTGTCCTCAGATAACCCCCCTCTCTAATTGAGCAGTGAGATAGGGGCCAGATGGAGCAGCAATTTATCAGCCCATCAGTCACACATAAAACAATGCAATACAATTTTCCTACTATCAGCGAGCCACACTAAAGAGGGACACAAGGGCTTAGTATCACGGGCTCTAAATACATACAGACATTCACTGTTACACGGCGATGCTTGGAATGAAGTGGAACACCCAGAAAATGAGGCTCTTCCAAGAAAACAGTGTTCAGCCACAAGGTGTCTTTAAATCATACAAGGTGACATTACAAAGGAAAAATATTCATTTCAAGGAACAACTTATCAAGTCAAGTCAGTTTTAATCATATAGTCCAATAACCCAAATCAAAAATTCACCTCAGGGAGCTATTGCATTTCTGTCCAGGTTCCAAATAGCAGCAAATTAATGGGTCTGTATCAAATACTTTCTAATTCGTCATTAAGCTTCCAATGTGCCGTTTATTCTGCTCCTTGTGTTAGCAAGAATTGCATAATTTTAACATTTATTTAAGGAATGCAATGTCAGTGGATCAGTCAACCAATTTGGTCCAGACTGAAATATCTCATACACTAATGGATGAATGATCTCTGCAGGATAAATCCTTGTCCAAAGGAATATCTCTACAATATACGAGACGATTTGGCACACATTTTGACACGTGTATTTACTAGAGCAGTGGTTTCCAACTGGTCCAGACACGGGGTCCGGATTTTTTCTTAGTCATTAGTTCTAGGTCTGCTCAGTTTCATACACTCAGCATCATACTTGTGTTTGGCCATGTTGTTGAGCTAGTTTGCTGTCTCTGTCCAATAGCTGTCTCTTAGTAACTCACTCTACAGCAGAAAATGGTACTTCAAAATAGAACCTCTGTGCTGGAAATGTACTGTACTTAAAAATAAGGGTTTTTGGGTTGTTGTTTTTTTTTTAACAAACTTGCGATTTACTAGCAGTCAATTCAGAATGGGCCCTTGACCCACCAGTTGGGAACCGCCATTCTAGAAGATGAATGAATGGGCTGGGTATCGGTACTTCATACCTCAATACCTACCAAGGTATCGACCAAAATATCTCAGTAACAAGTGGTATCACCAATCAATCGATACTTGCATTCAGTCCTCTCTGTACCAAGAGCTAGACAAAAATTGGGGAGGTCAGCATGCCAAGATTTAACCAACACATTTAAAAAGAAATTAAAGTCATTAAAGTATTTCACGGAATACTTCCATTTAAGTGATGGGTATCAAATGAAGTAGAAAAAAAAGGTATCAAATTAAGTAGTCTATCGGTATTGGCAGCACTTAAAGGATACTGGTATTGGTACTGGTATCGTAATTTTTTAAATGATACCCAGCCATAGTCCGAAGCACTTTGGTTATTTTGGTGATCAAGTGGCACCAAAAGGTCAATATTCAATACTTCAGTTTTGTACATTCTCATCCGCCTCTGTGCTTTGTGTTTAGTGCTACGTAGCAAATGTTAGCATACTTACATGCTAAACTGAGATGGTGAACATGGTAAATATTATACCTGCTAAACATCAGCATGTTAGCATGGTCACTGTGGGCATGTTAGCATAACTGACATTAGCATTTAGCTCAAAGCTCCACTCAGCCTGACAGAGCCCTTATGTGGCTGAATGAGGTGAACTTCTAATCTTTAATTTCCAGGATTTTAAATATGCTTTTGTCTTTTTAGTGAGTATTTCACACAGACAAAATGTTTTGGGAAAATTTCTACTATATTTGTAAAACTGGTGTCTAACTCAGCATTGAAAGCATGGATATTAACACCAAGAATTTGCCCATTCATCTTCTACTGTCGGGTCAGATGCTGGGGTTAAATGTCTTATTTAAAGGTACCACGGCTGCAATATGAAGAAGCCGAGTGCCTTATTCATCCATCTTTCTGCAGCTCTGAAGCCAGTTCTGACAGTCTGACCACGAGTTTGCTTTAACAACTGCTAGCGTCCTGCCTCCTCAGGTGTGATATGAACTCCACTGAAATATAATATTTAAAAGCCTGTCTGCTGATATGAGGTGTTTCAGCTGAGCAACTCTACAAGCTCGCTAACAGAGTGGCTGTCGTATTACTGGCTGACTGTAGGCAGAACCGGGGTCTGGGTCCCGGGGGGGAGGAATGCAAGGCATATGGTTGTGATTAAAACAGGGGCAGCAGAGCACAGCGTTTACATTAGCATGCTGCCTAAGGGGCTGAGGAGCTTTATGAAGGGCTGTGCCAGTCACCGTGCTCAGTCTGCTACGCTCACAGTTTATAGGGGCAGAACTCAAAGTTGAGATATGAAGCAGGAGTGTGTTTTTCTACCTGTCTGCTGTGCCGAGCAAGTTTATTCCTTTGCGATGACTGACATCGAGTTCTGATGTCTCTTTAATGCTGGATCTCAGTGTGAGGAAGTGTCAGGACAGAAGAGTTGACAGGGGGACTTCATGACAAGCTGTTAACGTGCATGTGTGTGTGCCATTTTAAACTGCTTCAAACCTGTTGTTGCTGTTAACAACCGCTTTACCATATGGAAGAAATACTTTAAATTTGCTAAATTTATCTTTGTTGGGCACCATAACTTAAGACGAGGTTAAAGGGTGGGAGATGGATGAGGAGGTGGGTTTGTTTGAGTGTGTTTACACTCCTCCTTTATAGCAGTGGGAGGGAGTCATTATTACAGTCGAGCACCAGCATCTGACACAATTGAGCATGCAGTGTATCCATCACACACACACACACACACACACACACACACACACAAGATCACATTCACAAACAAAGGGATTACAGCAAAAACCCTACCTCAGACACTCTCTTGTACTGTATATTATCAACCTGTGATTCTCAATTTTCACTGCGCTCTGTGTTTTTTTGTGTGATGAAGTTCTACTGAAGTTTTCTTACAACCAGCCACATTTACTCACCTCACTACAGGAGAAAGGGTGCATGCGCTTGCTGCATTCAGCGGTGTGTTTCACATGTAGACAAAGCAAGAACAGTAAGAATGATGCTGTATGGGCAAGAGCAGGAGAATCTCTTGTCGTGGTGATGCAATGCCAGGCCTCTTAAAGGGGAACTCCACCAATTTTACACATCAAGGTCTGTTTGCAGACACTGGGGAGTAGTGCTGTGTACGTGGGATAAAAAAGTTGTATAAAGCCTTTTTTTAAATTTGGAGGGAGCTTTCCATTACCACTCATCCTGTTAGGGGTCACGGGGAACAGGAGCCTATCCCAGCTGCCATTGGGCGAGAGGTGGGGTACACTCTGGACAGGTCACCAGACTATTACAGGGCTGACACATAGAGACAGACAACCATTCACACTCACATTCACACCTATGGACAATTTAAAGTCACCAATTAACCTGCATGTCTTTGGACTGTGGGAGGAAGCCGGAGTACCCGCAAAAACCCACGCTGACATAGGGAGAACATGCAAACGCCGCACAGAAGGGCGTTCGAACACCACCCCGGGTTCGAACCACCCTCTTTACCCCTCTTGCACCATGCAGTTTGAAAAATGACAAAGAAATATGGGGGTGTGAAGTGTAGCCCACTCATCATCTCTTAACCCTTTTCCCACCAAAATTAGCATGTATATGCGGGGGTTTTTAAACACAAGAAAACCCACTAAAACTATGCCACAGACTGTTTAAAAAATCAGAGTAGGCCTTTCTGGGGAGTTTTTTGTACTGGTGTGTCACGTTTGGTGTCACAAACGCACCCCAAAACAGGGTTAGTAAACAGTAGAAAGCAGCATAGAGGCCAGTGTCTTACAGTTATTTTTACTTAATCAGTCTTTTCTTCAGTGCCAACTAACTGGAACAATGCTTGAGAGCTGCTTGGACAGAGATGGACAGTATTTTGTGGCACTGCATCATTGCGTCGTGCTGGAAAATAGGTAATAATAGCGTGTCCATCCGGGCTGTTGTGGGTTTACAATTCCCTTGTTCTTCGATGGATTTCTCCAACTGTGCCTGCCATAACTTGTTATAAATACATCCTAAAGTAAGCTCTTGTTCTTGAACTCTGAGGAGGTGACACCTGGTGTTTAAAGAAGATAATCGAGGAATTTGGGAAGATTTTTTTTTTTTTAATCCCTTGAACCCACTCTAAGCCACGTAACAGCAACAACTTTCCCAGTTCTCAATTCACTTTGTGTATTTTTCCACATAATGCAGCTTATCAAAAAGTAGGCCTGTATTAAATTCAATGAAGCCCATCCAATTTAGATGTCTGACAGCTCTGAATTAAGAAGGAACAGCCTGCGTCACAGCTTTCTTTTCATGATTTCTTATGGTGTCTTGTATAATATCCACACAGAGAGAGAGGAGCTTCAGTCTGTTACTGTTGTGGCAGAATGCTCGCACAGAATTTGGATTCCACCTCATTATCCCCAGTATGAACAAAATAGCAGTCTTCAACAAACAGCTCCAGGCACATTCTTGCACATTTGCTCGGGACAAACTTATAGCTCCAACTTTCTATGAAATTAATGGTAACCTTTTAAATGTTTTAGCTGAAGTAAAAGAAAAAAAACTTGAAATAGAGCTAGAAATGCTTTATGCTTTGAGTTTTTCCTACAAAGCATGCACATTTGAATGGGCAGCATCACATATAAACAGCATACATGTACACCTGATCTCTCCCTGCCACTGCTCCTGTCCATTATTAGCATGCTGCCATTGAAAGGCATGGTGGTATTTGTGAGAAAAAGAATGCAATAACAACAATGACACACCTCACCCCTAAACAGGAAATGAGAGTGATTTGTGGCTGCTGATTATTGGCACAGTCCACTTTGGGCTGATTAGAAAGTGGGACTGGTGGGGCACGTCCATTCCTCCTGACATGAAATATGGAGGTAATATCTGCTGCCTTCTGTTGGAGGATCCCGACAGCTTAATGATTCAGCCAGCGATGTCAGACAAACACACACAGACACAAACACACACTCACACACCAAGACACACACATGGAATATACAGCACCCCATCCACCCCTGCATTACTGTTGTCAAATAAAAACATATTACGTTTTTTCTGAGTTCAAGTGAAGCAAATTTATTGTGGCATTTATGTCTCTGTCAAACACTGTGAATATCAATACTATTAATTTTCAAAAACACATCGTTCTCCTCCCACAGTCTGAAAACATGCAAGTCATCATTTCTTTTTTAAATAGCAAAAAAATCCATACAACCACTAACACCTTGCTGTCAAGTGCCTCAACTCTTCTCCCATTATCACCACTGCCATCATCCCCCATCCATGGCCTTGCTCTGACCTTGTTCTCATTCATGGTTCACCTGCTGTGTGTCAGAAAAACGTGATGGCATCACTTGAACAATGTCAACACAGCCACTGTTTAGTGTGGGAACGCAAAGAAAGCCAGGCACCCACAGCCCGGAGAGGAGGAGCCACACGAGGTGACACTGACCTGGGACAGAGCAACACGCCTGGGGCCAAATGCCCAGGGGGTGGTGGATCTTCATTTTCCCTCTGGGGGAAGAAGTATGAAGAATAAATGAGAACGAGGGAGAAGTTTAAGAAGCGAGGGACTGAAACGGGAGAACAGCAGTAGCATTAGACTGGGTCTACCCACATGTGATGTAATTGGATTCCTGGCAATATGGGCTTGGGGGAAAAGGATGGAGGACAAGAGGAGGTGACTGAAACGGAGGGAGAATGAGGGAGATGAGATGAGAGGAGGAGGGGTGCAGAGCGACAGGGAAGACGATTGATTTCGGTTTGAACGCTGGAATGAGTCTCAGGGGAGGGGAGGTAAGGGGCTTGGTTGGTGCAAAAGCCCCGGCAGTTTTCTCCTCAGCTCCTCGGGGCTCCTTCAACTCTGTAAGGCCGTGTCAAGCCAACCACGGTCGCTGGAAGAAACTACACACACCCAGATTTTATGGCCCACAACGTATTCTCTTCTATCAGAGAGGGAGAAAAAGAGATCCCCAGAGAGAGAAAGCGAAAGAGAGTAAAATGAAGTTAGGATGGGTGTGAGCTAAAATGCTAATGAGAGCGAAATGAGGTAATTTCTTCTGGTTCTTCTGGTTCCCACAACTCAAGGTGGAGACCCTCGTAATCTGCGCTTTTTATTCTACTTTATGCAATAACCAAAAATTTACTTGCATATAAAATAAATCCAACCACAGAAGGAGAGGCTGCTATAGTGTGCCATCTCAGACTGATGAGTGCACTGCAGCATCAGAGGAGCTGGCCTTGTCTGTGCAACTGAAGCCAAGCATGAAAACACAGGCAGTAACTCACTTAGGATCTTTAGCTTCATGAGATCCTATTATTGTACTGCTGTTTGCAATCTACATGTCATATTAATGCTAACAGATGTTGTTAGTTTGCAGTTGGAACAGCTGGAGGAAGACAAATTGGCCAGGTGAACAGATCATCATCCGTTAAAGCTAGACCAATCGGTCAGGCAGGAATCTTAAGTGTTTGGCTCAAATTTCAAAACAAACACAGACCCGCTGTTATACAAGATAATGTACGTGAGTGAATAACACGAACACATCCTACGCCTCAGTCAGACCTACATTGTCCTCTGCCTGTCATTCATCCCGCTGTAAACTGACTGATGGCTCAGTGGTTGACCTAGGCTGTGGTGCTGAGCGCTCTTTCCACAGTCAGGTAGACAGAAATACCTCCCTGTACAGCTGGCGCTTAGCAGGGCAGAAACAAGTCAGAGAAACAGACCAGATGAGCAGGTACACACACACACACACACACACACACACACTATAAAACACAGATCTAGCCTCTCGTCCTGTGTCTGCTCTAATTCATTCATCTGAGCGTCAGGCAGATGGGAAATGTGTAGCAGGGTCGCTGTGTGTGTGTGTCTGTGTGTGTCTGTGTGTGTCTGTGTGTGCGCCTTCTAGCTGCCAAAGAGAGTGAGTGGAGGTTAAGCCAGGATCACGGTTTGGATGGGCGATTCCCCCGACATTTATGGCGCCACGTTTAGACGCACGGCACTGAACCTCCTAAATATAAGTTGGTTACATTTCTGCCTTACAGAGGTCCCTGACACTGTGAACTATGACCGCCTAATGGAAAGAAAAATCTACAATGATTACACCAAATTAGCCAGCATGGCTAGATCTGCAGACTTTAAATAACCCTCTTCCATTAAGAACAATGACATGTAGCCAAGACACGAGTTAACGACAAAAACATTGTCTAGGGTTGACATTTCAGGAGCAAACAGTAGCTGAAAACAGACCCATTGCTGACTCACATCCAACAAAGACACAATCGCCTGTGGAAAACGGTATCAAAATATAAAGGCGGTCTATGTTTAGAGCGACAATACAAAGTCACTTTTATGACCTTGTTTGTGCCTTTTGGCGCACAATGATTTGGGCAACAGTAAGAGCTGTATTTAGACCACACACAAGCATGTATGCCAGGGCAGGGTTGCCAGCAGACACACACACACACACACGCGCACACACACACACACACACACACACACACACACACCCACACACACACACACACACAGGGCCTGTGGTCAAGAGTCTGGATACTTAGAGAACAAAGCAACACTTTTTTCCTCTGCTCTCTTTTTACAATGTGGAGCAAAGCTATGACATCATTTGTTTAAAACTGCGTACAAATATAACTACCTTCCCAGCAACAGTTTTCCTGTGGAAAGATTAATGCTTCGTTCCCATATTTCTCTGCTGCCATTCATCTCCCTAAAGTAAACTTGGGACTCACATACATCCTGCAGTGGACATTATGTGTACATTAAATAAGCCTTGTTATATTTATCTTTTCATAAAAAATTTCAATTGTTTGCCCTCAATAAAAAAATTCTCTCTGTTTTATCGAAAATGGTTACGAACATCAATATTTTCAAGTTACTGTATAATGACAAAACTACTAAATGTCACAAACGATACAGTATTAGCTTCAGTGATAACTACACCTCACTGCTAAAGCTCGATAAAATATTGTACATGTATAATGACTGAAATAAGTCACAATCAGACACTTTGTCATGCTAATCCCTCGGCTGCCTCTCTTTTGCATGCCGTAGATTAGTAGAAGCTGGGACTGAGGAGCAGCCAGCCTATAGCTTATCTGAGAGGGCAAAGGTGCAGGGGAGCACTGATGAATCCACTTCCTAGAGCTCTCTGGAGAAACTACACGTTTCTGTTCTCAACTGAGAGGACTGGAAGGAGAGTCTGATTATGCTAGAAAATCTGAATGAAGTAGTGGAAGGTTGTATCTGCTCCTCTAAAGCTCATTTGAATTTAGGGCTGGAAATAAAAATTCATTTTGTTATCATTTTATCTTCTGTTGTTTCTTTTGTTGTGATTAATCAATTTATTGCTTGGTCCATCAACCATAAGAAAACAGTGAAAATAGGGCTGGGAAATATATCAATGTTATATCAAGGTCAGTGTTGTATTATCCTAGTTTTAAAGGCTGCATTACAGTAAATTGATGTAATTTTCTCAACTTACCAGTCTGGTCTAGCTGTTCTACTATTTATATTTACCCACTTAGTCATTATATCCACATTACTGATGATTATTTTTCAGAAATCTCATTGTGTAAATATTTTGTGAACGAAACAATATCGGCGCAGAATCAATCAAGTTTTTGGTCAATATATTGTGTTATTTGATTTTCAGCCCTTGTGAAAAATACGCATTGGAATTTCTATGAGCCCAAGGCATCGTCAACAACTGTGTTGTTTTGTCTGACAAAAGTCGAAAACCCCAAATATTGATTTATTATAATGTAAGACAAATTCTCACTTTTGAGAATATGGGACTAATAATTGTTTGGCATTTTTGCTTGAAAAAATACTTAAATGACAAATTGATTATTAAAATAGTTACAGATGAATGCTTGATCAATTAATTGAATACTTGTTGCAGCTTTGTTTGGATTTATAAAAAGGTAGAGGGATGGAAAAACTCTATTTCACTAAAAATCTGAATGCCTGATTTGACTTTTTAATTATTAACATTTGTTTAGACAAGACCGATTGACCTCCAGGATATGATAACTATGTTACTGTACTGTGACCCTGCCAGTGAATGGATTCTGTATTTCATATCCATGTTTAACAAAATAACACAAGTGTCTGGCACACCACCGAGTGGCTCAACTCCAACCAGATGTGGACAACAATGCTGTTGTACCTCTCCGTCTGTGCAGAGAGACAGCAGGAATGTGGTCTGTCCGTACTCAGACAGCTAAACAAAGTTATCTGCCTGCAACATCTTGAGACTAAAAGCTTCTCCTCTCCCCACCACTGTTTATCTACCGCTTTCCAAGTCTGTGTGTGTGTGTGTGTGTGTGTGTGCGCGTGTGTCTGGGAAGATTTTATTTAGTAATCAGCCAAGCCCCTGGAGATGACCGGCGCCTTGGGATTTTGGACCCCGTTGCCGTGACAACCAAAAGGCCACCTGACACCAATCACCTCGGACATGATGTTTACACTCTTGAGATGAACGGAGGGGATAAGGGTGAAGGGATAGAGAGCGCTCAAGTGTGGCATTTACCCAGGGTAAAGACACATCGGCGCGATCCGCAGAGGGACAATCAATCTCTTTTAAGTGCCAGCTACAGTGAGGACGCACGTCTGACACTTTAAACTGGCCGAGACAATTCAAATATTGCGTCCGGAGAGGCTTCAGTGGCTCTGGGGAATTTGCATTTGAGTTGTTCGGGGGGGGGGGGGGGGGGGAATTTGCATTTACCAGTGAGGAAACAAGGGCCCAGTAAACAAACAGAGACGTTTGTGGGCGTGGTCAAACTTCAGGAAGCACAGCAGCTTCTGATCTCTTATCTTTATTCCGCTCTCATGAAGCATTCTGTTACCAAGCGCCGCCCAACACTGACAGGTGCAGCGAAGGTATGCTGTAGTTTCACCCCGACCTGTCCAACTGGATCGGCAAGTGTTGACACACACATACACACACACACACACACGTAAGAAGAGATGACATAACTGCTTTCCCAAGTGATTAGTCACTTTCTGATCATTACCATGACCAACAACTGATTCAGAAAATTGCATCCCTATCAATGAATATACCTTTGCATCACACACGTCCACACCTACCAATTAAGACGTGCTACTTCACCCTACAGAGTCTGTCTGTGTGCTCCTGTGGCTGTCACCATGCAGGCAACTCAACTCCAACCATTCATTCATTCATTCATTTTTCCATATGTCACCTTCTGTTATAAACAACTCATAGAGTGCCTGACACTGGCATGTTCTTGTGCTGTTAACTGACAACAAACCAGAGACAGGACAACAGACAGCCGAACTGCCCCAACTGGCTGTATTGGATTCCAACCATTCCGACCAAAAGGACAATGAACTGACTGGGGCCGCGCAGAGCTAATAAACACAGACTCACTGGCAGCATGGGTGGGGTCTTTTCACTGCAGGTTACTGTTTGTCTTACATCCTCTGGAAGACTAAATGGAAAATGCGGGAGCTCAGATTCTTCTAGAAAAAAAAAAACATTTCAGGAATGTAGAAACTGTGTTGACACTCAGGAATATTGATAGTGCAACATGAAAAAAGTTCATATAGGTTCTTATTATTCATGGTCTAACTTTGATTTTCAGTCTTGATCTACATTTTTAAACAACAGTTCCAATAATGTGAAGGGCTTTGATGGATGTAAACAGGAAATACTATCTTGCCATGGAGTTAGTTTGGTGTTGACTGCAACTTGAGACATTTTTTGCCTATATTTGTTTACATTTTGGCAAAGTGGGACCATTAAAAGTATGCCAAATGAGCTCTTAGCAGCTCCTGTTTGACATGTACCCATGCATGTACAGACAGTTATCTCTGGATTACTTTGATACTGAAGAAAACATAAAAACATGATGATTCCCAGGCAAGTTCTGTAGTGATAATGACTGTTGTTTTTATGATTTCTAAGTAGATTTATGGACTTTAATATGTAGACATCTGAGATAATGATATCCTACAAAGACGAACTCACACTAAATTTAAAAATATGTGTGTCATGTCAGTGTGTTCAGATTTAACAGAGTTGTAATGTCAAGGAGCATGGATTTTGAAACACAGATGCCTTATATCTCTCTTTGTCTCTGCAAAAATGCCAAAGTATCTGCAAATGTCAGACGCCGAATGCAAAGCAATGTAACTTCATGTACAGCTGTTGGTTTGTAATGGCATGCTGCACTTGTTTTTGGGTTGTTTTTTCCATGTACGTGAAACAAAGTAAATAAGTAAGTAAAATAAGAAATTGCCCAGGCCAATATCTTGGCTGATATTAGTTTACTGCAGTCATATCTCTATCAGTGTATATGTCAGCTGATAAGTAAGAAGAAACTGCAGTAGAGAAATGCTACCATGCATGGAGAGACAACTTAAGCTAGACGGATAAACTGCCCAGGCCGACATATCAGCTGATATCAGCTTATTGCAGATGCTATTGGTGTGTGTTTGCCAATGAGTAACTGAAAATATCACTGCAGAAATGACAAACAAAGTTTAAGGGAATTAAGAAACAGCTTCACCAAACACATGTTCAACAAATACATAAATAAATCTAAAGGATAATATCAAGATTGTTGGTTTATGTTATGTGTCCGATTTTAAAAAAGATACCACAGGGTGCCCACTACCTCACATGGTAGAGCAGGCACCCCATGTACAAAGGCCATGTCCTTACCGCAGCAGCCACGTTTCGATTCAAACCCTGGCCCTTTGCTGCATGTCATCCCTTCTCACTCTAAGGCTTTCCTATCTAATAAAAGAAGATTTTTAAAACTCCTAAATATCAGTATCAGTAACAGCCTCAAAATCCTGCATTAGTCGACTATAAAGCAGAGTGGGGTGATGCAAGATACATTTCAGGGGACTAACAATAACTTCAGTCTTTTTAACACTGACAATTTCACAGTGGCCATGCAGGGAGAAACACTCACTCTTGACATTCAGTGGTTTAGGGTAACTGTGCCTTTAAATGTTCTGAGGACATGAGTCAGATAGACCAATGAGACTCATTGTGGTTTAATGACAGAGAAGGGGAGGTTGAACATGAATAATAAACCAAACATCACATCATTTTATTATCATTAAACAAACTAACAGATGGCAGGAGTCAGGTTTCAGATGATGACCCTGTGATTAGCAGTCACCATTTGACAAGTTTTATCAACACAAATCTGATTGGCTCGTTCATATTTGAACACTGAGGATGAAACACACCTCCTGAAAAACGTTTCAATACACCAAGACCTGTTAGACTACTCAGCATGTTCTCAATTTCCCCACAGTGTCACAACCATGTCCCAGACTCTGCTCTCCAAAGCAGGAAATGTCCAGCGTACCTCTGCACCTCACCCAGAACAAAGAGCGTGGTGGACAGAGCCAACACAATGGACTGAGGAAGTGACACACAGGAATTAGAGTGGGAGCAGCCGAGAGTCAGAGATAGTGAGAATGAATCTAAAGGAAAGCTGAACAACAACAAAAAAGCCCCTTCAGAGAGGAGACAAGAACTCGACAGCGGAGCTCAGTAACATATGACAATGCTGAAAATTACTCCTCTTATCACAGTCATTCCCTCTCCAGTTTTCCAGCTGCTTTCTGTGATAACATTGTTTAAAAAGTGTGTGGTGCTTTCAGTGGCCCTTGAGACTCTTGGGACCAACAACAACTCAACACTTGTAATAAACTCCCCTCTCACAACAACAGTATCTCCAGCTGCGAGGAGACAACTGAAAGCAGGCCTGTCATGTGCACGGCTAAAAAAAAAACCCGCAGTCAGTGTGACAGAAAGAGTGTACTACTTGTCCACTGTGACTCAGCAAGCAACTAGGCCACAATCCAGTTCCAGCTGTCCCCTTATCAGCCCATTTACATCAAGAAGAATAGAAATCAACCGCCCCTGAAAAGAAACAGTGTGTCTGCGAACGCTCGGGTCCTAAGAGCCCCACAGGGAAATTAGATTTCTTGTCTAATTTATGAGCTCTGGAGCCCAGCAGAGCTTGAGGTCATGAAGGGACGTCCGCGTTCGACAGCAATCTTCTGCCTATTTGCGCCAATGAGTTTTTAAGAAAATAGGTGATTCTCAATGTGTTAAACAGATTGGTGCAATACATCACCGGCACAGGAACTGTCATTTCATGGCAAGGTGCATCGAGCGGGAACATCAAAGAGAGAGAAGGAGCAGGGGGAGAGGAGGTCTGAGCGAGAGGGAGAGATCATATAAAAAGGCGTGCTGATGTTGCACATTCCTTTTACAATGATGCAGTTGGCTGGGCCAGGGAGATTCAATTCACAAGCAGGGAGAAAGATGCATTCTGTTCGGCCATCAGCGTGCCCCTCACTCGCCGCACACATTGGGATTTGATGGGCTTTCTGCAGTCACAGTTGTATAAACTATCCCAATCTTATCTGTCGCACTCACGAATGATGTCAGGTAGGCACGTATAGGGCTGAAAAAGTAAGAGTGTGTGTTGAGGATATGGAGTCATCAGAGGTGGAACATTTCAGACAAGCTGATAACAGACCAGGTGAGAATTCTTAACTTTTTTTAACGTTTCCTATGGAAATAAATGACATTAACTCTGAATCGCATTTAAGTGATTGTGCTAAACTTCCCCAAGGTCTTTGGAACATTGTGTCTTCCCATAAATCCAGCAGAGAGAAGAGTTTTGGGCAAGGTGCAGCAGCATTTGCTTGACTACAAGCCATACCGGGGCCTATAAAATAACTGTCGGTGACACACAGCAGACACCTGAGAGACTAAAATACTAATCTTGGCCAGCTCCAGCTATGTAAACAGAGCATTCCCGAACAGTGCAGAGTGCAGAGAAGAAGCAGGAGTGTGTGTGTGTGTGTGTGTGTGTGTGTGTGTGTGTGTGTGTGTGTGTCCCTGCATGCAAACTTAGAGGGAAAAAATTGCAAGCAATAAGCTTACACGTTTATCCAAAGGGCATGGATTATGGATTTAACTTTACATGCAAGTGTATGTCTGCCCGTGTGTGTGTGTGTGTGTGTGTGTACATCTAAAGCTACAGTGATAGCAGTGTGGCATTACCAAGTGACAAATGGAATTCAGACCCAGCCCACACAATCCTGCTCATTTGACCCAACACACAGCTAAAAAAATCACATGATGCCCACATGAAAGTCTTGTAAATAGCATCAACAGTATGCTATGTGTGGTAAACCTCAGCTTGTCAAAGCCTCCATCAAGGCCGACGACAGACAGTCGACGTGCTGCTGAGCGGTCATTAGATACGCTGAAAATACAGGCGTGATGACAAAGCCTGCAGAGTCTGTGTCAACTCATAATCCTGCTGTATGGCACTATTTCCATATGGGTATCAGATTAGGCTCGTCACGGTGAGCGCAACTAGCGGTGACACTTGGTCCACAAGCCCACACCAGTGCACCTTTGCCTTGAACATGCAAGAACACTGGAGTGGGAGATGTGATTTCAGATAGATTAGGGTCCTGGTTTGGCTACCAAAAACACACACAACTGCTCCAGTCTGATAGTACAGCCTGTCTAAATAGTCAAGTGTAAGTTTTTCTGAGGCCTGTGTGTTACTTTAATTACAACTACAAAGTCAAGAGTGGCTGGGGTTGGAATTTGTTTACCACATTTATGTGAGAAATGGGTGTTTCTGCTTAAAAAAATTAAATCTTGAGAATAAAGCCAAGCTTGTCTGTCTCATAACATTTGTTCACTGGAGCACAGAGAAGCAATTTAAATTAGCTACGCCACTATTCTATGGTGTCGAGTCTATATAAGATCAGAGAAGGAAAGAAACTAGACTGGTTACATAAAAAATATCCTATCCAATAAAACTGTAACCACCTAAAGGAATACTTAGTGAAGCCACAACAGATTAGAAATGAGTCAATGAGTACAACACAGTCAAGGCCCAATTAAAGGAGCACTTCACTCTCCAAATGAAAATGGTGAGTAATTGATTTACAAATTATTATTTTGTGGGTGAAGTGCTCCTTTAAACTTTTCTACTGGCAGCAGATTCTAAAGGGGTTAAATCTGGCACCCCATACCTTTGGCTGGTATGTCACATGTGTAATATGAGTTCTTGAATTATGAATGCAAATGGACTTCTTTCTTGTAAGTTCAGCTTGCATCAGAACACTGCACTAATTCTACTTTATAGTAAATAGTGTTGGAGGGAGTTTGAATCTAAAGTGGATTTAACTTAATGTCAAATTCATTGAGGATGGAGACGTGAGGGGCCAGTGGCAAAATAAGAGAGTCATGGTGGTGGTGTACAATATCTTCTTCTTGAAGGAGGAGGATTATCGTAATCATGTGAAAATGAGTAGTCAGTGTTTGAAAATTTACATATAGAGTAAACTGCTGTAATACTAGCTTAAACTTTTAAGATCACGGCTATCACCAGGCACATTTACCAGCTCTGACTAAAAGGAAAAAAGGGCAATGGCTGCACTGCTGCCAGGCTGACTGACAGAGAGAACCTTGAGTCAGTATTATTACAGTATACAGTATTATTTACATTAAATTTCTCTCTTGTTTTTAATGTCTGTGAATATTTGTGTTCAGGCTGGATATGTGGAACCCAGTCTGAACTTATAGGGACCCTGTAAAGTTAGAGAACGGGGGGGGGGGGGGGGGCTGCTGACACTGACATATAGAGGGGTGGTGGAGTTGTCACATAAACAGACGTCACTTCAGGAGGCATCTGTGTCTCATGCCAACAGTGAAGAGAGGAGGTGGACACCAGTGACCTCTTAATTAAGACTCAATCCTTTCCCTGTCTTTGCTAATTAGTCTCTGCTTGTCTAATTAAGATTCTATTGGAAAAGCTGTCACATTTTCCTCACTGTACTGGTTTAATGGAGCTTGTGCTGCAAATGATGAGTGCTACTGCCTGTGAAAAATGAGGACAAAGTTTCTCTCTTGTTGAACACATACAGTATATGTGCTGACCTTTAAGCGCTCATGTGCATACTGACCTTTATGTTACACTATCAGACGCACAAACGCACACAGTGGGACGGCGTGATTTTGTGCTGCCATGGTGCTACTAAATAATCAAAGCTGCAAAGCCGTCCCAGAGCTGAACTGTGCTTTTTAAGGCGGTTTGTAACCGCTTAGAGTAGAAAATTTGCTAATTATTTGTCTCAGTTCGACTTTCAAGAACATTTAATTGTGTTTTATCCCAGTTACTATGACCAAACAATCACATTTGGCCCACATTATCCATTTCAGTCATTATGGAGGCGTAGGTTTGCCTGCATTCTTACTGTTTCACCCTAAAAAGCTCTTCCAAAAGTCAATTTAACTTACAAATTACAGCCTGTTTTAATTTTTGGAGACAAGATGCCGAGATCTGAACCAATTCTGCTTTCACCGAACCCTAAATTTTCTCAGAAAGGTCAGCAGCAATATTTAACTGAAACCATGTGGATTACAAAAACTGACATTACTGTAGCCTAAAATAATAAACCCTGCATTGACAATGCTAAATATGCAGCATGAACATTAAGTTATACAAAGAACTATTCTTCTCCCACTTTGGCCTCCAGCTTACCTCTTTTGTTCTCCTCTGGCACAGTGAGTATACACTACTCCTCCTTCTTATTTCAGCACAATCTGTTAAAACCTGACTTAAAAAAGTCACGTTCTGCATTTTCTATTGACCAAAGAATCTGTTGTGTGGGGTCTGCAGCATGTATGGAATCGTTTAGTGTGTGCACCGCTAAGTTGAAGAGCCATGAAACTACTGGAAACAACAGACTTTAATGTGAGTGGTACAGGGATCTGTGGTGATGGAGTCATGCGGTGAGTGCCCAGCCTTAGGGTATGCACAAGCACAGCTGATGCATCACGCAGAGCCACGCAGTCCGACACGGGGGATATCAGACCGTCGCGATAGCCATTAAGACACAGTGTCACTTGGCCCCTAGCTGCTAAGCACTCTGAGGCCACCTGCGAAGCTGATGACACAACCATATCTCCCCTGTCATCATAAAAGATTACCGAAGCCATTTGGTGTCCTGAAGGCTTCCAGCTAACCACAGCACACACATGCTTTCTCAATCAAGGATGCCTCAGTGCTGGTCACCGTCGCACAAGCTGATATTTCCAGATGGAGGAACTGCAGGCACCTTTTTAACAGTCGTTTATGTAAAAACTGTGCATACACAAGGAGATCACATTCACAAATACGTTTTAGATTTCATAAACATTGCTTGCCAGGTCATTTTTGTGACAGCACAGCAGCTTCCTAAATTAATAGCAATTCACTGATGTTTTCTCAGGAGGAGTAAAGGAATAGTTCAACATTTTGGAAAATGAACATATTCACTTTCATACAACAATTTACCATTTAATGAGAGATTATATGCTGGACTAAGGGGCCGTACACATGCAGCGTTATTTGCGCCCTCAAATTCATTGTTTTCAATGCAGACGCGCCAGAGCAACACTGTTGCCGAGTTCAACTTCTGGAACACAGCAGTGCGCGCCACATGTCATGTGACAAGGAACAACCAATCACAACAGACATGTCGCACGGATGATAGGCCTACACACTTATAAAAAGCACCAGGAAGAAGATCAGCTCTGCACTCAGGATTTCAGGTAAATAGGCTTTGATATGGTGCTTGTTAAGGTTGCTGGCTCAAAAAAAAGGCTCAAAGTAGTGCCCGACCTAGCGTTTTCCAGGTGGTTACAGATGCGGTCACAGGCTTTAAGCAGTCACTACCTGTCCTACCAGTTGCCAGGCAACTGCTCTGGGGCCAACAGTCTGTGTAAAATGGCAAATTGTTGTTTTTATGCTTTAGTTTTCATACAGAATGAGATATATTGTTAATAAGGGAGCTTTACCTGTGCCGGTATAGTAGACAGATTTTGTTACCTTTGGACAGAGCTAGTTGTTTCACTGTTTTTATGCTATGATAAGCTAAGCTAACTAGCTGCTAACCCCAGCTGCATTTATCGTACAGACATGAGCTCAGAATCTATCTTTGCATCAAACTCTTCCTGATTACGTGTGCATCAATTACTAAAACACGTCAAGGAAGAACACCACCGCTGCTGGTTCACCAAGACATTCTTCACAAGTCAGTGGTCATTCCCTTCACCACAAACCTTAACACGTTACCAATATATCTTCCGTACTTCAACTCTTTCTCAGCTAATTCTTTTTACCCATAATCCAATAATCCAGCACACTCTCCCTTCACCGTGACTGCCACCCACGTAAAGCCGTCTTCAATGCTTTGCTGCACACACCATCATCCATAACTGCTGTGAAGTGACCTGTTGGAACCATTCTTTTCATTAGGACTTAAGCAGGAAAAGGACAGGGTGGGGGACTCCGTCAGAGTGGGCTGCAATCACAATTCTCATACTCGGTCGACAATGAGCGCGGAGAGAATAGATGAAGACTTGAGAAGGGAGAGAGATAAAGAGAGCAGACGAGATGAATAGAGCGAGGAAAGATGAGGAGGAGGAGGAGGAATAAGGCAGTGTGGTTCAACGAGGCATTGTTGTGTGCCACATAATTGCCATTGCAAGGAGTTTGGGGCCTGTGTGTGTGTGTGTGTGTGTGTGTGTGTGTGTGTGTGCGCGCTCACTGTCACGGACAAACAGACAGACTCGTGTCTAAATCCTCTTAATCAGGGCTAGACTATTCTACTAAACCTGTAGATACTCCCTTGTTTTGTCTGCGTGTGCACATGAATGTGCGTGAGTAAGCCTCCCAAAGACTTTACATTAATGGGATTTGTGTAAACAGACCCCAAAGGCCTCAACCAGAACGTAATTAAAGGTAAAGAAAAGAAGGACGCAGACTGGGGAAGAAAGGCCTTAATATCTCGAGGAGCCTGAGAGATAAAGTATAAATTTTTGAGGGTGCAACCACAACTAGAAAGATAACAAGCTGACGATTAGCTTTAACGACACCACATTAACTCCATGTAAGCTTCCATGTGTCTTTCTACTATCTTGTGTCTATTAATCTGCAACATGAGTTAAAAATGCACATGCACTTAAGTCTTAGTGCAGAAGTCCCTGCTGAATTAAAAAATAAAAAACCCTCAACTTTTCAAGAGACTGGCAGCATTTTTTTCTGGCACATCCACTTGGGTCTAGTCTCGGCCATATTAATGATGCCCACAGCCAGTACCAATCCCATCACTTTGCTTCTTCGTCCGCCCGCTGCAGGCATAACCACATCTCATCTGAGTTTAACTGCAGCAGAGCTGACAGAAAGACTTGGCCATGTTGGCCTGTCTGGCATGCAAACACGCACAAATACATGCACACACACACATACCACTACAATCTGCAGGCATATGATCCCATTCTTGACTTAACGCATGACACAGAACAGAGCTGCCTATGCTCAAACACTGTAAAGACTGTGTGCACAGTGAGGGCTGGCAGAGAGGCTGTAAGGCGTCAGTGCACTTCTGAAGTGGTTGGTGTCTCTGTACAATATTTCACCTCTCAGCTACTGACTACCACATATACTGTTAAAAGGGGGGCAGCCGTGGTTCTGATTGAACAACAGGCTTTAAACCTGAGACAGTTTTGGTGCTGTACAGATTGAGCAGCAACTTAACACACCCACCTTACAAATTCAAAAAATGCATTCAAAGACAGACAGACAAAGACATTGGTTCAGAGCCGTTTGAACTGCCATCTTAGCTTAGCAAGGCAGTGACTTAGCTTAGTGACAATCACAGGATAGTAGCCTGGTAAGACAATCCTGATGACGGGCTGGTTCAGGGCAGTGGTTTTCAAAATTTACCAAAGGGTAAGCAAAAATCTCAAGGCACATCTGTATTTATATCAGTGCACAATCACTTCTAAAACGTGTGTTATCACTCTTATCATGACATAAGACAATAAAAATAAGGAATAATAAGACACCCTCGAGAAAACAAAACAAAACAAAGGAGATATAACTTCTATTCTAATGACCAGTGTGGCAGGGTTTAAGTGCGATTAAGTAACCACATGTAATTTACTAACTCAAAAAGCTGGATTTATTGTTGCTTCTTAAAGGACCTGTATGCGACATTCAGAACATCAATACAGCAGCAAACGGCCATTTGCTATGTAAAGATAGTGAAGAGATGCTGTCCTGAGCAGAGAATGAGGTCATACTACCTGTGTGTGTGTTACAACTGAGCTTCTCTGTCCAATGTTGTGGTAGCCAGTCCAGCTGGGCGTGCATGTTAGGGCATGTGAGTCCCCTAATCCCCACCGCTCTGCACTGGTTATATCGGGATGGCTGGGGTGCGAAAGCATAGCACCTGCCCTCTGGTTTCACCCCAGGTAACAATGGTAGCTCTGTCAGCACTGTTGCCCTTGTTAGCACCTTTAGCTGCTGGCCACCAGCTCAGCCACCTCCATGTCGATAACTGTGTGCAGACAGTCTGAATCAGATTCTCAATCATAGATATGCTCTGAATGTCGCATACAGGTCTTTTAAGCAGCTGAAACAACGTGCATATTTTCAGGATCTTAATGCTAAGTCTTTGATTAAGATGTTCACCTGCTCCAAGATTGAAGGTTAATGTTGCTAACACCGAGCATCATCGTACCTCCCAGCTGGGGGATTATGCTAACCAAGCGCTCAGACTGACAGTGTGGGAATACGTGAACGCCTTTTGAGTAGATTTGTCAACTCATTCTACACTTTGGCTAGGTTAACAGATACCTAAGGTACTGAACCAAAGCAGACTGATATTGAGCTTAGGGATTTAATTTCCCTGTGTGTTCTGACACTCAGAAGGAGCTCAGCTTTTCATGGTTAGGGTTACAGCTATAAAACAAATAGCAGCTGCTTTAGACATCTTTGCAGAGGCTTCGATTTCCAGTTAGTAAAGGTCATTCACAAAAACAGCAATTCATAATGTCATGTACTCAACTAGTGTCCAAAGATCTAACAAACAGTTTCTCTTTGTTCTAATCAGGACTCTCTTCAGGAACTTTCATCGACCGTGTCTAAATCTTAACACAATTCTCAGAAGTACACACTCCTCTGCTGTGCATGTACACAATTTGAGGACACTGGATAAGAGCAGTCTTCAAAGGGAAGGGAAGGGAACTGCCTCTCTGCCTTCCCCCGCCCTACTAAACTCACTACCGTAAATTAGTTGGCCTTTCTCTTTCTCTGACAGAGTGTGTAACTGCAAGTGCCAAGTGTGACCAATTCCCATACACACTCAATGCAACAACCCTCACTTGAGCTAATTAGGAAAAGAAAGACCATTCTTCAGCAAACAAGAGAAAAGGCTGCGCACATGTGCATATGTACCTCTTTAGTGGGATTACAAAAAGCGCTGCATTAGTGAGGCAGCATTTCATGGTCTATTTAGTTGGTAACTGAGTGTCCCTTCACTGTATTTAAGTGCACAGCTTAAGCTGAGCACCGACACACATAAACACAAATTCAGCTCAAAGTAGGCAAGATGCTTACACTGTACACATGTGACTTCTCCCTTTTGCTCACTCTCCTACACACACGCACACACACACTCGCATAGACATAAACACACACCCTTAAAATTGAAGCCAGAGATCTTTCCTAAAGCCTGCTATGAGGGAGGAAGTGAAGTCGTTCCACCGCTGTCAGAAAATACAAAGGTGGAAGAACGGTTGGGGCGAGGAGGGGTGTCCAACTTCCTGCTGAGAGAAAGGAAATAAACACTTCCATATGCAATGCCTGCCAGAAACACTCACACATACACAGGACGCTCCGAGGTAATGCAGTAACACCGTGTTGTAAATTTGAGCAGCCCTGGTTAGCGACTCACACCAGCGTTATGAAAGGAAGAATATTTTCTGCTTTCAGACATTTATAGCTGGTGAAGCCCTCGTTCGTCACCCCAGCTCCGTAATATAATGCAGCTTGGGAAGAAATACACTCTTCCAAAGCTTGTAGTTCCTCACTTCCAGATTGGTGTGGGAGGGCGACGGTTAGTTTTACGTGAAGGGGATTCAAATTTCTAGGGCATGTGTGTGAGAGCGTGGTCACATGCAGCAAATCCTGCAGGGCGACCCACACACACAGCATCCCTCCTGCCTGGGGAAACCCATGAACTCTGGGCCACTGTGCCATTTTTCATGTCCACAAAGCGCACACGCATTCACACACACACATGTGTGATACAATGCTTTTGAAGAGCTTTGTGTGCTACAGTCCTTGATGGTACCAACATACACACACTCCTAAACCTTAAACTTAATTACAGCTCTAATCTTGAACACACTAACCCGACATCAAAGAGCGAGCTGTGGTGAAGGCCGACTGTTGCGTCGACCAAAAAGCTGCACTTAAACACAGTGCACAAACTACAACCAATGGCCAACTAGCATGCAAGTTCTGCGCCTGCGTGAGAGGATATAACTCTCCAGGCCAGCAGGTGGCAGTTTCTGTATTCGCTAGTCAAAAAGGGAAACTGGAAGAACTTGCACTGCAGATATACAAACCGTTGTAAGGATACATGAAACAGAGCAGCGTTTGGCAACCATTTTAACACCAATTGGTCATTCCAGTGATTCCTGTTGTCTTGCTATAGTATGCTAGCTTGGACTTTCACCAGTGTTCACCAAAAAGCACCTGCCTGTTACCGCAGCTGTGGAGCGTCGCGGCAGCAGCTGCTTTTAAAACGCTTTGCATTTGGGGGGAACACTCTTGCAGGTGTGCAGTTGTCAGGGAGGTTACTGCGCTGCCGTGCGAAAGCAGCTTTAGATCATAATAGCTGCCATCTTTCTGTCTGTGTGAAAAATAAGCACAAGAGCACACACACATACACACTATCATAGACGTTCCCCTGATTATTAACACACCCGACATGTGTACTAACACCAGAGAGAGCATGACACTAATCTGCTCTCAATATGAAACCTCTCTGTTGTGATGGTGTGTTTGTACAAGCGTGTGTTTGTGCACCACTGTGTGTGTTATCCATAGTGTTACACACTGATGGTTTTGCATATGTGGACCACTGGGTCATCTTCTTAAGACAATTATCCATAAATAAGTGGCAGTGTTTATCAGACTGACAAGTCTTTATCATTATGTGTATTTCTGTTTGCAAACACAGCACAATGTTTCTGTCATCATAGTATTAACCATTGAGCTGCATTAGGCTTTTAAAAGGGTGAGGAATGAGAGTGCATGTCTGTGTTTGTATGTAATAGTCCATAATTACATAATCCAGTTATTTTCCCACAGCTTCTGCCCGATCAATACACAGTGAAGTGGACTCCTCGTGGCTCGGGCTCAGCAGCACTGCACAGGGTGTGTGTGAACTCTGCAGTGAATTGTGTGTGTCCTGTACTTTTTCACTGATACCCAAGGTAAACAATACAATCTCTGCAGCAGAACTGGTTACCGCCTTTTATCAGCTCAGACTGGAAGTGCCACTGTGTGTGTGTGTGTGTGTATATGTGTGCATGCGCCAGTGTGTGCTAACCGGTCTGAATAGAGTGCTGAAGGTCCCGACCTGACACTTTTCAACACGTCTCTTTATACGGTTGGCAGTCGACAGCAGCGAATGCTTTGTAAAGATCAGAGAGCCAAGACGCTGCAGCAGCACCTCTCCACACATCCCACTTGATTAAAGTGAGAAAATGGCACAAGCTCCGGGTAAAATTGGGTCACTTAGATTTTACAGATGGCCCTTGTTGCCAAGCATATTTTCCCAATTAAGGCTGATTAGGGAGGGGAAATTCCCAGACAGCGTGAATTATTAAAAACTTGAAATGGAATCTGGTCATGTGACGTTGTATGGCGGTGACACCCGACATCCCCAGATGGGTCCTGGAAAAAAGGGGGGAAACTGAGAGCCCTGAGACTTCTGATTGGTTCAAAGTGAGAAAAGAGTTTCCTCCTTTTGTCTTAAGTCACAACAAACTGCAAAAAGGGACAGGGGATGCATAATCAAAACTGGCAGTGTCACAAGACCCGAATTCACACTCGTGATTCCCTCAAAGTATTAACATGAGTGCCGATTAACATGACCAGATAGTTTTCGTTTACAAGCTCCACAAAAAGACAGATTCAATAGAGGCTTCTGTATCCAGCACTCAAACACAAGGAAACTTTTGAAAAAGATGTCCAACACTCGGCACTGTGATTTGTTCACTGCTTTTTTCTCCTGCAGCAAGACTTTTATCAGAACACACTGCAGTTACTGAATGGGAGAAGGTGAGCTACCAGCAGCACCTGTCACAGTTAGGAATCACCAGGAAGCTACTAAACAATACCTGCACTTTCATACTGATTTAAAGCCTCTACATGATTTAACCGCTCAGGTGCTTTCACTTATTTTGCCAAATTAGACTTCCTCTCAGGACTGTGTGGGAGTTTACAGGTTAAAATAACTGACATATTCCTACCTGTCCTGTTAGTTTTGTGGCATTAGTCAAAGCAGGACAGCACACACCTTCATTACTACTAAGGCCTTTCTCACAGAGGTCATTTAAACCTGTGACAGGAAGGAAAGCACAGGTGTAAACAGCACCATTAACGACGGGGATGATATTTTGCCTGCTGGCTCAGTCACGCATCACTGGGACAACTGAATAAAACAGAGCCATCGTTAATGTTATTAGGAACACCTGTGCTATTCCTACCATGACATGTCCTTATGGCCTACCGTATAACCAGCGTAGCTCCACCCATCTTTGACCTAATGCAGCCTTCAAATGGGGTCATAATTATCGAGTTCACAAAAAGAGTCCATGTGAAATTTTCTAAAATTTTTGGTTAATATATTATAATTTTAGTAATATAGAAGGTCTTTTTTGCATTTTATATGTTAAAGGAAAATGTTGATTTTCCAACAGCCTCATCTTTTTCCTCTGTTATCATGACTTTGCATTTCCTGCATGCCATTACTTGCTCGCTTGCTTGCTAAATTGTTAGCCTTGATAGCTTCTAGACTAGTGGTTTCCAACTGGTGGGTCGCGGTTCAAAAGTGGGTCGTACGTCGATTCTTAATGGATGCCAAGTGACTCAGGAATGTGTCAAGTTTAAAAAAAAAAAAAAAACCACTTTATTTTGAAGTGCCATTTCCTGCTTTGGGGCGTCTGTGGCTCAGAGGTCATCCACCAATTGGGAGATTAGAGGTTCGATCCCCGGCTCCTCCAGTCTCGTGTCGAAGTATCCTTGAGCAAAATACTGAACCCCAAATTGCTCCTGATGACGATTCCATCGGTGTGTGAGTGAGTTAAAAACTGAGTGGCAGGTGGCATCTTGTATGGTAGCTTGGCCACCAGTGTATGAATGTGTGTGTGTGAATGGGTGAATGTGGCTCGTAGTGTAAAAATCGCTTTTGAGTGGTCGGACTTAATGACCAGAAAGACAAATGCAGGTCCATTACCATTTACTTTAGAGTGAATGACTAACGGACAACTACTTAGCAGAGACAGCAAACTAGCTCAACAACAAGGGCAAACGCAAGTACGACACTGAATATATCAAACTGCGTGGACCTTGAAGTAAGGACTGTGGGTAAATCTGGACCCTGTGGCTAAACAGCATTAATGTTAATATTAGCTAATGTTGCCGTTGCCTAGCAGCAGTGTTCTCACGACTTAACCACTTGAATCCTACGCACACTGGTGTTCTTGACTAATACATTGTAAATTTAGTCATATCGAGTTTTTCTTTGTAGTTTTATGTTACGTCTGAGGAAAACGTTGATATTCTAATCGGTCTAATCTTGCTCCCCTGTCATTATGCCTTTGCATTTTCTGCATTATGTTACCCGCTCGCTAACCAACTTGTTAGCCTAGGTGGCTCCTAGATGCAGAAGTCACTGCTGCCTACCAACGGTGTTCTCATGACTCTAAACACCTGAGCGCCAATTATTTTGTGTACACAACTTCCCCCGTCGTAACCACGAGCTCACAAGTTCCGTTTGAAGGCACCATAAGTAGATGTGTAATTAGCCAATAAGTGAAAACACCTGTGAGCAGCACTTTATTTAACTTTAGTTTGTTCTGTTTGTGCTCATACTTAACTAAGGCTGATGCAAAGTTTTACAAATCAAAGTATTTTGAGCTGTGTGACATATAATAGGTGCTACATGGAGAATTCTTTGAAATTCAATAAGTAAAAGGTCTGAAGCCTTTCATTCTAAACAAAGATGACGTCGGGTGATTTGAGAGGTAAACAAAACCACAATCGGAAAGCAGGAACTCATCAGAGCTGGACCACGGTTTCCATTAGCCCCCATGCTCCCCATCCCAGAGAGGATATTTACATTGAAGGTTTTCTCCTTCATTTTACGTTGATGTTGTGGGGTTTTTTTCCCTGTGTTTTATTCACTGAAGGGATAGTGTATTCTATATGTTTTGTGCCAAAGTGATGTCAAAGTGGCACAAACTGTAACATGCAAGTTGAGGCTACCCAACTTTCTCATAATCGCAATACTCTACTGAAATTAACGCAGTAGTTCTTTGATGCTAAATTCCACATGTAACACCTTTCAAAAAGCACGATGCCACCTCTGAGCGGACCCGACCAATATTGCTGCCAGCGTTCACAGGTTCTAAATATGTGAAATTGTCCTTGAAGAGTTGCTGCTCTTTTGTCTGTCTCTGCAGGAAATCAGTGTGGCCCAGGCTGGCTCTGAGCATCCCTTCAGCAGTCTGCTTCGCCACGCTGGGAGCCTGTCAGAGAGGCTCAGTGTCAAACTGCCCAGCCCTGCTGAGTCAAGCTGACCATGAACTAGCCAGACCAGCCACACTGGCCTGATGTTCGCATTTCTCTCAGGTGAATAATGTTCCCATTCCTGTTGGGTGCTGGAGAAGTGTCGCCTGTCTAGCCTGTTTGAGCACTGTGCTGATACTGTAACAGCCCTAACACTGGCTTTGCTGATCATCTGCTTGTTTAGTGCCTTTATACATTTATGATCACTACTTTATTATAATGTGCCTAGCTCACTCAAAATAAAGGATAATTGATGCTTGCACATGCTTATGTATTCCTACAAGCCTCCTACATGATGTCACTACTAAGCTAAATTCTCCTTCAGGTAATAGGATGAGCGTCAACCCTAAGGATGACTATTGAACTGTGTTGAATAGTTTCTTAACACATGAGCCTTTTCAAACAGTTGGTTAAGAGTCAGAACAAAAAGGGAGGCTGAACAAACAATATCTGAGAACCTGTGTTGTTTCAATCCCCCTGGGCCCGACAGGTGGCATTTTTTCAAACGTGGAAAAAACTACACGCCAAATTCCGTTCAAAAATATGTCAATTTAACGCGGCCTTGCTCCTCGACAGGTGTACAATATCACGACTTTTTAAAAGTTTTGCCACGCACTCCTCAGCTGGATAAACCAACACTTCCTGGAGGAACTTATTTCAAAATATTACCAGCTTTGGGAATACCTGTACAACACCTATCTGGAGGAAAAGCCAACTTAAAATTTCCATTTTGATAAACTTTTAAGTGTAACTGTACATTTTTATGTGCGCCGAATTAATGAGTACTTCCTTTTGTTTAAGGAGAGAGAAGTCTGGGACAAAAAAATCAACCCTTGTCATTTTTAAGAACTGTGAAACAGAAAAGGGCAAAAGTTTGAATGGAGTTCTGCGTGTGCCGCAGCCTCCCCAAGTCCTTACCTTGCCTGACTGTTTTCAACCTGACGGGACCTTTGCAGTTCTTTATCACTGTCTGCACGTCGTACAAGGGTAATCCCGAGATGGAGAGGTTCTCCACCTCCAGCAGCAGTTCTCCTTCATTTACTTTTCCATTTTTGTAAACCACGGCATCCTCGTTAACTTGCCCGATGTAGGCGAACTCCCCGTTCTCCGCTCCGCCGCGCAGTGGCACGTTCAACTCACCACGGGCATCTTTAGAGATGGAGACCTCGTTCACTCTGGAGGTCCAGTGGTTTTTCTTTAGCACGGGTTTGGACATTGTGAACAGTTCCGAGCCGACACCAAAACTGGCGGGCTCTGCCACTGGGATGAGAAATAGTCACAGCAGCGATGCCTCCCACAAAGTAGACTTGTATCTGAGTGAAGCGCAGCAAACTTTCTTTCTCTTCCACTGAAACATGAGTGCCTCTGACAGTATCGTCCCACCGCTCACCCGGGGTGACAAATCAAGCCATTCCTGTGGGCTCTGAAGTCACTCCTTACTGTGTGCACATCATTCCTGTAACATCCCCGCAGTTTAATCCACCTTTATCGATGTCATCTTACATCTGCCACGGTCCCACTCACGTCTCGTGTCCACTTATTAAATCCTCTCTGTTGCTGTTTAAACTCACTTTCAATGGTGTTTCTTTCTTTTCTCCAGTTCACGGCGGCTGCACTCTTTCCTCTCCGTGTCCCACCGTGACTTTATCGGTGGTTGACACCGTCCTCGGCTCGTTAAACCAGGTACAACGCTCCCGTGCACTTTAGCTGAGTCTCATTCCCAGTCTGGGCTCTGCTGAGGCGCTGGGAATGTGTTGCTGTTCGTGCTGCGTTCAAGTGCCGTCGGAAGGTTTCAGCCACGCTCACATGGACGACCCAACAGCAATGTGCGTATACTTTCTGCTAAAATATGGCATTATTACTGTAATATAAGTAAAATGAGGGCGGATATTTCCCATAATCCCTGAAGTTTTGAAATATACATATGTAAACCTATTCTAAAATGTATTTATAATTTATTTCTGTTTTTATTTTATTTTAATATGATATATTTTGAATCCGTTTACGTTCCTTTTTCACGTGTATCATGTATAGTTCTGTACATGCAAGACCGGAAAGTGGTTATCAAAAAAAAAAAAAAAAGATGTGTCTAGTAATCCTATGTAGGATGGGCCAAAAGAAGCATGACACTTAAATAAAAAAAATAGAATAAATAATAATAATAATAATAATAATAATAATAATAACAATAATAAATCCAATCCGAGACTCAAATATCCTCATTATAAACTACATCAAATTGCAAAAACAAAAAAATTGTGTCCAGTAATCCCATGTGTGATGGGCTAAAAGAATCATGACACTTAAATTAAAAATAATAATAATAAATCCAATCTGAGACTCAAATAGCCTCATTATAAACTACATCAAATTGTGAAAAAAAAATTCTAGTAATCCCATATGGGATGGGCCAAAAGAAGCATGACACTTAACTTAAAAAAAATATAACTAAATAAAAAAGAATAATAAATCCAATCTGAGACTCAAATAGCCTCATCATAAACTACATCAAGTTCCTAAAAAAATTTGTGTCTAGTAATCCCATGTGGGAAATCATAAATCCAATCTAAGACTAAAATAGCCTCATTATATCATCATCAAATTGCATATTATGTAGCTTACTTTTTAACCATCTTTTGAAGCACATTCATTTACACTGTAAATGCTAATTAAATTACAGCCTAGGTTACTTAAAATGACAGCATACATATAATTTTAATAAATGCTACCACAGCTCAGACAACAATAAGTAATTTATACATCCACTGACATAGCCTACATATTTTAATCACACTATGTGATGTAAATCTAAAGAAAAGCTTTACTGAGGTCTCTCAATGCCTAATATAATGTCCTGTCGCCCAGTATTCTACATGACAAATCAATATACTACGTTTGTTTTTTGCAACTCCTAAACAGTGCAACATTTACATTAATATGCAGCCCAGAGCTTAACTTGCAGAATCAGCATGGTGTTGACTTGAGACACATTTTTAGGTTTGAGTATCGGATAACGGAGTCTACAACGAGCACCTGAAGGCAGCAATATGAGCGCATGCGTGCTGCTCAGGGCCGAACGGGCTATCTTGGCTGTACCCTCTTACATAAAAGAGCTTTTGGCTTCCCTAAATTAGAGACGGATGTCATTATGCGTTCACTTCAGTCTGTTTACACTACGCAACCAAAATAAACTTCAAATTTAAATTCACTTAATAAATATGAAATGTGTTGTGACGTCTTTGTCAGACATTAATGTTGCTGATATTTGTGTCTCTGTGGAGATTTTTGTCAAGGAATTGTCATGATTTCAGCTGATACTCAAAGACAATGTTATTCATACTTGGGATGGCAGTTCTGAGTGAAATGCTGATGTGATAATGACCAAGCAGACAATGGTTACACCTGTGATTGAGCCTGACAGGATTCCTGCATTTCAGGCTAGACTGGTGGTTCATTGTGTTTTCATGTGTGGCTGAAACCCTCCCTCTGTGTGTGTTTGGCCCTGACAAAGAAACGTCAACAGAATTTGTTGAATCCCTGACATCATACTCATATTTTGTGAATCAAAGAAGCTGCAGAAGGATTTGGACTCCAGCAATGTAATTCTGTATCTACTAAGAAGAACCACTTGTTGGCAACATCATCAGTTTACAGTCAATATCATTATCATTACAACTATCACCCATTTTCTCTACTGTTCAAGTGATGGGGGAAAGAGACGATTGGTGAGTAATGAATAGAATGAGAGAAAGAAAAAAGAGTAGGCCATAATTGTAAAGCATATATATGATCTAAGAAATGATGAATGCAAGATAATGAAGACACTGATATAGACGAACAATCATCTAGACAGCGGGCTAAGACAGCAGAGATGAATACGCTGCTTGATGGGATCAGATGGGCCAGGCCTCTCACCTTGGGAACAGCAGATGAGCTTTTCTCAACCTAAAAATAACAGTGAAAGTACTCCTGGTCTCCTGGGAGGAAAAACCATTGGCCTGGATGGGACGGGAAATAGTAAGTGCACTTTTAAGATGAAAAAGTACAACAATCTTCATCAGCTGCTCATACATAAAATGCATCTTTAATATTGTGTTCAGTTCATTGCAGTTCCCTCCGAGGGAAATACTATTTGCAGGCAATTGATGAACAATAAACATTAATATAGAAAAGTACTTAAAACATAACCCAGGACACAAGCGTCATAAATTATGAACATCTTCATTTATCTAAAAAGCGCCATTAAACTAAACAGCACTAACACTGCATTTCTAACTATCCTATGAAAAATACATTAACCAGAGGTAAGCTATTAAATAGTACAAGAAACGAAAGAGCTCCAGTCCTAGTGGGAGTTATCCTTCAGTGGTTTCAACCTTCTGATAAAAGGAAAAACAACTTAGTGTGGGGGAAGCCAATGATGGACATATCTGCCACAATCATCTCATGATCTGATGAGCAGCAAGAATCAGGCGTACTAGTTTCCCATACAGCAAAGTTAGTTTTATTTTATTGTCTTTAAACATGCTAGTGGCTTTAGTCCAGACATATCTCATCAACTGTTGGATGAATTGCCATTACATTTTTGTACATATATTCATGGTCACCAGAGGATGGATTGTGTTACATTTCGTGATCCCTGACTTCACAGTTTTTATATAATCCGTAAAATATCGCAACATATACTAAGGAAATGTTGCACACATTATTGTTGAGACAGTCATGGTCCCCAGAGGATGAATCCCTCTGATTTAGGTGATCCCCTGACTTTCCCTGTGGCACCAACAACAGATCACATTTTTCTAAGTGGAATATCTCAACGTCTACTCAAAGACTCAGACATGCTCCCCAGATGATGTATCCTACTGACTTTTGTGACCTTCCAACATTTCCTTTAGTGCCACCATAAGGTTTACATTTTTGGTCTTGACAAATATTTTGGCAACTACTGGAAGGATTACTATTGCATTTTTTGCACATATATTCATGGTCCCCAGAGGATGAATCTATACTAATGTTGGTGATCCCCTGACTTTTCCTCCAGTTCACATTCTTCATATATCTAGTGACATATCGCAACATCTACTTAAAGACTTTGTTTGTTTTTTTGTATTGGCATTCATGGTCCCCAGTTGATGAATCCTACTGACTTTAGCGATCCCCTGACTGCTCCTCCAGCACCAACAGCAGGTCACATTTTTCTCATACTCAGTAAAATATCTCAACATCTACTTGACTTTGCACACATTTTTGTGCAGACATTCAATGTCCCCAGATGATGTGTCCTACTCACTGTAGTGATCCTCCAACTTAACTTCAGTGCCAAGGTTAACAATTGTGTTTTTGACCAATGTCTTGGCAAAAATTGCCATTAATTTTTATACAGATATCCACTGTCTCCAGAAGACGAATTTGTACTGACTTTGGTCATCGCCTGACTTTTCCTTTAGTGCCATCAGTTTGCAGTTTTTATTCATTCAATGACATATCTCAACATCTACTGTAAGACTGCACAAAATTTTGTACAGACCGTCATGGTCCCCAGAGGATGAATTCAACTGACTTTGGCAATCTCCTGACTTTTCCTCTAGCACCAACGGCAGGTCACATTTTACATATAATCAGTGAAATATCTCAGCATCTACGTGATGATGTTGCACATTTTTTTGTACAGACATTCATGGTCCCAGGATGATGTATGCCACTGACTAATCCTCCAACATTTCCTTTGGTGCCACCATGAGGTTAACATATTTTGTGTTTGTTCTGACAAATGTCTTGGCAACAATTGGATGGATTCTCATTACATTTTTTGCACAGATATTCATGGTCCAAGGATGATATATCCCACTGACTCTAGTGACCCCCTGACATTTCCTTTAGTGCCACAGTGTCTCTGCAGCTATTGGATGGATTGCCATGGAATGTAATATAGATATTCATGTTCCCTACAGGATAAATTATAATAGTCTAACTGTTTAACTGCTGATTCTTTCTCTAGTGCCACCATCAATCACAATATATATTTGTCATTAGCTTCAGCTGTACTTTGGGTTTAGTGCTAATTAGCCAATGTTAGCATGCTAACTTAATAAACTAAGATGGTGAGCACAGCAAACATCATATCTGCTATGCATTTGCTTGTTAGCATTGCTATTGTGGGTATAATAGCATGCTGGTGTTACCATTTAGCTCAACCACTGCCTCGTAGAGACACTGGCAACGCTGAGAACTCCTCATCTTGTTTTGAAGTTAACAGGGAATAAAATTCTTCTCTAGGCCTGGGATTACTGATAAACACTTGCCTTGATTTAACTCATCAGGCAAAGGGTTATCACCCGTTTCTGTTGTCTCCAGGTTAATGCAGGAGCTTAACGTAAGCTCCATTGGCCACGTAAGGGTTAACACCAGTATTATGCCAGCCTGAAATCCACTGTTAGTGGTTTGAGGGCTAATAAGAAGTAAAGGGTAGCACAAGTACTAGACTTGGAGGCTTGGTTTGATGTGTGTGCATTTGTGTGTGCGTTTGAATGTGAATATGTGCCAGTCACTTCCATCGTGACCTCCAGTATGGAAGGGGTCACCCAGCTCCTCTGCCAGCTTCCTGTCACACGGTGTCACCCAAATCAGATCGACAGAGGCAGACACACTGCCACGGGCCCAAAATTTCCTATTCCCTTCCCGCCCATCCATCAGTCTGTATGTGTCAACGTTTTCTTGCTAGCGTTTGCTGCCTCTCTGTCGTGTTCTCTCTGCCTGTCGTTCATTCTGTTGCACATATTAATAAATGCAAATCGCTGCATGCTCATACAAACAGAAGATGCGCACACAGACTCAGCTGCATGTTGTGTTTTAGCCACATGGATCAAACCACACTGCATGCAGTACGTACTCCAGCCTGGTCTGGTTTGGTAGACATTATTACATGTAGTGCATGTTGACATTACAACCAAAATACTGTCTTTTTACAACCATGCATTATAGTTTATATAACGTCTCCAGTGTCACTCATGTAATACTATACAGCACTACGGAATCTACATATTAAACTCAACTCCACAGTGCGTGCAATAAATGTCAGTGTCGATCTTGAGGAGTCGTATCGGAAAGTCAGGACCTTGTCACGGAGAACTCTCATTAAAGCGGTGCTTTCACATTATCACTTTCTGCCATTGTGCCGCTGTGTTATGACAGCATATGTAATGAGGAAGACCTGGGTAAGAATGGTTTGTATATCATAAACTATTATTAGCCACCATTTCCATTCACTCTGCCTGATGCGCCTGGTGGCACAGCTGACAACTTATGACAGAGTGAACTTAATGGCCAACAGTAATAATGTAGCCATCAAATGTGACAGCTGCGCTCAGATGACTTTGGTGCTACACTCTGGCAGTCCTCCACCATTAGTAGCTTTCATGATGTACACAGTGACTGACCCATCCATCACTTCTGATTTTAAGCTGTGTAATGTGATGTAAGCATCAGGGTCTGTCCCAATATTCACACCTGCAGGCTGCAGTATAATATAGAGCCGATACATGCAGGATGTATTTTCACAAGTAGTCAGCCCAAGTGCCTGTCATGATAGCAAACGTGCAAGATTTTCAGAACTCTGAGACATGCTTGGTTAATGAGGTCATCTCATCCCCCAGACAAATACATGGCTGTGTTGATAAGGCTCGCATGATTTTAGATTTTAATTGTACATATATTGTGACAAACTATCTAATGCAAAAACATAATAGAAAAAAATGTGCATTGAATAGGAACTACAGCCATTTTCAAAACTCATTCATATAATTCCTAGGGTCTTAGACAGGTCAAAGATATTAGTAAACATGAACAACTCTCTCCCAATGAATAAAAATGCTGGATGAGCTGGCAAGGATAGACTTTGAATACTTAATAGTAATCTGGGATCCTACTAAATTTGCATAGTGTTTTGGTGTGAACAAAATGTGGTACACAAGTCATGGTTCTCAGATGATGTATCCTCCTTACTTTGGTGACACCCTGGCTTTTCATTTATCACCATAATCAGGTCAAAATGTATCCAGTACTTTAGTTTATAAAGAAAAACCTACAAATCTTATGTTCCCCTGGTCTCAACTGTACCTTGTGTTAAGGACTAATTAGCTAATGTTAGCATTCTAACACACTAAAACAAGATGGCAAACACAGTAAACATTAAACCTGCTAAAAATCAACATGTTAGTGTAGCATTCAGCTCAAAGCAGCCCTGTGCCCAAGTACAGCTTCACAGAGCTGCCAGCATGGCTGTACACACCTAATCTTATTATTACGATACATGCTGAATCCAACATGAATGTGAGAGCTTGAGAAATTATTTGTTTTTGTTGACTGAGCATCAACAAACCAGCTTATAGGTGCATTACGACCGGTATCACTTCTCAGTAATTTCAGTGTTGGGAGATTGATAGATAAAAGAAAGAAAGACAGAGTCAGAGGAAATGATGCTTTAAATTAATCGTGACTGTCACAGAGGTGGAAAAAGAGAGGGCTGTATAATGTGATGTGGTCTGACACCTGACCTTTCAACACATCCATCCTGGAAGGAACTTATCTCCTTTTCCTACGAGTCATACCTCAAAGCTTCCCTCTGTTTGGAAACTTCCACAGCTTTCCCTCTGACATTTCCCATCTCAATCTTTCGTGTTGTTGCTATCTTTGCAGACTTTTTGTATATCAAATGACATGCAGTGAACTTTGTTTAAATATTTAACCCAGCTCCCTATTTCTTTTTAATTCTTAGAAACTCTAATGGGTCTGTGTAGATGTAAAACCAGAAGTTTTTTAGGACACGTCTATCCCAGCTCATGCTTTGATGAATGAGATCAGACTGTTGAGAATACCATCCTCTACATCAAGAGACACAAAATGTGTTTTCATGGGAGAAAACCCAACACTGCTGTGCATATGCAGCCTATGTGTGTAATCCTATATCCAACCTGCAGGCCACACATGACCTCATATTATCTGTGGCGTGAGATCTTATTGATGCGCCACTTCACACATCTGAAAGGCAGCATGTGCATCATTCATAAGTCATTAAAACCATATGAATGTTTTCATATCCGAGGCCTATCGGTGCAACATAGCATAACTCCCGAGTGGCCCCTGCGTTGTATAACAAACGAATTTTGCTCGAGTCATGTTTGCTGACCCATGACTTATCTGTGCTCATCACTTAACACGGGCTCTGTAAACGAGGAGGGTCATTTTTCTGCTTTAGATGTCACTTTAATCTACTTTACCTCTGTGCCCTGATAATGCCTCATTCATCATAATATCCACAAAGCGTAAGAGCGAAAGAGAGAGAGAGCGAGAGAGGGAGAGGGGGGCAAAAAGAGCAAAATCCTTCTTTTAACTAAAGCAGCGCTGCAAAGATTAAGGATGAATGGCTCAGCACAAAAAGGCCATCAGATTATGTGACTGGGCCTGACAGCCAATGACAGGGAGGGGGCTTTCATAACTAGGACTAATGAGGTACTTGGTATAGTTAGGACTCTATTTTACTGTAAGCTCTACTGTACTGAAATCATCTACAAAGAGTTTTGTTCTGTTTTTAAAATCTGCATCAGCAGTGGTGTCCCATAGTGGGCCCCACCCACTGGCCCCCTCTGGCAAAAATAACTAAAAGCTGTGTTACTGTTTTTAAGAGGCTGTGGCGTGACGCTTATGGTATCTTGTGTCATTAGTCAAACTAAGGTATCCACTGGTACCAACGTTTCGGCATAGCTTATCGAGAAGGGGGACGAAATAACGCTCTAGAATTAAGCGAGATTTATACTTGTGCATCAGCTCTATGCAGACCGTACGCCATAGCCTACTCACATGGGGCCTACGCCATTGTGAGCATTTATACTTGTGCGGTGGTGTGTCTGCTGCAGTTACACCTCCAAAACACTCGTCAGCAGCAGGGTTTATGTGAAGTGCTGTAAAGTTTAGTTGATTCAAAACACACATTAAACGCACATTAAACACACACTAAACACACATTAAACATGGCTATATATAGTGACATTTTTGAACACAAGTACACAAATCAGCTTCTCTATAACTCGCAGTATTCACAGACAAGGCACTTACCTTTGTCTGGACACACTTTCCCCACAAATACAACATGCTAATGTTTTTAGCACAAGCCAATGGCATTTTACACTGTATAAATTAGCCTAGTGGCTAGCAGACTTTTCCTCTTCTCATATGAAGGGACAACAGCAACATTTAACAAAGGTAACGTTACAAAATGTGGCTCCATTACAACTCACAAGATTCAACTGACAAAACAACTGTCTTATACTAAACATGTTTTCCAAGCAAATATAACATGCTAACATTTTTAGCACAAGCCTATGGCATTTTAGATTGTATAAATTAGTCTAGCGGCTAGCGGACTTTTCATCTACTCACATGAAGCCAGGGACAACAGCAACATTTGCAAAGGTAATGTTACAAAATTCAGCTCTATTACAACTCACAAAGTTCACCAGCAAAACAACTGTCTTATACTAAACATGTTTTACAAAGAAATATAACATGCTAACATTATTAGCACTAGCCTGTGGCATTTTACATAGTATAAATTAGCCTAGCGATGAGCAGAGATTTCCTGTACTCATATGAAGCCAGGATAAATCACACACAAGACTTAAAATGCTGTTTTGTGGAGGCTTTACTGTCTTCACAATTTATTGTTTCTTATCTGTGAAATTAAAGTAAATAAAAGCTTCGTTTCCACTGAGGGAAATGGTTTCAACTTACAAAAATAGACAGGAGGTCTGCATCGCCATGACGTGTAGTTACATTTCTTGGGAAGTGCAAGTCAGGCTTCAGCGTAGGTTATGTAGGTGCGGTGTCAGTATGACACAGAAGCATAAACCCCACTTTAGGCTACAATTTGGCAAGGAAACAACTAGCATGGCCATTTTCAAAGGGGCCCCTTGAACTCTTATTGCGTGATATCTGAATGGAAATTGATTCCATGGGTACCCAAAAGTCTTCCCTAAACTTAAGCAGGCTTGTTCCAAGTAAATGTTATGTTCCTTACAATCAGTGTGCTCCTTCCAGTTATATTCACTGACATTCGATTATATTTGTCTTATATAACACATTAAAACAGGACTGTCTTGCAGCTCAAAATGTCCACTGTACCGGTATTAGTCTCTGCACATCAGATAATTAGTAATATTAACTGTAATATGAGACACCAAAGTATAGCAGCATGAGATTCATTGACTCAAATGTTAGCATAGTTTTCAACAGCACTTCAGCAGCATAGAGAATTATTGAAATCCAGTCATGGCTTTTGGTTTTAGTTTGTATTTCAAGATTTTCAGTGGACCCATCTGCCCCCCCTTATCCAAATATTCCGAGGGCGCCACCGTGCATCAGGAGTGAGCAGCAGAGGCTGCAGCTCTAACCAAGGGCCAGGACAGGAATGGGACATTGAAAGAATTATACACATTATTCAGCATATTTAACTGCCTGAATTGACGTCAGCACATTCTTAGAGCTGGCCGTGATCCCAAGCAATAAAACATCAGCTGGATCTGGATGCCGTGAATGTTTGGCTCCTCCATAACTTTGATGTAGCACTGAACAGCCTGCCCCATCATACTCTCTTAGTTCAAAATACATTATGTCTTTATAGAATCCCGCAGATTTTAAGGGATGTGTCATCTTTACATTTACTTGTAGACAGAGACGTTTGCTATTACTCTCATGTTGCATTTTGACTGTGTCCTGTCCTAATATAATATGTAAGTGCTGTATGTTTGCTCTGCTGCTATAACAAATACACCTAATCACTCAGGTCTACACACTTTAGAAATAGCAGTGAATAAGCATCCTCTTAAACACTCTGAATAGAGAAAGCTCCCTCACTGTCACCCTGCAGCACTCAGTACATCTCACAACACTACCGTCTGATGCCTTCAGACGTGTGACATATGGGTCATCGTGTCAGGAGTGTTCCGAACTGCCCTCCAAAGCTCCTCCCGTCAGCAGGAACCCAGAGGGGATCATCTCCTTTTTTGGACTGGCAGCTGAGCAGAGTTAAGTATCGTTTTTTTATTTTTTTATCTGCATTTCCAGAGCCTTTGGGAGGGAATTGACTGTATTTAGATGAAGACTGGTAGACATTTGTTTACATAATTAATTAGAAGTTTTGCTCATTGCCCTGTTATTTTTTGTATCCACATATAAGTATGCAAATGCTTAATAATACTCAACAAGCAACATACGGTTTTATTTCAATCTTGCTTACACTACAGTACAGTGTCATAACGGAGCTGCATGCAGATGCATTTCAGCATAACAGTATGGACTGACATAATTTGCACATACGTTAGCCTCAACAGTTATCTTCACAAAACAGGTGGCTTCTAAGAATCTGGATCGAAGAATCAAAATGACACTTTTCAGCAAGCACTGTGTCATAGCTGATAAGATCTGGCAATAGAGGACAGAAATATACATTTTTAAATGTCAGCAATAATTATTCTGTATAATGCGAAAGGGCTCATTTATAGTTATGAACCCACAGAATTACCACCCTACAGAGCTTTTTGGCAACATTCAGCTCATCGTTTCTTTTTTCTGGCTTATAACTTTATGGTTTTTGTTTCACTCTGACCACTCTCATAGTGTTGCTTATGGTCACAGCAGGCAGATGTTTTCAGCATGTGATAGCTGCCCCTGCAGCCTCAGAACCCACCCCAAAAAAAATATTGTAATGGTGGTTTTCTATTCAAAATACACTCATAAATCTTTAGCAAAAATAAAATAAAATAAAATCAGATAAAATAGAATAAAATAAAACAAAATACCGTCCATTTCAGTGGACAAAGATTCTTAACGTAAAAATCATCAATAGGAAAAATGACAATGAATGGTCTTAACAGACCTTTTTTTTTACAAAAAACATGACATCATTTATTTTTCATGAATGGTTAACTCATAACAATTTTGATTTTTTTGACATATATAAGTAATATAACATCTTGTGTTTACCTTGAACATTACACACAAATTATGTACTCTAACAATATGAATAATGGACTGAAATGTGCCTTGCGCTTCCGTCTTCCCACACGGTCGGCCATGCTTGACAAAAAAGGGGGCGTGGCTCTACCGCAGTCCGCTTAAGATGATGTGGAACACTGTGATTGGCTTGTAGACATCCTAGAAAAGTTACGTCCATTGGGGTGGATGGGGAATCTGAGGGGGTTAATTTCTGTAACCTTCCTGCACTCACAAACACTTCATTTGCTTCATAGTTTGCACTTAATAGTTAATTGTCTTCCCATTAACTCATTTAGTTTGTTGACCTTTTAACCTCAGGCACATTGCAGATACATCAGCCAACCAATACTTTTGTTTCATACACGCACTTTTTGCTTCTTTCATTTACGGTTGAATAAAACCCACCCAAAACTGTACGCTTCCTGCTCTGCATCAAAAGGTAGACTGACACACTTGGTATCAAGCTGCTGAATGTAGTGCAGCATTTGGCCGCTGAAAAGACAGATATTTTCCTCAGGAGCTGGTGGAGACCATAAACAGAGATTAAAGGGGATTAAAATAGGTTTTTCATTGGCTTGGTGGCCAAAAACAAGATTCCAAATGAAGGCCAGTGTTGCACCATGTCTGTTGGATGTGAATATTGGCAACTACTTGTATAGCGTATTCAAAACACCAACTTAAAACATGATAGTATATCAGTGCTGTGCCCAAAGTTTGTTTTTGCTCAGCTGTAGTGACCAAAAATAAGTTATTAAACTAACACACATTGAACTAACACAAACTGAAACACTTCACATCAAAGTTTTGCCTTAAATTGCTGCATTAAGACTAAATGGAAACTATTAAGTTACTCATCATCCAAATCCTCACTTCTAAGAAGTGCGACTCCACACTTTAGAGCTTTCATCTCTGAATCTTTCAATTTGAACCTCTTAGTCAAGAAGAGCCCGGAAAGGGAGTAAGAAAAGATAAAAGGAAAGAGCAAAGAGAGGGAGCGATGATGATAATACATAATGATTAGCTGGGTATGACTGGGTTAGGTCACGTGTGCCATGTTAAAGCAAAACTGAATAATTCAAAGCAACACAACACAATGTCTGAACAAAGCAGGGCTTTTCCTTAGTGCTCTGCTACAGACTCCCACGCCAACTCCACAACCACACAGCCTGGAATAAAACAGAAGCAAGTCAAGTGGACATTTTAGGGTTAGAGCCCAGCTGTACAAGCTGCTGATGTGCTCTGCATGACATGTTCCATGTTCTTCTGTGTTTTAAAGGGGACAGCTTCTACTGTCATTTAAAGGAGACGATCAATCATCACTGTTTCTGCTTTGATATTTTCTGTCTCAGAGTTTATTCTCAGCACAATAAAAGGCACCACAAGAGGCATGAATTAATAAACAGACTAAATGAAGGGATGAGGAATAGGACAATGTGCTGTATTCACAGATGGATGGTTCATGTTAGGACCATATGAGCCGCCCGTTCACCCTCCGTGCTCTCCTTCTTGCCTTGAGCAACTGCTTTGCGTTTCTTCCTGATTTCAGATGTGATTACTTGAAGATGCTCGGCCAGGCCACATGAGACGGCTCTCCTCCATCTCTTTCCCCTCGCGCTGCCTCCTTTGCTATCTTCTGAACATAGCAGTATGTTTCCATCACAGCTGCACAGAGAATTGATGGACTCAGTTAGAATTAATTGAATCAATGCAAGAGTACCATAAGGCAATATTTTCAGAGGAGCTGTGTGACACTGTCTAATAAAACACATGTTTTTTAATGAAATGTAATAAAATCAAAATGGTTTTATAAATGTTTACACAGACAACAGCAATGTCTTTTGAAGTCCTTAAGTTTGCCACAAAAATGAGTTTCCAAAATGCTCCTGTTGGCCTGTGCTTACATAAACATCTAAAATGTACAGAAGTTTATAGATATATAAATTAGTTAACCAGATAATTTTGCATTAAAATTCAAATTTCACAAGATATTGTGGACAGCCAGCTTCCTCCCACAGTCCAAAGACGTAATTGGTGACTCTAATTTGTCCGTAGGTGTGAATGTGAGTGTGAATGGTTGTCTGTCTCTATGTGTCAGACCTGTGATAGTCTGGTAACCTGTCCAGGGTGTACCCTGCCTCTCACCCAGTGTCAGGTGGGATGAGTGTTGTTACTTTCCCAGTTTCAATTTTTCAGTATAGATGAAGTTGCTCTTTAACTGTGCTGCCTGACCGCAATTGGTTCCTATTTATTTCTATGATGAACCGGGTAAGACGTACAGTGACAGTTCCAGACTGACTCACCTCTTTAACATTGAGTTCAATCAAATTGAAAGGGAGGGTGGGATTGACCTTTGAAATTGATCAAACCTGTGATTGAAATACCGTTTGTTTACTGACAACAAGTGTATTACTACAATTGTGTTCTTATTTTAAAACTGCATGACAAAGTAAATCTAGCAGAGGAGGAGGAGACATGGCTAAAGTGAGTGAGGAAGAATAATGACAGTGAGGGTTTTGACAGGAAGCTGTGTAATGTACAACTTTGTGGATGGCTGTTAGCCTGCCAGCGCTGGTAGGTCCCGCAACTTGGGTTTACAATGCAGGCTTTACTATCTCACTTAAGTTTGCTCAGGTACATGTGGTCAAATTAGTATGAATCAAAGTTAAAGTCTGGGTGGGGGAAAGTATTATTTATTGAAAGTTTAACACTCAATGTACCTTTTCAGCATCCGGCTAGAATGCATCTCAAACATCATCTGGAGTTGGTCTTGGTCTTGAATGCTTCTTGGATGCATTTACACTTAGCTTTTTTGAGAGCAGATAGCTCTCTGATCCGCCCAAGACACATCAAATGTAAATGGGGCTGCAAAATTCTATCCAACTTTTTCAAATCATCTTGAGTTCATATAGGACACTATGTATCACTGATGGAGAAAACAAGTTTTCAGAACCTTTAGCATTAGCTGAAAATCTTGATGATCTCCAGCGGTTGATGTTATAGAATGAAGAGCAGGAAGTACCTCTCTGCAATGATGTGAAGCACTCAGAAACCCCTTTTACACCAACATGAAACTGGTTCTGTTCCGGTTTGTGCATATGATTATGAACCATTTTGACCCAAAATAAATTGGTTTGCAACCTAAAAAGTTTTTTTTTACCCCAGCTGGAACCAAAAAATAGCAAGTTATCCTTGACCTGATACACAAATCATGACAAAATCAGAGAGCATATTGTCTAGGTTGGAAAGAGAGGATGGAAAAGGCAACAATGGAGAAGTCAAGTGAGAAATCGTCTTCTTATCATCAGTAGTTGGTCCATGCTTATTTTTGAGATAAAAACAAACGTGTGATAACAGAACAATAGCTCACAGGTAATCAGTGTGATCTGCCATCTTGCTACTACTGTTACATTGCGCATTACCCTCTGGTGATTAAACATCTTTGATTACAATGGTTTCGCTCAAAACAGGTGGAAACACAGCTGGTTCGCTATAGATGGCACCAAGATTCCAAGAGTCCTGAATGGAGCTGGTTTAAGAACCAGAGCTTATTGATGGAAAAGTGGTAAAATAATTTCTGGTAACTCTGACATCACTAGTAGGCAGGGTTATAGGCTCGGTTCCCACCACCCCTGTCAACAGCATCCAGGGACAAACTTCAAACAACAGCAAGAGGCCAGAGAAACAATGCTTTTAAGCCTGATGCTGTTACTCTGAAGCTGCCACCTGATAGATGTAGCTGCAGTTGTTGAACATGCCATTAAGAATTAAGAGCACTACGTTTGTTTGATCGAACATTCTACCATAGTTACAGTTTTCACATGGGACGCCGGTGCTGACAGACTGTGGAATAAAATCACGGTGTCAGTGACTTCAAAGCAGCGCTCCAGTGGCCTGTTGTCAGTGTCAGCCTTAAAATACCTGTCATGCTGCTGTCACACAGTGGCAAACAAGGCAGCTTTTGTGTCCAGGTGCTCCTTTGTTTGCCTGACCTAGCTGGGTTGCTTGGCATGACGAAAGACCAAAGCACACAATGTGGGGAGAGGGGCGGGAGGGTAGCGGTGGCCTTGGCAAATTCCTCACCGCATCAGGCGTGACTCCATTCGCTGCTCTGTTTGGATTTGGTGGGAACTTGATTGGAAATGACTGACGCCTTAAAATATGTTGTGAACATTGTACACTGGCCTCTTGAGGTACAGTAGCTGCCCCGCTGATTTTACATTTCACTCTCCATGGTTGCGCTACATTTTGGTGTCAGCTTTCTTCCAAAATGTACCAGATATCCTCTATATGATGAATTTTTTGGAGATGAATCTATAAGTTTCACACTGTTACTGCTGTCCTGTAGCCTTCCCTACTTTAAAACACGCACACAAAGCATCTTGAGCGTCCCTGCAGACTTAACAGGGAAACCAGTGGAATCTGGACGGGATCCAAAGCACACTCAACAAAACGGCCCCTATATTTTCTCTTTACAGTGTGTCATTAATGGTAATTTCCTGTGGCTAGACCAGGAGGCCTTAAAGGAATAGTTCATCCCCCCAAATGACCATTTGTTTATCAAAACTTCACTTTGTGTTAAGTTGAATTTGTAAAGAAAACATCTTTCTCGCATGCCTCTCTTCAATGCCAGACTACAGTGACAAAAACAGCAATTTAACCACACTGAACACAGGAGCTGGTGGTCTATCGTTGCTTTGATTTGCCGCTTTGATTTGCCAATCTGCTTTGTTTGTTTATGTTATTGTGTGACTTTGGTGTTTTAAATGGTTTATTCAGATGCACTAAAGCCTTGCAATAACACAAACGAACTAACTGATCTAGGCAGCAGTAGACCAGTAGCTCTTGTGTTCAGGGAGGTAAAATTACTGTTTTTGTCAATGGAGTTTGGCACTGAAGAGAGCATAGATAAGTTTCACTGTCAGTTTTGTTACCCATTGGACAGGGCTGTCTGTTTGAGAAGTACTGAGCATACGACTCGATAAATGGGACTTGGATAATACTGAACCAGTTGTGTGAGAGTTCCTAAACAGATGTTTTGATATAGTTTTGCTTTTGTAAAACGCAGCCCCTTATGTCTCCAGTTCAAGAATTTTCTGTATTTCTTAATTCTGGTTTTGGAGGCATGGGGTGAGTAATATATACAAATGGTCATTTTGGGGGTGAAGTATTCCTTTAAATCAGAACTTTCAAGGTGATCATTGTTTGAAACTCTTAAAATTGTGTAGGAGCCAAATTAATTTAGTAAGGTGAATACATTTTGGGATGGTTTATATTTCTGTATTGTTATATGTTTTTGTCAGTGTTTTGGAATTTATTTTTTTTTTTTTTGTGATTGCAGTTATTGGGAGAGTTGGGTCACATGTGTATGGGCGGTGACACTCATGATCTACATGAATATCTCATGGGGTCTTTTTTGGTTGGAGAAAGAGGATGAGTGGGTTGTCATATTTTTTTTTTGTCCGCTGTGATCATTTGCATTATAAGTTGATTCCTTTTCATTAATATTTTTTTTTTACGGATTTTTGGATATCAGCGAATTGCCGTGTCTCACAAGTTGACCATGCCCAGCCTCAGCCTCTCAGTGACTTTTAGTTTGTCTCCTGCAGTCGCTACAATTCAAGTCGTTGTTTTCTCAAGCAGTGGGAAAGACATTTGGGTGTTGACTATGAAAGCATTTAGGCCCCTTTTATTTTTCCATTGAATTGCAGTAGACTGATTGGCTGGAAGGTCGGGGTCACAAGTGAAAATATTTATTCTGGGGTGTAAGCATTCCTAAACTGGCATGATTTCAGCCAGGGCACAAAGCAGGTTTGCCTTAGTGAGTATTAAACACATGTTGGGGAAGCACATGGGCCCTTCTGTCGGAGTGCAGGTGGTTTCCCTCTCACTAACTCGAGCTGAATGGACCCACTCCATCAAACACCCAACAAAGGCCTTTGTGTCGTAGCAGTGGAAATTGATACAGCACAGCTACATCTGTTCTGTGCGATATAAAAGCCACAGAGTTTATGAGTTATCAGGTGCGCGCTGTGTTTTAGGGGCTGATCACAATCTGAGTGACACTGACACCCTGTGTGTGCTTGATGACTGAATGCATAACATCCATTTCGCTGAGTCTTCCTGATTATGTAAATGTAAAGATGTAAAGCATGTGGCTTACATGCACTCATGCACTTATATGCAAACATTTGTTTCATTTGTTTCCATTTATTTAACACAAGGAAACAATCTTATCTCTTATATAAGTTAATGAAAGCATGACTACAGGAGCAGTATAGTTGCACACTGTGCCCTTTAAAGCCAACACACACAAAAAGACACACAGTCAGTACAAAAATGTTATCCCCTTACTCAGGGAGACTGACAACAGCAACACAGAAACAGGCGAGCAGCTACACCAACAGATTTGCAAACAAAAATACTCACAGTAAATAATTGATAAGACAGAGAGCATAAACAGAGGTGGACAGATGAACAAATGCATCAACAGGCCAACATGACCCTGGCTCCACTCACAGCCAGCTGACCTGCCTGCAGCACTGCGTGGCACTCCAGCTATCCTCTGTCTGCAGTGCAGCACAGAGACCCGCTTTGTGCCTGAACGCAACACTGATTACAGGAAGGTGGAGTCAACATGACAAAAACAGTTGTTGTCATGGGTTCACTGTCTGGGGCACTGTGTTTGTTGTTGTTAATGATGATAATGAAGCCATGTACTGCTGTCTCATAACATAATACACTAAGTGTCTGGGTTATGTGTGATGCAGCAGTGATTTTAGGCATAATGCAATGCTAAGATATTTTTAGCAATCGGTATCAATTTTGAGTGATTCAAAACAATAACCAGACAGCAGAACACTGTGCCATACACAGGGGGCTGGCTGGACTCAAAAATAGGCACACCTTACAATAATGCAGTCAGCTACATGAAGCATTTTGTTGAGACTGTGTTAGAGAGGAGCTAATGCACTCTGTTTTTATTTATAGGGCCAGTTTGTGGATTAGTGATTGAAGGTGTACTTGTAAAGGTCACAAAACAGTGATTGGTCACCTGACCTTACCTCTATTAAGGAAAATACTAAAAACACCTGAACAGTGTCAGAGGGTCAGCCTCACATAGTTAATATTTGTGCTAGCACTGTTAGCCTAAAGCACTACTAGCATTTTCAAAACAGACGGTACAACAGGGGCGTAAATATAGACAGTGCAGGCAGTGTGATTGCACTGGGGCCCTGGGGTGGAGGGGCCCGTAGAAAGAGTGTGCCCTCGTAAAAGATTCAGATTGCCACCTTGGACATATACCTGTGTTCAAAGATACATGATTAAAAAAATATTATTTTTATTATTAATTAAAAAATGGTGCCATTTGCTATATTTGTCCTCAAGAAAGCAAACCCACCTGCGTCATGGTTAAAACGTAAATGGTGAGTTTATCATAAACACGGAAATTAGCTAAAGAGACCCAAACTGATTTTTGTACGAGGCTGTTAACATGTTTATATCTGCTGTAAAGTTGGACATTTTAACATGGGGGTCTATGGGGAATGACTTGCATCTGGAGCCAGCCTCAAGTGGCCATTTGAGGAACTGCAGATTTTGGCACTTCTGCGTTGGCTTTATTTTTCAGCCCCAGAGGTTGCCACTTGGTTATAACCAAACCTGTCAGAAAAATAAACACTTGTACATAAATCAGCATAACATGACCTACATAAATTGACAGACACCATCTTTGGGAAACTTTCATTTATTGTGCTCGTTGAGTTTGTAGTTTGGCCCATGTCCCACCTGCTATCATGAAGGGGGCGGGGTTTATCCTGCAGCCAGCCACCAGGGGGCGATCGAGATGGTGGCTTCACTTTCAGGGAGCTATCATGTCCTCCATCTGTACATACAGTCTGTGAACACAACTGTTGCCTCTTACACATCCGGCAGACACAGTTTGGAGTCATGTTTCTGGTCACAATATTCACTCTACTTTTCGCTGTTTCTGCCCTCCACCAGCTCCTTTAAATTTATATAGCACATTTTTGGTCTTCAACCTTAGTTCCTGTAAAGATACAGTTTTAAATCAATGAGTCTGTCTTTAATTTTTGCTGACATATCTAGGGAGAGGTAATGTTCTCATCTGGGCCTTCCTCACCAGTCAGAGTTTGCTTCCTCTATTCCCTTGTTGAATAAAGCCTTGGCAGAAGTCCAGGAGATGTAGGGGGAGATTGGGGCGGATTGTCCCCCTGAGAGCGCGGCTGTGGGCCAGTAGGGCGAGGGCCACAGGGCCCGGGAGTGCCGTGTTGTTACTATGCTCCAGTTATGTATGTCAAGGCTGTATAAGGTTTCACATGGAGAGGCAGGGAGACTAGCCTGGGAGAACATTCAACTGCAGGGGAAGTGAGCAGTCAGGAAGTGAACAATAATTCAAAACAGAGCTCCCAACAAAAGAGGGCCTTCAAATGTGTTGACTTTAAAGCATATCATTTATCCTTGCATTCAGGGTATCCCTGTGGAAAATATATGGGCACATAAAGAAATATAGAAAGGTCGTGCGTGAGGTTTGAGATGGAAACAGTGCATTTAACAATATATCGGGGGAAAATATGACTGTTTGGAATATACGGCACATATGTTACTGAGAAGTGGATTATGTTGTAGGAGTGGTGTGAGAAGTTTCTACAGACACTTTTAATACTTTTTGCCACTACTGAAATCCATTGTGACTAATGTGAATACAAGCTGAGCAGAGCTGCTGTGATTCGTAAACAAGACTACAACTGTTTTAAAGCCTCTCAAAAGATGGATTGGGAGTGAAGTGTCACTTCAGACTGATCACCAAAATATTAAAAGCTGTGCTATGATCATAAGTGTCATTTACACTGGGAATGCTGGGGACATGTCCTGACAATGAGAAAACATAGCACGCAATGCAAATACATATAAAGTAGAAAACAAAAGTGCACTGTCCAAAAAACATAAATGCAAGATCAAAGAAAAAAAAACCCATAGCATACTGATTCTAAAATTACTAAAAAAAAATTCCAACCCACCATAACTGACCTTTTGCTAAGCCCCGCCTCTTTATGATGGCCTGACAAGCTGTCGGAGTAAGCACTGAGCCCACACTGTAACTAACTGCATCCCTCTGAAGAAATATTGTCATAGTTTTGGAAAAATGAAACAGTGATTCCAGGGAGAAGCAGACAGAGGGGTCTACAGTCTGTGTTTGAAGGATATATCCAGGATGTCAAACTGACTCAGCAGCAACAACAGGTTAAAAAGACAAAGATAGTTAGAAGCTAAAGCCGAACTATAGGCTACAGATCACAGTGTAAAAGTGAACCACCACATCACTGCTGAATGAGACAGAAGACAATGAATATAAAGGGAAACTTCACTGATAGTGAACCAGCTGTGTGGCATCGCAGTGTGTGCAGATGAACAGTGTTTCACCCCCATGCCTCTGCCAGCACCCTCTGCCGCCGCACAGGCAGGGATCTTCGAAGGAAGTCAAACAACGTTCATCTGCACACACTGTGATGACACACAGCTGGTTGAATATCAGCAAAGTTTCCTTGCTTCCCTTCACTGGTTCCTGTACAGCAGGGTCGGTCTTTTTTTCAGTGTTATAATCCTTAAAATGCAAAAGCAGCATGTGTATACATTCAGTAGGCTATATCTTCAGTAGCTAGCTAGCGTTAGCTAACCCTACACTTTACAGGGTTTGATTTTGGTTTTGGAACAGGGAAGAAACATATATCTTTTTCCAAACTCTCCAAGTAACGAGTATCATTCATACACGACGTGCCCCAGGCACAACATTTAGCTTCAAATCCACAAAACCAGCCTGAAAATGAAGGAAATCTGAAACGATTGCATTAGAGTCAATGGAGCACAGCTGTGTTATTGTCAGATGCTGGTCTGAGCCTGTCTGATGCTATGTTATGATTGGCCAGCCTGTGTCCCAGGGCCGGACTTAACAAAGGGTCAGTTATCTAATCTGACCTCATAACGATCTTTTCATTACATTGTCTAAAAACAAATATGTGGAGGGCCATTTCAAAAACGCTTTTTCATCTCCCTTATGTCCCCATTCACTCTTCAACATAAATGACACCCTTGGCTACAATAGACATTACAGAGTTTCACCTGTTATGTTAATGAAGTGGTGTCTTATCTAACGAATTGTTACATCCAACACGGTTGCATACAACATCCCTCTCATTCTCATGTCGGTGGATGGGGAGCTTTTTATTATGGCATGGAGTCTGTGCTGCTGCACTATTACATTTAAACATCATCAGTATATTAATAACACCCGGACTGAGCAGCCAGTGTTGACTGTGAACATGCGTATTAGAATAAATTAATAATGAGTGTGTGTTAAAGGGAAAAAATAGTTTTATTTTTTTATACATTATTGGAGGAGTGCAGGAGTTAATGTAAATTTACATTCCTACAATGTCTGTCTATTTAACATCTGATAACATAAGCAAAAGTAGAGGAAATAAAGAAATAAATTAATAATAAAAAGAAAGAAAATATTGGGGAGAAAATGGTAATGAAATAGGCTAGTATGATGGTGCACATACACATAGCTATGTACATATATGCAATATTTATACACATACATTTATGCATGTTTATTTATTTATATCCATACATACCCACTTACACAAAGAAGTGAACTCACCAAACTCTTCAAGGCTGACAATTATTTTAAAGAGAGTGAAAACTGTAATGTTGTTCTTCCACTTTTCTAATGGCACAATTAAACAACACCACAAAGGGCTGCAAAGAAATTTACGTTCACTTTGCCTCAACTGTGTTTGAATATTTTATGTTTTGCTCTTTTCAAAAGTGTTAAAGTTTACACGACTCTGAAATGCATTCCAACCAGAGACATGCACAGGCGTACTTGTACCAGAGGGTGCATGCACCTCTAAAAGCAACACTAACCACACACACACACACACACACACACACACACACACACAACCTTCTTGTTTCTGTGTAACAAAGTGATCCGACTCAGTGAGCAGGCAGTAAAGTGTGAGCAGCTCTGTGGGTTGGGAGATCTCTGTGCTGAGCGGGATCCTCTGCTCTGTCACTGCACCGTGCTGCGTTTACTGTCCTCAGCAGGAAGCTGCCTCCCTCAGAGGCTGACTCTCCGCCATGGGCTCCAAAGCTGCAGGTCATCTTTGGCTTTTCACTGTGATCCAAAGTGGCACCGCTGCAGCTCTGACTCAGGCGTGTGCAATGTGTGTGTGTCTGTGCTCCGGTAGATGCATATAAGAGAAGAGGATGTTGTGTAATTTATCACGTATGCAGGGAGACAATGGCTTTAATTATGGAATCCTTTGTGTACTTATGAATATAAATATGCACAGACAGGATGTGTGCATCTGCGTGTGTGTGTGATGTGCTGAAATGTGTGTGTGTTGTTTAGGTCAAGGTTCGTCACTATGAGAATGTGAGAGACTGTGTTATTGCTGTGAGGCAAGTTGTCATGACTATGTTTTTTCTTGGAGGAACGGCACTCTCATTATCAGTTTTGGGATCCTCGTGGGAAGAAATCTTTGTAGACTAAAAGTTAGCCCCAGTGGCACGCAAACCCAGAAGACGGCTACTGCATCAAGGTGTAAAAGTGTGTTAGTAAAAGTAGGAGCACACAGAGGGCAAGAGTGAAGAAGTCCAGTTAGGAAAAAGTGAGTTATTTAATTAAAGCACAACATAGCGTGTGCATTGCGAACTCTACAGGCATCTTTGAGGGGGGAACTGGTATCTCATCATCTCTTCCTTGGTGGTTTTCTCCCCGTGTGTGATTGTTGTTATTTCGTCAGTGCAAAATAATGAGGCCAGCAGAAGCCACAGCTCTTTGACCCAGAGGGAAGATTTCATGCTGCTGAAGTAAATTTGTGGCTGTGCTGAAAATATTTCTGACATGACCTGAGGTCATCTTTGTTTGGTCTTTTATCATAGGGAGTAAGAAAAGTGCTTTATCTGATAATAATGCAGGGTACATGGCTGGAATATAATTCATATCTCACAACTGTTGTACATGGAGTGTGAGATACTAAGCTGTCATTGTGGTATGTGTGTGTGTGTGTGTGTGTGTGTAGACCAGTGGCTTTCAGACTTTTTGTGCCCAAGGCTCACCAAAGGGTGAGCAAAAATCTCAAGGCACACCTATAACTATATCAGTGCACAATAGCTTCTATAACGTGTTATCACTCTTATCATGACATAAGACAATAAAAATAAGAAAAAAACGGGCAATTTTAGGCAAAATTAGGCAATTCTGAGCAACACACACACTAAAACAAAGCATATCACAACATAGAAGTTACATCATATAATTATGGCATGCCCATCAAATTGTAGATGAGTGGCTGAAGTGATCAGGCTCATAATATACAAAGGAAAGAAAAAAAAACAAGAACCAAGTAAGAATAACATTAACTGCTAGCAATTATGAACAAACTGGCCTGATCTAGCTTAAAGCTAAACATTATCCATGGTGACAAAGATGAAAACATTTTTTAAAATCTAAAAGTAGCTATTGGATAGACTCTGCATATTGACTGATAGCTAAGCCAAATAAACAGGGAAAAGAGACAAGGGATAACAGGGAAAAGTGCTGATAAAGAGTATTTGTCTCTCCGCAAAACTGCCTGGATCATAATTATTTTAACCTTGGTAGTCTCTAATCGACATAGCATGATGCCTGAACATTGGACTTTCACATTAGAATGTCCGTTCTACTTTAGGTGAGGCTTGAACTCTCAACTTCTGAGACTGAGGTACAGCTTTTATGTCACTGAGCTAACTGGCAAGTGACAGTTCATCTGTGGCTTCACAAATTGACTAAGCCAAGCATCAGGGTGCCAGACAGTAGCATCCATGCCATGGAAAAACAAATTTCATAGTGAAAGTTCCAAAGCTGTAGCACATATGGTTGATTTGTTATGAATTTTCAAAGTTTTGAAATTTAGAGGCTTGCTATAGCGCCACCATCAGGACTACTGGCTTGTGTTTCCAGTTGAGGACATCTGGCATGAGACTGGACCTTTATGAAAAGTTTGGGTAGATTTCTCATATATAAATATTGCACAAGCTGAGGCTTGAACTCACAATCTTCAACACCAAGAAGCATCCTCTATCTCACTGAGCTAATTGGCAAACAGTAATGGCATGTGTAGGTTTAATGAGTTTTACAGATTTTGAAAAAAACAGAGCGATGGACTTCATAATTTGCAATAGGTTTAAAAGTACAAACGTTTCTTCAGTATTAGGGCTACATTTTGGTGAAAGTTTCAAATCTGTAGCACATACGGTTGATTTGTTGTGAATTTTCAAAATTTTGAACTTTAGAGGCTTGCTGTAGCGCCACCATCAGGACTATTGGCCTGTTTTTGCAGCTGAGGCAATCTGGCATGGGACTGGACCTTTGTGCAAAGTTTGGTGATTTTTCACGCATGGGAAGTATGATTTCCTCAGAAGAAGAAGAAGAACAACAACAACAACAACATGCAGGATAACAATAGGGTCCTGGCAGCTTAGGCTGCCCGGCCCCTAATAAGAGAGGTAGCTTTGTGATACTCAGGGCTTTTAGTGTGCCACACACTTGTAATTTCCACATGCAAACAGCAACAAATAGGTTCCCTGTGAAGGTTCTGTTAATCAAATTAAATTACATTACATTTTTAGGCAGAGTTTGCCTCTGTATTAGGAAATGGATGCACACAACATACTGACACAGTCAAATAAAAATCCATTTATAACTTTTTACATAGGCCCATTTGAAAATTGCAATAATGATGTGTGGTTTTCACAAAATCCCACGACTGACTTGGATTGGCATCACAGCACACCATTTGAGAACCACTGGTGTGGACACATTCTGCCGATGCTGAAATGTGCATATGAATGAGTAAATGTTAATTTTATTTAAAGCTGCACTTATCAATATTTTTATATTAACAATGGATCAAATGACTTCATGTGATATGAAAAGGGTTGCTCAAGTAAACAAGCACACAGAGACTTGTTGGCCACCTTTGTTCCCATCAGCTTTACAGAGCACTTTTGTGTCTTTTAGCACATTGTTTTGATTTTACGATCCTCCACTGTGCTGTTTGTCAGTCTCACTGCTCTCTGTCTTGTTTATGGTTGTAGAAGGCAGCTGTTTTCGGCAAAATAAGCTTTGATAAACCCACTGTATGCTACCTACCCAACACCCAGTACAACCATCAGTTTTTCATTTTTTCATTTTCCAATTTGGGCCACTCATCCACACCCAGTCCAGCACCACTACCCACCCTGTAGCTCCGATACCAACATGGGCAATTTTTAATAAGGTTTCGGTCATTAGCCTTGTAGTGATACAGATGGAGCCATCCAGGCCATGCTCTGTTTTGCATCATACCTGGTGCTCCTTTCGTTTCTTGTTCTCTCTGTACCTTGGCTTTTCTATTTTCCTAGCTATTCAGGCTGCAGTTTGCGTTACATCTTTACAGTGACGGCACATGTGTGCTCTGCACATCTAATGACACTCGAACACACCCTTTTTTCACACTAACTGCAGGGTGGGGTATCAGATGACAAGTTGAAATATGTTTTAATGATAGCAATAAATGTTTTCATCTTGTAAATACGTAAAACTTGCATTGTCAGTGATATAAGTCAGTCAATAAGTTGTTCTTAAAAAGTCAGCCATAGACCTCTGCACCTTTGCAATTTTTTTCTGTTCAGTTTAGTTTCACTTGGTTTCTGGAGTAGGTTTGCTCATTTCGATTTAGTTTTTAATGTTTAAAAGTGTTTTTTTTTTTAGGTTTTTTTTTATTACAACATGGAGGGTGTGTGCCAAAGGCAAGATTTAAGAAGTTCAAAATAGGTATTACAAACACCACACTATGCAGGCAATTGACGGACAGTTATGTAGACATCCCCGTGTCAATAAATATATGCACCAATGCCACCAACTTTGTCAAAATTTGACGAGTAAAACTAATGATATTTCCTGTATATTTATTTTTCTGATTTTATTTTATTTTATTTTAGATAGTGTTGCAAGTACTTAATATAATTTCAGTGTGTTTAAGTTTTTTCTCAAGTTTTTATTTTCATTTCAAAAAACTAAAATTCACAACTAGTTTTAGTTAACTTTAATAGCCATAGTATGTATTTAAATAGAGTGATCTTTTCTTACACACAATGAAATTATCTTACGACTCTCAGTAGCTTATCCAACTTTTTAGTTTCCCTGGTGATCGCTCTCCAGTAGCACCTGAATTTTAAAACTTGTTGGATCCAGTGCGTCATAGTTCATTCTAAGCTGAACCAGTACAAGTTTTCAGACAGCCTCACCGTGAGGCTGCTGCCTCCAGACAAAACAGCAATCTCACTGATGCCTTTGCACTCGGTCCCCCGCCACTGCAGCTTACACATATTGATCTCCATAAACATGCTCATAAACTACCTTTAACACCTCTCGGCCCTGAGGCTTACATAGTGCCACTGGGGCCGGGACTGGAGATTATGTGGTTTATGTAATAACCTCTTGGCAGCATCTGTCCCATCTCTCTCTCTTTCTAGATGAGTGGTCAGTACTCACACATCCCCGTAGTGCCTCTCCTCTGATTTACTGCTGCTGTTTCTTCCTGTTTTAGCCCCATCCCCCAGCTATCAGTGTTAAAGTGGCCGCTCAACATATGGGCAAATAAATGCTCTTTGTCGCCATTACTGATATTAATCCCTCTGACACACACACACACACACTCTAACACACACAAACCAACACGCAATCTCAGGCACTCCACCCTTGAGTGAACAAGGTAGGGTGGAGGCAGTGAAAGACAAACAACAGATATGTAATGGATGTGTGGGAAAGGCTGTCGTGTATGAGCACTATGTCAAGTCATTTTATGTCTCTCTGTAAATGTGTGCACCTGCTTTTATGTGTTCACGTGCGTGTCTATGTGAGAGATTCCCATATAAAATACACACCTCTAACCAAAAAGGCTTTGCATCCAGATGTGAGCAGACAGGTTGAAGAAGTAAACAACATGCTATATGCTCTGTGCACTCTGTCATTCATAAAACAGAATTATTCCATATATACTGCACATATATGTGTAAGGACGAATCCAGTAAGCAATTGATATTCCAGAGAATATGGAGACTCCAGAGAAACAGAGTAAATGAGATCCCTGAGGACTGAGTTTACCGTGAGACCGGTCATCTTTGTGGATGCGCACAGTGCAGAGCAATTCCTCTGTGACATGGAAATTATTGTAATACAAGGGGTCATACAGTGTATTTTTTTTACTGCATGTGGTCAGGTGAAAATGTGAGGGGATGCTGGGCCTTTTGCTTTTCGGGGCCACCAGTGTACTGTGTTTAAATTTGTACCTAAGCAGCCAGTGGCACCAGCTGCAAGCAGGCTCAAACTTAGCTTTGTTACCGTATAATGTAAGTGCTGAGTGAACATTTATGGATCGCTAAAGTAAAAAGTGTTGCACCACACAGACATAGAGATGCATAGAGATTTGTTTTTACTAAATATATAAATCCAGTAACTGCCTGGTGTAACTGCTGTGTTGCTAACAGGCCCAAACATAGACTGTATACAAGTAATGGATGCAACTACTGCAACTTCACCCACTGGTTTGTGGACTCGCAAGTCGCAATGAGAGGGTGAAGATGTGGAGGAGCGAGGGGTGGATCTGATTCATAGACTGTGGTGATGCCTCCCGGACAGCCTGTCACTCAAGGCAGCCACGTCTTTAATCATGCATAACCTTAAGCCCTGATGAAATTTAAATGAGTGAATTAAATAACGATTCACCCCTCGTATAGTTGTCATGAGGAAGGGGGATATTAGCTATAGAAATTAAAACCATTTTTTGCTGTAAACATGTTTATTTCGGCTGTAAATTTGGGTATTTTAACATGGAAGTCTATGGAGATTGACAGGCTTCTGGATTCAGCCTCAAGTGGCCATTCAAGGAACTGCAGGTTTTGGTACTTTGCGTTGGCTTCATTTTTCATCTCATTTATTTGACTCATGACCATATTACATGGTATGGAGCACAAACATTACACACAATAACAAAACAAGACATTGGCACAACCAATATTACTTACACAAAGGAAGGACATTCTTCAAAAAAGTTTACAGACGCCTTTTGGCTCATCTGATTAATAAGAAAATTAATTCAAACATAGATGGATGGTTTAAATAATACTACAAATACCTCTCTCCATAAGTCATTAAGCTTACATTCTGACATTCAAACAAAATATAATACCCATCACCCACACCAGGTTGCAGCTTGGACCTAGTTAACAAAGCTAATGTTAGCTTGCTAAATATTACCTGTTTAGACTGAAGAGTAAAAGACTGCGGTTTAATAGTGATGAAAACAGTCAATCATTTAGGCTCCAGGGCACTGAAAAAGTTACTCTGCCAGCGAAAGGTGGTAACATTGAAGAAATACTTAGCAGAAGAGATGTATACTGGATATTTAATCTGCAAACTCTATATTCTGAAGGATTAAATGCTGAGATACCATGGCATGTCATGCTAAAATTGATTTGGGATCTCAAAAGACAAATTTCTAATACACGGCATAAGAATATACAATGTTGAACTTTTTGAATGATTTATAAAAGCTGCAAGGCTGATGTGTTCATTGGTAAGATCAATTTTTTTGTAAATAATCTTGTCAATAGCCTTTAGTGTGTCAGGATCTTGAGTTTTTTAGGTTTTTCTTATGTTGTTCTTGTTCCCTTGTTCTTTCGTTTGTGGGTTATGTGACATATGGTGCACAGGCTGTTGTCAGTTATTGAGAAACACACCCACAGCTGATTAATTCCCTCACACCTGTACACACCTGTGAAATGGGTGGAGCAGTTTCTACTTAAGCTCAATGTTGGAAATAATGGTGTTAAACACTCTTGACGACGGTCCAGGACAACTGAAACGTTAGTGTTACTTATAAATTGTGAAGCTGACCAAGAGCATTGTGCGGGATTTTCTGTTTAAAAAGTCACAAAAAATACACAATATACCTTTAAGAAACTCAAGAAGGGCTTTACAGACATCAGTTAATGATAAAGATGCACATTTAATTATGTGTTTTTACAAATGTTGGTCCCTCTTAAGTTTTAAGTGACCATTAGCTAATAGACTACTACATCGGTTGCACTATTAAAATGTAAGGCATCTTAGTGAGCAAAGGCTTTTGTGATGTTTATCGGCTGCTAGCAAACTTCTGTCCCATCTGAAGTAATAAACTACGTAAAAAGGAAGTCTCTGTAGCTTTACAAACTGTAACATAACCTCCGAAATTTGCAGTTTTAGAGCTAGTATTCTGATTTAGAAATATTAGATTGGGGTTACATTAACCTAACTGATTAGACTTGGTGATTCTTCTAATGTTTTGATTATGTTATTAAGTATGAAGGACTACACACAAATGTATGACTGGATTTACAAATAGCTGGTGCATCCCAATCCTGGACGAGACACTGAGAATGAGACATTACAGCAAAACAAACCCTGTGATTTCTTGAAGTGCAAAATTACAGTGCTGCCATCTGCTGCCACACAGTGCACAATCTGAGAGTAATCATATGCTAATATCCTGAAGAAATTACCTCTCTGGCTGAATAACTCTCCAATCCAATGGCTATTATTTTGCCTTATTTTGAAGACAAGTTTTCCCAAACCCCAACAGCAGTCTCTCAAGTGGAAATACATTAGTGGATCTGCCTGGGACAATGCAGCTTGACAGATTGGTGAAAGAGGACCACATTCTCCTCTTTGTCTGCAGCCTTTTGATGGGATTACAATGTGAACCAGTCGAGGGAGGATCACTGCATATATTTACTATAGAAGTTGTTTAATAAGATTAGCGTTATTGTATCCTATCAGTCTCAGAGGTAAAGCTGAACTGGCTCATTCTTGGGACAATCTGATTATCCGCTGATGCAATCTTAATGAGCCAAAGCCCTTGAAATCAAAGGAGTGAACCATACGGCGAGAGAGCATGAGAAAGTTTTACCAACACAATTTGTGCTTTTGAATATTCAAATTGGTTCTTGGAGCATGCAAAATTGGTGACCAATGAGATGCTGTCCTCCGTAAGGAGCTCCTCCGCATGACAGATGACAAGAGTCTGGAAGAGAAAAGCTATCATAGAGCTCTTCTTTAGATCAGGTTGAGAGGAGTTTTATCTCTGGCCATGCTAGCAGCAATGTATCCATAGATCATAAAATCAAACAATTCTGTAAAAAAAGTTAATAAAATGAATAGACAAAAATCATAATCATAAATTTAAGGTATAAAATCATCATCAGTGCAAGTATCAATATGTGCGTCACCATTAAATCAGACGAATATGCCAGTTTGAAAAGGTGTGTTTTCAGATGGATTTGAAAGAGGAAAGGGAGTCAATATTGCGAATGTCGTAGGGGAGAGAGTTCCAGAGGCGGGGGACAACAAGTCTGAAGGCTCTAGAACCCATGGTGGTCAAGCGGGCAGATGGTGATGTGAGCTGGACTGCAGTAGAGGATCTAAGAGTACAGGAGGGTTTGTAGATATGAAGGAGTTCAGACAGCTAGGAAGCGGTTTGATTATGAAGGGCCTTAAAGGTGAGAAGCAGAATCTTGAAATTGATGTGATATTTAACAGGAAGCCATTGAAGCTGCTGGAGAACAGAGTGATATGATCTGTGGAGGGGGTTCTAGTAATGATACGGGCAGCTGAATTCTGGATCAGCTGGAGTTTATGAAGACACTTGAGAGGGAAACCAAAGAGGACTAGATGTAACCAAAGAATGAACGAGGATAGCAGCGCTCTAAGGTGTAAGTGATCGGCGAGGACGATTAAAATTTTGGAGATGAAAGTATGCAGACCGAGTAACATTATTGATGTGGGCCTCAAAGGACAATGTGATGTCCAGGATGACTGCCAGACTCTAAACCTCAAGTGATGAAACAGTGTGGTTTAGCCAGAGTAGATTTAGTACCCACAAGGACAACCTCAGCAACAAGGCCTGTTGGATGGATTGCAATGAAAGTTCTTGCATACATTCATGGTTCCCAGACAATGTATCCCAATGACTTCAGTGACCCTCTGACTTTTCCTCTCGCGCCATCATCTGGTCGAAATGTCTATTTTTCCAATAGTTTGAGGACTACCTGCAAAACTAATGTAGCCTCACTTGTAGTTTGTGTCTATACTGATTAGCAGATGTTAGCATGCTAACATGCTAAACTGAGAGGAAGAAGAAGAGTAGAAGAAGAAGACAAAGGAGAATGGAGGGATGTCCCAGGAGGTTGGCTGGTGCCTCTCCAGTTGCCAGTCCATGCTCCATATTTGGTCTAGACAAAGACTTGAGCCAGTGACCCTTCAGTTCCCAACCCAGGTTCCTATGGACTGAGCTACTGCCGCCTCAGATGCTAAACATGGTAAACATAACCTAGCCTACTTAATATCAGAATATTAGCTTCGTCACTGTTAGCACATTACCATGCTGATGTTAGCATTCAGCATCCTGCTAGCATGGCTGTCTTGTTAAATAATGCAAAGCAAAGTAGTTTTGTGGATTAAACTGTGTCAGCTCATTCATGCCTGTAGCTTGTTTTTCTGATTTGGACCTCAGTTCATAGGAGGCCACAGAAAGCTGCATTGCTTTGCCCTGTCAACTTTAAAATGTGAAACAAAGCTCAAGGGTTATTTCGTCTGCATTTTTAAGATGGCTAATGGATTAAGCTGCATCAGACTGCATGGCTGTCTTATTATCAGAAGAACAGAGATGTGAAATACAGCTTGAATATATGAGATACTTTGCACTGAGCAGTGGATCAGAGGAAAGTGGATCAGAGATCAGACTGATTAGTCTCTTCATACACTGAAGAATATCACTCAACTTAGTTTCTATGTCTTCATCAGTGTGTCTATACTTTGAGTTAGACCCGCCAACTCATACTGTAAATAAAGCCTGAGAAGGTTCTCAGTAGGCACACCATTTATGTGACTGCAACATGAAAGCATCATGGCTTTCAGATTCTATTCCAGCATGTGAACGCTCCAACTGACTCTCGAGCTCAGGAGCAGGATGGTGACGACTTTGTCATACCATTAAAAAAGATCAGCTTTCTACATATCCATTCATCTCTCCCTCTCTGCCTCTCTTTCACTGTGTCTCTGGGCAGGTAAAAAATAATCCTCATATCCAGCCTATTAGTCACAGAGGATTAGACCCCTGGCAGAGATGGGAGGTGAGCACAGAAAGAGAGACAGATTAAATGCCTATGGTATTATGAGGCAATGTTCAAGAAAAAGCTCCATCCATGAAACTATGATACAGAGATATATTTTGATGATCGGGAAAACACTTCATACATGAACTTTGCTGCTCCACATGCAGTGAAACACATACTGTGTGTGCTTTTAAATGCCTTGATTACATCTTTCTTTAAGTTTTTCATCTGTATAGTGTGTATATGAGGCAGAACGCACGTGTTTATGAACAAATCCATCCCAGTCTTGTACAGACTCCCTGATGAATTGCAGACTCGGGCCAACTTTATTATCAGCGTGGATAGAAATCTCTCCACCTCCAACCCTTTGAGAAGCTCATTTGAAAGTCAAGACTCATTTATCGTTTGATCTAATTAAACAACCTGGAGCTGGGATGAAAGCAGGGGACTAGCCATTATCTGACTCCATTAGCCACAGGCGCAGCATAAAAAATCGCTCCCCATCCTTCACAACTTTAGGCCAACTTTCTCACTGTTTCTGCTCCTGCAGCAGCTTTTTACGAAATTTGATCTTGTTTTCATCGCACCTTTTATTGCTTTGCTGCCAGCCAGTTCTACCTCTGTTTACTTGTAGCTTCATACCTCTCTGTCCTGAAACGTTTCATGTCATTGTTGCTGATTTGTTTATAATCCCTGCTTCCACGGGTCAATTTTGAAATTACAAAAATGTCTACCATCCATATGTCAATGTTTTATTCTGGCAAAGGGCTGTAAATCCTCAGCTCTGATTTATTACTCCTAACTTTTGTGTGTTCTCATCAACCAAAAACTAGACTCTCCCAGCTTCCGATTTATTAAGGGGCTTCAGTAACTGGCATGGAGATTTATGACTGTCCTGATGGATAAAGCTCAAGTTAGGGTCAGAACAAGCTTGACACTGAATCTACAATTATGTTCCCCTTGTCCAAAAGTGAGTGTTTAGCGTGAAGGCTGTGTGTGACACTGGATGGTGCTCCATGCTTGCACAGTAATGTATGATGCATGAGTTCTAAGTGAATTCATAGTTTGATATCAGTAGCCTGAGGTCAAAGATCCACTGTTTCATCCAACTCTCATACTGAAACAGAATGACATGTGCCCCCTCTGCTGGAATCTTTAGGTACTGCGATATAGCTCATGAAAATACAAAAAAAACTATTTTCTCCAGGGGGGAAAAAAGTGCAAAATCCTTTTGCTATCAAGAAATGTCTGTTACAGTTTTACCAAATGACCTGACTGCAAACATTTGTTATTATTGCCAAGCATAATTACACCGCCACTGGCAATTTCTAATATATCTATAGCCTCTCGTGTTGATTGCTCATATCCGACCGCTGCAGAGTGCCTAGCATATTCAGTAATCATTAAACACATCACGAGAGTCATTTTCAGTAGGCCTGCAGGCATCTGGGAACATAACCATTGGGAAAATTAGGTGGCAGCAGTTTCCTAAGATGAGAGATGATGAGGAGACCAATTAGGATGGAAAGACAAATGGCAATCCCTCAGTGGAACAAGATAACGTTGGAGGAAATGTACTGGTGGAGTGTAATTAGCCATGTTTACTGTCCAAGCTATTAACACTAATTTGTGATGCTTGAAAACAAGCTGTTTAACATAATGGGCCCTCGCCTCGTTCAGTAGAGTTAATAATACTAGTGTCATCTAATTACATGCACAATTCGACTAGCTGTGTCTTGACCTGATGTCCGGGTTTCATTTTGTGAGGATCAGTCATGTATTTATGGTCATCTGTCTGATTGGCAGGATAGTAAGATGAAGAGATGGAGGAAATATTCAAATCATTCACTTGAGCCAAAGTGCAAATACCACATTATAAAAAAGTAAAAGTCCTGCATTTAATGTACCGAAGTTATTTTGGTAGCAGTGTGTAAGCAGCAGTTGGTTGAGGTGGAGCTAGTTTATCTTCTTTATTTGCAGTTGGATTGTTTCGTCAGTGCCTCCAATCCAGGGACGGGGCCTCTTTGTTTTGCTACACATACACGTAGTTAATTTTTGGACGTCTTTCTCATAACCAATATGAGAAGTTCAGAGAAGCAGAGGGGGGTAGCTGGGGTGTGACTCTCTCTCTTTGACCCCCTCTGAAGCTGCATTTTTTTTTTTTTTTGTGCCTCCCAGAGTGACTGGCAGAAAATGCATGACCTTCCCTCACCATAAATTAATTAGACTGTTTTATTCTTTGATGTTTGAAAGTTAAAAGTTGAAAATGAAGTCCTGGAGTTAAAAAAAAACAAAACTTTGGATTTCACCCGTGTGTGATGGTTGGTTAGTGCAAACATTCTTCTTTTTGGCCAGACTTTCAATGAAACACACAGAATAAAGTGATTTTGATGAAATATTAAGCCTGGATTTGTTATGGGTTTTTTTTTTTCACACAGAAGTGTGTCCTACATAATGTGTCCAAGGACCTTCGGATTTTTAAAAACGAACATTAAATTCTGTTTTTTACAGTTTCTGGTTATGATAAATAGTGTTATTTTGGTGATTTTTAAAGAAAACATGCCTTTCAAAGCTCTGGGTTTGAAAGGCATGTTTTCTTTAAAAACGGGCATGTTTGGGATGCACACCAGCTCACCTGGTAAAGTGGGCTCCCCGTGTACAAAGGCTATGTCCTTGATGCAGCAGCTGTGGGTTCAATTCCAACTCTGGCTCCTTTGCTGCATGTCATTACCTCGAATAACTGCAAAATGTTTTCTTTTCAAAGAAGAAGTTTTCTTTAAAAATTGGCTGTAAAATGAATACAAATACAACCATTTCAATTTGTATCCCTCTCCCCTAAGCCAAAATAAAAACAGTCCCTCCCCAGTGCTTAAAAAATTATATGACAAGCCTCCCTCTTTTTGCACCAACCCCCACCCTGCTCATCAATAAACAGTCCCTAAACTTACCAGTGGAGAATAAAAGTGCAATATTTCCCTCTGAAATATGGTGTATAAAGAAACATAAAATGAAATTGCGCAAATAAAGTAAAAGTAACTCTAAATGAGACAGTTAGTTCACCATGCTGACAGGATAGATCATTTTCTGGCAAATGTTACATGCAACATGGCCTCTAACGCACACTCTTCCTCTTCAGTGATTTAAAAATCCATCAGTATGCATAGTGGAGGTCGGGGAATTGGTTTGTCAGCAGAATTTTAAGATGGCTGTGACCCTAAAATTGATCTCTGTCAATTAACGAAAGAGTTGATTGCGACCAATCAAATATTCAGATGAGCTTGAATAGAAAGCATGGTCTTTACCATCATATTCAATTGCTTAAAAGATCTATTATTAAATATCTTGCACATTTTCAATGGATTCTGAAATGGAGCTGCTGGTCTACCGCTGCTTCTATCAGTTAGTTATTTTTTTGTAATTGTGTGACTTTGGTGAATCTCAACTAACCCTTTGAAACTGCAAAGTCACACAGTAACACAAACTAACTAACGGAGGCAGCAATAAACCAGTCTGGCTTTAAAGAGAGTGATATAAGGGCTTCATTTTCCCAGTAGAAATAAGTGTCTGACATTAAGGTAAAGCAGTAACAATATTCTAAATATAGCACACATTTAAACTGATATTAATTAGTTTAGGTAGGAGTTTTTATAGTTGGGAAAATAGTGAATAGTCTTGTTGCCGACCCCTCCACAGCAGTCACTTGCCTAGATTCCATCAATCAATCAATCAATCTTTATTTATAAAGCACTTGTCATACATAAATGTAGCACAAAGTGCTTTACAAGGTTAAAAGTCAAAAATAACGCCCATGTTTGTCACTTGAATTGATGGATTTAAGGACAATGCCTGCTATTTAGATCAAAGGTTCTCTCTCTGAGCCTCAGGACCGATGACTAAAACTTCAGTTTTGTCCTGGTTGAGCTGTAAAAAGTTTTCTGCCATCCAGGATTTGATGTCTAAACTGCAGTTAAAAAGGGCATCAATTGGCCCTGTGTCATCAGGAGACATGGAGATGTACAGTTGTGTATCATCAGCATAACTGTGGAAGTTAATACCATGTCTCCTGATGACACAACCAAGAGGCAGCATGTACAAATTAAAAAGTACGGGACCTAAAATTGAGCCTTGGGGTACACCACATTTAATTTCATGGATCTCTGAAGAGCATGTATCCATACTTACCAAGAATTTTCTATCTGTGAGATAGGAAGTGAATCATTTAAGAAGTCCATGTCGGACTGGACAGCAGCTGTCCAGCCTGCTTCTCCTAACTGGGGGCATGCCAGCTAACATCTGCTGCATGTAATCTTCTGTCTATGGATAAGTAGCCCATACAAATCTAGACTATCCCTTCAAGTCACACATCCTATAGCCATGTGCACCTGGGTAGAGGCTCAGAGACATGCATCTCCATTTTGCTCTTATTGAGTGAACTACTGCCTTGGACACTGAGATAAGGATCTAGGATTTCAGGTCTGATAAGCTCCTGAGTTGCTGTGGAGTCCTCGGAGAGCTGCTCCCTCAACCTTCCTCTTTGCTCTCTCTGTAACTAGCACTGCCTCCGTGTTACTGGAAGTACTAACGTTTGGCATCTTGCAGGTTTTATTGATGCTAGGTTGCTAGTTTGTTTTATGTTGACAACAAATCATCTGATCCAATAAAACTTTGTTTATATAGCACCTTTCATACAGTCATGGAGCCCAAATTCGGCCTATGTAGAGGAGTTTTGGCAAGGGGTTGTCAGGGTTTCTTATCACTATATGTTCCGCATCTCTTTACCTACGATGAAAATTCAAACTTACTAACAGTGCAAAAATCAGTGTGTGGTGTTTGCCAGGATTGCATCACAGAGAAGAGAGAGAAGAGAAGTTGCAACATTTCAATTTTCAGCTGCAGAGTAAGCATGAAGCTTGCTTTGATATTAATACTTTGAGATTAATGGCGAAGTTTAATCCCAGTGAAGGGGCTGTTTTGTCTGACTCGTACGACTTGACCAGGAGACAGGAAGCAGTATTCAGCAGGAGGCTGGTACCTAATGAGGTGTATTCTGTGCAGGAGCTGCATGAATGTTGATGAAACTATTTAAAAGAAGTGATGTATACAGCAAACTGAAGCGCACTTTAATCATCTGGGGGTCAAAGATTATAGAAAGGCCGTCATGATCAGTGGTTCTTATGAGCATACACGCTGTGACATGCTCTGGAGAGGGAGGTCATGTAAACAGGGAAACAAGGTGGCAGAGGACAGCCAGACTTCTGTGGGGGTCACTGCCATCCGTAGGTTGCTAGTTGAGCTCCAGGATGGGTCAATGATGGTTAAATGCCCCCTTGCTTTGCCATTAATGTAAAAAGAATTCATATTTTTTCTATTACCTGTAGTGCTATTTATCAGTCTAGCAGAATGTTGGTGATATCAGCTGTGGAGATGTCTGCCAGCGTGCATCGACGGATGACAGGCTCATGCTCGTGATAGCGAGATGTAAACATGAATGGCTTCTCCTTGGTTGACCTGTAACGTTATCTACCTCAGTCACCTACATTGTGCTTTTTTGCAAGCCACTAACTTTTGCCACCCATTATTAATCCCAACAGCCATTTAAAGAAATTCAAAACTATGTCGTACAAATGAAGGCTACATGCTCTCAGTTTATACTGATGGAGGCAATTATGACAAAGATGAATAGTGAAATTAGCATGTTAATGGGTTATTATCACACAATCAAGTACACTGGTCCCGACAGACTTTCTTCCCACCGATGGCTTGATGGGAGCGTTCCCATGTGTTGAAGATGGAAAGGAACAATATATAATGCTTGACAACTGATAAATTGGAAGAATATGAATAATGAATGCGGGGTTAATGAAGCCACATGCAGTAATATTTTGCCTGTAAGAGTGGCTCAATCAAATTAGACATGTTTTGCTGTAATATGTTATTTTTTGTTTGTATCATTATACAATTATTTCCTAAAATGTGAGATGCAATGTGTCTGGTGACTCCACTCCAGATTGCCTCATCAAACATGATCCAAATGGCAAAGTACAATTTCAGTGTACCATTTGACCACTAGGTGGCACTCTGACACCGCAGCAGAGCAGCCCAAGCTGTCCAGATGTTATTCAACTCTAAAGGTTAGTTTCTCCCCCAGTGCTCACTCTTTGCTGTTTGAAAGGTCATCATTTGCAAGCAGAGGACAATCTGATGTAACATTTATGTTGCTGAATCATAATCACGGCCTGCGTCAGGGCGTGGAGTTGATCACTATCACAGTTTGGATGACACTATAATTTCCAGGCCCTCGCAAAGTTCTCCAATGTAACCTGAAGGTGAATGCTGTGAGAAGAGGGCCATACTAATGTTTACAGTGTCATCACTGCCGTTATGTGCAGATAATAGCTCTCCTTTATGAGTTTTCAAGCGGCGTGAAAGACATTGTTCACATTCACGGTAGCAATTTGTCAGAGTTCTCCTGTGACTGAAAGCGTCACAACATGTCAGTGTGTCACACTGATGCCACATCGGGGCCAGTGTATCAGCTCGTGAAGGGATGAATCAAATGTCAGTGTGACAGGGAGCACAGAAGAACAGATCCATATTTCTATTAGGCTCCGCAGGCAGAACAGATAGGGCTGGGTTGCAAAGCATGTTTGTGCATATTTTACTGTAATGCTGCTCCTCCATCTTCATTGACCTACAGAGGAGGTGATAGAGATGCCCCTGTAGAGTTAACACATACAATAGTAGATGGAAAGGCACACACACACACACACACATAGAGCACACACTATCCCTGTCCTCCTCTCTCATTTGGTGTACATGTCCTGAATCGATCCACACAAACCCAATAGATCTGTACATGCTTCTGCCACAAGAGCCACTCGCAGACTTCTCAGTCTGGCTGAGATGGTGGTGGTAGTGGTGGTGGAGAGGGGGGGTCCTGTTATTGATCCATCAGCAGCTGCCTGAGGGGAATGACTGCCAGCAAAGATGAAATCTTCTTGTTCACGTCTGGTCCCGGTGCTGCAGAAGCCTTTCGTACAGTGCAGGCTATTGGCAGGCCACACATCAACTGTGAGCGCTCAGATCCGTGTGATGACACAGGTAGATATTGACTGAGATGTACACTCTGAGGTGTAGTAGTAGAAATTACACTTGGTGCACTGGGGGTGAAGCTTGAGCACTGTGTGGTCAAAATAAAAATGATAGGAGGATCATAAAGACTGTTTAGATTCCAGGTATAGGGCTGTAGCAATGTTCCAGTAATGACGATAACTGTGATATTAAAATGTGAAATACTGATATCGTGTTAATAATACATGTATGATGATATTGTGTAAATAATACAGCGCCTCTTAAATAATTTCTTTCCATTCTTGCTTTGTTCCCTTGCTCAAAGCCATCCAGCTGCCTTTTCACTCCCCATTGAGTGTGATTACTCTTTTTGTACCATTTTGTACTGTTATGATTACAGACTCTCTCTCCACCTCCCCATATTTGTATTTTAATCAAATAATGTGTCTCCCCAAAAAAGATTAAACACACAATTAATGCAATTAAAGATGAGTTTGACTTTTGTATTAAGGTGTATTAGTTGAAATGTAAGCAGGGATAAGACTCTTGCCAAATGTGCCCTTGTTCATTCTGGTGTCTCACACTAGGAGTTATCTCCAAGTCCAAAAGTGAAGCCAATGTGGAAGTGCCTCAGAAAAGCATTCTTTCTAATGGCCAGCAGGGGGGTGACTCCACTGGTTGCAAAATTAAGTTCAATTGTATTGACGTCTATGTGAAAATGCTCCTGCTTTTCACTTGATTTATTACCTCGGTTAACATTTCCTGATGAGTTTATGGTCTCATTCGCTAGCTTCAAGTCTTCTTCAATACAGCATCAAGTTCATTTTGTAAATATTGGTTCCATTTAGAGTAAAATAGATGATAAAGTGGGCGGCACGTTGGTGCAGTAGTTAGCACTGTTGCCTCACAGCAAGAGGGTTCCTGGTTCAATCCCAGGAGGGAGTCCTTCTGTGAGGAGTTTGCATCCTTCCTGTATCATTGTGGGTTGTCTCAGGGTACTCCAGCTTCCTCCCACAGTCCAAAGACACGCAGGTTAACTGGTGACTCTAAATTGTCCATAGATGTGAATGTGAGTGTGAATGGTTGTCTGTCTCTATGTGTCAGTCCTGTGATAGTCTGGCGACCTCACCAGGGTGTGCCCAGCCTCTCGCGTAATGTCATGTGGGATAGGCTCCAGCCCCCCTGTGACCCTCAAGAGGATAAGCGGTTACGAAAATGGATGGATAGATGATAAAGCAGGTTATGCTTTGGGGCATGGCTACCATGTGATTGATAAGTCACTACCACTGCAGTGACCTCAGGTTCTTAGCTCCTGTGGACTCCACCCTCTTGTCCAGATATGGTCACATCTCGCTTAAAAAAAAGAAGAAGATGGTGACAGCCAAAGTGCCAAACTCAAGGCTTCAAAATAGAAATCTGTAAACCAACGGTTGGCATCACAGTGGCTATGTCCACTTCTTTTATACAGTCTATGGTCCTATGGTCTGCATCTTTGTGGTTTGAGCATAAAAATTGGACTGAGATGGAGATGATGCCGCTGTTATTGAAGTCTTATAGGTAGGGTTGTGGTGTATAGAGGTAGCCTATGATGGTCCTGTTGGAGACAGTTAACATGATAACAGAACAGTGGAAGCAGTCGATTGAATTATGCTTTGGTGAAGAAAGAAAAAAGTTTTGGTAAGTTTAGGGAAAAGTGTTTCTTGCTTTGTATCCCAGGTGGCCATTGCACATCAATGTAGCCAGTAGGGGAAAAACACCCACTATATCTACAGTTCTCACCAACTGTAGTTGCAGTGGGTGTTTTCTGCCCTCCGGCCCCAGGGGGCAGTAATGGACCCATTATAGCTTGACACACCTGTTTTTCAAGAGAAAGACTTCAAGGATGATGAGACACAGGCACATGCACATCTGGTTAACTTCCAATAAAGAGCACAAACAATGCACAGCTGCTTCCCGAAACTTTTCAGTGGCAAGCGGATGGAAGTTGTTCGATAATGAGTGAATGGCTGTTGTTATCCAAACTGAGTGTGTTGTCCCATAAGGGATTAAAAACTTGCTCCTTGCTCAAAAGAAGCTCTTTGGTGTCAACTGTAAGCACTCATCCAGCATGGCTTCAGTTCACAGACCATCATGGAGTCACACAAGGCAAAATACAGGAAAGAAAGTGTGTGCAAATGTCACTTTCAAGTGTGTGTATGAGAGAGTGAGAGTCTTAAAAGAGACAAAGTCATGCATGACAAAGCTGGACAGTGTTGAGTGAGGCTTTATGTATCATTAAAGCAGCACAGGGGCATCAGCCACTAGACGGCAATCAGGCTTGGCAGGGATATCTGTCACCGCAGACACAAAAACAGAACGGCATTAGTGGAGTCAACGAGGTGTGTGTGACTCACGTCATACAAAAATGTTCTCTAATGGTAAAGGGACATATTATGCTACACAAAGAAGAGGAAAGAGTCAAGGAAAATTTAGATTTTGGTGTTCAAGCTTTCTTTTGTTGTACTTTAAATGATGTTGTTTGCTCAGTCATGCAGAACCATCCCCCATCCTTCCCCATCACACCATCACCTACTGACTGAGTAATGCATAGGGTGGAAAAGTGCGTTTTTAATAGAAAATGCAAAAAGCAGCTATATGGCGAATTCTAAAGAAGTGAGACTGGGTGAAGTGATTTATCAAAGGACACAGGATGCTGCAAACAAAGCCCCCATGATTCATTCTGCTGCTCTTTGTGAAGTATTGTTGTTTGGGTGCTCTCACCTTCTCCTCCTCAGCACTTAGGCCATGACAAATGCAAGTGCCATCTGTGACTAGGAACCAAGGCAGCGAAAGGCCAGTCACTTAATACCAGCGGAGGGAGAAAGTCAGCCACACTAGTTGTGATGAATAGATACTGTATCCCCTCTGAGATAATTTTGTGTAAGTTGCTCTCTGTGGGGAGACTGGCTGTTCATTTTTCCTGCTTTTACACCAGTCAGCACATTTCTTCAGAGAGGATTCAACCTGTTGACTTGTTTTTGTCTCAGATCACTCATCACTCTTGCTTTCAGACACATTTTTTGAAAAAAAAAAAAAAAAAAAAAGACACCACATGTTCTGCATTCAGGCCTCCACAAGCATGAAAACGTCTATGGTTGACAATAAAATTGGATCAAGTACATCAATTTTCTTACCGACTCAATTCACTAGCAATACAAGTTATATCAAATTGCATGATAATTAAATTTAGTTTTATAATTAAGACATATTTCAACATGCCGTCTGATACTCCCAGCCCCTGCAGGTATTGTGAAATGGTGTGGTCCATCTGACAGAGAGGGTCAGGTATGTGATGCACAGAAATTACATGCTCTGCCAATATAAAAATGTGAGGTGAACTGCAGTCTGATTGGCTAAGTCAGAACGCTTCACCAAAAATCAGGAGCACTAAAAGAAAAGTCATGGTACAGAGAGAACAAGAAAATAAAAGGAGCAGAGAGGTGATGGACAAATGTCTGGGAAAAATTTGTGAAGAAGCAGCAGGTATGACAGGCAGAGCTGAAGGTGGAGGAGTGAGGCAGACTAATGTTAGCAAATAAAACCTGCTGTGCCAGGCTCAGTGTAAAAGCTTCAGTGAAAACACAGTTATCATATTAAACTAGAGGACCCAAGGCATCCACTGGTACCAACCATATTATGCTGTCTTGTTCTACGGGGAGTCAAAGTTGCACTAAATTTTGGTGAGGTTAAAAGGAACATTGACATTTTTCAAAATGGTGTATAAATATTTCTGCATACTGTGGTCCCAGACAGTCTAGAAATTACATGAATTGGGTATGACTTGAAAACCAAACACAATTTGACCAATATTTCATTAAAGTAGCACTCAAGATAAATAAAGAAAAACAAATTTGTTCACTCATGATTTGATCTAATGATTTAATACCTTGCAGTAATTTCCACAATCTCTGTTCTCAATTATGTTTTCAGCCCAAGACAAACATGGGACTACCTCTGCTTTTCAAAAAGGTCTTATCAGTAGATGTAAGAAGAAGTACAAGTAGATACAAAATACACATGGAGATATGATTAATGCCCCCCCCCCCCCCCCAATTGGGTGTAGATGAGGGGCCTACTTTTAAAAATGTTGTCCCCCTCCCTGTATGTCCCTAAAAGCTGACCTTGCCATCCTGGTTGTGAGACTTTAGGACACAGCTTTGTGCTAAATGCTAACATTTGAATGCTAAGGTATAATATTTACCATGTTCACTGTATCATTTTAGCATATTAGCATGCTAACATTTGATAATTAGCATGAAACACCATCTGTTTATCAGGCATTTAGCAAAACTGTCGAGTATTGGACAAATTGCAACTGAACTGATGATATGGGGTCAATTCAAACACCTGAAACTAAGAATCATTGTGTTTTCATTACCTAAGAATGAGCCATTTATATCTACATAGGAGCAGGTCCTCCCCCACAGAGTTTGTCGGGTTCTTTCTACAGTAACCCAGAACGGACAAACCAAACACTGGCTCTAGATATGGCTGTTCACGATTTCGCATCAGTTGTCCCTCTGGCCTTAGCATCTCCCTGTTGCTTTGGCAAAAACTTATATAGAAATTAATAGAGGATATGTTTTTTTAACATTTTCATTTTTAACTGTCGTAGGCCTTGATTGATTCTCATATTCTCTATTGTAAAAATGTGTAGCCTATACACAGGCTAACACATTGGCTAACACTGGCACATTTACAGTACAGAAATGTTGCTTAATGTGTGTTGTTGTTATGAATAAAAAAAAAAGATTTTTTAATTTTTTAAAAGGTTTCACAATTCATCAACTAAATGTGCATCATACAGCCTATCGCCTTTGTCCTTTTAATTTTGCTGGATCTCAATTGCGATGGCTTGTCTTGGATGTCCCTTACTAAGCTAACTATGGATTCCAGATTGAAAAAAAGTATTGGAGGACAATAGAGACTTTAACAGTACATGGACATAGTTGTTTGCTTTTAGCACCAACCCAAAGTTAGTGTACCAAACAATCATAAACAGCTCACTGTAGAGTAGCCACCTTGTGGTAAAACATATCAATAAATGCTCATTTAGACCTATTAGTAATGTCAATGGATGACTTTAGATTTACTGTTACCTTTATTATAAGGCTTAAATATGTTTTGTGAGCTTTTTTGACCAAAAACATCTCTTTCAATAACAAAGTTTGCCGACCCCTGACCAGACCTTGAACTTAACGTGTGAACCAAAGTGTTAAACAAACTGACCGACCAACATGGCCATCCCATTTATTACACTGCTAGTGTAGCTATACACAGGATTTTTATTGAAAAACATACACAAGGTTAGAAGTTTAAAGCAAACACGAGAAAAAAGTAAGGCAGCCAGAAAGATCTTTATAACTGATAAATAAAGTAAATAATAGACTTAACAATGTTTAACTGTTTAACCTAACAGTGACCAATATTTAATTTAAAAAAAAACAGGATAATAAAATGGTTTGGGGAGGAGCAATTTATGTGGGCAAGAGACATGTGACTGGGTCTTTACAATCATCATTACAATGCTTTGTAATACAAGCAAATCCTAAATTGTGTCAAACTCAACATTTGACCAATGACATCTAAATCTTTATCCTCAGTGATTCTGTCAGTGTGTGAAAGAGGTCCTGACAGCATCTATTGTGGCCACTGCCACTGGACAGCTGTAAGACAGGGGTGATTACACACATCCTGACCAATCGAATGCCATCACAGTTCAGCTTATGTGACAGCCCTCCCCTCAGCTCACCTGCCCTCACTGAGCCGCTGCCGACAACAGTGGCACAGAATCCATCAGTGTGCATTGTGGTGAAATTGATCACTGCGATCAATATCAGCCACTGAAGCCATTGGCACTGCTGTGCTGCTGCAGCAGGGGAGAAGGAGGCATCAGGAGTGCTTTGCCTTGTCTGTGATCTATCTATCTTTAGGTAGGAGCTAGGCATGGGATCAATATGCTACGGGCAGCTCATATTTCACTGGTGGCCCAGTAGGGATGAGAGGGCAAAGGGGGAAAAAGGAAGAGGGGAAGGTGGGATGATGACACGGCTTTGCCAGGCTCTCGGGGGTCAATCCAGAGAGTGCATAGCGTGGACCACAAACAGGTGATATGGATGCAGGCAAAGGTGAGAAAAGGAGAGAGAAGTTTTGGGTGTGACGTAGGAGTCAATAGTGCAGCAGAGGCTTATACGCTACATGGATGGCAGCGCAGCCTGACAGCTTGTCGATTCAGTGAATTTATAATGAATGTTCTTTTATTCTCCTCTTTCTCTCTAACCTTTCTCTTCTCCTTTACTCCCTTTATCTCACCTCCCTCCTTCCTCCCCTCCTGTCACCTCCCTCCTCCCTTTGTTTTTTTGGAGTATCACTCCCACCCTCCCTACCCTCCTCCCCCCCCCCCCGTCACAGACTCATGTAGCCTATCATCCTGAGAGCAAAAACAAAGAGTTATATGAAAGGCGGTTAGTCGCATTTCCTCCTACCCCTGCTGTTGTGGTGTCCTAATGATGCAAATGTTAGGCCGGCTAATGAGCAGGAGTTATGTTTGGGCTGAAGTTTGCCGCGCTGCTCGACCACCCTGTCTCATGAATAACATCACCGTGTCAGACTCAAGATGTGTGTTCCTCTCAGCTCACAAATAATGACCATTACAGATGGTGCCTTCTCAAATTACATACCAGAAAAAATAGCTGTTGGTCCATAACGGTGTCCGGAGGAGCAATGCGGGGCTTTAAAATGAAGGTAATGAAAATTCATATAAAGAATTCAAATGTAAGCAATCTGCCCTGTCTGAAATAGCACACACAGACACACACACACACACACACACACACACATACACAGAGGTATAAAAGGTGTCTAAAAACTTCAGGTGGAACTCTCAACACCCTCTCACCTGTGCAAACCGCATAACCTTTTGCCTCCGAGTTCACCCCGGCTGTCATCTAACACACACATGCCTCGAAAAGAGAGTGAAACCAATAGATGTTAGCTCTGTTATTACAATAACCCTTATGGCTGCTTACATTTCTCTCCCTCACCACATTGTGGCTTAATCCTCCGCGCTTTTGCCCTTCAGTTTTTCAAAGACAGCCTGCGGGCTAGAATTGCCCTTTGCTGACTTGTGGCTGACAGTGAATAAGTTCCCCTCTCGTCTCCTCCCTTTTATCTCTGAGATCATACTCTGAGTGGGTCAAGATCAATGGTGCTCCCTGCAAATCTGCCCAGACTCCGGGTGCTTCTCATTGACCTTACACAGGGGTAACTGAACACTCCGACTCTCATCCAGCCAGCTTTTACATGAACTTCTATGGATAAATTCACCCACTGATCGCAGGGGCTTTCATCAAAAAGCCATAGGTGCAGACGGGTTTCTGCATGCAGTACTTCTCGGCCTCAAACTGAAGGCCTTGCTGCTGAGATGTAACTGGCTGAAGTCACTAAGGAACACATTAGGTGAAGCTGACAAGCATCTTGTACACAAGATTAGTACATAAGCTCCACGAAAATCATTCAGGAGTAACTTACTTATTGAAAAACTGCTCCCAGGTAGTCCAGTCTTGTTAAGAAACTTCTACATTTTTAATGCCACCTCACGGTTTGCAAACAGCCCTCTGAGACTTACAGGAATACAGCATTTGGAGCACAAATGACAAAAATCCCAATAACCAAGGACGTGCTGTGACAGGGTGATAAATGGCTTTACATGACGGAACAGACAGGACTCTGGACACCGCAAACTTCTCGACAACAACCAAAAGGAAAAAAAAATCAATTTCAGGTATGGCATAGAATTAATGCGCTGTATTGACTGAACTGAGGGACAAAGTCTTCCTCAGGGATGGACTTCAGTGTAAAAGCACCAGCCTAATGACAGCGTCACAGTAAGTAACCACTGCATATGTACAGTGGAGTAAAACATGGGGAAATAACATGCCTGAAATAGCAACAGAGAAGTCCTTACAAACACTGAAATACAGTCTGAAGTCTATCTTATGAAGTGCTGCTACTGCCGTCCTCAAACCCTAATACAGATCGAGACAGCCGAGACAGCAGCCCGGTCCAGATCCAGCTGGGGCTCACATCCAATGGGATCCCTGTGAGACCCGCTTCAACAAGATGGATGACGGGCACCGAGCTTCAAACTGGGCGCACTCAGCCCAGACATCATTGGGTCCGGGCTGAATAAAGAGGTGGTGGCCCCTCGCCTGCTCTTCCCTAATAGGAGGCGCTGCCTGGCTGACAGCAGGCCATAAATAACCCAGTCGGCGTGTCACTGGAAAAGAACACACTCACCTGAGCACACTCAGTCAATGGGATCACAAGGGAGAGGTGAGACACAAGAATATAAGGGCTCACGGTTATGGGATGGCAACACAAGTGAGTGTGAAGGTAGGTCATAGAAACACATTGTGGGGGTTATTATTTTTTTCATCAATCAGTATTATTAAGATTAATTTTTAAAATAAATTAATTTAGATGAATATTTTTCTACCGTTCAAGCTCATCCTCAGCTGGTTCTTCTGTCTAAATGCCATTCTTCTTCTCCTTTTTTTCCTTTTATGGCTTTGTCAGAGCTGTAAACCGGACCTGGAGATATTACAGGAGTTTAAATCCAAGCTTCTCATTTTCTGTCATGTCTTTATAATGAAAAAGAGCTAATCAGAAGCCCTCCTGAGATGAGTCCTGTCAATCTGATGACGATGAGTCTGATGATGATGAGTGAATCGTCCAAGAGAAGCATTTAGGGTGAAGCAGGCAGCAAGTCCTAGTGCCTCCATGACTCAGTGTGCCACTGATTCTGACAGCCAAACAGACAACACTGTCAAAGAAGAGGGCACTTGTCTCAGGGTTGCTTTTTCAGCATGGGGACCAATCAAAGCAACACCAGTCCACTTGAGGCATGGCTACACTTGCATCAGTATCATATTCAGTTCCACTGAAACTTGCAGAACAAATCAAAGTGTTGTGGCTCCATCAGTCTCACGGGTCAAGTTCATCACCTTGTCAGAAAGTATCTTGTGCACCTTGTGTTAGAGTCTTTGTTAAAGTGGCATGCCAGTGCCTCATTTGGGCAACATTACAGACAATAAATGGCAACATCAGTCTCCTAGTCTGGGAGAAAATACAGAATTTGCATCTTTGATTGTTTTTTCTCATTGTTTCTTTATCTTTCTTGTTTACTTGTTGCTAACCTGTGGCATTACATCCTTTTGCAATGTTGAGATGGTAAGTTTGAGAGTACCTTAAGAGCTCCTTTATTAAATAGCCTGTAGATCAACCCAGTAGCCAACTGGTTGCAATGGTCCAGCATTTAGAACTAATAGGCCGAATAGTGTGAAATTAGGTAATCTGAGACACTTTTTCGTAGCCTTACCAAGACAACAAACTAAAACTCTGAAGACTACCTTAAGTGTTGCTTTTAAACCTTGTTATGGTTCTCTGCTATATCTCTATTGAGATAATATGTTGCCACTTAAATTAATTTCAAGATTTTTTAGACCTTTGACTACATCAAGTACCCCACCTCTCTCTGATGACTTGTTCAGGTAAAATGGGACAGTTGTGTGTGTTTGTTTTTAAATAGTTAAATCTATTTACCAGTTCAGTTATTAATTCATTAAATGATTTATGTAACCTGTGGCTATTCATTAAAAAAGACTGTCCCACTTGTTTTCAATGTATTCCCTGTCCTTTTACTGCCTGTTTCCTTTGTGCCCTTTTGTCTACAATGGACGTGCGTGAATGTTGATGGCAAATTCATGACTTTTGTTGCTGACATTGACTCACTGCATCATCTTTCATATTTTTAAGTGACAAAAATGCTAAATAATGATGGGGTGGTGCACAATAGCATAATTTGAGATTTTATAGCACCTGGTAGCCTAAAAACATGCTGGTTTGAAATGTCCTAATTTAGCTTCATTTTTTTATCTCATCTCATTTTACCTGACTGACTGCATTAACTCAAAACCCTTTCCCATTAAAAGTAAAGTAGCCTATGTTATGAACATAATGTCATTATAAATCAAATATTAAATAAAATGCAACATCCTACAACACAATTTTTGTTGTTATACCCTTTTTGTTTTGAAAAATCAACATGTCAAATGGCTTACCTTGCAAGTTCTGGGACCAGTGATTTTTCTTTCTTTTCTTTTTTTGCTCTGTGTGTATTATTAGTCTCAAACCAATAAAAAATATTGTTTCATGTAAAGGACATTTGTATAAACAATGCAAAAAAATGGGTGTTGACTGCCTGCTAATATCTAAAGTGCAGAAGATGTAAAACCTATTTTTCCCATTTTACCTTTTGTCACAAATTACCTGACTTCACCCTATTTCTGTACCACTTTTTTTATTATTATTATTATTATTATTATTTTGTTTTATTTTTTATTTTATTTTATTTCATTCTATTTTATTTTATTTTTTAAAAAAGCCTGCAACCTCAGTTCATTACGTCAGGCTACACAACAGTTTAAAAACCATTTTGGACAATTAATTTTAAATAACTATATGTTAAAAAGTCCAGTTGTTGGCTACATTAAAAGGCGTATAGTGTGCGTGAATATGTTTTTAACTCACCATCACTATCTCTATGACTACTGCACACTGAGCATCACTGCTGTGTGGCTACATTTGGGTATTCTTCATAGTAGCTAATTTCTTTTATTCTTTTTATTTATTTATTTTTATTATTTCATTTGTTCAGTGTTCTTGTTTGCAATCTCTACACACAAACCCTAGATGCCTTCAAGCTGATAGCTGTAGTCTTAATAGGCTACCATTAAATCCAGTACAGTTTAGAATTTGACCAGAGTTAGTGAAATCACACGAACTCTACTCAGTGAACAGCGTTCGACGTCACGTGATTGCATACGTCATGACGTAATGCGGAAGTTATTCAACCAATATGGCAGCGTCCTTGACAGCAGGCATGTTTTGAACACAGTCAGTGTCAAACATGCTCAACAGATACAAATTTTCGGGCGGTGCGAGTGGAAAGAGAAGCTAGTGAGAGCGGAACATGGAGAGACGAGAGTTTGTAGCGTCTTTGGTGGTAAGTTAGCAATTTTTGTACAAATTATCATGCTGCATGTTAACATATCTGTCAGCTAACTTCTAATTTCACTACATTTAATGTCATTTTAAACCCTAACTGACGATGGGTCGCCTTAGCTCAGTGGCTTACGTTACACAAGCTCGAAAAATACAAATTAATACATTGGTGTGACACAACGAGAGGTAGCTAACTAGGTTATTATGAGTAGTAGCTTATTATAAATAAAACTGGTAAAAAAGTGTTATTGCTGATGTGTTTGCTGTGGGTAGAGCCAGCTCTGTGTAACGTTGGTCACTGTGGGTAAGAGCATCTCTCTGTGCGGAGTAACTGTCTGTGTGCACGAGCCAGGGGGCGGGGTCCCCTTTTACAAACCTTTCCAAATGACAAACCAAGACTTCAGCTGTGTTTTATTTTCTGACTAAAGAGGAAAATACCGAAGTGAAATTAGATTAACAAAATCGACAATGTAACTGAAGACATGTGTGACAGGGTGTGTGACTGCTACCTTCACTGTTCAAGTGTTTGGGGAAAATGGATGAAGTGACCTGCCAGTGAAGGCTAACAACAGATAATGAGTGGTGGAAAGATATGTTTGTGTGTGTGTGTGTGTGTGTGTGTGTGTGTGTGTGTAGTGCCATCTTCTATGTATATAATGCTAATTTTTATAGTGGTTTACAGTGGTAGAATAGTGATGGACGTCCATTTTTCCTGGATTTAGTGTTGCACCATATGTGGTATAAGACAATTATTATTAATATTATTATCAGTAACAATGACCCTTTAAGAAATGAAAACATTTTTGTAGTTGAACAAATGCTTCATTAAAATCGAAGCATTTTTGTAATGAAGTTTGTGTTAAAATTCTGAACATTAGTGGAGGAGTAAGGTAGGTGTGCACATGCAGAGGAGATTCTCCATGCAGTTGCTTTTTTTCCCATACCATATAAGCAAATGCACATGCTATGATAGCAGTCAATTTTCATACAACTATGTACAGTTTCACATTATACTACCCTGCTACCCTTCCTGGTCCATTCTGGACACTCAGAAAGAGTCCACCAAAAAGATTTGTTCATTTTCGCCCATCATTATGGTAGAAAGCAAATGCTAATACATAGTAAGTACAGATTTGCATTGCATTTGAGTACAGTTTGAAGTATACCTGTACTAAAGTTATCCTACGTATAGAGTTTCCAGCACACTCAGACATTGGTTGGTTATCCTTATTATATTGATTAATGAAGACAGAGCTTGGTTGTGTTCAATGACAGTAGGCCACTTTATTTACAGAAAAAAATACAAAATGTTTTCTGATGAATCATCACGGTCGACCAATGAAGTCCTCTGATGAAAGCTGGTGAACATTTTGACGTCTCCTCATCGAGTGCAGCTGCCGTCATCACTTTCAGAATGAAATACTGTAGATCTTAGTCCACCTTTGTACTCCACTACAGTTTATTTTATCGACATTTATTCCTTTACTGCCCACAATGATTGTAAATATAAAACATACGATCAGTTTATAAACTGTGATGCTTTATTTATACATTAAACTACCCATAAAGTAGGTATAAAGTAGGTTAAAGTTGCTCCACTTTGACTAGCTCCAACAATAAAATGGTGCTTACAAATCAATGCATCAGTAATAATAATGCAATAATGTTACGCAGTGAAAGACAGCTTAAATATATTTAACTGAAAGTATTTGTATTTTTTCACTGGGTTACTTCTTCTGTTTTTGTTCTTAAAGCACCACATTATTTTGGTTGCATCTTTACTGCTATGGTTCACCCTGACCGCTCTCATCAGCACCGCTTATAGCAGCCAGCAGGAGATAAATAAATCCAGCAAAAAGGCTCAGATGAACCCACTGAACACTACCTGCCCAGCATCAAACAGCAGACCAAGTTAGCAACTAGCTGATGAATATAGTGGAACATTTAGCAGCTAAAGAGGCAGATATTTTCCCCAGGAGTTAGTGTAGATCAAAACGGAGCTAAATAGAGAGTGAATACTGAAATTATATACGTCATGTGGCCAAAAACATGACTCCAAATGATTCCTATTCTTTCCCAGTGTCTGCTGGATGTGTGAATAAGATGGTAATGTGTCAGTGTTGTGTTTACAGCTTGTTGCATGATCCTCAAGTGGCTTGTAGTAGTTGAAATAAAAGATCTGAATACGTCTTCCACTGCTGGTGTTATTGAGTGTTCATTGCAGGATTATGTCTCACAAAGTGATTGTCTCTCCAGGCAGGGGGCTGCGCAGGGATGTGTGTGGATCTGACTCTCTTCCCCCTGGACACCATTAAGACAAGACTGCAGAGTCAGCAAGGCTTCTACAAGGCAGGGGGCTTCAGGGGCATCTACGCCGGAGTCCCATCTGCTGCTGTCGGCTCCTTCCCCAATGGTACGATGCTCATTGTGATGGCTGGTTATATGATATGAAAGTTGATTGTTGTTTGTAATTGATGTTCACACCAAACAACCAATATTTTTCTGTGACGGGTCATTCAGAGACCTAACCTTGCGCTGTGTTGATCATAATATCTGCAAAGTAACTTGAGTTGGGCTCTGTTAGCTGTTACACGTTCATTTATTTGTTTCCTTGCTTGAAGTCACAGCTCAGTGAAAATGAGTTAGAGTGCCACTTTGTGGGTGTTTGTTGGCTTGTGGCTGCATCAGTTTAGTTTTATTTCTTTGCTTTGTATTGCAGTGTCAGGCAGGCACTCAGCTTGCAGCCTCATGAAATCATTTTAAGCGGTGGCAAAGCCCCGTTCGTTACTTATTTCTTGATGAGATCATCCTCACAGACTCTCCTCTTTCTTGCTTTTGAGGAAATTAACGTGTGGTAATGCACAATGACAAGGATGATGAGGACCTGTATTTTAAAGTTGACTTTTTGAGGACATCATTTCATTAGAGTCTGGTTAATATGCTGGAACCTGACCATGATTGATGCTCTGAGGCTCTTCTTTAAATGGTTTAGATGTAGCTGCCTAACCAGGGTTGCTTCGTGACTTGACTGCTCAAAACAAAAATTTGAGCAGCCATTTTGTGGCGAAGTTAGAATATTTAACATGTCCAGCGGTGTCAGTTTCAACACAGTATTGGATCCATAAACCATTTTTTTTCAGCCTATATAATTATATATACACCAAGTATGTGTCTTATTTTTGCTGCATTTCCAAGAAGAACCCTGGATGGGAGAAGTTATGAATACAAAAATATTTTTAAAATCCCTGTGGATTGAGACCACTCTATTTGGGTACTAGTGGGTGTAAAGAGAAGCACTGGTATTTGATAATCAATAGACTATTCAGTCAAACAGCTGCATATGAGTCAGTATGACTTCGCCCAAGCCCTTTTATTGAGCATCAGAGACAGACTGATAAAGATGAGATGTTGGAGTCATATGTTGGTTTGTTTATCATCCAATCTGTTTGCTGCAATTGCAAATAAATCTAACACTTTTGCAGAATTCATTTATGCGAATAGTTGGAGTAAGAGAGAGAACTGAGCTCTCTCGGCATAACACACAAGTAACTTTCTTTGCTTCTTACCCTATTGTACGTGCAGACAGGCGCACACATACACACACACACGCTCACACCTCAGTTTCTCCCCTGTCAGTGGTAGTGAGGGATATTAATTGCTGTATGCTGGTTGACTAATGGGCCTTAAATGGCTGTGGTTATGCTTGGTTTCAGCCGCTGCTTTCTTTGTCACCTACGAATGCACAAAGTCCCTGCTCGGCGCTGGCGGACTGCTAGCAGCACCACACGTGGCACCTGTCACTCACATGCTGGCTGCCTCCCTGGGAGAAATAGTAAGTCCTCTTGTCCCTTATTCTCCCAACTTTTGTTTCCTGTACTTTGGAGTTTACTCCACTTTCTGCCAGTACACTTTGAAGTCATGTTTATTTGTGTAGGCCTAATTCATTCGTAGTTGTTCCCGTCTTAGATGGCCAGCTGTGTTGCGCACTTGTTGTTGCTCTTCCACGCACTTGCTCATTCCTCTTTGTTTCTTTCCCACCACTGTAAGTCCCAAATGGACACCACTGGCATGTCTGCTAATGTTATTGCCTTTCAGATTGCACAGACCAACGGGGCAGTAGGGGGCGGGGAGGGTGAGTATGTGGTTTTGGCTGAAGGCCCCGGGGTCCAGCTGGGAGAGTTAAGGGGGCTTCCTCAGGACTGTCCCAGCATTTCTCCCCAAATAAGTTCTCATTACTGCCTATTTACTCATCTACTTTCCCAGCTCCGGCCCCCAGACTCTGCCAATTTAGTCTGGGGAAATCGGGCTTGAAACCAACGAGGAGCAGCGCAATTTCCCCAGTCCATCCTGTCCAAATCACTTGCAGTGAACCGCAGAATATGAGCCATATGGGGGCCACGCGTTTTCACATTGGCATAGAGAGGAATAGAGGGATGGGGGATATGGAAAGAGGAATGCCCCCCTGCTATACCACTGCAGCTTTCTTCAAAATACTAGGTTTTTAGTATTCATGGCTTTTGGATGGATGTAATTTAGCCAAGTTTTGCATGTTTACGAAATGGGATTATTCCACATGGGAGGGTGTTCACTGTGCTTGAGTCTATCTGCGTCTCAGTGTCTCACAGGGTTGAGAAGAGGACACATGTGACTCTTACATTAGCACAAATTCAATAAAAGTTGCTTTTATCCTCTTTTATCAACGTCGCAGTTACTGCAGATACTGGAGGAGGTTAGCTATTAACAATCCGTGCCCTTTTGGTGTATGGCACAGTCCAAATGAATGTGAAAGGTGAGGCGGAGGTTGCGGCTACCTTTAACCCCTTCCCCGCTGTTCTGGATTTCAGCACATCAAAGGCATAAATCCTCAGAGCGGAGCTGAGCAGAGCAGGGGCGGTATCCCACTGCATTCTGGCAACTGGATACGTCTTGTTCAAAGAGAGTAATCTTCAGGCTTAGCCATGAAAGGCCTACCCTAGTGCTGCCCCGAGTGCTATGCAGGGCCTAAACACCCGCACTATGATGCAATCGCTGCCATATGATTCTGTGCCTCCTCAGTCACTGCTGAGGATTTTTAATTAAAAGTTATTGCACTGAGGTTCTTACAAGCTTGACTGAGTTTTGGCCAGGAGGATATGACATTTATTATAGCTGATGCTGAAACAATTTGGTCGACTGATAGAAAAGGAATCATATCAACAGGATGCTCTGCCTGTCTCTGTTTTATTTTATTGTAAGTGGAATATGTTTTGACTTTAGACAGTACAGACAGGCAATATGAAGGGGTCCATGTGATCTCTGGGAAATTGTGGGAGCCATTATTAAAGATATACAATGCAGGATTTTCCTGTATAGATATACATAAGTAATATCTCTCAATGAGTATTTATGACCCATTAGAAGTTTTTGGCGATATTTTTATCTGCAGAGACTCTGCCATCTGCCTGTACTTTCTTTTTATTTTCTGTGTTCAGGGACGTTTATAGGCGTGTACCCCCACAGTGCTCAGGTGAAGTCTGGGCAAGGGGCCTTATTTACAAAGCTTCCTAGTACAGAGAGTTGCTCCTAGTGACAATATTCTAAGAAAATTATTAGGATTATGCTGTTGTCTAAGAATTTCCCTTCAAAGTAAAGACTTGATCCTGGTAAAGATAAAAGTTCTTCACAGACCATTTAAGCCCTTAAGAGACCTCCAAAAGTAAAGAACTGTCAAAAGTTGAGCGGAGGACTTTTAGGGTGCTTAAGAGTTTGTTTTTTTTAATCAGAGGAGAAACTGGTGCAGAGACAAAGAAGTAGAAATACTCTCTAAACACTGGATGACAGTGAGTTAATGAAATGCTACAGGTTGGATGGTGCTCAGATAATGTTTGTGGTCAATCTCATTCCAGATTCGCTCTCATCATCTACCCGATGCAATAGTGATATAATGCCAGAAATAAAGTGATCACTAGAATGCAACAATGCAGCAGTGATTGCTTGGGTCTGTCTCAAACCTTCCATCAGCAGAGTGATCACACAGACAATGAAAACACCTTCATAGTCTCATATCGGACGCAGTTAATTTTACTTCCACTGGGTGTCTACAACTTGCAGGCTCACAAAAGGACAACCAATCACATCTGTTAAAAGAATGCATCACACGTAGTAAGAGGGTCAACCACATGTCCTTACTAAGGTAAATGTTTCTGTCCTTTTGTTACTCAGAGTTGCTCTGAGAACTTTCCTATATTACTCCTAAGCCTGGACTCCTTGCTAGAAGTTATCAGGCTAAGCTAGAAGCTCTCTGAGAGTTTTCTTAGAAGGTTTGTGAATATGGCCCCACGTGTCAGACCATAAGCAGCATGCATCCAAGAGGCCCAGTGCCCAAAAAACGCAAATACAGCGAGGGGAAACGCCAAACGAGAGTGAATCTGGGGTTGGCTTTTACATTCACTTTTGCTAATGAGCATGTTAACGAACAGTAACCCTGCATAGTTTACCTTTAAATCAACTTCCCTTCATTATATAGACTAAATAATTATTGAAAAAAATAACTGAAATAATTGATAGTTGCAGGACTAGTTGTGTCTCCTCTCCATTGTATGTTGTTTTTTTGCACACCTCAGTATATCAGTGCATCATTTTGTCTGACAGGGAAGTTGTGTTTTCGGTTAAGTTTGTTTCTCAGGATTTTGGGAAAAAATACTGGCCTGATTTTTAATGACACTTGGTGGAAGGGTGTAGTGTGGGCTGAGGAAGAACCCATTAAATTTTGGAGCAGATCTGAATCATGGTGCGAATACACAAACTACTGTATTCATCCCTGTTGTTTACATTGCAAGATAGAGCATCTGACCTTGGCAGAAGTCAGCGCTATCCAGGTGACCTTGTAGTTTTGTTTCATGACTTCTTTTTAGTTCTGTCTAGGTAGGTTTTATCTCTGCAAAGATTTTCAAGTTCTGCTTTATGATGAATAGAACTTGAATCTCACGTCATTGAAATGACTGAAAATGCTGTAAAGGGCATTTTCAAAATGGCCACTTAAACTACTGTTACTCCTTTTAGTCCTTCCCATGCTCCTAAGGAAGACAGCCATCTTACCTGCTGGCTCCTTCTCGTCTACATGTGTTTTTTAATACTTCAGTGCAGAAGGTGTTTTTGGTGGCAGAGAGCTTCATTTGGCACTTAAAGTTCTTTTATTTGGCTATATTTAATCACACAGGCACAAAGGCACACACAGAGTTCTTCCTACCTCCATCTAAATCTGAATTCTTAGCCACATTGTCAACATGACTGCAAACTCTAAACAGATTTTTGTTGGCATTATGTTTCATCTTCCACTCTGCATGATATGCTCAGTCCTGCCAGTAGAACATGGGGTCACTTGTTTTCCTCGTGTTTCTCTGTTGCTTTTCCACCTGCTTGTCTCTCTCTCGCTGGGATCAGCTGGGCAGGCTTTGACACACAGGAAGAAGAAGCAACTTGTTATTTAGTCCTTGCCCGACTTCCCCATTCCAACCCTTCATCAGCCCATGATCCTTTCCCCAGGAGTCCATTTAGTTGTGTTTTACCAACTGTTTCCACTCAGCAACATTCACAACAGAAGCTTTATGGGACTTATTGCTTTGCTAATCCTATCCCCAAGCCTCCCTCTATGGATGATGCGCTTGACTTGGCACAAACTTACTGGATGTGGACTTCAGTCAGAGTGTATTATGATCATACCGGAGGGAGTTGCAGCTCGGAATTTATACTGCATTAAGTATGAGATGGGAATAGAAAGAAAGGAAAGAGAGCACTTATACACACTTAGATCCAAGCAATTTTACCTTTATAGTCGAGCCTTCGGTCTAACAGATGTTCATCCAGGAGAGAGGGGGAGTGGGTGAGCCTATACAGTAAGAACAAGACTCATTACAGTAATCAACATATGTGAAAAAGAATTATAAGTTACAGGAATCATGATTTTAAAGTTTAAACTTCAAGACATCAGTAGTTTTTTGTTATTAGATTCAGTGTCACAGGTGGTGAAATAAGTACTTTTATGAATACAGATAAAACTCAGAAACTTACAGCAGCTGTTTGATGGTCGGGATCAAACTAAGGATGCACTGAATCTGACATGGATATTGGATACTGGGCTGATAATTTTTTTTGATCAATTTGCTGCATTTAATTTTAAAGATTTTTCACCACGTTGCTGGTTCACAATTTTGATAAATAAATAACAATTCAGTAAATTTGTATCTATTTATTTATTGGTTACATTATGTTTTACAAAGTTAGGAAAGCAATGTTTAAGCCAGACATGATGTTGCCTCTGACATAAAAGAGTGATCGCAGTCATTTCCACACAGTGAGACATACAGTTGGTATCAGATCGGTTCTCGGTATCGACCCATGCACAAAGCCCAGGTATCTGTATCAGGACTAAAAAAAGATGGATCAGAGCATCCTCACTTTGAATGTCATAACCAAGACCTTTTTGTATGTGAGCCTACTTCATGCCGGGCATAACTTGTAAACAGAAGCAGGACAGACAGGTGAGGACAGTCATAAGTTGTAGACAGAAAGACCCAGAGAGGGTCAAGACAATGAGAGAAATCTCCCCCTGCCAGAGGCGTCCCGGTGTTTGTGTGACTGCAGTTGTGGGACGCTCCCATAAAGAATGTGTAAGCTGATGGCGTCTGTCAGGCTCTAGCAGGCTGTTATCCAGCCATTAGATCAGATTTATCTTCATTCCCATTCGCTCGACGTCTGCCCTGAAAGCTCATTTGTCAAGGCCAGGCGGCGGGTTTCTCTCGCATCTATAAACCCCCGCCGCCACCACCTCTCCACCACACGTCTGTGGGAGGATGTACTGGAAAATACAGTGTGACATGACAAGATGGGGGGGACAGCGAGAAGGAGGGAGCAGGAGGGAGGAGTTTTGGGGGTAGAAACTGGCAGCCACTTAACTTGGCACTGAGAAATAATCCATGCATCGCCTTCGACCAGCGCCACGCTCTGTGATTTATTGGCTGTTGTTTCAAAGTTGGAGACACTCAGTGTCCTCCTCTCTTCCCCTTTTTCTTCATGACCTTTTTTCTTCCATCTCTTCCTTCCTTCCTTTGTCGACCCGAATTTCAGTCTCTGTCGGTACTATGATGCGTTTCAGGGACTGGGCGTGTGATCAAAATCCCAGAAAAGTCATGGGAATTTGGTACCAGCGATGGTACTGTTGTCTACACTGGCTTTTCTATATCATATTTGATATGACGTTGAATGGGAAGGCACTATTTTTCCACCTTAGATTAGCATAACAGCAGATGTAGCAGGGTTTTACAGCATGTATAGTTCTACTTATTGCACCGCGATCAATGGAGACTACAGATGAAACGCTATGACAGTGTCTTATCACGACTGTAGTGACTGTATGATGTTATTGTTAAAATGTTTATGACACTTTATTATTAAACTGGTAACCATTTCATCCCTAAAGAGACGTGTTAAGTAAAAGATTAAGTTGCTTGGCACATTTTCCTGCTGGAGTTATTTGTTTGTTGGTTTGGGCATTGTTAAAATGAGACAGGGACATTTCTCTCAGTTGTTTATATGTGTGACCGCAGCAGCTCCTCTTTGGCAAGTTGTCTGTTTTGGTATTGAATGCAGTATATTTTACTGACAAATAAATCCAGATTATTGAGGCTCATAACAGTTGTTGCAGCCTGTATGTTTTTCATACCTGTTGTGTCTTTATGGTGCCAAATGGTAATCCTCTCTCTGATTGACTGACCACTGAGTCCTGAGCGGTAAAGGAGGGATGTAGCAAGGGAGGGGAGGACGGAGACATGTAATGACTCAATCTGTGGATTGATTCGCCGGCTATGCCCATAATGTGCTGTGAGTCTCTGCTAATTTCCCATTCCTTACTTTGGTTCGCCCACGACTGAGCGCCAGCGTCTTACCTTGTTGTTTGGCGGCCAGTGGCTGGAAATTGAAAACACGCTCTGTCATCTGGATTAACAACAACAGGCCAAGGGAAACTGAAAGGCTCCAATCACAGGCAGGCAGCCTCTTAATTAACACCGCTTGATGAATCCAGCACCTTGTAAATAAAGATGAATGGTAGCAGGAATTTAAAAGACTGCCAATGGGTTTATAATAAGTTTACACGCCAGAGGGAAGCATTGAGAATGAAGGGCAAGCAAAGTAGGTGAAGAAACAGACGTCTGTCATCCTGCCAGCCTTCCACCTTCAGCCCTCCCCGAAACGTGAGGAAACAAGTCCGACTTGTGATGAGAGACACCTACTTAAATCTGTCTTTTGTTTGTATTCTCTTTCAAAATGTGGTGACATACCTCTGTGTCTCAGCACAGGATATGCCTCTATTATCCTTCTCAAGCCCCAGCCGCATTTGATCATGCCCTGATTCATCACCATTGTTCCCACATTTTCGGCTGTTTTCAGAGATCTGAAATGGCCTCGGAGGTTGCTTACTTTATCTTCTATCCACTCAACATCATTCTCCCCACCCCTAGGCGTGCAAATTACTCCCAAATAAACAATGTCCCCTAATTTATTTGGTATAATCTCTGGCTCATTCTGCCTCCCCCTCTGCAGTGACAGGAGAGGAAAGGCCGTCTCAACTCCAGGCCCCCCATCCAATTACGTCAGTAATTACTTGTCATAGCCACTTTCTTTCTATTTAGCTGCCTTATTCTGGTCCTTTGGAGAATTGGTTTGGGGAAAACATGATGTACAGTGTATTAGAAATGGTAACATGACCAAAGGGAGAGCAAATGAGATCTCTGAGAGGGATGCAGCCAGCTTAGTTATCGTAGGGAGGTGATGCAGGTGAACGTGTGGCCACTTGGTGGTACTGTTGCACCACGATGAGGTTGCAGCCAATCTATGGTCGCACTCACCTAAAATACCAATAAGAACTGCCCTGAATTCTTCAGAGACACTCATTCATGTCTTTTGTTTCTGCTCTTATGTACAGAGAATGAGGTTTATGTGCTCATTGTGTATAAGAACTGGCATTTGCCTGCAGCAAAAGCGATACAGTAAAGGTCAAAACAAAGCTGAGGAATGGACCAAATAATAATCAAGAAGAGCCAGAGCTGTCCACGAACACACTCAAATGTTATGTTTGTAAAATCTTCTTCACCTAAGTCTGTGATTTCACTTGACTTCCTGGACCACTGACTTATCCTTTCTCCTTTTGTGCTTCACATATATTCATGTTCTTGCGTCCTTCGTGTCTGGCAGAGGAGACGAGCAGCTGACAGACGTGAGCCCTCTAACAGCTGTCTGAGTAGCCTTCTCCCCCTCGCAATAGAGCCTTATCCTCCAGGGCCCGTCACCTTTAAAACTTCTGATGGTGCCCAAATGCTAAATCAGTACGAATAGCTGAATAGAGAAGGAGCAAAACAGGAATGGGTGCATTTTATCTTCATTGCAGTGCCTACATCGCTCTCTCTCTTCCCACATCACGTTGCCGTGGCGAGGGTGGCACCGGCAGACTGGCATCTGTATGACCAAGGGGAGTCGCAGCAAGGGGGCGGCTCACCAATCGCTCTGTAAGATTGCTTGCCGTTAGCCGGTATTTCTGCTCCAATGCAGGATAAATAGGAAATCAAGTCGCCAGGTGGGCAGCTGTGCCTGCCTGCCTGCCTGCCTTTAGGGCGATGGGAGTTATGAAGCATAAATATTCATGTCTATCTTCACTAGCTGTTGGCAGTCCATATTTTTGTTGACATACGGTGGATGGGTTGGAACTTGTAGCGGGGAGTGTGGTTACTGAGGTGTGCATGTGTGTCTGGATCTATCAGTGTGTTTGATGGAAGCGCATGTTCTTTGGACACGAATACACAATCAGCCTGATGACCTTTTTACCTGTTGCTCAGGTGTCATGTCTGCTGTGTGTACTGGTTTGTTAATTGGCAAAATTGGACGCTAACTAAAGCACTCGTTAGCCTGCCAGCTCAATGTAATTGCTCTCCCCAGGCCGTGCCACATCATGGCCACCTGCCACGTAGAAAGACACACAGGTTAGTATCATGTACAGCAAAGGGGCACCTGGGGGAGCAGTGTGTGCGCCTGTGATTTAGCACAATGTGGATATCAAAGGCCCTTTAGAAGGAAGTACAATACTGTAAATTGAGATTTTATGTATTCAGGCAACACCATTGAACAGTATCTGGCTGGTCTGTTTACCCATGCTCTTTCCATCCTGTAGGTGGCGTGTCTGATCAGGGTGCCCACAGAGGTGGTCAAACAGAGGACCCAGGCTTCTCCCTCATCCACCACCTACCACATGCTGCTGGCTACACTCAAAGAAGAGGTACACAGCAGTCAAAGGCACCTTCTTAACTCTGGTTTATTTCAACTTCAGTTTTTTTTTTTTTGTGGTTTGGGCAATGATAACACTGTGCTCAGAAGTAGGTTTGGCGGTATCTGTTGTTTCATACCTCACTGAAATTTCATTGGGGTATATGGTATATGACAGTGTTTGGCACTACCCCCCACCCTCTCACCAAGCTCCCTTAGCGTTTTTAGTCCAATAAATGACCAATAGAAACTCACAAAATGTCAAGAAATGTAATATTCTGGGGCGGCCTCTAGCTCACCTGGTACAGTGTGCGCCCCATATAGGAGTCCTTTGCAGCGGCACGGGTTGAGATCCAACCTGTGACCCTTTCCTGCATGTCATCCTCCCACTATCTCCCACCTTTCCTGTTTATCTACAGCTGTCTTATCAATAAAGGCAAAAACACCCCAGAAATAGTCTTTGGGAAAAAAGGAAATGTAATATTCTTACACTTATTTTCCTTATGAAACACAGAAATGCAACCACACACATTCTGAATTCAAGTTTCTCTGTTTTACCGAACTACGACTAACATTAGCTCAGTGGCCATGTTAACTCGTACAACACACTTCATTCAGACTCGACAGAAACAAAATAAAACTTACCAAAACTGTCTTAGTCTTGTTGATTGTCTAGTTAGTTAGTTCACTGTTCCAACAATCACCAGCTCTGGTTTGGTTGAAACAAACCCTTTATTCAGTGAGTTAGATGTGAAAATATGCTGTTTTTCCCCGCAGTCTCTCTGCCGTTGTGGCTGTCTGCAGTCCTGTAATGTTATTCCATTCCCACCTGTTGCAGTCACCGAGTCTGTCAGCTCAGCTGCCTCTTCCACCAGTAGAGATAACCTCTGGTGGCACATGCTGTGCATTACACACAATGGGTCTCATTCATGAAATGTGAGCAGAACAAATTTGTGTGTAAACTGTTTGCAGAAGGAAATTTACCATGAATTTTGTCATTCATCATGTTTTTATGAGCAAATCTACTCACAGGTTTACTAACATTTCATAAATGAGACCCACTGATTTTAATAAAAGTATTTTTGACAGTATTGATCATTATACCCTCAGGATTAATAAATACCCCCGTATACCCTAATGCCGTGATACCTCCCAGGTCTTATTTACAGAGATCAAAGAGGTGACACTGCTAAAAAGAAGTTAGTTAACCTAACCAACAACCTAACCAGGACACAAAATACTAAGGGTAGGGGTACGCACAAATAGAACAAGTTCATATGACATGCAACCATGTCTAAAAGCAAACGTGTTCATAGCTGTTCCAAAAGGCCACACTCATTCGAATATGAGGATAACATTGCACACTTTTGGACAACCTTTCCTGTAAGAAAGGTTTTACACTCAGTTTTATACATAAAAAGTGACAGAGGAAGTTGTGTAAAGAATAAAAAGAGAGCTGTAGAGGAAAAAGTCCAACCTCATGTAGCCAATTGCTGAGGTTGGCATGAATCAGTTGGTTTTTGAAAGTTGCAGACATTGTCAGATGCAGCTGCTCCAATCCGACATTGGAAAGGTGGGATGGGGGTTCGGAGGCTGTTAGATTACCTGACAAGTGTTTTGTTGGAGCATGCCAACACCTTACTCCTAACCCAACACTCAGCACCTTATTTAATGAGTAAAATGTCATCACAAGTGGTTGAATTGAGGCCCAAATCTATGAAAACGAGAAATAAATTGTAATAAATTAGATTATTCTTTTTTCTCTCTATATCAAGATTTTGCAGGTTAATTTGAAATCATTTTCATATGGTCAGTGTTGTGAAATATTGAGCCTGGCTACTTGTAAAATAACTTTGTAACTGTTTTGTGATGTTCATGATTTCTTAAAGGAAAACATTTTTCTATGTATTGAATCAAATTAAAAACAAGTAAGTGTCCATGATTGTAAAAAACGTGTATTTGTGAATGTTTTCTCTTATCTCTGAGCAGGGAGTCCGAGGCTTGTACAGAGGATTCGGGAGCACGGTTCTCCGAGAGGTAGGATTAATTCAGTTTTTCTCTCTCTCACCTCTTCATTCTTTTATCTCTGTTAGTCTGTCTGCCATCCACCGGTGATAGTGATCACAACCAAATGACTAATAACACCGGTTATGTTCCAGGCAATTGCTAAGCACATCTCACAGATTCTACTGAAATCAATTTCAAGCGTTTTTACCAAAGACAATTACGGGGCTCTTTGAAGGCTGTGTAGTGAATTCTTTTTGATAGGCCGGACGAATATTGAGGCTTTCCACTCTTCTGACTGAAGACGTTTTAATTTCTCTTGGGCTTTACTGAGGTTGGAAATATTGATTTACAGTTTTTTTTCATCTCATTCAATTACTTGTGCAAGATGCTCTCCCTCCTACTAGAAGTACATCTGATTAATTAATGCAATTAGTTGCGTTATAAATGCAAAACAAAACACGGATGAATGAGCATTGGGCTGCACTCCCTTGATGGCCGCTCACCTTTTTGTAATGAAAAAGCCGCCTCACTTCTTTGATTCATGATCTTCTGTTTAATTGCACCTGCAGTGCATGATAACACAAAATAATTGTTACAATAGCTGTATAGATCTCTCACTTAAGCTCTCCTCCCACCTGATAAGTTTCAATAGAACTGGAAAAGAAAATGAGAAAGGTAGGCAGAGGGGGAGAAAGAAGTATATGAAGGTGACACTTGTCTTTCCATCCTTTTTTTGGGGAGGTGGGTGAGAGTGTAATCTAGTCCCCTCCGCTGTGCTAGCCTGTACTTATTTTCTGCCTCACTAAACTGATGTTATTCACGCAAATTCCATCTGGACAGCCGGGGAAAAAAAGGACAACAAGACACTGTGATTTCTCCGAGGGGCTCTGAATAAATGAATACATTTGGAGGCTGGCGCATGGCCTGTGTGCATACTAACACTGGCAGATGAAACGCAACGGTGGCGGCAGGGATTTGGGGTGCGGGAACGGCAAGGGATGCTCCGCGGTGATTGGCTTTGACGTGTGTCAGGAAGGTAATTCATTTTCTCTCGGCCTCCTTCGCTATCCGCCTATCTCCCTCCTTTGGACAAGCGACCCTGTCAAGATAAGTTTGTTTATGTGGTATGGCGTGGCGCCTCCCCTCCTTGCTGGCCCACTAATTGTGGTCCTCTCTGTGCTATATATTCATTAAGGTTCAGAAGGCATTTCTGATGGGCATGATATCACATTAGTGGAGGATGTGTGAGGCTTGGCCACAACGGGGAGGCTGGGCCTGAACTTGGATGGTGGAGCAAAGGTGTGACTGATACGGTGATCCGGTTCACATTGGAGCACACATCCATCATACCCTTCAGAACAAGTTTTAAAAAGTTATTGAGAATTTTACACAGCACACTCCAACAATACCCTAAGTTTTATTTAAACACCATATCTGAACTATTGACTAATAGGCATTACATTCTTTTTTCTTTTGCACCACATTAATCTTTACTGTGGTTGACTCTCTCCTTAAAAGAAACTGTCAAATTGTCTGCTGTGTCGGCACCTTTGAGTTCCAGCTGAATAGAGCATGAAATCAATGAGATTCAGATTGTGGTGAATAAAATTGTGCTGTGAAAAATGGCTTTATTCAACTCTGAAAAAACAAGGGCTTATTAATGAACATCAGCAAGACTTTGTTCAGGATTTTAAGTAAAAGTACACTTGTTTTAAAGGAACAGTGCATAGGATTCAGCGGCATCTAGTGGTGAGGATTGCAGATTGCAACCAGCTGAAACTTCTCCTGGTCAGAATTCCTTCAGTGTTCATTGTTCAGGAAGTTTTTACCAGGAGCTGAATTATCAACAGAGGTCTCATCCTCTCCTAAACAAACAGATCAGGTGATTTAAATAGGTAAAACACTGAATAAAGCAGTTTCACGTTACAAATCAGCGTTCTTCCAACGCTGCTTGGCTCGTCATTGATGGGCTACTACCCCAGCACCTGTTTGTGTGTACGGACAACTTAATGTGTGCTCACCTTTTTCTGATCCAGATGTTTAGGAGATATTTACCGGGAGCCGAATTATTTGCAAAGGTCTCTTCATTTCCAAAACAGACTGACCTGGTGATTAAAAACGGTAAAAACAAAGAATAAAGTAGTTTCACATTACAAATCAGTGTTTCTCTGACACTGTTCGGCTTGTTGCTGATGGACTGCTAGCCCAACATCTGCTTATGTGTGCCCACAATCTTCTCTGATAAGTGACAATCCAGATGTTCAGGAGGTTTTTACAGGCAGCCAAATTATCTGCAGAGGTCTCTCCCTTTTCAAAACTGATGGACCCGGTTATTTAAACCACTAAAAGTTGAAAACTCAGCTTGTCGCGGAGGGGCTACTAATTATGGTGGCTGATGTGAAAATGAGAAAACACGAATGGCCCTGTCTAGAGCCAGTGTTTGGTTGGTCTGTTCTGTGCTATTGTAGAAACACGGCAGTGCAACATGGCGGACTTGGTGGATGAGGACCCGCCCCCTAATTAGATATAAACGGCTCATTTTAAGGTTACAAAAATCTGATAATTCTTATTTTCAGGTGATTGTACACTTAAGAAAACAAACCAATGATATTCAATTTCTGCCGATATATCCCCCTAAATCCTACACGCTGGACCTTTAAGTCCCTGATACCATCTGTGCATTGATGGGTGTTGATTTGTATTCATTTTATGACAGTACAGTTAACACAGTCACACAGTGCTTATATTTAGTCATCTGCCTGTCATTTTGACAGGATCCCCTGTTTCAAGCTCCAACGGGACACTTCAAGTTTCTCCTTTTGGATAGTACCACCTTTCACCACTAGATGGCATGCTAAGATTATCACTGCCTTAGACATATGTGCCAGACTTTGTCCCTCTTCACCCCTTGCCCCACTCCTTCTGTACTCCCCCCCTCTCTTTTCCTGTCTCTCTGCTCTCCCATCACACCAATCCAGCTTTATGACATTTATGAGCAGCAGTCACTGCACTGAAAATGATGGCTTTTTTTTTAATGGCGAGCCCTGTATTTTTTTGATCTAAAGTGCTATGAGGTGATCTCAGATTTGATCTAAACTGCTCCAATTTGAGTTTGAGTAATGAGCCTGAGATGGGTTATTAGATAGTAATTTAGTAATGTGGTGGTATGGGGGCTGTGGAGAGATAGGTGTAAGTGAAGCTGACAGTGTCTGACACAGTCGACTGAAGAGCCTTGAACATCGTCTAGCATACGGCCACACTACATAGATCTCTCATACTTGCGCTCTTTCACCTACTTAGTCTGAAAGCCACTTTATCTAAATTCATTTTCACACATTTAAGCAGGGAAGCACACAGACAAGGAAGGTAATTGAGCAAGGTTGAACAGTCCACCGATGAAAAACGTGTTCCCGTTCTTCCCTTTACCGGTGTTATGTATATTTTTCCCCAGCCAGCCTCTGAATCAGGCTAAAAGTTTCTCCACCCCAGCAGCTGGGACCTGGCAACTGGAAGTACAAGATCTGGCGGTAGAGATTATGAAACACCTCTCCATCCAGGCTCCTCCCCAACACATCTCTGCTTCCTCTTTATCCTTCTCCTCTTCATCCCTGGTTGATCCCCTCTCAGCTTCCTCCATCAGGGGGCTTGGCTGTAGCAAAAGACTTGCTCAATTGGGTTTTAACTACTACCAACAGGCCAAATTACATTGCTCCACCTTAGGGATTTCTACAGTCAGATCCTGATCTAGAACTGACTTTAGGGTTTTTTAATGATCAGTTTTAAACCATGTCGAGGGCTGACTTTGAGCTATGGATGGGTGGGTGACAAATTAAAGGAAGACCGAACACCACAAGCCCCCAGCCCAGCTTTAGTGCTGCTTGTCAGATTTTGGAGCTCTACTGGAGGGATGAACGCCAATTTTCCAAAACAGCTTCTCAAACATCTTTTGATGATGGTGGTTAGAGTGTGCTATCTACCACACTTTTAACTGTAAAGGCCATTGCATCATCAAACTAAAATAATCTGTAGATTGTTTAATGATTGATTAATTAATCGTTCAGTCCATAACATGTAAAAAAAAAAAAGGCCATTGCAGCTTATTAGTGCCCAAATTAACGTATACAAATTGTTAATATTGCCAGATTAAGTGTCCAAAACTCAAATATATTGTATTTAATATCATAAAAGGTCAAGAAAAACAGCAAATATTCATTACCGAGTTGCTGGAACCATTGATGTTTTTGGCATTTTTGCTTAAAAAATGACAAGTACTTAATCAATTGAAAGTAGATGTTGATTGAAATAATAAATATTATTTTCATTGTCTGTTGATAATCTGTTGATCTTTTTTTTAATTGTTTGGACTAGAAAACATTAGAAAACAGCTAAAAATGGCCGTTAAAGGTTATGTAAGTGACATTCAGAGCACTAATATATCCGCAAACTACTATTTGTCATTTAAAAGTATAGTGGAGTAATGACGACTTGAGCAGAGAATTAAGTCACGCTACCTTTGTGTGTTGTGATCTGAGCTTCTCTGTGATTTGCTGCGTCAAGATGGTCCGGTTGCACGTATAGGTTAGTGCCTGTGTGTATTCTACCGACAAGCTCATTGCTGCCTCTTTGTGCTGCGCTCATATGGCGGATAGTGCCGATACTGGGATGGCAGCATTGCGGAGACGTAGCACCCACCCTCTGGTTCTCCCTTGGTTAAAGCTATAGTGCGTAACTTCTGTCGCCCCCCCTGGCGGATAATGCGTTATTACAACAAATAAGCCGGCACTTCCATGTACACAGAGTAACACTCGCCACACACCGTGTACACAGAGTAACACTCGCCACACACTGTGTACACAGAGTAACACTCGCTTCACACCGTGTACACAGTGCTACACAACGTGGCGAACACCAGGCTGCTAACATTACATCACGTTCATAGCACCATTTCCAAGAAAATAATGAAGTACTAGGTCCAGTACATGTAACAGTAACACAAACTACTCATAATATAATTATAAACCAAGTCACTTACTCCAACAGCAGCAAAGCAACATCCGTGTCTGCCCTCAGCCCAATTTCTTCCTTCAAGGCTCTCCACCGAGGAAAAGCGACGCCAATACAAATCCTTGTTTGCCTTCTCTGTCAGTCACTTTCCTTCTTTGCTAATAGACCTTCAGCCGAATGTCCAGGCTTTTTCTTTGTGGTAGGATCCACTTCTGAACCGTGTCTCGGCCGCTTCTTTGGGTTCTCCGCCATGTTCCGTTCTCTTTCTACCTGCGCTCTACTTCTTGCTATAAGACTCTCCGGTCTTCCTCCCCCTCCCTTCTTGTTGTGAGGTAAAACGTGGCATTTCCTGTGCGCCAGTGCGGGAATGTCGCCGGTTGACACACAAAACTAAAAATGATATACAGTACAGGCCAAAAGTTTGGACACACCTTCTCATTCAATGCGTTTTCTTTATTTTCATGACTATTTACATTGTAGATTCTCACTGAAGGCATCAAAACTATGAATGAACACATGTGGAGTTATGTACTTAACAAAAAAAGGTGAAATAACTGAAAACATGTTTTATATTCTAGTTTCTTCAAAATAGCCACCCTTTGCTCTGATTACTGCTTTGCACACTCTTGGCATTCTCTCCATGAGCTTCAAGAGGTAGTCACCTGAAATGGTTTCCACTTCACAGGTGTGCCTTATCAGGGTTAATTAGTGGAATTTCTTGCTTTATCAATGGGGTTGGGACCATCAGTTGTGTTGTGCAGAAGTCAGGTTAATACACAGCCGACAGCCCTATTGGACAACTGTTAATATTCATATTATGGCAAGAACCAATCAGCTAACTAAAGAAAAACCAGTGGCCATCATTACTTTAAGAAATGAAGGTCAGTCAGTCCGGAAAATTGCAAAAACTTTAAATGTGTCCCCAAGTGGAGTCGCAAAAACCATCAAGCGCTACAACGAAACTGGCACACATGAGGACCGACCCAGGAAAGGAAGACCAAGAGTCACCTCTGCTTCTGAGGATAAGTTCATCCGAGTCACCAGCCTCAGAAATCACAAGTTAACAGCAGCTCAGATCAGAGACCAGATGAATGCCACACAGAGTTCTAGCAGCAGACCCATCTCTAGAACAACTGTTAAGAGGAGACTGCGCCAATCAGGCCTTCATGGTCAAATAGCTGCTAGGAAACCACTGCTAAGGAGAGGCAACAAGCAGAAGAGATTTGTTTGGGCCAAGAAACACAAGGAATGGACATTAGATCAGTGGAAATCTGTGCTTTGGTCTGATGAGTCCAAATTTGAGATCTTTGGTTCCAACCGCCGTGTCTTTGTGAGACGCAGAAAAGGTGAAAGGATGGATTCCACATGCCTGGTTCCCACTGTGAAGCATGGAGGAGGAGGTGTGATGGCGTGGGGGTGTTTTGCTGGTGACACTGTTGGGGATTTATTCAAAATTGAAGGCACACTGAACCAGCATGGCTACCACAGCATCCTGCAGCGACATGCCATCCCATCCGGTTTGCGTTTAGTTGGACGATCATTTATTTTTCAACAGGACAATGACCCCAAACACACCTCCAGGCTGTGTAAGGGCTATTTGACCAAGAAGGAGAGTGATGGAGTGCTGCGGCAGATGACCTGGCCTCCACAGTCACCGGACCTGAACCCAATCGAGATGGTTTGGGGTGAGCTGGACCGCAGAGTGAAGACAAAGGGGCCAACAAGTGCTAAACACCTCTGGGAACTCCTTCAAGACTGTTGGAAAACCATTTCAGGTGACTACCTCTTGAAGCTCATGGAGAGAATGCCAAGAGTGTGCAAAGCAGTAATCAGAGCAAAGGGTGGCTATTTTGAAGAAACTAGAATATAAAACATGTTTTCAGTTATTTCACCTTTTTTTGTTAAGTACATAACTCCACATGTGTTCATTCATAGTTTTGATGCCTTCAGTGAGAATCTACAATGTAAATAGTCATGAAAATAAAGAAAACGCATTGAATGAGAAGGTGTGTCCAAACTTTTGGCCTGTACTGTATATTGAAAAATAACGCGAGATGTCTGAGGGGCGGATTGGCTTAATCAGCATTGTGTCATCTCCTCTAGTAGTGGCTTGGGTGAAAGGGACATTTACGGACCTGTAGAAGTTACGCACTATAGCTTTAACACTGTTAGCTCTGTCAGCACCATTGCCTTGTTTAGTGTTGTTTAAGGAGTTAGCACTGTTAGCTGCTAGCTCATTCATCTCCATGTTGAAAACTGTGTCTACAAAACTCAAACGCTGTGAATTTCACAGAGCGTCCCTTTAAAAAAAAAAAGACGTCTGTAAATGGCTTGCTTCGTTTGTCTAGCAATTCAAAACCCAAAGATATTCAGTTCTCTATAATGTTAAACAACGGAAAGCGGCTGATCTTCACATTTATAAATCTGGAGGCAATAAGATAAAAATAAAGTGACTTTAACGATTGTCAAAATACTCCTCTCTTACTCTTATTCTCCTTATCTTAGCTGGGGCCTTTTGCCCCTTGGGGTCTTAGTCAAAACTCTACTTCAGTGCGTTTGATTTCCCTTGTTAGTTACCCCCCTGCTCAGCTTCAGTCACGCTGGATCCAGCTTTTAAAAGGTGGAACTCTGTGTGTCTTTGCATGTTTATGTGTATCACAATCACAACCGTGCGATGAGAGCACAGTTGTTGAAGTGTGTACATTGAGTTATGATTGAGTTATAATTAGTCCATACATAGCAGTGAGGGGTATTTGCTTCCTCTGCTGGGATGCTGAGCTCGAAACTGTATCAACAGGCATGCAGCTGAGCGGAGCAGAGCTGACCCCCACGTGGCCCTTTTTTTGGAGAGGAGCCACTTTTCACTGTCTGTGACGCAGGTTCAAAAGGGAGAGGTGAGGGGAATCACTCTCATATCCTGTCTCTGTGCGCGCTGATCCACAGAGGCTCATGTTTATACACCCTCATATGACTAAGACAGAGCAGAGAAGAGACAGAGCAGAAAGAGGGAAGAGAGACAGGGCAGGGGAAGCAAAAAAAGTGTTTATTTTCCTCTACATATGTAAAGGCAGGATTTGTGGGACACGTGTGAAGGAGCGGAGGCTTCCTCCTGCTTTGTGTTTAGAGTTGGACCTAGTCAGAGCAGCTGCCATTGGTCTCTGAGAGCCAGACAACACAGCAACTCCTTTAAATGGCTTCAACACCTCAAAAAAACGTAACAAGACTGGATTATATGAAGTGGAAAATGTCACAAGATCACACTGGAAAAAAAGAGAAACCAAACCAAGGAAAATATTAACCTGTCTGTCAAAAATGAAATATAAGGACTACCAGGGAGACGACTGTGTTTTTTTAAATCATGGTCTGTTTGTAAGAGCCATTTTTAATTTGTAGCCATTTGCAATTACGCTGTTATTGAATAAGATTTTTATCAGCCTCTGCAAGCCAGTAGAAGAGCTGCTAATAAAATGGGGTTTGGGTCTGTTGGTTTCAAGGCTGGAGGTGAATGTTTTTAAGAATTTGAGCTACTGGTGCTACCTTATCTGTTTACACTGTGATTAACGAGCAGCTTAAGAGTCCTGTTGACCTCTGTAGATCTGACCCTTGACATGACTCGACCTGTGGAAGGCGAGGCGAGTTTATTTATATAGCACATTTCAGTAACAGGGCAATTCAAATTGCTTTACATAAAACATTAAAAGTATGGAGACCATGGATGTATAAAGAGAACAGGATACAGATTTAGAGGTGGGAGCCTAATCATTTCTACAAAAGTTGCTTGTTGGTGCATGAAGCAAAAAAGTTGGGCTGCTGTATATAAAATTACCTGCATGAATGGCAATGTTTCTGCACTGTTTGGCCCATAGAGCACAAGAGACTTCTGCTGGCTGAGCTGGCTACCTCAGGTTCAGAGCTGCGCCAACTTGAATTGGGATAAAGGTGATTCAATCATGCAGCTCTTCTGGACTTTGGAAATATTGTAGGACCTAATAAATCTAATCCTGAAATGATTGACTCATTTCGAAGGGGCTGTGGCGCTCAAAAAAATGTATCCACTGATTTCAAACATCTCTTTGCCATGTAAGTCCATGGGAAAAAGTCTTTTTGGGCCACGGGCATCACCTGACGGAGTAATTCCACTGCTTGGCCACTAGAGAAATTTTCTTCAAAGCCCGGCCGACTTCCTGGGGACCTGATTGAGACAAAGTGCAAAAGAAACACATCATAAAAGGACATTAAATATGAATTAAAAAACGGCATCAAAGAGCCAAGAGAATAGAAGGAGTAGAGTAAGACGGGTATAAATTACAAGAATTAAAGTTAAAGTGATGAAGAGAAACAATAGAAAACTATCAGCCACCTTGGTATTTTGAATCTATTGTGTGGTGTAGAACATCGTTACCTTTGGCACTGAATTCGCAGTGTGAGTGCACACACATACATATACATACATACTCCTCAACTTTAAACTTCCTTAACAGAAATTCAAAGGCAGCCAAACACTGATGTAGAGAGATCTCAGCCTCATGTGTCTGTTCACATTGTGAGTTTTAACGGTATTTATTACTTTGATGAATCATTATCTGTCGACCTGCTTGAGGTATTGAATATCACTTTCGAACGCCGCCTCCGTTCGAGTTGTTGGCAGGTCGAGCCGACCCTTGTTAGAAGAGTGATGGCCTTCTTAAGCCACAGAGAACGATTCCTCTTTGTCACTGGATGATCTCTATCACTTTACCACACGTCACACCGGGGATTAATGGTTTACTCCTACTGCCACTCTGGATGACGGATGGTTGGGGTTCTGTTCGCAGTCACTGGTTGCACCTGTCATTCACATTAGTGTAGTTGTGTGAATACAATTGTATCTTCACTGCCTCATCGACAACCATGCTGGCCCCTGCACCTACACTACATCCCCCTCATACACGCAGTCCCCCTGGGGTGGACATTGGCACGGCGGCTTTTGCTGCAAATCCGACTAAACCTCAGGAACCTTCCTAAGATCAACACGTGGTCTTATTAATGACTTCTACAGTCGGATGTGCTTAAGGAGTTAGTTGCCATTCTGTCAGACCCCCACGTGTGCTTTCTGCTCAGTGCTGACTTGGCCAGGGGACAGTGCAGAGCTTTCTGCGGCTCCCTGTTGAGGATGATGCATTGAAAGTCTGTGCCACTGAGAGCCATGGATCACACACTTATGTTAAGTACGTTTGTCCCCATTGAGCTCTTCAATCCACTCAAAAATCCATCATTGTGGCTATAATTCGTAATGCAGGGATTCTCTGTGCGTTTCTGCGCGGAGACTTATTGCTAATACCTACTGCCAGACATTTTTTCCAGGAAAGAAAAGACACTGTTGTTTTTGACAGCTATAGTTGTTTTTATTCCTCTCCCCTCTGCTGTACGTATGAGTGCTGCGGACATGACCACGGTGGCTGTGTTTGTCAGCGTGTCTCTCTCCGGGTCTCCAGGCTATGTTTGCTTCCCACAACTTTACGCATGTTTGTCTCAATCCAAGCAGAAAACCTTTGGTTCTACACATGTGTTTCTAATAACACACAGCCCCAACTGCCTGGCAAAGGACTGAGGGTGGGAGGGTATTTAACGGAGGGGGGTAGTTGGTCTGGAGCGGAGGGGAAAGGGACAGCAGTGGTTTGGATGTCATGTGGAAGGAAATAAGTTTCAAGAGTACACTCCTGCATGTTGGGATCTGGTGCCAGTACACAAGATTGAGTGTGATGCATTATTCCCCTGACAGCAATACTTGCAATGTAGATTTTGTTTGATTTGGACACCTGTTCCACTTGAGTTTAGCAGGCATTAAAACTGACATATCCTAACTGCCTAAATACTGTAATCCCATCTCAGTCAATCAGTCTATTATAAAGTCACTATGAAAAACCTTTACACCAGTTGAACCTTCAATCAGGTGTACTGTAAATAACAGTAACGTCTTATTTTCACTTTACCCTGGAGTGACAGGAGAGAGTGAGAGTTTAGGGAGTGGAAGGAGGATAAATCAGCACTGTGCAATAGCCAGACACGGGGAAGTACCCGGTAATTACAGCTCCTCGCCTCTTTCATGAGAAGCAGCGGTGCACATCCTCTCCTCTTCCCCCCTCCTCTCTGAAACCAGGCAGCCTCATTTCTCATTTCTGTGCATTTACAGTAACTTTCAGTTCAATGTAAAATATGACCCTCTGTGAATTCAGTTGGCTTTTGGAGTGTAAATGCAAATACTTTTCAGACACTGAGTCACATTTTTAAAACACATTACAGTTTGCAGAACTGTTTTGTACTTTGTAATATTTCCTGTTGCGTAAGTGCCCTTTTTCCCAGACAGTCATATGAGGCTCACCAGCAGCAGCACCTGCTCCCACACCACCCAGCCAGGCATGTGTCTGCACCCTTTTCCTCAGTCACAACCATCATCTTGCTAGCAGCAGTTCTTATTACCCAATAGGACATTACTATCAGCAGCTCAAGGTATACTCATCAGTGACATTGACCAATGAGGTTTGTGATAGGAACAAAAAACCTGCATAAACTTGACTTCTCAAACCTGATAGCCCAATAGCCTCCAGATTAAAGTTTGGGGTGGCAGTAGCTCAGTCTGTAGGAACTTGGGTAGAGAACCGAAGGGTTGCCGGCTCAAGTCCCTGTCTGGACAAAATATTGAGTGTGGACTGGTAGCTTTGAGCGCCTGAAAATAAAACCAAACCTAAGTGTGAAAACATCCAAGTTTCCATTTCACATAACACATCGAAGTGTTAAATTGAAATTGCATAATGGCAGAGCCATCACACTTTTAGTTTATTCTAGACCTGATCTAAAGACGTTTTGTGGCAGTCTGCAAAAATAAGTGAGTCCCAAGTGTTTGTGTGCTGCTATTAAAGAATGTACCTGCGTCTGTCAGTGCTCCGTCTGTCATGCTTTACTTCTTGCTCCTTGATCTTATTCACATTGTGAACAGAACAGTTTGGGTGTCTGCACCGATTATAAATTGTTTCAAGCAATTTCATATCTGCAGTAAAATATAAATTCAAGCTGTAACGCCTGTGATAAAGACAAATACAATTGAGCCTTAGTGTTTTGCTATTAGAGAACCTACTGGTGTTCGTCTGCCTCTTCTGTTTCTTCCTCTTGCTTTTCCCTCCTTTGTGGTATGACAACCATGACAATGTCTCTGTTTGCCAGCTCAACTTTTAGGTCCGCTCTTGTCCTCTTTCTGTTGGGACCAAGGCTGTTTGGCCTTTTCCATAAAGTTGAAAAGTTGTTTGAATCGCCATAATCTTAACACCAACAATAAATCATCAATCCAGACAAGTGATATAACACCTTCTGATACGGACTGGATTTGTCTCCCATTTCCTTCAGTAGGAAGGTCTTTGTTGGATCTCCGGCTTTCTTTTTGTCTTCATGACTGTGTTCCACCAGAGTCTGGTATCTTCTGTTAGAGTCTCCTTGACTCTGGTGCACACTTCATCAGTGCCCTTGAGAGGATCTTGGTCACCTTTAACTCTAAAAAGATAATTTTTGGTTAATCAATGAATGATAAAATCACTGACACGCAGAATTAATATACCTGGAAGAAATATTTATTTGAAGACGTGTTACCCCCACTGATTTCAAATGAAGTAACACCTTCTTTAATTTAAGCCTAATTAAATTCCTGATTACATTCCTGCCTGTCAAGCAACTTCTAGCCTTTGTGCATTATTAATTTTTCAGCAGACTGTAAATAACTAGATTGATACCTTTTATAGCCTTGTAGACATGACTGATGGGAGGCAAATATCTATCTGCTTACTTGCATGCCTGTTTGTGTGTTTCCCTGCTTAGATTAATAGTGGGCTGTACATTAGATTTGAATACCTGAATTAAGTTAAGTAAGCATTGAAATTGTTGAGCAGCGTTCTATGATTACTTTGACCTTTGACCCTGGAGAGACTCGTCTTGGAGCAGCTCCGGCCCATGGTCAAGCTACTTTTGGACCCCCTCCTGTCAGCCCCGACTTGGAGTTGAGGATGCCATCATCTACCTGCTCAACCGTGTCTACGCCCATTTGGATAAGCCGGCAAGCACTGTAAGGGTCATGTTTTTTGACTTCTCTAGTGCGTTCAACACCATACGTCCAGCTCTACTGGGTGACAAGCTGATAGCAATGCAGGTGGATGCCCCCCTGATGTCCTGGATTGTAGACTACTTGACTGGCAGACCACAGTATGTGCGCTTGCAACGCTGTGTGTCAGACAGAGTGGTCAGCAATATCGGGGCCCCGCAGGGGACTGTCCTCTCTCCCTTCCTCTTACCCTCTACACCATGGACTTCAGCTATTGCACTGAGACCTGCCATCTTCAGAAGTTTTCTGATGACTCTGCTATAGTTGGATGTATCACCAAGGGTGATGAGGAAGAGTACAGGGCTGTTTTGGATAACTTTGTCACATGGTGTGAGCAGAACCATCTGCAGCTCAACGTGGCAAAGACAAAGGAACTGGCTGTGGATCTGAGGAGGACCAAGACACCGGTGACCCCTGTTTCCATCCAAGGGGTCAGTGTGGACATTGTGGAGGACTATAAGTACCTGGGGGTACACATTGACAATAAACTGGACTGGGCTAAGAACACTAACGCTCAACACTAAGGGCCAGAGCCGTCTCTATTTTCTGAGGCGACTGAGGTCCTTCAACATCTGCCGGACTATGCTCAGGATTTTCTATGAGCCTGTGGTGGCCAGTGCTATCCTCTATGCTGTTGTGTGCTGGGGCAGCAAGCTGAGGGTGGCGGACGCCAACAGACTCAACAAACTGATCCGCAAGGCCAGTGACATTGTGGGAACGGAGTGTGACTCTCTGATGGTGGTGTCAGAGAGGAGGATGCTGTCTAAGCTACGAACTATCTTGGACAATGTCTCACACCCACTCCACCATGTGCTGGTTAGGTACAAGAGTACTTTCAGTGGGAGACTCATACCACCAAGATGTACCACTGAGCGCCACAGGAAATCATTCCTGCCTGTGGCCATCAAACTGTACAACTCCTCCCTCTGAGTGGCCCTGAGACTTTTTCACACACACTACAATAATCCAATGTAACTTGTGCAATAACCCCATTTCACCCTGACTGTATATATTCTGTTATATATTCTTGTTGTTCAACTTACTATATATATATATATATATATATATATATATATATATATATATATATATATATATTTACGTTTATGTTTGTTAATAATTCCTGTTTATTTAACTATATATTTGTAAATACTATTGTTTAAATTTCTTATATTTTCACGTATCTTTCCTCTCTTGCAAGGAGCACCTGTAACATAAATAATTTCCCCTGGGGGATCAATAAAGTATTTCTGATTCTGATTCTGATGATTCTGACCTTTGGGAAAAGACTGCCATCACTTTTTTAATCAACTCAAAATGCAGTCACAAAATGTGGTCACCTGAAATCCTTGAAACTTTGTGAATTTGAGAAAAAAGTCAAGGCCCTGAACATTTCTGACAATAGAAATAAATAGACATGGGTCATTGAAAGTACTCGATTTCATATATTTTGTGTAAGAGTAGATGTTGAAGGTCTGATAATCCTTTTCTTTGACGTTCGTAAAAATGTTCCACACACCTGCGTCATTGTTTTACGTGCCACCTGCCTCAACAAAGTGTGACGGTCACACGTGTGTGCATAAGTGATTAAAGTCAATGATGCAGGATAAGTAGTGGCAAGCAAGGAAGAAAGCTAACGTTAAGCGAATCTTCAGCTATGGCTTGAAAAAGATAAAGATCTGCTGGACATCCACATGGCCCGATGAAACCTTGATCAATGTTTCAAACTATGCTGTGCTGGGTCCTTTTATTTGAGGGAACTGTGCCTGGAAAGTTCTTGATAAGTGCTTGAATTTGATGTTTAAGAGGCTCTTAGAACCCTGAAAGCATCTGGAACAGACCACCTGAATGTCAAGGGTCACACCTGCGATGTCACTGCTTAATGTCTCATGGAGAACAAGCAATATAAAGTGTCGCTGGCACCACGAGCGTTCACCTCACTCAACCCCAGCAGAGGTTAGGAGTTCAAACAGATTCATAATTCAACACTCATCAGCAGTCCAAGCTGGAGCTGCTGTTTATGTGAGCCAGGGGGATTACATGGTTGAATATTTGTGCTTGTTATACCACAACAGTAATTCAAACCATGTCAGATTAATACAGGAACTCACATTTTTTGTACATTTTTGGTGCCAACAGTGAGAAGGTCTTTACCAAACAAAGGGGTATTCTTCTTGTAAAAGAGCATCATTAAATTAATGAAGTCTCTCCAGCACATGTATTAGCCCCAGCGGCTGGGCTCGAGGGATGGTAATGATCAGATGGTCCAACACTTTGGTCCAGACTGAAATATTTTCACAACTATTGGATCAATTGGAAATTTTGTACAGACATTCATGGTTCCCTGAAGATGGATCCTGCTGACTTTAGTGATCTCCTGACTTTCATCTAGGGTCACCATGAGGTTGAAAGCTTTGGATGTCAGGTAGATAAATGTTGCTAGAACATTTGGTATTAAAGAGGATGATTTTTACTTTAAACAAAGGGCTTCTTAGTGTGAGCAATTATCACTACATTAGCTGAACAAAATAAAGAGGATCACTCATAGAAACTCAAACATCACCAACATAAAATGTAGGGTCCTTAACTAATAATGTCTGTATGATGGCTAACGGATCCATTGTGTCAGCTGAAAATGATGTCAGAGAAGCCAGTCACCAAAAAAAGGTAATTGAGAGGACAGTTTTAGATTAAAAATGAAGTGAAAAATGATTAAATGACCATATAGTCTGAATATTATGCTTGCTTAGTATCTCAATTTTTCAAATTGAGGAGCCCACAGATTAGATATTGTTGCAAGGGCTGTGTTACTTTATGAAAAAAAAAAAAAAAGACTTGATGACAAGCTGGAAAACACATTAAGGCAGTTTAGATGTCTTGTCCATAAATGGCTAGTGTTTGATACACCCCTGAATGAAAGTGCAGCTTTATGTTGTGCAGCCTTTTGTCAAGGCCTGCGACAGACTGATCAGGCCCATGCAAGGTTTTGTTTGACTAACTCATCTTTCTGTGTGTGTGTGTGCGATTTCAAAGAGGCTGCGTCACTGCCAGTATACACTTCTCTCAATATGGAGATTCTGTTATTTCCAGCTGTGCTGCTGCTGTTCTTATCTGATTCCCAGCTGATAAGATATGTTTCTGTTAGTGAGAAACATTTCAGTTGGCCGTCAGGCAGTGATCAGTTGGCTGGAATGAATCTGCGCTGTGTTTTATTGCTGTGGGCACTGCTCCCAGAGAACATAGTGTGTGTGCGTGTGTGTGTGTCCTCACCCTTGCCATATGTGTTGTCATACGGGCATGTGTGTGTGCCATGCTGGAGATATCAAAGCAAGCAGCCTTATTCTGGACCTTCCTGCCTGCTTAACTCTCTTTTATGTTCTTTCCTTTAAAGAGAAACTTGCACGTCATTACTGAGGCTGTTTAACTGTCTTCAATATTACCTGTATTTATGGACACAAACACACTTCAGATATATTGCTGGGAAAAATACATACAACCAACTTTTTGCTGCCTTAAACTGTTCATAAAACAGCCAATATTCATCGCAAATGCTGCCTGGGTACAGCGATGCACATTTACAGTAAGCCACTTGTAGCATGCAAATGTTTTACCTGATGATTTTGCATATACGCTAAAATACAAAACACCTGTACTACATTTTTGTGTGATGGGCAGGGTCAGACCATGTTCTTTTACATTGTCGGTGGTAAACGAACATGTTTGGTTGTAGACTCACTCATACATACTGGTTGTCTCTTAGAGTTAGAATTCCTCTGTGCTGCTGTCTGCAGTAGAACCTGACAAATATGCAGCCTGTGGTTAAGTTAACGACACCACAATGGGTTTGTGCTGTTGATTAGAGCAGTGAGTTCAATTTTGGCTAACTTACGCCAGCTAGTTTGTTCGCTGCTGGCTCTGTCACTTTGAATTTGTCAGGTTAGCATTGCTATTGGCTCACTTGAGCACTGCTGTTGATTTCCTTTCTACCAAGGCTTCATGTTGTTTCCCCAGTGTCTGGAGCTTGTACAAATAACCATGTTACTCCTGTTGCTCCTTTCGGTTTGTCTTGTAGGAAGATTAAAGCCACAACATATAAGTCCTCTTGCTTTGGATAACACGGCAGAATTGAGTTATAAATCGTCCACACTGAAACTCATTCTATGCTGTTGGTTAGCATTGTTCTGAATGCTTTCTCTGAAATCTGGCAGAATCAAGGTATTTGTAAGCACAATCGGAAAAGACAGTCCCACACTTGCTCCCTCACTACCTGCTACCCACACTGCTACCTGCTGCTACCCGCAGCATCCACACTGTGGGTAGCAGCTAACACAGGAAGTTGGAACTCTTTCATCTACTGACTTTCCCCAAAAATGTGCCAGAGGGGGCATCTTCATTTCAGAGAACCACACAACATAGCAAAGCATTATGACTCTTATGGACCCTTATGGACCTGGGAAATTTGTTCCAAGAACTGATTACCGATAATTTTTTAAAAACCTGACCCAGTGAATGTCCAAGAGTATAGAGACCAGAGAGTCTCGGGTCTTTATTATGGACACGACAAACCTGGTAATAAAAATTGCTACGAAGTATACTGTTCTACTGCATGTTGTGTTTTCCAAAAATCAAAAGTGTTTTTACCCATCCTACTGTATCTAAAGTTGAATAATGTATCAGATGTTTATTTTTATTTTGTTTTAAGCTACTGTGGCTTGGGGATTAAGAAAGTACCTGAGTACCTTTACTGATTCCTCCTCTGATTCCCTGCAAATTACAAAACGTAGATGTCCGCCACACGTAACACTTTTAACAGTTACTCTCTTGTCGTCTTTGTCCACAGTTGCGTTAAGGAGGCCCAGACAGAAGAGGTGATGCCTCTTTGAATTCACTTTCTTTTACCTTCTTTTTCACCTCAATGAAGAAGGGATTCATCGTTCCTCTACTGCGCCTCCAACTTGATGGTGCTGCTGCTCAACAATTTTCTCACCTTACTTTCGCTCTTGTAATCTGATCCTAAGTCAGCCAAAGCGTCACGCAAGGTACACCCAAAGCACTTGTGCATTTCTCTCGTAATCAGTGCTGATCTTGTTGGATCTACGCATGTATTACACATAATGATCAACAGACCTGGGACCTGCGGTAATAGAATGGACCCAACTTGGACCAGGTTGACAGTAATAAAACGTGTGTCCAAACCTGAACGGGTCCCGGGGCCTGTCCTAGGATCTGGAAGACGTGAAGACCTCCAGTTACAAATCGTGTCTTTCTTTAAGCTCCAGCCTTCTCCAACTAAGAAATATGCTGCTCAGTAGCCTCCATGCTTCTCAGCCAGCTGTGTAGCTGGGCTAACGCTCCACCTTCAACCTCTCCCATGCTTAACACATTTTCTCTCAGTCTACTCTCCCACGTCTCAGTCCTAGCCTCAGCCAGATCCTCAGGCAGCCATACATCTCTCTTCCTGTCAGCAGCTAATTGGCTGACCCTCAGGGCATCCTGTGTCACACCACTCTACCACTCGTTGGCTAGCGTGCACTTTGCTATTGATGTCATCTGTCAGTGGCTGTGACAGATCCAAACTGTCGTGTTTTTAACCCAGTGAAGTCTTTCATTGGGTTGATGTATAACCAATAAATTACATCTTAAACACACCATGTTTTCCCCACGTTGAAATACTCACTGTGAGGGTGTTTTTCCAGTGTATTAATAATAATGTGCAGCATTCTAGTTTTATATCGCATGAGAATGTTCCTGCTTCGCTACAGTGTTGGATTAGCAGCCAGTTTTGCTTCACATCCCTTCATTAAAGACTGCGGAGAAAAAGAAGCATCAGGTGTTTGTTGATAAGGACGTTTGTGTGTTTCTCTTTCGTGCCTTTGCCTGTTCTGCTCTATCAGGCGTCTCCATTTTGAAGCAACAAGCTGCACACAGGTGGGAGGAAGAAAAAAATCACCAACACAACATAAATATTATTCAGAGTTTCTGGGAAGCATTTCTCTCATGTCGATGGAATTGCTCTCTTGAATCTATGCCAGCACACTGTTTCCCCCCACACCACCTCCACCACCTCCTCTCCTCCCTCTTTTCCTCTGCTCCCTCTCTCTCCCCCTCCACCTCAGAACAAGTCTTAATTTGTCGGGAATATTACTGCTCTGTGCTGACGTTCGCCGGGCTGCGGCGGCTCATGGGAACGGGGGCCAGGTGCGATTTGATTTGCTCGCGGGAGATGTGCCGGGCGCTCAAACCTCTCCCTAGTTTGGCTTGTTTAAACATACACACACACTCGGCGCTGCCCTTGGCATTCAAAACTGTCAGATGGAATTCTTCAGCAAGTGCACTCACTCTCGTTCTAGTTTTTACAGCGCCGGGGAGCTGGAAAGGTTGGGATGAGTGATTGCCAGTCGCTTAGGGCAGAACACTCCTCATAGTTCCTCAGTTTGGGCCTTAAAGGGACGCGTGCTCATGCTGCAGGATGCTCACAACCGCACCGCCTCCAACGGTCTCTAATCGGTGACAAATTTAGGTTTTGAGGAACTGCACCAAGCACAAGGGGAGTTATGCTTTGTATGTGTTATAGGTTTAAGTTTGGATAGGCATATGATTTGTGTGAAGTGTGCCTCAGGGGAGTGTAAAGACAGGTGTGTGTGTGTGTGTGTGTGTGTGTGTGTGGGTGTGTGTGTGTGTGTGTGTTTGAAGACAGCATATGGGGGTCTGTTTTCTGTTATAGGGAGAGCAGACCTTGGCTTCCACTAACAGCACTATACAACCACCAGGAGAGAAGTAATCCAACCTTTTCTCTCTGTCTCTCTCTCCCCCTCTCTCTCTCTTTCTCTCTGGCACTCTCAGTTTCCCCCTCTATCCCCTCCAGCCTCCCTCTGTCTCTCCTCCAGGCCTCTCTTATGAAGTGAGAGGCCAAACACAGGCCCGGAGTGCCGGATCAGGCTCCCTCTATCGATTGACTTTATTTATGTGTTTGTTTATTTATTTAAAAGGCCCTAAACCCCTGTGTCCCTGAGGTGTACTTAGGTGCCACACACACACACACACACACACACACACACTCTCCGTCTCTCTTATTGGACTGTACACATACAAATTCCTCCTGTGTTCCGATGTTTAGCCAGGGGTTTTTGCAGCGTCACTGCCGGGTGTAACGTGTGTCGTCACTGCAGTTACTAGGTGTGATATTAGCTCATACGTGCACGTCCAGTGTTTAGAAACATAACATAGAGCTGCTCGTAGCAGGGAAACAATTAACAGCCCATGTGTGTGTTTAAAAACACGACGACGTTGGAAAATTCAGTAGGCTAGTGCAGCCTAATTTACAGCTGCTAGTTGTGTTTAAAAATACACATTTTATTACACAACTTACTTAATTACTACACTTTGATGACAGTGTGATAATATAATTTAATGACTTTCATTGACATCATTTATCAAGACCACCTGAGATTGCATCAAAATATTGTTTGACAGCATTTCTTTTTTGTCGAAATTATAATTTTAATGAAGTTATGATAAACTGCTAACAGGATTTGAAGTGTTTTTTTTTTTAAGTTTATATTTTTCATAACAAAAGTGTAAGGTATCAAAAATAATATAAATCATATAAATATGTTTAATATTATAAAATATATAATATAAAATTATATAATAATATAAATTATGTAAAAATAATATAGATTTAATACAGTAAAAAGGAGAATAAATACATAATTACTTATTTGTAAAATATACAATGCAGATAAAACTTTTTCATTTATAGCACAATTTTTTCTATATTTATTGTGCTGCCGTAATTTTAGAGTTTATATATTTAAGGACTTGAATAAAAATATAGAAATATGGACATTCTTTCAGATGAATTGCTTTTGTTCCCATTTAAATCTTTAACATTTTCTTTGAAATAACATTTTGCATTCAAAATATAGAATGACATCTTTAACAGATAACTAACAGATGTTTTTTTGTCTCTTAAAATGTGGCCGAACTTTTGCAGGGAAATTACATTTGGAAATAACATGAGTGTGTGATTCTGCTTCATTTAAAAAAAAGAAAAGTTTAAGTTTAAAAAAAAAAGTACATCTTACATGGAAGTTAAGTGTGAAGTTTTTGTTTTACTTGTGCTTCTAGTTGCTGTTTATATATGTATATATATAAATTTGCCATATCATGATATATATTTTCAATATCTTAAAATATGTCTTAAAAATACATATATATATCAATTCTATCCCCTGACTGGAGAAGGTATTCCAAAACAGTCCAGCTGGAGTTATTTTAGGGAAATAATTGCTGCCCCCCACTCACCGTTTACTCTGAGCTCAGAGTATTGCAACATGCATCCTTATCTCATATCTGTCATACTTCATTAGAAAAGCAGTAACCAGCAACACGCCTGTGTGTGTGTGTGTGTGTGTGTGTGCACGCACGCGCTTGTGCTTGTGCTTTCTCTGGCATGTACTCAGCTGCACAGTTTTTCATGCTTGTTTTTGTATTTGTGCTTGCGTGTACTCCTGTGTGCGTGTTCTCCGTCTCTATATTTATATTCAGATCGTCCTTCAACTGACAGACAAACAGGTCTGGCTTCTTCTCGCTCAGTGACTTTCTAAGACTGAGGTTGAACACTTGGCACAGTCGCACGCAGAGGTGTCCAATGCCACCTGCCTCTCTGCCATGATTAATGATTTCATCAGCTTTCAACATATTAAAATCTGATCTCCGTCTATTTGTTATCAGTGTGTCACCACAGTCAGTTCCTCTTCATACTTTGGTGACACACGGCAGATGGAATGTGGGTGTGTCCGAATGTTTTTGTGTATGACTTTGGCAAGTGAATGCAGCATACAGCCCTGTTGCATTAGCAGGTAATAAATGTGGACTTAGACCCAGGGCTTTGCTCTGCCTGGCTGCTCCATATGATTTTTTTTGTGTGTGTCTTTTGGTCTTCACATGGCCCACAGTGATTTCTCACTTTGAATAAGGCTGCTGTTGATCGCTTCACCATCTGACTCCCATCTGCTTTCTCTCAAAAGCTCTTCTCCAATAAAAATTAAATCTCATTTATTCTTTGTCTGACTGTCAGAGGACAGTGTTGGACGCTTTTGCAAACAGAGTTCAGGTCGACAGGATGTACTTTACTCGTACAAAAATAGTTTCAGTGTGCAAGCTGAATACTGAGACTGATGCAGTTTAAAACTACTGCTGTAAGGTACTGAGTAAAACAAAAGGACGACGGGTTAAACTGTTGCTCTGGTCTCAACCTGACCTCTTAAGTGACTCACCATTTCTTAAAATGACTACTTAAACATTTAAAAGGAACCATTGTTGATTTTATTTTGCGTATAAATTGAATTTGAGAGAGTACACATGGTCTTATTTGAAATGGTACATTTGGTAAATTCCAAATCCACGGGTGTGGGAGGTTTTGCCAAATGGATTTGGAATGGTCAGCGGTATCAAATACTAACAGAGGATCCAGCAGACTTCTCTGGCTCATGAATCATTTGCTCTTTTGCTCATTCGCTCCACATCTGGTGGCAAGAACTGAGCAGAAGGGGCTGCAAGTGCGCAAGTCGTTGGGTTCCAGATTGCACCACAGTGTCTTGACTGAGTTAGAGCAGGAGTAGTGGTTTTTCTGAATACTGTTATTTGTGTCTGGGATTTCATAATATAGCAGTAAAATCTGGGAGGGCGTCATTTTTGTCATTGTAACGACAGTAAACAATGTCATTAACTGTAAAGTATTGTTGCGTGCTTTCAGAATCACAAATGAACTGAATTTTGTGTTTTTGAGTTTTTATTTATTCACTTGCCACAGACAAAGGCAGGTTGTGTTTAAATCTGAGTCTATTTTTAGCCACACTCGTGGCGTGGCTCTGTGGATGGCAAAGTTGGTCCATTACTTCAGTTTAGACTCAAATATCTTAACAACTATTGGATGGATTGCAGTGAAATTAGTTACAGATATCCATGGTGCTCAGATGATGAGTGATCATGACTGTGATGATTCATTGGCTTTTCCACCAGCACAACTTGCAGGTTTCTTTGTGGTTTGTGGTTTTGAGTGAATTGTCTCAATAACTTTTAAATGGATTGTCATTAAATTTATTACACAGTCATGCTTAGCTGAAAATGAGTTGTAAAATCTTTGATAAACGTCTTGCGCTTTTAATTCGTCCCAAACTTTGGTTTATATCTGCATACCTGCAAAACTATTAAACTGTTGATATTATCATCAGCCTCAGCTGTACTCAGCAGACATCTGTAACCCAACACTCCACATCAAGATGGTGTTCATATTGATGTTAGCATTTAGCTCGAGTCTTACAGCATGGCTGTACACTCTAGGGTTGCAATGGTATGACTGACATTTTCGTGGTTCAGTAAAAATTTCACAGTAGTTTTTTGTTGTTGTTGTTGTTGTTGAAGAAACGGAGCAGTACCACCAGAAACTGTGGGGGCAGTGTAGCGTATTTCAAGCGAGAAAGCGTCGGACATGACAAAGACATGTTAAAAATGGAGGATATAATTTAATCAGTAATATAACCAAAACAATTCTCACTTGAAACACTTGAAAAGGTACATTATAATGACCTCCTCCACCTCTGCCATGTTTGTTTTAAAAAAACTTTGGACTCTTCTTGCTGATGTATCTATGTCAACATAGCAATGACAGTTATAACAGTTGAAAGGACAGATCTATTTCTGTATGTAAAGGAAGTATAAATGAGCCCCTAGGCTGCGTTCAGACTCACTTGAGCCCTGTGTGAAGAAAACGCAGACCTCTCATTTATTTGAATGAGGCCAGCTCGTTGGTGCAGAGTGGGTGGCCAACTCAGAGGGCACCAGCATAAAAGTTGACTCAACTTTTGCTGCAAAGACAAGGCAGTGTGTTGGCCAATTAAATACATGCATGCACACTTTGCTCCAAGTACTTTGAACATGAACGCTGCACTTCAACGGTTTACCTCGCAATCGTCGTGATGAAAGATAAAATAGTTGGCGCTGTGATAACTTGTCAGAGCTGGACTACCTGCATCGTATTTCATTGTTTCACTGGTACCCTAGACAACATCCCCCGTTAATGCAAACCCCTGTGCTGTTTGAACGCAGGGCTGTTTTCAATCTGAAACCCTACTTAGTCTTTTTTGTTACAAGTGAGAGTTTTCCGTTAACATAACAGCAAGCAGTAGTCAAGTAATGTTAGTCATACGTTTAGAGTTTACAGTGGTAGTCAAATGATTCACCAAATGTTTGTTTAAGTTATCCTGTTGCTGCTGGTTTTAACAAAAACCCTCCAGCCATGGTGGATGGTATCAAGCTATCTTTACATGATCTCAGTGGTACGATATCACGCTAAATATCAGACATGCTGAGATAAATTACATTTTGTTGGAAATCTGAATGTTGGTTTTCTGTAAAGTTGGTTTTGGAGAGCTGGCCCACAGCAGAAGCAGCAGGTAGATATTTTAAAGTAGGAAAACTGCAAACATTAAGGGATGAGGTTGGAAGGGGCTCTGCTGCAAAAGATGAATAATGTCTCATCTGTTGCTTTGGCCATCTATAAATTTGTCTGCTTGTCTCTCCATCTTAATATCCATCTTCCTTATTCTTTCTCTCTCTCTAAATGCTCATCAGTATGCAGAGGCTCCAGTATGACCTATTAAATGTCATTTGTCAAATTGCAGCCAACTGGCTTGCCTGCAATCAGGCTCAATGTGAATATATTTTGACATGTGTTTTTCCTGCCCTCCGCTGAGTGCCTAAGGACCTGTGACAGCCTGAAGCCTCACTGAATACTAATAAAGTTAGCCTTAATACAGTTGGCAAGGACGCATACACCCACACACAGACACACACACACACAAACTGGAGCACTGTCAGCAAAGTGACACAGCAGACGCGATCTCCATATTCCTATAATATAGTACCTGACAGTCACAGCAAGTGGCACTGTCACCTTTGATCAGTGACAAAATGTGTCAGCCAGTAAACATTAAATCCAGCTCTTCAGACACACACACACACACACACACACACACACACACACACACTAGCGGAAATATAATTAAGCATGCCGACATATTCATACAAAAATGCAGACACACATATGCAGGATAGCAGGTCTGTGTGAGAGCTGGTCATGTGTTTCCCAGCAGTGGAATCCGCTCCCTGGAGGCCAGCTGGATGACACAGATGTTTGTGGGCTTTGGGAACAGATGCTGCTGAGCTCCTGGAGCACAGTTTTTACTCTGTGGCCAAGTTGTAGAGTCATACTTTGGCATGGTTTTTATCAAAAACAGGTATACAATGGCAAATGTGGCTCTAACCTCAGAAGTTACCATTGTGATCCTCTCTGTTTGCTTTAAAGTGCCGCAAGACGCCACAACACATCAGAGGAAGTGAGCGGTCAGCAGGGAAGAGAAGGAAGTATTTGATGGAGGTTTGAATCAGGCAGTGAACAGGAATATATGCAGTAGTTTAGACAGCCAGATGTATTATTAGGGCCAGAGATTTGAGGGTAGACACTGGAAGCAGAAACAGAGGACCTCACAATTGTGTTAACAGAAGATTTATCTGAGGTTTGCTGCTCATTTTAGCAAAGCAACAGATAAAAACTACTCAGTGCAGGGCCTGGTCCAATGGACAGATGATGTTTTTGCCTAATCAAAAAAATGTCTTATCCTTAAAATACCCCTGTTAGAGCTGGATGAGAGAGATGGGTAAAAAAATGTAGGGCTTCGGCTAACAGCTATTTTCATCATAAATAATAGCAACACTAACAAATAATAGATATTTAGATACTTTATTATTAAGTATATTATAATGTAATGTCCCAGAGTCCAGCTCAAGATGACACCATCAAATTGTTTATTCTGTTCAACCAATAGTTACTTCATATGACTGTTACTATACTATACTACACTATACTATACTATACTACTGTACTTAGAGCTGTCTTTTAAAAGTCTGAGATTTATTTCGTCAGTCGGCGACCCCTCATTCAACAGTTGCAGTTGTTTTTGTTTTTTATTTTCTTTCTTTGCTAGTCAGTCGGGTTGTCACGATACTAAAATTTCAACCTCGATATCGATACCCAGGAAAATATTCAGTACTCGATACCATTTTCGATACAGCAGCAAAAAATTAAGAGGCATGTCATTTTTTAAATAAAGATCAGAACAGAAACATCAATGATAACAACAAAAAAATCCCCTCAAAATAAGTAACAACCAGAAACCAGATCTGTCCATACAAAGTATTTATCTACAGCCCTGTTTATTTTCTGTGCTTCTGGTGAATTGGCACCATATTTTCGTTGCTGATCAAATAGAGTTGGTAGTTTAGGCTCAGGATGCTCCTGTTTCTACCTCACTATGTGATCAGAGAACCAGGGGTTACAGGAGAAACCAAACGTTTTTTCAGCTTCAATCTGTGACTTTACAGTTAACATAACTTTTCAGACACACATAATTGTGTTGTCCTGTTAAACTAACATTGTCTATTAATGTTACAGACGGGCATGATTGATAAAGTTTTCTGCTTAGCTCCCACATTAACGTTAGCAGTTATATTTTAGTTTGATGCTGGCGACACCAGCTGCTCAGCTGCTAGTGAGGGGAGGGGCTGTACCTGCTGCCTGCAGTGTGCTGTGTTCACTTCACTAAATATTTCCAAAGAGCGCTTTTTCCTTTATCATTTTTGACCAAAACTGGCTGCTCTGATCCTCCTGCAGCCGCGCTGGCCATATTACAGCAACAGAAATGTGTGCACGCATGCACAGCAACGACAACAAGCCGGGTTGCAGCGAGGGCTCTGTGCCTGCCAGAAGCTGCCTGCACAGCGCGTGTCCGTCGGACCCGTCGCGCGCACCCGACAGGCGCTGAGGTGGCGTGCACTGTTAGTATCGATACTTTTGTTAATTAGTATTGTATCCGGATACAGCGTTTGAGTATCGATACTTTTCAGAGTATCGATACTTTTGACAACCCTACTAGTCAGTGTGCTGTGCAGTGCACTTCTGGGTACGTTATTGTGCCCGGATTTTGCTGCGGAGCTGGTACAAGCAGCTGCAGACGCGATGCAGCGGCACAGAGAAGGACAAACTTTCCATCGTAAGTCTCAAAGATAACAGTATCTTCTCTCTTCTGCTTGGAAGTGATGAATTTACAGCTCACAGATACTTTATATCTGTTTGATATCTAGTGTCGGCAAAAGATGTTGTTGTACATTTCCGATCCGTCGTTACTACAGTTAGCTTGTTAACTATATTACATGAATGCTGCTGTCACACTGAATGTCCAGCTGTGCCCTGTTCAAACTTTAAATATAAGTAGTTCAACTTTATATGGAAGAAAAAAAATTAAAATGAATCATTGAATATAAGTATTTATTTGCCAAATCTGATTTGACAGACATAATTCTGAGTCGGATAAAGCTTTAACTATACTATATATTTTACGATTCCATTCATCTGTTTTTATGTGCATTTTTAATTTGCACATTAAAAAAACTGAACGGAAACGCCAAAAAAATTTAAATTCTTGAAATATCAAATGGGGGAGGTGGAAAAGTTGGTGTATAGAAAAAGGGTAAAGTGACTAAGTGCAATGGAAAAAGATTCCGCAAATAAAAGATGCTTATGCACCACGTCTGTTGCCAGAACTCCTCCAGGAGCATGTAAATGTTATATTTAGCCCTGTTTCCACCGAGCGGTACAGTATAGTTCAGTTCAGTACGCATTTTTTCCATTCCACTGTGAAAAGTTGTGGATGGTACCAATGAAGCCGTTCTGTACCGTCCCCATTTTTGGTCTCCCCTCTGTTGGGGTACCTAGCACACAGATCTGGTACTAAAAGGTGGAGCTGTGAACACTGCAGTCTGTTGATTGGTCGATAGCGGACGGTCACTCTGCTCAGGGCTGAGTTGTGGCTGGTTTTGAGGCTTATTTAACCACTGTTCATACTGTGCCAGGTTTTAGATTAGTAAACTGTAACTACGAAATGAAAGGATGTTTTGCTGCTTCTCGCAGCAGCTATAGTATGAGAGAAAAAAAACTCAATTCACTGGGCCGACTGACGGTGACTTTTAAGTTGGAACCTTGTTATGTTACTCAATACATGAGTTGACAATGTGAATTCATTAAAACACCTGAAATTTCACTGTGACAACTTTGACCATTACTTTAGTTGTTTTTTGTCTCTCTTGGATGACATACACTTTTAGTAATGAGTGGATCTTAAAACGTTTAAAAATATATATAATAATTTTGTCACAGAGCTTCGCTCCTGTGGGCTACAGCAACACTAACGATAGATGAGGTGCAGACTTCCCTCTGTGTCACCAGTAATGAGGAAACAGAGTGCTGGACGAAGCAGTGAGTGACAACAACCCCGTCCACATATAAAGGTTAACTTCGGTATTTTTCAACCTGGGCTCTATTTCCCCATGTGTATGTGTGCGTATGATTCATAGGTACAACTCGTTCTAAAATTGGTTCAGTATTGAGGGAGGCGGATGCAGCCAGGACCCGCGAAACGAGCTAAAACGGTAACGGGGGCAAATATGTCTCGTATAAGTTTGTGCTTTTTTTCGCCACTGACCGGTTCAGATCGCCAGTGCTATCTCTGTAAATAGCATACTAAACGTTTCCCTTACCCTTCACTTGCTCTGGGCTGTGACGTCATCTTGCGAGAGCTTTGCTTGTTGCTGGAAGAAAACAGAGGAGCCATGCAGAGCGCTGCTCTGAGTGGCGCTGGTTGTCCCGGAGTACAGCTGAGAGTTTTACTGCATCGATTAAAAACAATGGTTCGTGTCTGTGCTTATCCGATATCATAGGCTGCCTTTGTCGGGCGGGGAGATGCTGAAGTTGTGGCTAGTTGTGCTACAAATGGATGCTAACACTCCTGTCCAGACACTGCGCCTTGCAGATCATCGGGTCTGCAGTGCTCACTTCTCCCAAGATTACTACTGCCAGCTGAAGAAGAGAAGACATAATCCCGAAACACCTCTTCCACAAGAAAACGGCTATCCCACGAGTAGAGAGAGCTACAGACACAGTGGAGCAAAGCTCTTGCGAGATGACATCACACAGCCCAGAGGTAAGGGAAACGCTTAGTATGCTATTTACAGAGATAGCACTGGCGATCTGAACCGGTCAGTGGCGAAAAAAAGCACTTTTAATGCGCAAACTTATACGGGACACATTTACCCCTGTTACCGTTTTAGCTTGTTTCGCGGCTGCCGGCTGCATCTGCCTCCCTCAATACTGAACCAATTTTAGAACGAGTTGTACCTATGAATCATACGCACACATACACATGGGGAAATAGGGCCCAGGTTGAAAAATACGGAAGTTATCCTTTAAGAGTACTGTTTGTTGATAAACCTTTAACGGACCTAAGGTCGAGGTACCATGTCTGAAGGGTTACTTTTGGTTCCAAAGGTACCATACCGAAAGTGTTCTGTGGAAATGGGGCCGTTTGTTGTCATTGTCCAGTGTGCTCTCCGTTACTATAGATGCATTGTTTTCCTTCATTTGAGGTTGGACTGGCATTCCTTTAATTACGTCATCTTGATGTGATCTCTTCCACAGTGGCACCTATCTGGAGAGTTAACACCACCTACTGCTTATCTCAGTGAACCAACTGTCAATATTCATGTTACAGCAGTGGATAGAAAAGCACATAAATTAGCTTTTTATTTTGCCAATTTTCATTTTAAAACATGGAACCAAAGGATGTTTGGAATTTTTGCATGAAAACTCACTTCATTTGGTAATCCATCCCAGTTGTCAAAACATTTCACTCTGAACCAGACATGTGCAGATGCTGCTGGAGGAAAAGTCAGGATTCATCCCCTGGGGACCATGGATGTCTAAAAAATTGTATCGCAATCTATCCAGTAGTTGTTGAGCGTCTGGCATGGCTGAACAAATCTACTTTGTTTACATTTTTGCAACTGTAAACCTCAGTACTCGATAGCTTTAGAGGTGAACCCTCATTCCTCTGTTCCTTGAGTGTGTGTGTTTTGTGTCAAGATTTTTATGTCAAGCGATAGGTCATGTTCACAGACCTCAACAACGTGTTAAACGCACTGGGCGTGTTCGTCTCCCTGGTTATCGTTATGATTCGGTTACTGCTCACATGGCCATGCAAGTGTGGTGATTGGCTCAAGCTGGAGCTGAGTGAGCTAGTAAAGTTTTGGCAGGCAGAGGAAAACCTCAGTCATTTTCAATGGACATAAACATCACTGCTGCTCTGCCTGCAGAGTAGTGATTTCCTCCGCTAACCCGTCATTTAAATAACAGCTACACATTTAGTCTGTAAAATGATACACTGAAACTAGACTCAAACATGCTCTCCCTTCTTTGCCTCGCAAACATTTTGATGGTGTCATTGTGGGATCCTGATAGTTTATGTCCTGATGATGCTAACAGATATCTGGTCTTCATTGTTTTACTGAGATTTATGAAGTCCTGTCTACTTTGAGAGGCCGTCATCTACACACACACACTCATATACGCTCACGCAGCAAGTTTGGCTTGGCTTCAGGGCGCTGAATAGGCCATGGTAGCTGAGGCATTTTACTAGGCAGGGGAACGAGACAGAGTCAGCAGTTAGCAGCATGCAGCAGTCTAGATTTTATGCTGCCGGCTGCCTTCATGCTCGTCTAGCGTGGCACGACCCTGGCTGTCTGCATGGCTCTGTGTTGGTCTACCATAACATAGCTCAGGTCTAAATGTGCCCTCAACACTTGTGGCAGACCACTTTGTAACTCTAGAATATTAAAACCATTCGGTTCGCCCACTGGCCTAATGTTTAGAGAAAATGTCCCCTTTTGACTTCTAGCTCAGCACCTGCAACCAGTTACAGCCAGGTGGTCCCTCACTGTGTCCCTAAGCAATATACTGAGCCCTTAACTGGCTGTTGACCTAAATGTATAAATTTTCACAGCTGAAATGACACACTGTACGGTATTTTCCTGATAGTTAATACAAAAATTGAATTGAAACATGCTCATGTGACAAAACACTGTATGCAAAATGAGATTTAAAAATGTTTTAACCATCCAGTCCCAAGTTTTAGAAAAGTAATACACTTTGGTTTAGCTTAAAACAAAATACAGGGGTGGGCGGGTTAAGTTTTTAAAAATAAAAAAATGAGCAGGAGCAACTGCAACAGGTTGTATGCACGGTCGATGCACAGTATGAATCCCTCACTCCGAAGGGCTAGTTTCATACCCACTACCCCTCGTTATGCCCCCCCTATGCTCCCCTAGGGGTAGGGCCATGGGGGGGTATTGAGACGGACCCTTAATGTTTATTGTGATGAAATTCCTTAAGCCAGAGTAATTTCTGATGAAATGATGTACATTTTCTGCTGTGTCTACTGAGATGTCTATGCCTCATGTGAAAACTTAATTAAATCTTCATTAGAAATGAGATAAAGTAAACTTATGCTGGGATAGATGTGTCTTTAATTGAAATATTTATTTATATTGATCGTTATCTGTCCCTTGGTTGAGCAAGACAGTGATTTTAAAAAAGACATTTTGGAGGGGTGTTATTGCACCTCAGGGCACTTGCACAATGATATGATTGAATAATAACTGTCGCACATTATTCCTTGTGAACTGTATTCTCAGATCTCTGATACTGTGCAGAGATTAGCTGGTTTGCCTGAGGAGTCAGACAACGATTTAACATCTCGGTTCCCACAGTGTCTGATTCTGTATCTGCATGAGATGTTGAAATTGTAGAGTTACTTTGCATCGTTGGTATGTCGTGTGAGGATTTGCTTTTCTCTTCTTACATGTTCATGAATGTTTACACCCATTGTATGAAAAAAGTAAATTTTCCCTTGAATGTTAGATAGAATTTCAAAATAAAAGCAGTTCGGAGTGGTGTAGCTTGCTGAAATCTCTGGTCATAGACAGATTAGTAAAGAGTATTTCATCCACCTTTGGCAGCACATCTCTGTGTTCAAATGATCTATCTTCGTTCCAAACTGCAGGGTCAGTGAGGTTGTGAGCAATCCTCCGTCTATCAGGTGCAATGATGATGCACATGTCTATCTCCACGGTTACCCCGCCTTAAAAACAATAGCAAGAGCAACTTGCTCCCCTAGGCTGTTTTGAAAAATCTTGCTTGTGTTTTTAGAGCAAGTCGGAGCAGTGACACAAGGATTGAAGTTGTAGTGAAATTCATTCCACAGCAGGTAACACGCTGCACGCATCTCTGGGCCGGATAGAAAATGAAAAGACTTGATGTTTGATTGGGACGTTCACAGAGGGGTGATGCTCTGGTTTAAGAACGAGAAAGAGAAGGAGGACGAGACTGATTACATGTCCTATCTCCTTTCTTCACCACTTCTCTTTCTGTCTCTACCTGTCTTCATTTCTCATTCAGCTGAGAGATTTATCATGTCTGTCGTCTCCTTGCATCGCTACACCAACATCATTGCACTGGGAGTCAGTTAGAACTGGAAAAAATAACAGTTATTAGCTCACGTCCTCCACCCTCTACATCTGATTTTATATCTCAAATAAACAAACACACAGTTGGATTCTGCCCTATGCCACATCTACTCAGGTTCATACATGCTTCAAATGTGTGTGTATGTGTGTGTGTGTGTGAGAGAGAGTGAGTTTGAGAGAGTGTGAGTGCCCTCAGCCTTCCCTTAACTATAAATGGCTTATCAATTTTAATCAGGCCACATGTGGTTTTCAGACGTTCCATCTCTGCCAGGCTACGCGCACACACACACACACACACACACACACACGCTCCGTGTGCCAGGGGTGTCGAACCAAGTCATAAATCATTGGTGGATCAGTCTTTCCAGATCCTCTGCACAACCACCCTCTCCTTCCCTCCGTGTCTCTCCACTCATTGCAGTTGTTCAAAAAGTCCTCCAGTTTGAAATGACTCTTTTGCCACCTCTCTTTCAGATGTTTCTTTCTTTCACATCTCAAGCTGATTTAAAATAATAACTCTTGATAAGAGACATTACTTAGAGGTCCAGTGTGTAAGATTTAGGAGGGTTTTGCGGCATCTAGTAGTGAACATTGCAGATTGAAACCAGCTGAAACTTCTTCTCATTTCTTCTTCGTTCATTGTTCAGGAGGTTTTAACCAGGAGCTGAATTATCCGCAGAGGTCTCTTCCTCTCCAAAACAAACAGACCTGGTGATTTAAGTGGTAAAAACACTGAATAAAGCAAGATACTCAATTGACCTATGGCTAAGCCACGCCCCCCTCCACTCACTCGGACAAACTATCAACATTCAGTGACCGGCGCTATGGCAGGTGTCACAGTACACGGCATTTCGCAGGAGGCAACTGATGATTTTTGGGGACATAACGATCAGGGCCTAAACTACGCATTGGAGGGATACATTCATCATTTACGGCCAGGCAGAGAACGTCTGAGTGTATGGGAATGGCTATACGCACTGTGATTGGCTCATCGCATTTGAGGGCGGGACTTAGCCATAGGTCAATTATGAGACAATTGTGAAGTATAAATATGAAATGAGTCTCTCCATAGATTCACTTACTTTCACTATCACTTTGTTTTTGCTGATAGCAGTTCTGCTTATATTCAGTATAATAGTGGTTATTACCTCAGCACCTGCCTCCATTTTCTCTCTGTCTCTCCTGGACTGGAAAAAAACCCTGAATTCATAGAGATGGTAATAAAAGACAGGTGCACTTTTATTCCTTTTTTTTTAAGCTCTCTCATCTCACCACAGTTGGAAAATAGAGGTGCACTCACTCCTCATGGTATAATGCTCCACTTTGAATGGGCTTGATACCAGACCTACATCAGATACAGGTTTTTTAACATCTCTAAGGACTGAGAGAATTTGCTTGTTTATGCCTGGATAGACTAGATGGGCACGGAGAGTTTCCACTGGAACTTTTCTGTTAGTTCCATGTACTGGACTGGCTTGGGCTGAAGAGCATTTAATAAATAATTTATATTTCTGAATGCAATATTTGTAGACTATAGATTCACCTGCTAAAACTGGAGCATCCATTGTGTGGAAGCCAAGTTGATGCGCTTTCTGAATCAAGATAAACAATAGCAGCTCTACATGCTCTTTATTTGGTTTGGGGATTTTTACACTTCAGCACCCTCAGCCAAACGTGTGAAAATAGGGTAAAACTCATTGATTTCTACATCCACAGGTCCTTTTCTGTAGTGAAAGTAAAGTATGCTGTTAGGAAAATACAAACACTAATGCATCTGATGCTCCACTTTTAAGCATCCAAATCAATTGAAGATGAGGTCACAATACCAACTATCCCTAACTGCCCTGAAATACACAACATGCTCCTTAGCTTTAGTCTTTTAGAATTATATTATATTTGCAGCCATCATGTGCATGTTTAAGACCCTTTTACAAGATTCTTTGTTTATAATGAGTCAGCTGGAAACATTTTTTAGCTACTGTAGCTACAGCTGATAGAAATCTTCTAATGAGAGTCGTCATTTCAGCTGAGATTCAGAGCGTGATAGGCATGAGTACTAGATAGAGTACTGGTCACGTGTTTCTGTCTGTTTGTACAACATATATTTACCAGCCACTTTATTAGGTACACCTTGCTAGTACCGGGTTGGACTGAATTTTTGCCTTCAACTGCCATAATTCTTGGTGTCATAGATCCAACAAGGTGCTGGGAACTTTCCTCAAACACACATCCCAAAGGTGCTCTATTGGATTGAGATCTGGTGACTGTGGAGGCCATTGGAGTACAGTGAACTCATTGTCATGTTCAAGAAACTAGTTTGAAATGATTTGAGCTTTGTGACATGGTGTGTTATCCTGCTGGAAGTAGCCATCAGAAGATGGGTACACTGTGGTCATAAAGGGATGGACACGGTCAGCAACAATACTCAGGTAGGCTGTGGTGTTTAAACCATGCTCAGTTGGTACTAAGGGGCCCAAAGTGTGCCAAGAAAATATCCCCCACACCATTACACCAACACCAGCAGCCTGAACTGTTGATACAAGGCAGGATGGATCCATGCTTTCAAATTCTGACCCTACCATCTGAATGTGGCAGCAGAGATCCAGACTCATCAGACCAGGCAACGTTTTTACAATCTTCTATTGTCCAGTTTTGGTGAGCCTGTGTGAACTGTAGCCTCAGTTTCCTGTTCTCAGCTGACAGGAGCGGCACCTGGTGTGGTCTTCTGCTGCTGTAGCCCATCTGCTTCAAGGCTCGATGTGTTGTTGGTTCAGAGATGGGCCTCCGCATACCTTGGTTTGGTTTTGGACTATTTAAATATTTACTCACTAGACATGATAGATTGCTTTTCTTAACATCAACTGTTATTGTACATTAGGCTTAGTAATACTTTTACATATTTTTTATTTGTCATAAGTCTTTTTAATACAAGTGGACATCACGTCTTTTATCAGTTCATTTCAGAAACCTAATTTGCTGTGCTCAGTTGAATTTACTCTTGTTCTGACAGCTTCATGTCAATTCAATTCAATTCAATTCAATTTTATTTATAAAGCCCAATATCACAAATCACAATTTGCCTCACAGGGCTTTACAGCATACGACATCCCTCTGTCCTTAAGACCCTCACAGCGGATAAGGAAAAACTCCCCAAAAAAACCCCTTTAACGGGGAAAAAAAACGGTAGAAACCTCAGGAAGAGCAACTGAGGAGGGATCCCTCTTCCAGGACGGACAGACGTGCAATAGATGTCGTACAGAACAGATCAGCATAATAAATTAACAGTAATCCATATGACACAATGAGACAGAGAGAGAGAGAGAGAGAGAGAGAGAGAGAGATGCAGGTAATGACAGTAGCTTACAACAACATTAATGAAAGTAATAATATTATTGTTATAGTTCTGGCTACTGTGGTACAATTGAAAGTTGAAAGTATGTATTAATATCTGACAGTATACATGTGTGACAATAGTCATATGTGTATAATAACAGTAGAAGTATGACTAATGACTAATGATGGCAGCAGCAGCAGGAGGCATCTGGCAGGACCACGGCAGCAGCACAACCACACACGTCACGCTGTCCAGGCACCGCTGCGGTATGAGTTATTCTGAGAGACAGTGGAGCACAAAGGCTCCGGAGAAGAAGCCGAGTTAGTGACATCCAGACTGGCTGAGTTAGCAAGATGCAGTAATAGAATACGAGAGAGAGAAAGAGAGAGAGAGAGAGAGAGAGAGAGAGGGAGAGAGAGGGAGCCCGGTGTATTATAGGGGGTCCTCCGGCAGACTAGGCCTAAGTCAGCCTAACTAGGGGCTGGTACAGGGCAAGCCTGAGCCAGCCCTAACTATAAGCTTTATCAAAGAGGAAAGTCTTAAGTCTAGTCTTAAATGTGGAGACGGTGTCTGCCTCCCGGACCGTAACAGGAAGATGATTCCACAGGAGAGGAGCCTGATAGCTGAAGGCTCTGGCTCCTGATCTGCTTTTGGAGACTTTAGGGACCACGAGTAACCCTGCGTTCTCAGAGCGCAGTGTTCTGGTGGGATAATATGGCACTATGAGCTCTCTAAGATATGACGGAGCTTGACCATTTAGAGCTTTATAAGTTAACAGTAGGATTTTAAATTCAATTCTGGATTTTACAGGGAGCCAGTGCAGAGAAGCTAAAACAGGAGAAATATGATCTCGTTTCTTAGTTCCTGTTAGTACACGAGCTGCTGCATTCTGAATTAGCTGGAGAGTTTTTAAGGACTTACTAGAGCTACCTGATAATAAAGAGTTACAGTAATCCAGCCTTGAGGTAACAAAAGCGTGGACCAATTTTTCTGCATCTTTTCGGGTCAGGATAGGCCTAATTTTCGCAATATTACGCAGATGAAAAAATGCAGTCCGTGAGGTTTGCTTTAAATGAGAATTAAAAGACAAATCTTGATCAAATATTACTCCGAGGTTTCTTACGGTAGTGCTAGAGGCCAGAGCAATGCCATCTAGAGAAACTATGTCATCAGATAAAGAGTCTCTGAGTTGTTTGGGGCCAAGAACAATAACTTCAGTTTTGTCTGAATTTAACATCAGGAAATTGGTGCTCATCCAATTTTTTATGTCTTTAAGGCAGTTATGGAGTTTAGTTAATTGATTACTTTCTTCTGGCTTCATCGATAAATACAACTGTGTATCATCCGCATAACAATGGAAATTTATAGAGTGATTTCTAATGATGTTACCTAAAGGAAGCATATATAGAGTAAATAGGATTGGTCCGAGCACAGAACCTTGCGGAACTCCAAAACAAACTTTGGTACGTAAGGATGATTCATTACGAACGTCAACAAATTGAAAACGATAAATAAGATTTAAACCAGCTTAGTGCTGAACCTTTTAGGCCAATTAAGTGATCCAGTCTCTGCAGTAGAATTTGATGGTCAATTGTGTCAAACGCCGCACTAAGATCTAATAAAACAAGAACAGAGACGAGTCCTTTGTCTGAAGCAATCAGAAGGTCATTTGTAATTTTAACTAGAGCTGTCTCAGTGCTATGATGCACTCTAAATCCTGACTGAAATTCCTCAAATAAATTATTATCCTGGAGAAAATCACACAGCTGGTCTGCGACTACTTTCTCAAGGATCTTTGACATAAAGGGAAGATTAGATATTGGTCTATAGTTGGCTAACACCTCTGGATCCAGGGTGGGCTTTTTTAGGAGAGGTTTAATTACAGCTACCTTAAAAGACTGTGGTACATAGCCTGTTAATAGGGATATATTGATCATATCTAATATATGAGTGTTAACTAAAGGAAAGACCTCCTTAAGTAGCCTAGTTGGGATGGGGTCTAAGAGACACGTTGATGATTTAGATGAAGAAATCACTGCGGTCAATTCTTGAAGAGAAATTGGGGAGAAGCAATCTAAATATATATTAGATTCTACAGCTGTGTTTGAGGTTAGATAGGTAGGCCTACCATCTGAGGGCAGGAGGTCATGAATTTTGCCTCTAATAGTTAGAATTTTGTCATTAAAAAAGCTCATAAAATCATTACTGCTAAGGGCTAAAGGAATACAAGGCTCAATAGAGCTTTGACTCTCAGTCAGCCTGACTACAGTGCTGAAAAGAAACCTGGGGTTGTTCTTGTTTTCTTCTATTAATGCTGAGTAATAGTTTGCTCTGGCATTGCGGAGGCCCCTCTTATAAGTTTTGAGACTGTCTGTCCAGATTAAACGAGATTCTTCCAGTTTGGTTAATCACCAATTCCTTTCAAATTTTCGCGATATTTGTTTTAACCTACGGGTTTGAGAGTTATACCAAGGAGCAAACTTTCTTTGCTTTGTTAACTTCTTTTTAAGAGGAGCTACAGAGTCGAGCGTTGTTCGCAGCGAGCCTACGGCGCTATCAACAAAATGATCAATTTGGGAGAGGTTAAAGTCGGCACGGGAAACCTCTGTTACTGAAGGTATTGGTATTGAATTTAACGACGAAGTAATCTTTTCCTTAAATTTTGTGACAGCACTATCTGATAAACATCTAGTATAGTAACTGTTGCTGAGTGGCGTGTAATCGAGTAAAAAGAAATCAAAAGTAATCAGATAATGATCTGATAGCGAGGGATTCTGTGGAAAGACTTTTAGGTTATCAATTTCAATTCCATACGTCAGAACTAGATCGAGGGTATGGTTAAAACAGTGAGTGGGTTCATGTACACCCTGACTGAAGCCAATGGAGTCTATTAATGAGATAAACGCGGTAGCCAGGGAGTCATTATCAACGTCGACATGAATGTTAAAATCGCCTACAATAATAACTTTATCTGATTTAAGAACTAAACTGGATAAAAACTCTGAGAATTCAGATACAAATTCAGAATACGGGCCAGGAGCACGGTACACTATAACAAATAAAAGTGGCTGCGAGGTTTTCCAGGTCGGATGTAAAACACTAAGAACGAGGCTTTCAAATGAATTATAATCTAGTTTAGGTTTAGGGCTGATTAACAGACTAGAGTTAAAAATGGCTGCAACTCCCCCTCCTCGGCCGCTGCCTCGAGGAATGTGGGTATTATTATGACTGGGAGGAGTGGATTCATTGAGACTAACATATTCATCTTGACACAGCCAGGTTTCAGTGAGACTGAGTAAATCAATATGATTATCTGATATTAATTCGTTTACTAACACTGCTTTAGACGATAGAGACCTGATATTTAACAGTCCGCATTTAATTCTCCTGTTTTGTCTTTCTGTCACAGAAGAGGTTTTAATTTTTATGAGGTTGTTATGCACAACTCCTCTTTGTTTAATTTTAGATTTAAATAATTTAGGTGGTCGGGGGACAGACACCGTTTGTATAAAACTATGAAAACTATGGCTGGGTAACTGAACTAGAAGCTCAGAGAGGCGTTTAGGACTGCAACTCTCTGTCCTGGTCTCAACTCTGGGTTGTCAGGGATTTAAATTACTAATAAAATTTGCCAGGTTCCTAGAAATGAGAGCAGCTCCATCCAAAGTGGGGTGAATGCCGTCTCTCCTAATAAGACCAGGTTTTCCCCAGAAAGTTTGCCAATTATTAACAAAACCCACATCGTTTGCTGGACACCACCTGGACAGCCAGCGGTTAAATGATGACATGCGGCTAAACATGTCATCACTGGTCAGATTTGGGAGGGGTCCAGAGAAAACTACGGAGTCCGACATCGTTTTTGCATATTCACACACCGAGGCAATATTAGTTTTAGTGACCTCCGATTGGCGTAACCGGGTGTCATTGCCGCCGACGTGAATAACAATCTTACTGAATCTACGTTTAGCTTTAGCCAGCAGTTTTAAATTTGATTCAATGTCGCCCGCTCTGGCCCCAGGGATACATTTGACTATGGCCGCTGGTGTTGCTAACTTCACGTTCCTCAGAATAGAGCTGCCAATAACCAGAGTTTTATCCTCAGCGGGTGTGTCGCTGAGTGGGGAAAAGCGGTTGGAAACGTGAACAGGCTGGTGGTGAGCCGTGGGCTTCTGCTTGGAGCTGTGCTTCTGGCGAACCGTAACCCAACCTCCCGGCTGAACGGGAGTTACCGGAGGACAGTTAGCAGAGGCTAAGGCTATGCTATGTGGCTCCGCACCGGCTACAGGGGGCTGGCTAACTACCGCAGCTACTTTTGTTTCTAAAATGACTTTTAATAAAACTCCAAGTCATTATAAAGATCTTAAAAGATGTGTTTTCAGCTCTCAGGGAGCAGATGCAGCACACACCTTTTAAATTATTCCACTTCAGAGTGTTTATATATGAGGTCAGTTCATTTGGACTAAGTGCCTAATAAGCTCATTAAGAGGCATAAACACAGTTCATTTATTGTCTTTGTGCTCCGGCTGACTCAGAGTTGGATCGCCTCGGCTTTTACCGACGTGCTAACGTAGTCTGATGGAACATGATGAAGGAGGTGGTGCAGATGGATGAATGATCCTCTTGTTTCTGTGATCAAAGACCGATGACATGAGGCAGTGTCACTTTATTTATTTCTCTGTTTGGTTTTGTTTTTGTTCCTGCTCTTCCTTCCTGTCCTGCCCTGCCATTCCTGCAGCGCAAGATGACAGGATACACGTGTGTGTGTGTGTGTGTGTGTGTGTGTGTGTGTGTGTGTGTCCGCAATGTGTCCCTCAAAGTGAAGAAGAGAATATATAAGGGCTGTACCCAAGTCAGATATAAATGTCTTTACTTTTGTCAAGATAAAGTTCACTGCTACTTTCATGTTTTTATGTTGGGGGACAAATGCACTTGTTCTAAATTTTGAGGGCAGTGTGTCCCCTGCATCCCCCCAGAAATCTACACCTATGGCCAGAGACTTTTTTGTAGCGAGTTGCTGTGAGCAGTAAATTCACCACTTCTCAAAGCCTGACCGGACAAAACCTGTCTTCTTCCGGCCAGCTGCCTCTCTCGCACACACCCGGGGTCTCTGTCTGAAGCTGCTGGTCCCGGAGAGCAGCGTGAAAGTCAGGAGTGCTTGCTCTGCAGCTCAATCTGAGAGACAGAACATCCCCAGAAGTACTGTGCAAATAAACAACATAAATAAACAACTTCTTGAGATAAAGAATCTCAGTCGACTGAGAGGTCTCTCACTGCTGAAGTTTCAACTCTCAGGGGACGGTCAGAATATACGTGTCTGTGTGAATTAGTGCTGTCTTTCTGTGAATTATGCCCATTTCTGTGCATGTGTCTGCATGTCGCTGTATGTCAGAGTGAGTGTGTGTGTCAGTCTGTGTGTGTGTGGTCTGACTGTGTGTCATTTACCCCTTGCCTTGGCACTGCCGTCAATTTCCTCCCGCTGTAACTTCCTGCCTGAGCTGATTTAGTATTTCCAGTGGCAGCTCGTGCACCCCGACCATCAGAGCTCTCCCTCCATCCCTCTATTCCTCCTTCCAAGTCTGCTCCATCCGTCCGTCTATCCATCTATTCATTCAACACTGCCAGACCACAGCCCGTCTCATTCATTAATCATCAGCAGTGAGAAGGAACAAGGGAGCAGTCAGACGAGTGAGAGGAAACAGAGAAAGGTGGCAGGAATGACAAGTGCAGGAGATTGGAGGTTAAAGATGAAACCTGAACCTCAGGAAAATCAAAACGTAACGCTGACATAATCCCAATGATTAAAACTCTGTCTGCTTCTTTTTTTCAGATCCCGTTCTCGCTGGTGCAGTTTCCACTTTGGGAATATTTAAAGGTACGTATCAGATCTTTCCATAAATGTTTGTCTTATTGACTTTATTTGCTCTTTTCTTTATTCTCCATCTGTTTCACCCCTCCACTCTCCACCATTCCTCAGCACCATCATTTACAGTAATTATTCCCAGTGATAAATCCGTAGTAAAGCTATAATAGTGCGCTTACGCTCTGACACATTTACAGCGGGCTCACCCTCTGCATTCCCCTGTATCATTGTGGCAGGCGAAAATGGGACTTCACACCCCGCTTTAATGGGTTGTCACGACTACCATCAAACTAGCTTTCAATTTATCACAAGCATATCCAATCCTGCATATCTGTCTCTTTCTAGCTTTTCTTCACCTTCCTTCCTCTCTCTCTCTCTCTTAATATCTTTTCCTCCCTCCTCGCCTGCTCTCTCTTTTCATTGTGTGGCCCTGAACACATAAAAAGCTGCCTCTCTTTGAAAAGACGGCGTTTTGTTGGAGTGACATCATGTCTCAAGGGCGCGAGAGGCGGCGGACAGTCAAACATTCCATCAATGCTAGGAGCTAACAGCCCGGCCCGAGACCAACAATACACTTCACAGCTGTGTGTGCATATGTATGTGCGTGCGTCTGTGCGTTTGCGAGAGTTCGATTCTGTCGTCCACAAGTGTCTCTTTGTCCCTCAGTCAAAGGCCCTCTCTCTCCAGGCCATCTGGACACGTCCGTTGGCGGAGAGCTGAACTGCTGGAATCTGGACTCTCTCTTCTTCCTCTCCTCTTTCTCCTTGTCCTCTTCTCCATCCATTGGCTCCCAGTCCTCCCATATGTATCCTCTGTGTTAACATGGTGCTCTGAATAGTTAATGAGACCTTTCCTTGGCTGCCTAGCTGACTAGTCAAAGGCAGGAGATGAAAAACTGTACATGCAACCAAACAGATTTTTACTGCCATTCCTTTAGAGTGACCACCAACATGTTGAAAGGCTTTTGATAATCAAGAATAACGTGATTTATTTTGAAAAATGCCAGAGCAAAGGAATTTGAGAGTGAGTGCATGTGTGTGGCAAGATCTTCCATCTGCTTTGTGGGATGGTAATGTGCTGCGTTATGGCCTTTTTCTTTTTATTTCACACCGAGCCAGCACAGCTGTCAGTGAGGGAATCAGAAAGAGGAAAATGGAGAAAACCAACCAACTGCTGTAGGCCTGCTGGAAGACGAGTAAGCAGACAAATCCTTTCGCAGAGTGCATTCAGTTCAACTCGTTCTTGAATTTCTGGGATATCATGGAGACGCATATTGCAGGCAGGAAAAGTCAGGGAACTTTACAGTGAGGCACGTCACACAATATTAAATAATTTTACACGTTGTTCACTGCACAGAGATTTATTTTTTCACACCATGTGAGTAATTCTCACTGTTATTTCACACATTCATTTCATCATATTGTGGTTTTCACTCAGTTGTTTTTCCCAGCAGCAACTGCAGAGTAAGACTTGCAGTTTACTCCATCTGTTCTGACCTCAAAAACAACATTAGCAAAACAGGAGGGTGTAACACGTTTAGGTTATGATTGAACACCAAGAGACAGCCACAGAAAATTCAAGGAATTTTTGCGTCAAAAAGGCACGATGGGAACTTAAATTTAACCAATGGGATTCACTTAGAAAATGCTGTCTGCCCACACATACGTGATGCACTGACACACTCGCGTGCACACAGACCTACCACCTCTTTCCTGTGGGAAGTCGTCCAGGTGCAAACTCTGACCGTGACACCAGGGTTCAGAGGTCAAAAAGTTTGTTTTCCCAGGTTTACCCCTTATTATTTATTCATGAAACAAAGAGGAAGGGATGGAGAGACTCGGAGAGGGAGAGAGACACGGAGGAATCCCCCAGTGCGAGGCCTTTGATGTGGAAAACAAAATCTCCTTTTTAATCTGCCCTCTAATGGAACACACATGACACATCCTGAGCTCGCACACACTGTCTGCTGGTTCCTTCTCCTTTCTGTCTTCTTCTCTCTGTTTACTTGTTTGTGTTTGCATGTGTCGTGCACGCACACATGGTTTCAGTGATGTCCACATGTGTGTGAGATAGGAGGAGAGTGAGATAACATGCAGCCGATTTAACTCGCAGGGGGGGAATGGACAAAGAAAATATTAGTAATCGCTCCATGCTGTTGCTCAATTGCTCTCCCTGAGAAGTAATCATACCTTGCAGCGCCCGAGGCAGCCCAGCTGTCCACATGCATCTTATACAAAGTCTAACCTTGCATAGTCAGTCTCCTCATCGCTTTGGTGAAACAAGTCGGGGGAGAAAAAGAGACAAAGGGTTCATTTTCAAAACAAAAACATCAGGTGGTTTCACTCAGTAGCCAGTTGCATTTAGACAAGTAGTCCTGTGATGTGAGTGTTTTCAGACACAGAGAGAACTTGCATGTTAATAAACTGGCAGCCCTCTATATAACAGGGCTGTCACACAACCAGACCAGATCCAACTGCAGGGCAATTTTTTTTTTGCAAGGCTTAAAGGATACTTCACCCCCCAAATGATCATTTGTATATTGATTACTCACCGTGTGTTACGTTTAATTCGTAAAGAAAAGTTTGGTTTTTTTTTGCATGCCTTTAGAACATTAAATTGCAACAAAATAAATGATATAGTTTTACGTTTTTTTGTTTTGTTTTGTTTTTTACAGTTTGCCTTCAAATATTCAGTAAAACCTTATCAAAAACTATCTCTCATTTCTTTAACAGCAACAGTAACTCAGAGTGAGATTCAGATTCTGTATACAATATTAATAGTTCAACAAAATAAAATCTACCACAAATTACGCGCTTAAACAGTTCCCAAATATAAAAACGTACCCTGGGATTTATATATAAAATCAACAGGTGATTACCTTCTCTTTTTTCCCCACCTGGACCTTTATGCTCTGCCATTTCTCCTCTAATCATCACACAGTAACCTGTGACAGGCTCTTATGCTATAACTACTGCACATTCACATATATGTAGTTGTTTGTTGAGGCGCGAGCATCTTGTAGGTTTACATTACCAAAGGTTTATGACAAAATCACTTCACAACACCGACTCCCATGTGCACATGGTGAGAGAGGAGAGGGAGAGATGTTGTGCTGCTGCCAGAGGAGCCGCTGAATGAGTTCCTTCTGAGCGGTAACTTGCTAAAAGAGTATGAGAAGTTCGAGCGGGTTCATAAATTACTCAGGACGCCACAGTTTATTCCACACTGCTGAAGCTTCTCCTCTTTTCGAAACCACCGTGGAGTCTGTAATAATTTCTCTTTCAGCCCTGCTTGTATTTGTCATGGGTAACAATATGGCGTTGAAATATCGCAACTATCACAATATGAATTTTTCACATCATATTAAAAATTATACCAGTATTATCGTGAATTAGATGATATGGCACACCCCTACTTCCATTTCAGTTTTAAATAGTAAGGTTTTTAGCGAAAATACATGTTTTGGAAAGAAGATAAATGAGACTTGGATTGTACTGAGGTTTCCCGTGCCGACTTTAACCTCTCCCAAATTGATCATTTTGTTGATAGCGCCGTAGGCTCGCTGCGAACAACGCTCGACTCTGTAGCTCCTCTTAAAAAGAAATTAACAAAGCAAAGAAAGTTTGCTCCTTGGTATAACTCTCAAACCCGTAGGTTAAAACAAATATCGCGAAAATTTGAAAGGAATTGGCGATTAACCAAACTGGAAGAATCTCGTTTAATCTGGACAGACAGTCTCAAAACTTATAAGAGGGGCCTCCGCAATGCCAGAGCAAACTATTACTCAGCATTAATAGAAGAAAACAAGAACAACCCCAGGTTTCTTTTCAGCACTGTAGCCAGGCTGACTGAGAGTCAAAGCTCTATTGAGCCTTGTATTCCTTTAGCCCTTAGCAGTAATGATTTTATGAGCTTTTTTAATGACAAAATTCTAACTATTAGAGGCAAAATTCATGACCTCCTGCCCTCGGATGGTAGGCCTACCTATCTAACCTCAAACACAGCTGTAGAATCTAATATATATTTAGATTGCTTCTCCCCAATTTCTCTTCAAGAATTGACCGCAGTGATTTCTTCATCTAAATCATCAACGTGTCTCTTAGACCCCATCCCAACTAGGCTACTTAAGGAGGTCTTTCCTTTAGTTAACACTCATATATTAGATATGATCAATATATCCCTATTAACAGGCTATGTACCACAGTCTTTTAAGGTAGCTGTAATTAAACCTCTCCTAAAAAAGCCCACCCTGGATCCAGAGGTGTTAGCCAACTATAGACCAATATCTAATCTTCCCTTTATGTCAAAGATCCTTGAGAAAGTAGTCGCAGACCAGCTGTGTGATTTTCTCCAGGATAATAATTTATTTGAGGAATTTCAGTCAGGATTTAGAGTGCATCATAGCACTGAGACAGCTCTAGTTAAAATTACAAATGACCTTCTGATTGCTTCAGACAAAGGACTCGTCTCTGTTCTTGTTTTATTAGATCTTAGTGCGGCGTTTGACACAATTGACCATCAAATTCTACTGCAGAGACTGGATCACTTAATTGGCCTAAAAGGTTCAGCACTAAGCTGGTTTAAATCTTATTTATCTGATCGTTTTCAATTTGTTGACGTTCGTAATGAATCATCCTTACGTACCAAAGTTTGTTTTGGAGTTCCGCAAGGTTCTGTGCTCGGACCAATCCTATTTACTCTATATATGCTTCCTTTAGGTAACATCATTAGAAATCACTCTATAAATTTCCATTGTTATGCGGATGATACACAGTTGTATTTATCGATGAAGCCAGAAGAAAGTAATCAATTAACTAAACTCCATAACTGCCTTAAAGACATAAAAAATTGGATGAGCACCAATTTCCTGATGTTAAATTCAGACAAAACTGAAGTTATTGTTCTTGGCCCCAAACAACTCAGAGACTCTTTATCTGATGACATAGTTTCTCTAGATGGCATTGCTCTGGCCTCTAGCACTACCGTAAGAAACCTCGGAGTAATATTTGATCAAGATTTGTCTTTTAATTCTCATTTAAAGCAAACCTCACGGACTGCATTTTTTCATCTGCGTAATATTGCGAAAATTAGGCCTATCCTGACCCGAAAAGATGCAGAAAAATTGGTCCACGCTTTTGTTACCTCAAGGCTGGATTACTGTAACTCTTTATTATCAGGTAGCTCTAGTAAGTCCTTAAAAACTCTCCAGCTAATTCAGAATGCAGCAGCTCGTGTACTAACAGGAACTAAGAAACGAGATCATATTTCTCCTGTTTTAGCTTCTCTGCACTGGCTCCCTGTAAAATCCAGAATTGAATTTAAAATCCTACTGTTAACTTATAAAGCTCTAAATGGTCAAGCTCCGTCATATCTTAGAGAGCTCATAGTGCCATATTATCCCACCAGAACACTGCGCTCTGAGAACGCAGGGTTACTCGTGGTCCCTAAAGTCTCCAAAAGCAGATCAGGAGCCAGAGCCTTCAGCTATCAGGCTCCTCTCCTGTGGAATCATCTTCCTGTTACGGTCCGGGAGGCAGACACCGTCTCCACATTTAAGACTAGACTTAAGACTTTCCTCTTTGATAAAGCTTATAGTTAGGGCTGGCTCAGGCTTGCCCTGTACCAGCCCCTAGTTAGGCTGACTTAGGCCTAGTCTGCCGGAGGACCCCCTATAATACACCGGGCTCCCTCTCTCTCCCTCTCTCTCTCTCTCTCTCTCTCTCTCTCTCTCTCTCTCTCTCTCACTCTCATCCTATTACTGCATCTTACTAACTCGGCCATTCTGGATGTCACTAACTCGGCTTCTTCTCCGGAGCCTTTGTGCTCCACTGTCTCTCAGAATAACTCATACCGCAGCGGTGCCTGGACAGTGTGACGTGTGTGGTTGTGCTGCTGCCGTGGTCCTGCCAGATGCCTCCTGCTGCTGCTGCCATCATTAGTCATTAGTCATACTTCTACTGTTATTATACACATATGACTATTGTCACACAAGTATACTGTCTGATACTAATACATACTTTCAACATATTGTACCACAGTAGCCAGAACTATAACTATAATATTATTACTTTCATTAATGTTGTTGTAAGCTACTGTCATTACCTGCATCTCTCTCTCTCTCTCTCTCTCTCTCTCTCTCTCTCTCTCTCTCTGTCTCATTGTGTCATATGGATTACTGTTAATTTATTATGCTGATCTGTTCTGTACGACATCTATTGCACGTCTGTCCGTCCTGGAAGAGGGATCCCTCCTCAGTTGCTCTTCCTGAGGTTTCTACCGTTTTTTTTTTCCCCGTTAAAGGGGTTTTTTTTGGGGAGTTTTTCCTTATCCGCTGTGAGGGTCTTAAGGACAGAGGGATGTCGTATGCTGTAAAGCCCTGTGAGGCAAATTGTGATTTGTGATATTGGGCTTTATAAATAAAATTGAATTGAATTGAATACTGCACGAGTTGTGTAAGAGTTTTGAACAATGTTTTGATATAGTTTTGCTGTTGTTAAACACAGACGTCCTTTACTTCAGTACAGTAAGAACTTTCTCCATGGAGGCATACAAAAAACAACAAAGTTTGCTTAACAAATTCCTTTAAAGATTGGTGCACAAAAATCAGCTCTTTGTTTCACATTTAACATCAGGTAAGCTGCATTTAACTGCTAAGTTATCAACATAAAGTTTTAAGCCTTGAAGAAAAGTTACCTGGGGTGCAGACAGTTTCAAGAGCAGTGGACAGCTGATTATTTTGTATGTAATTTACTGCCACTTCTGGCTGCTGTTCCTTAGGAATACAATCTCAAGCATCATTACATGACTAAACATGCAAAGCAGTATACTGTGTGCAAGGGAGAGGAGAAGGAAACACCAGTCGCTCAGCTTCCGAGTGTATATAGTTGCAGTTTTGCAAGTTTTTTTTAGTGTTTAAGTGGTCCCAGTTGGACAGGACAACCTGGCTGGTGGCCTCACTGTAATCTGAGATCCCTGATGTATAGTGTATATTTATGTGTCTCTATTAATTAAATTTGTGTATTTTAGTGCTTCAGTACATAAATGTTAACAAATAAAAGCCTGTGTTGATATGTGCATGTGATATGTGGACATGTGCTGACCTACTGTACTTCAGCATCTGATGGCATCTGGACAAAATGTGTAAAGATGATGGAGTGGGAGCGCTGCAGCATATTCTCATGCCTCCCTCTTGTCCCGTCCCAGTTCTTGGGAAACAAGTAGCATGACATCACTGGGGAGAAAAGGCAACACAAAAATAGCCGGAGAGCCCGGTTCCCAGCCGCGGGTCTGGACCCCAGACCGGACCAAGGTTCACAATGTGTTCTCAATGTGTCTGATATCTACACTAACAACAATCTTCTCTCTCTTTGTTTTTTTCTCCCCTCTTTCTCCCCTTGTTCTCGCTCTTTCATCATCCTCCTCTATCGACAACCCTTTCTTGTCTCTCTCGACATTTCCCTGTCTTTCTCCCAGACTCTGTGGTCACGGACGCAAGGTCACACGCTCTACTCTTGGCAGGCTGCAGTGTGCGGAGCTTTTGCAGGTGCAGGGGATTATTTGCTGCTTTGGGAAAGAAGCGGAGGGGGGGGGGGGGGTGGAAGAAGGAAGGGAGGGATGGATGGATGGTTAAATCAATGGATGGATGGATGGATAAGTAGATAGGTGAATAGATGGCCACGAGGGCAGGACAAGTTTACCGAAAGCCACATTCTTGAAAGATTCCACAAAGGTGAGCTCAGCTGGCAAATCCCATCCTCGCCTGCACCACAGATCAGAGCAGAGAAGAGAAGAATGGACGGGGGAAAGTGAAAACAGGCAACTCTAGCCTTTTTTTAAGAAAAACCAACATTTCTTTCTTACAGTGCTAAATTGGCAATCAGTGAATCCTTGAGTCTGCCTTGTCTTAAAAACTTCTCATTATGACAGTTCTCAAGACCTTTAGCCAATGAAAATCATAGCATAGCAGACTTTTATGGTTCGGTCTTAGCCTGGATGAGTATCAGGGGAGAGACAGACAACGGAGGGAGGAGTGAGCAGGGATGAGAGGGGCCGGGTCCTGGGTATGGGCCCCTGCAGCTGCGCGACCTCCTGAGCACTGGGGCCTGAAGTGGTTTAAGAGAGAGTGAGAGAGAAAGGCGCAGGAAAGGAGTGAAAGAGGGGAAGGGGAGTGGACTAAAAACAAGACTAATAGGAGGAAGGAAAAGACAACAACCAGACAGAAGTCTGTCAGATTATAAAACACGCAAGATAAATACAAGGCACTGACAAGAAGCTCGAGTCAAAGAGATTCAGTGGTTGTCGATGTTAAAAATCTTGAGCATAATTCTATGATGGATGATTTTGTGATTGGGTTCCATTTTAAGATAAAGATCTGACAAAACCAAGACAAAAACCACAGCCCAGTGTCACCCTAATCAAGTGTAAGGACACTGTCCTCTCTGATCCCTGAGCACTTGGCTTAATAAGACATTTTGTTTGGAGATGGATATTAATACTATTTGCAAGACAGTCCAGAGTGCTTAATCTTTTTAGGAAAGAAAAACTCCTATGTGTGTGTGTGTGCAGAGTTTTAATGACATGTTTTTTGTTTTTTCTTCTACTGAATCCAGCTGGTTGATGTTGACTGATTAACAGAAATAGGTTGACAAAGGTGTTCACTCCCCAATCATTTTACAGGCTGATGCCAATAAAATGATGAGGGAGTGACAAGCTAAGGTTCAGGACATATATTATAAACATGTGACCAAAATCCTTCAATGCCCTGATGATCCGTTCCATAAAGAGATGGACATGCTTTATTTAGGCAGTGACATTAGATGCATACAAATAAAAAAACGGTACTCCCGAGACTGCTTTATATCAACTGTTATTGAAAGGTAGATAGATAGATAGATAGATAGATAGATAGATATATAGATAGGTAGTAGATAGCTAAAGGAGTTGAATAGCCGTATGGCCTAGGGGACAAGACTTTCTCAGTCTGTCTTTTGATGGACTGGGAGAGCAGTCTACCACTGAACATACTCCTCTGCTTAGTGAATGTGCTGTGTAGAGGGTGTTGTCCTCAGTGGACAGCAGTTTGTTGAAGGTCCCTTTCTCTGAGACCAACATAAGGGAGTCCACCTCCGTCCCAACTAGCCAGCGAATAAGAAGAGTAAACATATAAGAACTATTGATTTTAAAGGCCCAAATGCACTGAAAGCATCTGACATGCACGTCTTGAAGTATATCTATTGTTTTAAGTGGCTTAACACGCATCAACAGTTTCATGAGGCGTGTCAAACTGCTTTGACGCCCCTTCTCCGACCTTGTTTTGATTTTGAAATGAGGACCCAGTGACTGAAGTCAGTGAGGCAGAGAGGAGAGACAGAGAGACGGATGTGCAGCGAGAACACACAACAGTTTTGGACAACAGCTTAGAGCTGATGTTAGCTCCGTTAGCTTGTCTTAAAACTTTATGAACAATACAATTGTTATTCTGCTATGCTGATCAAAAACAACTACCACTACAAACAGCTGTACTACTTTAAATCTCAGCTGTTGTGTTGACACATGTCAGATACTTAAAATAAGAACAATAAAAGCTTAGACCATTGGTAGTTACGTCAGCACAACAGACCCACCCTGTACCATCATCAAAGTTTTCATTAAGTCTGCTGGTCATAAAACTTACATGGCTACTTAAGCCTAACAACAGCAGTTAAATAATGTTGTATAGTGACATGATTAGCTGTGCTTTATGTGGCTTTAAATACCTGGAAGAAAAATAAAAGAAGAAAGGGGATGGATTTTGCATTTCACATCTGATGCCTGTAGTGCGCTGCAAGACCACCAGTTGACGCGCATTAAATGAGGCGTGTTATTTATCGCTTTCCTTTGGGCCTTAAAGCCTCCACATACCCGTCTCTAAACCCACACAGGTGTTTGTACTTAATATGCTTGATTAGACCTCTTCTCAGGGCTTCAGAGGTGATTGGCGTCTCCCTGACTCTGCTGTTGGTTTGGATGCATCTGTCATGGCGGGACAAGTTACAGCATCTCTTACATCAATTGATTCTTATTGGTTCATTGAGTCTAGTTACATCATGTAATCCTGAGCGTTGCTCCTCCCACCTTCACACTGAGGTCTAATCAGTCAGAGTAAGTGAAAACACCTGTGTGGGTGTGCAGTACTTTTAATTCAGTCTGTCTTTTGTACTTTTTAGTTGTGTATACACGTGCGCACACACACGCACACACACACACACACACACACAAAGGAAAAACACTTGCTACATTTACTGAAAAAACAAACTCAAAACTCATTTAGCCTTGTGCGGTACAGTATCACTGTAACCAAAGAGAATACTTTAAATCCAGGAGGGGCCTATAGCAACATAGCATGCACCTCCAGTATCGTAGCTCTGAATAAAAAATGTGTCACATCATCCATCTTTCCACTCAGTCTTCACCTTTTTCGCGATGAAAAGGCAGAACCACAATCAAAATGCATATTTTCAGAAGAACAGTTCCGCAGATTGCTCCGTGGAGCAGTTGTTGGACAATTTCAGTCCATAACTCTTACGACGCTACAACACGCCAGACAGGACAGGAAGACTGAGGTTAGCTTCTCCAGGGGCGATGGAGACATGGAGATGGAGGTGAAGGAGAGAAGAGGGGATCAGGAAACAGCACCCCAAGGAGCTGAGACGTGGCCCTGCGCCACCTAGCCCTGGACTCAGTCTACGATGGGAAGAAGAGGAGAAAGAGGAAAAGACATCAGAACAGAATAAGAGAAAGAGACAACAGAAGACTTGGATGAGTGGGTGGCCGACCGAGACATGCCGAGGAAGACAGACATAAAAGACATGAGATAAGGAACAGAGTGGACTGTGTGTCAGTTTGAGAAGAGTCCTAAAACATGTCATGAGTTGTCAGACAAAGCATATTTCTTCTCACATTAGATGGGTTGAACTTTTTGTAAAGCTCACAGAGATTAAACTCTTAATGACAGTTTAATAACTGGAAATAAATATGGACATACAGGGCTCAACAATAAGGATTGCTTGATTGCATGAGGCACCTAAAATGCCACGTCGAGCTAGTACATCTGGCAACTTGCCCAGTCAGGCAAGTGGCAAACAGAGCATTAAAGAGGACCTATTATGCTCGTTTTCAGCTTCATATTTGTATTTAAGATTTTTAGTAGTAGTAGTATGTTTACATGCCTTAATGGTCAAAAAACACTATGTATTCCTCATACTCAGTACGTTTACATGCACAGTTTAATTCCACTTTTAATCGGAATGAAAGGCCATTCCGATTAAAAGTGGTCATGTAAACGGTCATTCCGATTGAAAAACAGTCATTCCGATTGAAATTTAAATCCGATTAAAGGGGGTGGTTTATTCCGTTCGTCATTCCGAATGAAAGAATTTTGTGTGCATGTATACACTCATTCCTCTTTAAGTTCATTCCGGTCTTTCTGCGCATGCTCGTTTCCTTGCCCTTCTGGCGCGATGACGTATATAGCGCGCATAGCAACGGGCTGCATAGCAACGGGCTGAGATAGAGCAGTCGGACTTGTTGCACTCACCGGTTTCCATTCGCCACAGCACGGTCTTCTATCTCCCTTCTTCGACCTTCTACCTCCCTTCTCCTCCTCAACAGATGAAGCATTAGCAGAACAAGGTTGTTGTCGTACTGCTGCTTCAAGAATATAAGCAAAACAAGCCCGAAAAAGGCACTAAGAACGGCGTCGTCAAGCATCTTCTTATCCGGAACGAGGACTACAGTGTTTTCTTCCGGTAAACGTAAACACGTAACATCTGCCCCGCCCCCTATCCAATCAGAAACCTTCCCTGCCCCAAACCTTGCACAGACCTGAATAAAGGTGATTGAACTGATCTCCCATGTAAACCCTCATTCGGAATGAATATTTCCCATGTAAACTACCTGGAAAGACTTTAATTCCGAATGATTTCATTCAGATTTATTTCATTCCGAATGAGAAGTCATCATGTAACCGTAGCCAGTGCCTGTGCTGGATCACCTGTATTCACCCTCTGTCTTAGACGCTCTGTTGAGTGACTGTCTCTTTAAGACCCCTTCCAAAAAGAGCTCTTCTGTGATTGGTCAGTGTTTCCAGGTCTTCCATATCTCTGAGTCTCTGCACTGTCATTGCAGCATTGACTGTAACCGACAACAGCAAGACTTTTTCCCATGAAGAATCACAAAAGCCGGAGAAAAAATAAATGTGTTGCAGAGCGTCGTTTCTGTGGCTATGGCAACACTAAACCCCTGAGCTTGCCTTAGAAAGACTAATTGCACAAACCCACTATTTTCAAATACCCCATGGAGAGATACTCTCACTGCAGCCTGTTTTTATTTTGTTCTGAAAATATCGGCGTGCAACCTCGTTCTGTGGACGATAAACTAGGTGCAGACTTCCCTCTGTGTCACCGGTAAAGAGGAAATACAGTGAGTGCTGGACGGAGCAGTGAGTGACAACAACTCCACCCACATACAAGGGTACTGTTTACGATGGAAACATTAGGGTCTAGGTACCATGTGTGAAGAGATACTTTTGTTTCCAAAGGTACCATACCGAAAGTGTCTGGTGGAAATGGGGCTTAAGAAAAGCTTCTAAACACAAGTGGACATGTTTCAGCAGGAATAGGTTCTGAAATTGGGGAGAAATGAAAAACATCAGCAACCAAGATTACATGTTTCCCTGATGCTAGCATTTACCTTCATGTAGTAGTGTAGGCCACATAATGCTAACATTTGCAGGAGCGTGCCTGGAGCAGAAGACCATGTCAAGAAATTCTGGCACACTGTGACATTGTACTCGTAGCATACTGTAGACAAAAAGTGTTTGAAACATAGTGTTCAAGGAAGCCTGAGCAATTTTGCTCACAGATAATGCTTCTACATATGTTTACCTCATTGTTTGAAACTTTGGTCACATTTAAATGAACATCCTTCATTGTAACACTATACATAAGACACCAAATATGGAAAACATAATTGGTCCCCTTTAAACACAGTGGGTCTCATTCATGAAACGTGAGCAGAACGACTTTGTGTGTAAAATGTTCACTGTCAATTTACGATTGATAGCATTCATGAACATACACTCGTGCGTACGATAAGAGTGTTCTGCGGTGCTCATGAATATGGTGTAGGTTTTTAATTCCAATGTTTTTTATGTGCACGTCTACTCGCAGATTTACCAACATTTCATGAATGGGACCCATTGTTTTTGAGGGAAGTAGTAAAGGAGTGAGCCGGCTCACTTTCTTCTCATCTCTATTGAAAGTTGCACTTGTGCTGTACCGATCGGGCACTCGAGACAATGGCGCCAGGCAAAGGCAAAGGTTGAACATTTCAATTATCCTGGAAACAAGAGTTCAGTCGGATGGCGTTAGAGGATGTGGACGAAACTCCAACTATGTATTGTAGAGTCTGCTGCAAGTTTGAGAGCATGGCGGATATAAAGGGGTAGATTATAAAAGGCAAATAAGATTTGAATTTGGGCAAGTTGATTTCTGACCCACTCTCCCGACTAGGCATGTGAGAACATTGAACAGTGACACACAGATGTATAGTATTCAAATCAAAATAATCAGACAACCTGCACATCCAGTATATTGACAGAACTGTTTATATATGGAAAATGCAATCTGAAAGATTACGGGAAATCAGAGCCAAGAGGACAGGAGGAAAGAGGGGCAGGGGTTAGAGGGTTGGGTTGGGTAGGAGTATTGGGGGAGGGGGGTGGGTCCCGGCTAGGAATCAAGTTCACGTCCCTCTGCGACCGAGCTGCTGTCCAAGAGGGATCCTCAAGTTTCAGTCACTTCCACTTACATCACACTTCACACTCTCTTCTTCACTCGTATATAATCTGTTTGACACTGGAAATGCTCACACATGCTTTTAATCATCCCAAATATCTCCACTTGTACCCTGCACTGACTTACGACAGACTTGACCCTGTTTGAACCACCTAGAAAAAGCAACCTAGCTCGAGACGAGATTACATCACCGTCTGATTTGCGTCTAACCTTCATCACATCACATGCTTCTTCCAGCCAATTTTAGATCCTCCGATTCAGCCGTGTGTAAGATTTGGTCGGGATAATGCATCCTTTTACTGCTGTCCAGGAACATTACAAAACAGGCTACAGTCAGAAGGCTGTATGTTTTTTATCCTTGCAGAAAATTCAGTTTTATCCGCCCGAGTAAGGGAAAAAAAAATCATTGAAACCCAGTCTTATAATGAGCCAGCGTAACTTGTAAAATGTAACGGTGTGTTACACCACACTGATCCTAATGCTTTCCTGTATCCCTCAGCTCACTTACAGTCACATTGCTCCTCGGTGGCCCATATGGATATGTTTACCGAGAGCAGTTGCTATGTTTGTGGCGGAGTGACACACACACACACACACACTCGTACACACAGCTTCTCGCTTAGACACACACTGTGGCTCTGTGGGGACACCTCTGGATCGGGACGTCCATCCAGCTTCCAAGTTGGAGGGAAGGAGGGAAGTCGGGGTGTAACTTCTCTATAAAACTTATTGGAGGGAAGTGTGTGTGTGTGTGTGTGTGTGAGATATGTACGAATGTGTCTGTCACTTATGTGTTTATGTGAGACTGAATGTGTCCAAATGCGTCTTTTTTTCTTGCATGTTCTTACAGCTGGGTGTGTGTATGTCTGTGCCTGAGTGTGTTGGAAGCAAGAGAGAGAGTGTGTGTGTGTGTGTGTGTGTGTGTGTGTGTGTCCAGCTCAGTGGAAGGTGTGGCTTGGATGAGGCAGTAAGAGGGGGGGTGGTGGGAATAGAAGTGTGTCTGTCTGGTTTTTGTGGTCTAATAACGGGAAAGGTCTCGGATGGGGAATATTATCATTTTTATGAACTTAATGGAGCGCAGGGCCAAGAGTTCCACTATTTATTGCTGAATTAATACGTTACTGTATCTGTGGTTAAGTAATTGGACATTTTTATGGGTTTATTTTCAATATTTAAAGACTCTTCTGAGAGCAGAGAGAGGGCCTTTTATGTTTGCACTCTGCTAAATGTGTGTGTGTGTGTGTGTGTCTTTTCATAGGTGCAGTAGCTGCATTTGTTACCACTCCTCTTGACGTGGCGAAGACCAGGATCATGCTCGCTAAGGTATACACACTCAGACACACACACACAGGGTGCACCACCTCCTCTGGCAGCGACTTTTAAACACTGCTGTCAGGTGATGCCTCGCAGGCAGAGGGCTGAGCAAATTTCAACAGTGTCGGCACACAGGACGGAGCAGGCCGAGGTAGCACCGGGACAGTAGTGAGACATACACACACACATCTGTCATCTGATCTGGACTATGGACAGTGTCGGGAAGACATGTTTGGGTACATGGTTAGTGTTAGAGTGAGGACTTGTTGCTGCTCCAGAGGAATTTCCATCTCTGGGCTGCTTGTCACCAGGAGGTGAACCAGAAGGCCAGTGTCCCTCCTGTTAGCTCCTCTACTCTGTCTGTCCTCTCACACAGTCCCCGTCTCTCTCTCTCTCTCTGCCTCTGTATAGTGGCGTCCCTCCTCTTCCACCCTCCCTCCACCTCCTCTCTCACTTCTGGCTCACTCCAACTGTACGTCTGGCTTCCCTCACTATGTCCTGTGTGTGTGTAAAGGGTAGTGAGTTCAGAGTTACCCCAATCAGCCCCCCCACAATTACACACACACACACACACACACACACACACACACACACACACACACACTGTCCTTGGAGAAGACACAGTGTTCCATTCCTCAGTCCCCCCCCCCCCATCCTAACTAATGAGATACTGGAATTAACAAAACACTCAGACAGTCTTGATCTCTTGCGAGAAGCCGTTGGCTGTAGGTGGAACAGCGCAGTACAAAAGCTTCCTGTAAACATTATTTGAAATGCAGCTGCTGTAATTTACCACCAGCAGAGGACTTGGCCTGCGCTGCCTCAGCAACGTTCAGTTATAACTTTATAAGGCCAAGTTTTTCATTCACTTAAGGCACCACAGGTAAGCTGGAAAAACATTGGAATGAAACTTAATAGCCTCGACTGTGATGGTGTTAACAGCTGATAACTCCGCTGCGCTTTGTATTTACTGGATATTGAACAAAATAAAAGCCAGGATGATACAGCTGTGTACAATTCAGACTGTTGCTGCCGTAAAACTTGAGGTTACTGTGTTTAAAATCTATTCAGGTGCAAACGATTTTGACATTAATATGATTGGATTAAAGACAGCTATAAAATTCCACTCATGTCTGCACAGTTTGTTTACCCATTTCCCATTTACATGTGAGCTAAATAGACGTGACAAAATGAAAATGTTGATAGCAAATAAGCAGATAAACACTGCACACAAGGGGCTGAATTGCTTCTCCTTTTAATTTCGTCTTCGTCCTTTAAATTCGTCTTGAAATGTTACGAGCAAGGCGTTTCGCCCATGGCTTCAGGTTTGTTGGATAATACAGTGGTTCCCAACGGGTCCACCCACAGGTCCAGATATCTCGTAAGTCATTAATACAATATAATGTCACCAAGCTAGTTCGCTGTCTCTGTCAAGTAGCTGTCCTTTAGTCACTTGCTCTGCAGCAGGAAATGGCACTTCGACATAACAGCCTCGTGCCAGAAATTCGCTGTACTTAAAGTGCGTTTTTTTCCAAACTTGACATGTTTGTGAGTCACATGCAGTCCATTCAGAATGGATCCGCAACCCATCAGTTGGAAACCACTGGTATAATACAGTGCACAAGTGCTTTTAACAAGGCTGCAGCTGCACTGAATCCAATCAGCAGCAGGGTGATCATGTGCTGAGCAGACTCTCTATATGGTTCTGTGCACTTGTGTGCTGTGTATCTGCTTACTTGCTATCAATCTGATGTCCCCTGCCATCCCCTGCAACAAGTTACTGACTGACAGCACTGTGTATGGGCATGTGCTTTTAAAATGAAAATATTGTCATGACACAGGAGTTTCTAACTTTGATACAGAACTGTGAAAAATATCAATATTCAATAACAGCTTAGAAAACCACGGTTGAAAACAGCATCATGAGCATACTTTTTTTTTTTTTTAATTTTAAGAAAAATATAACATTATGGCAACAACTTTTCTGTTCTTGGTTAGTAGCAGAGAGCAGCAGAATGACTGCAGGAAACATTAACAATTAGAAATGGAGAGAAAGTACAGCTGGTACCAGTGTATCAATGAATACTGAAGCTGTTTCAGATATTCAGAATCCACATGTATCGATAAATCCATATTTTTGACAACACTAG